>NC_054055.1:55225061-55841936 GCF_017639655.2 Falco naumanni
TGTTTCATCCCAAACCTCTCCCATTCTGTTCTCAGTGTTTGTTTCCATTATACTCACTGCTGTGACAACGTACACTGTAATAACGCTACTTTTAAATGGGTCACCTTTCATACTGATAGTCATGTGGCTGTGGTGCAACAGGACCATCTTCAGGGTGAAAAATCTAAACAGAAGCATAATAAATACCAGAGTGGGAAAAGGAACCTCACATAATGTGGTTTGAACTATCGTTTTCTCCTGTGATAATCATGGAATGGTTCAGTTTAGAGGGACCTCAGGAGTTCTCCAGTCCAAACTTCTACTTAAAGCAAAGCCAGCCACGAGGTCAGACAAGGATTCTCAGGTCTTTGGCCTTGACATTCAGATGAAGGCAAAAGGTTTAAGTCTCTCTAGGGTCACTAAAGAAAGGTAGGCAAATTAATTAATTGTCCAGGATTTACAAATATTGGCTCACTACAAATTACCAGTTTAAAATACTAGCAGAGTAGTTTTCATGCTGTAAATTAACGTACTTGCTTGCAAAACACCAATCAACGTAAAACCTGCTTGTACAGTCTAGGGACTCTGAGAAAAATTATTTAGTCTTTAATTTTTTTTTATGTAAAAAATTTGAATGTTTAAAAAAATTTATCAATGCTTTTACAAAATCTTGAAGAGCCAGTTGAGATCTTTCTGAACAAGTTTTATTATTTCAGATAGTTTTAAAATTAGATAAATATTTTGTGGTTTTATTGAACCACATCACATCTCAAGAGTGTTCTATTTTATTCTGTATCATTCCATTTGATCTCATCAGACTGCAGCGGTGTTCAAAGTTATAATGATGTATAGCAGAATTACTGTGGTCTCTGAGGAAAATTCATGGAGATGAAAAATTGACTTCCCACTCGCATACCATAACCAATCAAATTTTAATTACAATTGTTTTAAATTAATTGACTTCCAGTAACGTCTTTAAAACCTCATTTAAATTAAAAAATATCTCATGTATCTGTGTCATAGATCTGTGAATCAAAGATGGTCTTGTATTGTAGTCAAAAATAGTACTTTCAAAGTACCGTGCAAGCTCTAGTTTTACCATCTTTTCTTCTACTGCCACAAGTAGAAAGTTTTTCTGTGAAAATGCTCATTATCTGAATACAGTGAAAAAGACCCTGTGGGAAATTGTTTTTGAACTGTAACACATCCATTGTTAGGAATCATACAGCCACAATTTATCTTTGATAAATAAATATTTACTTCATCCAGATAAGTAGGCCTGTCAAACTGCAATTCATAGGGCTAGCGCTTCTGGAAATTGGCTTATGCATATACAAGTTCACTGGAGACTGCTTCTCCTTTTTTTTGCCACTACATTATTAAAAATAGCAATGTTTGACACATTTGTGCATAGAGCTTTTTATGTTACCCTGGCAAGATAAAAGAGCTGATACATATCTCTTGCTAGAATCTATCCTCAGCTTTGCTCAGAGTGTGAAAGGGAAAAATTTCTAGAAAAGTAATTTTTACAATAATAAAGATAAGAGAGGAGGTACTTATTATTACCTTGAAGACCCTGAGTATTAAAATAACACCAGAGCATTTTTTAAACTGCAATAAAAATATCCCGTATCACGTTTAGAAAATAAATATAAAATATATATATGTGTTTAGAGAGTATACTACATGAGGGAAAAATAACAAAAAAATTCAAAGCAAGCATCCTGTTTACCCAAGTGAAGCTTACTCAGAATAGAATTTTCCAGTTTTGACCTACATCAAGTTTTGTTTACACTAGACAGGACTGAATGTGGGTCAAAAAGTCAGAGGGCTTGCTCCGATATTTGTTTATTTTTGAATACTCCAGTGATTTTTTTGTCTCCTGGAATGTGCTTTCAATGCATTTCTGACGACAGATTTTTTGGGCTGGTAGGTTCTTTACGGATGGGAGTGAAATGCTGAGATATAAACTTTCTACTCTACCAGAAGTGTTTGAATCACAAAATGCTAGTTTGTATGTACTGGACTGCAAGGTTAACTTGCAATGTCAGGTATTACATATACTGCAATAGAAAATGTCCTATTTTCAACTGTGATGGTGAAACAAGTACTTGCTTTATGGAAACAATCATGTTATCACAGCATGCTAGTATCCTACATTTATTTTGTAAAATAATAATTCTTACCCTCATTTTCATATATATTTTATCTTTTCTAAACAAAAGAGCTACAAAATTCACTTGCAAATAACTTCAGACCATTCTAATTACATGTGAAGTTTGTTAAGTTCAATATACAAGTATGAGGGAGCACTCAAACAATCCGTGGCCACAACATAAAAAATCATGGGTTTTTTTTAATCCATGGTCCACACAAAGAAGATTGGAGGGAGTTCCAAATGAGATATGAAAAGCATTAGAGATTTTGTTTCAAAATAGAAAACATTGCTGGAAGACATTGCAGAACAAGTTGACGAAAGGAACTATACCAAATTACCAGAAATACATGGTAGTCACCTAAGAGTTTTAAAGCATTTCAGGGATAAAATAGACATGGATGATTTTTGTTGAAACTATCTTAGCAGTGGCCAAGATACTGCCAGAAAGGCAGAAAATGCCGATTTTTAAAGACAGTGTCAAAGAAAATCCTGAGATCTACAGACAAAAAAAGCCTGACAAATTTGTTAAGAAAAATATAGAGACAATTTAAAAGAATGGGTTAACTAACACAGAGACTAATGTGATACATTGAGAAAGAGCTGAAATGCCTTTTACAAAAGGAACCCATGACTCACAGTATCTGTGCACTTGGATTTTCAAAAACAGTTCACCAAAGTCCCCACTAAAGACTTGTAAAAAGTCTAGGAATTAAGTTACAAGAACAATAAAAAACATAAGGAACAAACAATTAGTTCTTCAAGATGAGGAGGTTGTTATGGGTCTGGATGTAGATATTCCATGCTGTTCAAAGTATTAATAAAAGTTTTGGAGAAAATCATGAGTGTTGAAGTGAACATGTTTATTAATAATACAAACTTATTCTCATGGTTGAGAGATGTGAAAGGACCACACAGCACTAAGTGACTGGTAATACTACTCAGAAGTTAGCTCTCAAGATTTTCATAGGTAGTTCTGTAAAACTAGCAGTGCTTGGTAGGAATGAACATGAAAGCATAAAAGCAAACCAAATACTAAAAATAATTAGGAAATGTTTACAGAAGAAAGCAGAAAATATCCTTAAAGTTATGTCACAGCACTCTCCAAACTACCAAATTGCAACAAGGTCTTTTACCAGCATACCCTTCATACAGTCCCTCTACTGCCTTCTCCTCATCTTGCCTCATCCAGGACCTGCTCTCTTCTCTTGCTTCTTCCTCGGCTGCTCTCTCTTCATTGGCTCTCAACCACTTAACTTAACCAGCCACAGCTGCACCTTATTGGCCAACCTGGGGCCCCTGAAGCCAGCTCACAGTTGTATATTATCAATGCTAATTAACCCAGCTTCATTCCACTACAAAGGTATTTTGTAAACCATCGGATGACTGAGTGTAGTTAGGGAACTTCTCCCCACCTTACCGTTGTAAAAGGTCTAAAAGTAGGCATGTATTTACTTCTGCACGGGCAATAAGCAAATACACTAGAAAACAGGGAGGAGGCAAAGGGAGAGAAGATTAAAAAGGTGTCTCTCTAAAACCATGAGTGGCATTGAAGAGAGAAGGACATAACTGTGTATTACCCTCATACAAAATGTTTAAATTAACTACTAACAGTAACTAGCATATTAACTTTTAACTGTGTTTGACTAAAGCGTACATTCCAAGAAGGCTTGGAGTTGTAATCTGAAGACTTCAGGGAGTGGAGAATCTACCAGTTCCCTTATTAATAGCTAAACACCTACACAGTAGAAATGATGTTTCTGTCTCCTGTATAAAAAGATCTTTTACCACCTGTTACTTTCCCTGTATGAAAGTACAAATGCATTATAATCAGGCAGGGAAAACTATCATGGCACCAAATGTGGTAAGATAGCTCATAGTGCTGAGAGTGTTATACACTTAGGAATTCAATTAGCAGTGGGAGTAAAAGTCCTCATTAAAAATGACTTTTTATTTAAATGTTACATAAAGTAATCTTAAACTTTCAAAGATTCTGTCATCATTATTCCACTTCTTTTAATTTCTCTTGTTTCTCTGCAGATTCCTTGTATAAATTACAACATTTTCTTTATATATATGCTATAAATGTGTTATTTTCATGCTTATTAGATTCAAGTGTACAACATTATTTCCTTTCCCTTTTTTATATTTATTACAAATCAACCATAGATTGCAAAATTAAGAACATTTCAGTCCTGAATACCTGAGTTAACGAAGTCTTTTTAGGGTTCGGGACTCAGACAGAAACTGGGAGAAGATGAAACCTGGAGAGTGAAATTGCTTTGATTTTCTAAAATTCCATTTTTTTGTAGTACAACAAAGGAATATAAAGCAAGACCACTACCAATTTGAACATATGCTATACATAACATTCTGCCAGACTGCAGACAGGCTTGTGAGAGCTGAATTGAAATGGGTATTTTTCTTCTTTTAGCAGAAGCCTATCTGAGATGAAATATGTGGCTGACCTATAGTAAAAGTAAGCATTTCCCAGAGGAAAAACATGCTAGATTTGCCTTAAAGTTAATTCCTTTGTTCTTTTTCAAGTATCTTATGACAGCTGTTTTGTAGTATGTGCTTTCATCTGTGATGCAAACATGCTATAAACAATTGGCTTTAAAGACTCAAGTGATAAATATAAATCTTGCTAACATAGCTACCCAAGTAATAAAATGAGTTTAGCCAATAAAGTAGTCCATTTGTAAAAAGCGCACTTAACTTCTTAGCAAGCTTCAAAGACGCCTCAGCCTAGATCTTACATTTGCAAAACTAATGCATGTCCTAGGCTGTCAAAGTAATGGTGGGCCCAAACTTGTACCAATAGCAGAAGAGGTGATGGGGCAGCTTTAATTGCTGAAAGGAAAGAAGATTAGTGTCTGATGTTTTTATTTAGATTTTTTTTTTCCTCTGTCATGATTTTCTGTCATTTTCATGCTGGAACAGGAAAGTTCTGGAGTAGGTTTACCACAATTATTTCAAGGCTTTGTCAGATAATTTTATTTCTAGAGAATAGCGAACATTTACCAGGAAGAAAAGTGTGCCACGTGTTAAACACCAAGCAACTAGCATTACAAACTAGAGCAATGTCATTTGCTATGGATATCTATGAACCATATGCTGAATAAGTGCCTATTAGTTCTTCTACTTCACTGTTTCTCATGTGCTACGTTTCTCTAATAGCAACAGTGCATATTTCTAGCCTTTCAGTGTTTCAGTCTTTGTCATCATGAACGTGAAGTACAAATGGTATAGGCATGAAACCCAACCTTTGCTTCATTCATATATCCTCATTCTACATAGTAAGGATATCAACACTTTTGTCAAAGGATTATCACTTCGGAAAGAAAATGTGGAACAAAATCATAACAGTTAGAAAATTGCTAGTTTTTATAACAATGTGAGAAATAAGACAAACAGAAATTCGGAAACCTCCAGGTAACTTCATGAGTTGATGGACAGGAAACTGACCTTTGACAAAGTCATGTTTCAGCTCAGGCTGACGGATATTAGAACCTGAGAGAATTTGAACAAAAGTCTGCTTCCTGTACTCATGGCTGGTTTAATACAGGAAATGGTTTTCAAGAATTCAATACACAGCTTTTTCATTCAGTCTAAATCAATGAAAAGAGAGCACCTTAAGATACTCATCTTAAGACCTTAATAACAAAGAGCCTGAACATTTCTAGATGAGGCTGTCTAATGATTTACAACTCACAGAGCTAAAAAAAGCATCAACGCTAAAGTCAAGAATAATCTGAACAAGGAGATTCTGCTTGCTATATAGCCCCTAACTGATAACTGGGACTGGTAGGTAGATAAAGAGATTTGTAAGAAGAACATAAAAACTTGCATTCATTAGACTTTCTGTATATACGCTCTTATATACAGAAATACTGTCCTTTAGTGTTGTCAACAATGCAGTTTTGCTGTGGTTCAACTAACAAAGTCACTGGAAAGATCTGACTTTCCGTGAGACCTTACAAGACTCAGTCAGAATATGTAGTGTAGTACTTCACTACAGACAAAAAGGTTTGGCCTCTGAAGACTTGGGGTATTTAGATAAATTTCTTAGGACTTACCTAATGGTTCTGTGCTTAAGTTGGTACAGTAATTTACTCCTTGGATGCATAATGGATAAAGCAGGGGCTAATGCTCCTGGATCAGTACCTAATGCTCAGAAGAGATTTTTCACTTTTCTGATACAACTGTATGCCTCCTACTACTACATAGGTATGCTGTGTGACTCTCACCCCGATTTGTGTTTCTTTCTTGTTTGAGACAACTTTCATACCTTATGATTGATGGGACTTGAGAAGTCCCTATTTCAAGAAATAATATTGTGGTGAAACACTGGTCTTTCTTACATGAAAAAAAAGGCAAAACATGAGTTCAAAGTCTGAGAATCATTCCTGTCCAAACACGTATAGTAGACATGAAGGATAATCTTCAACTGGCCAAATAGAAGTGTCTACAAAGTAGTCTTTTATCTATGAGCTAATCATCTGGACACTCTTTACAGCTAATGAAAAGAAACAGGTTCTATGGGGCATGATTCATCTTCTTCTAAAGCAGACTTAAAACTGACGGTAGATGTATGAGAGGTACCTTAATCAAGCTTATTACAGGAAATTGCCTAGTACACTTTAATACTGTAAGATAACTACAATTAAATTACTGTAATTGCTGGAGAATATGTCAAGCTTCTTGCCAAGAGCTATTAGACTTCAAATGATCTTAAATTTAGCAGCACTCCAGTTGTTTTAAGGGTTCAAAAACCCATTCTGCCTGCTCAGTATCTTTCCTAAGCTTTTTCTGAGGCAGTTTTAGAACTTACTCTATGTCAGCCTATATTCAAAGGGCTTATTCTGCATCCTTAGCAATCGCCGATTAGTTTTGTGGTGTGTGATAGCACCGGTTCAGCTAGGTGGCATAAGAAATACATTTCGTTCCCCAGAAAAATTAGAATCTAAAATTGTTCAAATTCATAGAATCATAGAGTATCTTAAGCTGGGATTCATGAAGCTCAATTCCAACTCCATGGTCCTAACAGGACTACCTAAAATTAAACTGTATGACTAAGAGCATTTTCCAGATGCTCCTTGAACTCTGACAGGCTTGGTACCATGACCACTTCCCTGAGGAGCCTGTTCCAGTGACCTACCACTCTTTCAGTGAAGAACCTTTTCCTAATGTCCCATCTGAACTTCCCCTGTCACAGATTCATTCCATTCCCTCATGTCTTATCACTGGTCACTGGAGAGAAGATCAGCACCTCCCCCTCCACTGTCCCCCTTGAAGAAGTTGTAGACTGTGATGAGGTCACCCTGCAGCCTTGTCTTCTCCAAGCTGAATAAACCAAGTGACCTCAAACACGTCTGGTAAGTCTTGCCCTGGAGCCCTTTCACCATCCTGGTCACCCTCCTTTGGACGCACTCTAATCGTTTGATGTCCTTCTTATATTGAGGCACCCAAAACTGCACTCAGTACTGGAGGTGGGGACTTATCAGTGCAGTGTGGAGTGGGACAATGACTACCCTTGACTGGCTGGCAAAGCTGTGCTTGATGCACCCCAGGACATGGTTGGCCCTTTAGGCTGCCAGGGCACACTGTTGACTCATATTCAACTTGCCATCAACCCAGACCTCTAGATCTTTCTGTGGGGCTGCTCTGCAGCCTCTTGTTCCCCAATTTGTACGTATAACCAGGATTACCTTGCATCAGGAGGAGAATCCAACATTTGATCTTGTTAAATTGGTGATTGCCCAGCTGTCTAACCTGTCCAGATCTCTCTGTAAGGCCTTTCTACCCTTGAGGGAGTCCACCACTCCTCCTAATTTAGCATCATTAGCAAACTTAAGGTACATTTGATTCCTGCAACCAGATCATTTATAAAAACATTGAAGAGTACTGGCCCTACAACTGAGCCCTGGGGAACCCCTACTTACTATGACTCTTTGAGGCCAAACCGTCAGCCAATTGCTCACTCAATGTATCATGGACTTGTCTACCTGTGTGCTTGTTCAGAAGGGTACTGTGTCTAAACCCATTACATCTACTGACTTCCTATGGTCAACTAGATGGGTAACCTTGTTATAAAAGGGAATTAAGTTAATTAATTTGAACTTTCCCCTTGTGAACATTTGCTGGTTATGTCCAATGACTGCATTGTGTCTCAAATGTTTTTCAACAACTCCCAGAGTAACCCTCTCCATAATTTTACCAGGCACTGAAATGAGACTGACAGACCTGTGATTACCATGGTCTTTCTTCTTATCCTTCTTGAAAACTGGGACAACATTTTCCATCTTCCAGTCTACTGGGACCTCTCCAGACTCTCATAACCATTGAAAAATAATGGAGAGAAGTCCTGCAATGACATTGGCCAGCTCTTTCAGTACCCTCAAATGAGTCTCATTGGGCTTCATAGATTTGTGTGCATCTATCTGAAGCAGCAAGTCTCGAACAAGTTCAGCATCAGCTGGGAGTTTATCATCCCCCTAGTCATGGTCTTCCAACACAGGGATTCAGGGATCACAGGGTCCATCATTGATGTTAAAGACAGAGGCAAAGAAGGCATTAAATGTGAAAGCAGGGAAACCATCAAAAGAACATATCCATTTATGTCCAATTTACATATATGAGCTGAGAATCAAAATTTACTGGTGGGAAAAGAAAAGGGGTTTAGCATTCCTTCTGATCCATTAGTGCTGTTCAGTGATGATGTTCTATACCATATCAAAAATACACAGAGTTGGAGAGACTCCTTCAGTCTTATCTCATACAGAATTTTTGCTACAATGAAGTCAAGTTATAAAAGATATTTTAAGAACAGGTTTGTGGGCAGGTTTTGAATATGCACTTTTCAGAAGTGTTTACTTAAACATCTGAAAAATCATGGTTCCCAAATACTTTAAAATATTTTTGAAATTTAAGACATAATGATTTTAAATGTTAATAATAATGATTCCCTGATGGCCCTTCATATTTATTTGGAAATATGTAGTGCTCGTGTTCTCTTGCTTTATTAATTGCTTAAGAATACAGACCAATGATGTAATTACTGGGAATTTTTTAGGCACTGAATGCAGTTTAGATTCAAACCAATTGATCTTCTTGTGAAGTTCACAGATCTTCACCTTTACTACAAACAACAGTTGTTTAGCTGCTTCTTCTCTCTCCAAGAATTACCTATCAGATACCTCACTCTGTGAGTATCACACTGCAAACTATAAAACGTCACAGAAAGTTTCTGAATAGAGGAGAGGATAATTCTTTCCTTCGTATGTTTTCAGATTTCTTTTTTTCTCGTACTAGTATGCCCATCTGCTTTAACTCTGCTGTGTTTTCTTTTTCTTGACCCTTTCTGGTTACTTCTGTGTGTCAAAATCCTGCACATATCTGTGTGCTGCTTGTTCTTGCCGGCATCTCAGGACTACACTGTGAGCATAAGTGGTTACAAAAAAACCACTGAGGAAGGAGTCAAGAAGTCATCACTGTGTTTCTGTAACAAGAGATATGTGCAAATAAATATATAATCCTGAATTAACTTTTCTAGAGGAGAAAAAGGATTAACTAGTGTCAGCCAGTCAGTCACTGTAGCAATAAACTGAAATCCAAAACCTGTGATTCTTACCAGTATAGCTTAATACTCTGTGTTAGGGGCACGTGGTGCTGTTGTGTTTTCTAGAGGTACGTCTATTTTCTTAGTTGACTTATTAGTAAAGTCAGCTATTCTTTTGCTTTTGTGAAATTCCAGCTTTCTCCGTCTCATAACATCTTTGTCTCAGAAATGTTGATCTTACCTTGCTGTAAACCTCCTTTTGATTATCTGTATAAAAATGAGTCTCACAATGAAATCTGTATCTTGGCAATTACAT
This sequence comes from Falco naumanni, assembly GCF_017639655.2. Lineage (NCBI taxonomy): Eukaryota > Metazoa > Chordata > Aves > Falconiformes > Falconidae > Falco > Falco naumanni. The sequence continues at coordinate 55,235,073 of NC_054055.1, forward strand.
ATGTTTAAGTTTTGTGTGGTCTGTTTTTAGAACACCTAAAAAAAAAAAAATACAGACCATTACTTTTTTCTTTTCTTTGGGGAAAAAAAGGTTGGTTTTTTTTCCTCCTTCTGTCCTTCTGAGATAATTCATAGCTCCTATTTATTCAAGTAGTGCCCGGTCTTATACTCCTTATACAGCAAAAAGTCTACTTACTGTACAAGAATTTAATCTGAATGAAGACTGTAGTTCTGGTACTCACAGAATTTACAAACTGTCTGGCATTGTCTTATTGGCTTTTTTATAAACACAATCAATCTCTTTCAAAATGTAATGGGTTTGATGTGGGGGAGGGGTTACAAGGTGAAGGTGCTTTCACTTCTTGATTAATTGGTGTCATTATTGGCTAACTGCCCTGATTAAATATATATTTAAATACTTCATTTTAGAGTTGGAATATTTTTTTTATTTTTATATACCAGTCTAATACCTGTTTGACTTGCTCACTTTACAACATTATAACTTACATTTGCATGTTAATTTAAATTGACAGTCTTTAGTACAAAAGTAATTTTTTGAGGCTACATTAAAAATAAATCCGTATTTTAAAATAAAACTGTGCATCATGATACCTAGAGTACTGATTCATCTCATCTCACTTGAGGCACTATATGGAAGCAACGTACATATATCTGTACCTTTCTCGTACTTCTGAACTTTTTGGAAGGGTGTTAATTTTAATAGAGTGCCTGTCTCTCAGCAATGATAATTCAGATAATGTATCCTCTTAAACAATCGCCTAAATTATATATCTAGAACTAGGAATAATGAATCTGGATCTGAAGTCAAATGAAATATAATCCTTATTCTGTGGGATTCAGTGCCAGACTGAGATATGTAAATGTTTTGACAGCATTTCAAAGTCTTCATGATACTTCTAAAGATGCCTGCTGTACCAAAGGGTATCTATTCATGACCACTGTGTAGAGTTTGATCTTCACTCAGTGCTGAATTTTTAATGATTTACTCTTGGCTGTGGCCAAGTGCTGAGATATTTTATTCCTTACACTCCAAAAAGGGCAAAGTTGTATGTAACATGATTTTAGGGACCAGTACTGAATCTCTTTTGAAAAGTGATCACTGGTGCAAAGCAACCTCTTCCACAGGGATTTAAATACCTGAGCAGCACTTCTAAGTTAAAAGGCACAGATTAAGGATCTCAAAAGTAATGGATGCTAGAAATCTTTCAGGGAAAAAAATCCTCTTCTACTAAATTACAAGGCTGTTTGGAAAACAGGCAAGCACTGAAAAGAAGACTTCAAGTTTTGGAAAGACAAGGAATAGAGATGGGATTTTTATGGGCATAGACTTACAAATGCGTGAGATGATCATGGGCATTAGGGGAAGAAGGTTATAAAACCAAATGAACGACATTAGAACATACGAGTTTGTACACAATGAACCAACAAAAGGAGAGAATTAGACTGAAAGTCTGAGGAGGCTCCTGTCACTTTGACAAAATACATGACTGTTCGTGAATTTTCTGGGTCTACTGCAAGCTTAAATTACCCAGTTACATTGAAGTATACTGCATTTTATGTTGACTTCTAACATCATTACAGAGAATGCTTATGATCGCTCTAGCCAGAGAAAGAGTAAAAACGTATCAGAAACAACCCAAACCCCAGTTATTTTAATATGAAAGCAACTATTTCTGTCAGCTAAAATCAAATAATTTGTTTACTCAGCTTTTAACATGGGGTGACAGGAAGAATGTGAAAGGTTGTGTTTTTCTCCAAAATACCCTATGTTATTTTTTTCCTTCATAATCTTTTAGCAGTATCTCTTCATAATGGAAAAAAAAAAAAAACAACCCAAAAAAAAAAAAAAAACAAAAAAACCAACCAAAAAACTAGAATACACTAGACATATTTTACTTGCCTATAAATGCAGTAAAACTGAAAGAGGCTAACTTGGTATATTTCTAGATGAAACAATACATATTTCAAGCAGGGTATGCATTTTCTAATCAACATCCTGACAGCAAGCTACCAAATAAACCAAATGCTGAACAGCAAGTACTGTCTAAGTAACAAAATATTTTTGGAGTCAACTCTTTGGTACATACTTTCTGTGATGAAGCTTAACACGGAGGACAGGGGACACTACAAACACATCGAACAAAAATGGCATCGTTGCTCTGAAATGCACTAAAGGATAGTTATGCATATAAATTGTTGTCATTAATTCAGTTTCTAAAATCAATACAATTGCTCCCTCCTGAAACACTAGAGGTCAAGGGAATTGTATTTACTAAAGTAAATTGAAGGCAATTTTCTTTTTCTATCACAGAAAAACTTCCATTAGCTAAACAAAAAATAGAGAGGAGCAATAGTTTTCCTTGGTGGGGAAACATCCTGATAACCCATGTGTGTCTTGCAGAACCGTAGCTGTTATAAGCTTCCTCATCTGTATATTTTCATGGTTTATTATTTACACTTTTATGCAGTCTGGTAAAGTGTTATTGTTTTTCCAAGTAAAATGTTCTGTGAATGTTGGAAAGGTTGGAGAGTTGTCTGCCTGTCATTTAGGTACTGTGTATGCTTAGCTGTTCTTCATTAACATTCTTGTGACGGCTTACTACTATTGAAAAAACCATATCTGTTCTGGCAGTGTGCTGTGGCCCAAGAGTGCACTGAACAGGAGCATACAGAAGCTCACTTTATGCTGGGGATGTACTGGGGCAGGTTTTGTTGGCACTTCTTAGGCTTATCCAAAGTGTATTTTACCCATCTTTTAGACTATTTCTCTTTTGATACCAGAAAGTGTGAAAACGTATACTTCATTGTTTCATTCTTTTTCCTCAATTCCCAAGAAACTGGTAAAATGGTATGTCATGATCCTTGAGGAATTGTTCTAGGAGCTCTGTAGTTATTTTATTTTTTTAAAACCATGTTTTTATTTTCAGCATGAACATGCTCTGTTTCATGTTTATTTCAAAAAAGACTATCCCATCTGTCAAGAAAGAATGAATGTACATAGATCAAAATAAAAAAAATGATTTTTTGAAGTATACAAAATATTTTACATCTTAAATACATATTAATTTAATTAATCTTATCTTCCAAGACCCTGTTTTGTTCTCAGTATCTCTCATATATGGTATATTGTGATATCTATATATTTTTGTATTAATTCACACCTCAAGGTTCCCATCTCCAATAGGACCAAAGGCAATCCTTATTTAAACCCTATATAGGTTAAAATTCCACAGCCTTTGATGAGAATGTCTGTTTGACTATTATTTAATGACTTTGTCCTGGTGGACTGTTTCCTGTACTGGAAAACAAAACAAAACAAGACAATGCAAACCCAAAAAACCCCAAGTATCTTGGAGTCAGGGGTCTTCACTTATACTCTTTAATGTTTCTTTGGTGGTTGTTTCTAGAAGAGTTCAGTTTTATCTGCCTGTACTTCTGATCTTAGCCTTGCATTTGTCTTTAAAAACCATGCATGTAACTTTAAGATGAGATAGTCTGGTCCTCTTTCAAAGAACCAGTGCTTGAAAATACTTTATTCAGAAGTCCAGACAAAATCAGAGATTGAGAGTTACTGGATTACATCACGGTGAAGTGTAATAAGATAGGCGGTTATATGGGGAATCCATGCTCTGGAGTGTAGTAGTAAGAATGCTAGGTGGGAGAGAGAGATCTTGAATAAATCAATCCCAAACAAATAAATCTTGAATAAATCAATCCCCTTGATAATAAGATGTAAAATAGCCCACACTCCTGTTGAATGACTTTTCATTATTGGTATCTTGGGAGTCAAATGTATGAGGAGATTATGCTTTCAAAATAATATTGAAAGATCTTAACATATTTGGGTTTTATCTAAAGAAATGTAAAGAATAGAAAGCAATTCCAGAATCTGAGCCTGGATTTTTTTTTATTTTTTTTTTTTTATTTGGTCCCCAGACCCTGGTCATAACAGTGGAGAAGGGAAAGTAATAAAATAAAAATTAAGATTGCCTGCTTTATATATCCAAGCAGTTGGAGATCAGCTGTGCTACCCAGAATCCCACTACCCTCTCAGGTCTCTGCTGCCAGGACACATTTACATGCCAACATAGAAATTAACAGCTGATTTTTAGCTCTTGCTAACATAACATGGCCTTCTGCTTCGGTGCTGAAGGAGAAGCTGGGCAAACAGGGTGACAAATACTACTGTAAGAGATAACCCTTCAAGTAGCAGGTCCCATTTTCCAGGCCTTTTTTTCTAAGCTTTTTAACTCAATATAACTTTTTTTTTTTCCGTTTTTTGTCCATGAAGTGCAGTGATGAAAACTGCCTCCTTCCCTTCCCATCCAAGTAGCTCGCATAGATGTAGCAATGAAGGAGACAAAAAGAAAAGGAAATTGCTTATTAAAGAGTGTGTGGGATGAAATAGTCCTCTAGTACCAAGGCCAGGTGTCATTACAATACCTACAGGGAGCTGGTGAAAGGAGTTTTGAGGACAGATAAACTGAAAGAGACAAATGTTTGCAATGCTTTAGAGTGCCCTAGAAGTACAGATATGGTAGGATCTATGCTTTTGGATTTAATGCCATACTTTTACGCTCAAATACCCCAAAATCTGCTGAAACATTACAGCTTTTTCTTTCTACTAAGAGTTCCTATACCCTTTACCAGCTATCCAAAACTTACACAAGTCTCACCACACCCCTATTTTAACCCCTTACAGGAGTCATACAATCCCTTCCAGTTCTTCTACTCAGTACCTGCCTACCTAGGTTCTTGACCTCTGCTACTGACTTCATCTAGCTAGTATACCATGGATTGTTCCTACATCCATCCCTGTTATCAGCATCTGATCTCTCTGTTTTCTGTTAATTTTATTTTTTTCCCTTAATTTCATTAAAGTGACTGAGGAGCTTGTTGAACATGAGCCAGCAATGTGCCCCTGCCACAAAGAAAGCTAATGATATCCTGGGCTGCCAAGGTAGAGACTGGAGGAGCAAAGTCCCTCCCAGTGTAAGAGATCGTATTCAAGAACACCTCAGGGACCTGAACATGCCTAAGTCTATAGGACCTGACAAGATTTTACAATTGAACTAGATGATCATAAGGGTCTTTTCCAACCTAAATGATTCTATGATTCTATAAGATGCAACCCAGAGTCTTGAGAGAATTGACTGATGTAGTTCCAACAACCCATTCTAAGATTCTAAGAAAGCATCTGCAGAAAATTCACAAACAAACAAAAAAAGATGAAGTTCCAGAATTCCGTGATATGCTCTATCTAATAGAAAGTAAAAACAAAAACAAAACAAAAAAAACCATCCCCCCCAAAATACCCCTAAACCAATCCTTTTATGTAAAACATTACATACACTTTACACAGTGGGTTCACATTACAGCTACATTCTGAATGCTGATATGTATAATTTAATTTCTGCACATTTATGCATTATTTCAGAAAGCTCTTTTGTCATTTCTCTGTAGTTGGTCTTCATTTCTTCTTGATATTCCAACTGATCTTCCATTATAAGTCATTCATTTACAGCCACAGCATGCCCACAAGGTTCAACAAATTGCCTGATTCAGAAAAAATAATAAAAATTATCTCAATCAGGAATAAAAAATCCAAAAGATTAATTCAAAATACAGCTTAGAGTATGCTTTTAATGCAGTCAGAATGCTATAGAAGTTAAAAGTATTTTAAAAATCACTCTGATCCTAAAAAAACCCACCTGAACATGGTCCTGGGCTCTGCTTGAGCAGGGGGTTGGGCCAGATGACCTTCAGAGGTCCTTTCCAACCCCAACCATTCTGTGATTCTGTAAGGTTCATTTCTGTCTGTCCAGGTGTACAGTTCACATTTGTCTATTCAGGGTATAAAAGAAATATCAGACTTTGTAATTCAGACTTGACACTGGCACTAAGGGTTTGTCTTGGTTACTCCACATGCTTTAACCTGCTGATAATAATATTTCATTTTCTGATCCCATCTTGTCCTTTCTGCAGCTAATTGACATGTGCATGACTGGATAAGATTATTATATTAAACAAAATAATGATGCAATTCTACATGAAGGCAACTCATTGGATATACATGGCCAATGTAGTTATTTAGGGCTAGCTTCTTCTCCAGATTGTAAATACCTATGCAACTCTGCCTAAAGTATGAGCAGAAGTTATTTGGTTCATCCTGAAGTAGACACATAGGTTTTGTCAGCTCAGCACTATTGAGGCTGCATTCAACTTCCCAGGTAAATTTCCATTTACTATAACGGAAGATTAGACATCTAGTTCACATGAAACCCTTGTACATATATAAACAGGACTGTTGAAAATATGGGACTGAATCAACCCTGTAGGCTGTATAGTCAATAGTAAGATGTAAAAAATGTGGTTTATACTAAACAGGGTATCTGGAATGTGTCAGGAAAATGCAGCTCAAAAATGCATTCTGCATTCTCTGTAGGGAACTACTGCAGGTACAAACATCCTTTCTGAAAACACACGAAGCTGAATGGCTGTTGTTTGATAATTAGACAAAAAGTCATGTAACTGGTAACCTACAAGGAAGCACATACTGTACAAAATATACTTGATAATGCTTGAAGCACAATATTATTACCAGACAAACAAAAAACAAGCAGGAAAACAAAACACCTGCAGTTTATGATAACCATTCAATTTCTGAAATAAAACCACTGCAGGATAAATGTTTAAAACACAAATAAGTTTTCAAGTTATTGTTCAAAGGATACAATGTGTCAAACTGTTAAGAATTAAAAAAAGTAAAATCTGAGAGTAATTTACATGCATAATTGTTGTTAGATGTTAATGACAGGGACATTTTCTTTCAGAGTAATTTGTTTGATGCTATTTCCTTTTGAATTGTCTCATCTAAAGTGAGTATTCATCACCATGAAACTATTTACTCTATCCAAGGTCAAATCTAGAAATAGGTCTCTGCAAGATTTTTCTTGATGTCTGAAGATCTCTCCTTGTATCAGCCAAAGAAATGTCTTTGTTTGTCTTTGTACCAGCCAAACCATTTTCATCTTTCCTATATATGTGTTTCTTCATGCATTCCTTCCTGCTGTTCTTTTCCTTCCCTCATGGCATCCCTCAGGTCAGTGCCCTAAGCGCTTCAGGATTCTCCACTTTTCACTTATGCAATTTCCTTTTCCTTATGATTTTGGTGACTTGCATATGAGACATACTGTGTAACCTGGAAATTAATGCCCATTTATTCCTACTTCAAATATGTCCGGGTTCTCACCAAGAGATTAATGTTAGATGTGGAGACAAAGGCAGAAAAGTTAAAAGGAATAAATGTATATAAATGAAAATTACCCCTGCTAACACAGAAATAAAACTAAAGAAGTGCAATGAACTAAAATTCAGTTTTCTAGAGAAAACTGAATTATATCTTACTGACTATTCTGAAGCAACTGATATTTGAAACCAAAAGCAGTTTCAATATAATTATTTTAAAATCTGAAGTGTTATCACATGTCTGAAGATATGATATAGCAAATGCTGAAGAAGTCAGGAAAAGCAATTCAGGCAAGCTCACTAGGCTGTCCTCTATAAGGTTAAGATTACTTTAGGAAGAAAAGAATAATCAAAGACCTTGAAAATAAAAATAAATTAAGATAAAAGACTGCATTGATTTACAAATTGAAACAATGCCAGAAAAAACTAATATTTTTCCTTTTTATATCAGCTGACTCTCCAGAACAAGAAAATACAGCAAACTTTATAATCTGGATTTCAGCAACACTTTTTATTCATGTCACATAAGATTTCATATCTCAAGGTGGAAAAATGAGGATTCATTCAAGTATTATCAGATTGGTGAAGACCTGAGGAAATGAGTGATAGTAGTTGGTCCATCAGGAGAAATACGGAGCTGGAACATCAACAGTAGAGTTTCTTAGGATTGCTTTTTGGGAGTAAACTTACTTAGTATTTTCAGTAAGAATTTAAACATAAGATACAAGAAAACTGGAAAAAATCACTGTTGGCTAAGTTGGAGGTGCCGTTTATATATAAGACAATAGGAATATTACTGTCCTTGAGGACTGTAATAGTGATAATGTCATGAAATCTAATGATGTTAAACACAGAACTAAGGAGTATCTGCAAGGAAGATGTTCTGCTATAAACAGAGACTTGGTCAGCTAGAAATCAAAAAAATCAGACAAATATTTGTTATGATGTTTAATCTTGAACATAATCAGTGTGATATATCTGATGAAAAGTAAAATGCAATCTTCAAGTTATTAGATGAAGTGTTTGTATTTAAAACTTCAATACTGTGATACAAGGCATTGTTCTCAATAAGACATCATGTAGAGTCATGTGTGTATTCTGGTGATTCACATTCAAAAAAGGTTGATTTGAGAAGGAACAGATGCAAAAATGGCTCTTAACACAATCAGGAGAATGAAGAGCACTTCATTTTGTAAGAGGAGAGTAGAAATAATTTAATTTACTTAGCCTACCAAAATTAAGGTTAGGAGAAGAGATATAGTTACATTACAAAGACATTGGGTGAGTAAACACTGGGGAGACAGGAAGATGTTAAGCTAAAGGATGGTGTTGAATGAGAACAAGCATTTATCACTGGTTGTGAATAAATTTAGTCTGTAATTTTAGGAGATTGTTTGTCAGTGATGCATAAGCAAAATGCCAGTATATCCTTGCAATAGAAGCAGTAGTGACTGGAAGTCTAATTCATTGTCATGTAAGGCCTGACAAATCTTTGACAGGGTACCTGTAGCATAAAGGGACTGAATACAGCCATGAGATCATTTAAAATCCTATGATCATGATAAGCATACAGAAAAACTACCCCTTTCTATTAAATGTTATATGATACTTCCTTAGAAATGTTGCTTAATAAATGTTGATGTTAATAGCACCACAACGATGTCATCACAATTCAGACACTGGAAGGCAAAACCTTTGCTGAGAGTAATATTGTGTTTTGAACGAAAAACATCCATCTTAATTTTTATAGAAGCTTCTTTGATTTCTTATTCTAAGAAGACAGTAAAACTTAATATTTATAGTATTCCAGTATTTCTGCAGTCCTTGCCTTGTCAGCATTAAAATTAACATGTATTATGCTAAAAATTTCTTAATACATACTGTTTACAGGAGTTAAACTTTTCAGAGGGGACGTTTAATTTTTAAATAACTAAGATTATTGTCATGAGCCATGTAGATTGATTTTCCTAGATAAACTGCCAAGTTTGTTCTTTGGAGGCTTCACGACAAAACTAAATTGCTAGCAAACTAAATGAAAAATAATTACATGTATGCTATGCTGTGGCAAAATAATCTGGTGCTCATTACTCTGTAGGCTGACAAAACTGAGGCGGATAAATGAATGTGTTAAAGTATCACTTAGCAGAAAAGGAAATATTCACCTATTCAAGGCAAATCTATATTAATATTAAACACAATTAAAATCAAATTGTTCTGGAAAGGAATTGTTCTAATGATTTTTTTTGTTTTGGAAACTGAACCTTTCTAAGCAATTTTTGTTGCTTCTTTGCTTCCTTACTTAAAAGGATAGCTTTGTTTCATATGAAATAAGAAGGGGGAGGGGGGGCGGGGAGTAAAGGAGGGGGTCAGTTATTTGCTTTTGTCAAAACAAAATTACCTATTTCTGGTGATGAAGGGGTTACTTAAAAGTATACCAAAGTCAGCAGATCCCTATTGCTTGACATTTGTGAAAGCCAGTTCATCCTACCTAATTTTGACACTGAAGTGACCACCTGTTACAGGAGCTCAGCCTCCTTCTCTGCTATCCTTATTTGACAAAAAGATAATCAAGCTTGCTTATAGTTAGAACTACCTCACTCATTCTTTCCTTTGACAATGGAATGTCAAAAATATGAATGGGAAAACTCAGACTTCAGTCACTGATTCAGTAAAATGCTTAATTACATCCCCCAGTGCTTTACCAAATGAGGTCAGGATACCTGAGGTTATTTAGAAGCCTAAATGCCCTTGAAACCCCTGGGAAATACACAGTCACCTTCCTTTATGGAGCTCTGCCTTATGACAGATCTTGCAAAGAGATAAAATACTTTAACATAAAGCTCAATGCCTTAGAGTTATGTGGATCCTGAATGTAACAGAACTATAGAGCACCTTAGCACAGATGGGTTAAGAGGGCTGGTGAATGAACATCTTTTACATAAAAATTAAAGGCTGCAGGTACACCAGGGCAGATCGTGTGTATTCCTTGATAGTATTTAGACACCTGAAAAATACCAAGTCTTTGAAGATGCAATCCTTAGAGCTGAAAGCACAGATTTTAAAACGTTTTGATCCCCTGCTTTTGCAGTCAGTTAAGATTTTTGTTGCTTGGTTTGTTTTTTGTTTGGTTTTGGGGTTTTTTTAGTCAATATACTTTTGAGAATGGATCAATATATTTTTTTAGAATATAATTTAAAATAAAAAGTACAATGTTTGGTAAACCTACTCAGAAATCTTTATCCAAGAGACTAGGAATCTGTTAGTCAATGACAATTTAACAAATGAGTTTCATAATTTACTTGGTACTCACACACAGAAAGCCTAACACAAGTAAGAATACCATTTATAAAAACTGTTTAGAGGTTGGTGTTCACAACAGTTATAGGAAAGGTGATAGCTGGAAGCAGCTGGCTTTGATAAGATGGAATATAATTTTTAATTACATCTGAGAAGTAGTTACATTATTTACTTGTTTCTGAGAAATGGTGAATGATAGGAAAATACCTCACAGTGGTAATTAAATAAGATACTAAACTAACCCAGCTTCCAAGTGTTGAAAACAGGCATAACTGTATATTAAATACATGGAAAGCCTGAAAATACAATTCAGACATTCTATAAAACAAGACCTTGAAAGCTGACCAAACAGTAGATGAAGTTTATCTAAATACAGATATAAGGCAACACTAGATGTATTACTGATAGAGTATATGGTACACCAGCAGTACCTTAGTGAAAAAAATATCCATCAACCACCTGACCATTCAATATTTTGGTCAAGCTTTTGGCCCAAAACAAGTATTTTCCCTTTAGTAGCTGAAATGCAGTATTATATCCACATGTAGTAGATGAAAAACAAAACAGTTTTACAGTACAAAGTGGGAAGGTGAAATATGTGCCACAGCTTCATACAATACCTGTGAACAGTGGATGTATTTTTCAGGGTGGTAATTATACCCAAATTTGCCTTAAAGAGAGAAAATTATCCTCTTTATATTTTTGCCTCTTGTTTCTCCCACTGGAGTATTTCAGTATCTGCATAGGCCCAGAATGAGGTAAAATAGTGAGACTGACAACTGATGGATGGTTTCTGTTTACGTTATTCAGTCTTGGGAGTCCAATGTACTGACTGCTCTACACTACTGAAAATGTACTGCTCAAGGGACTGTCATAGATATTTAGTTATTCCTGTGGCAATGCTCAGAAAAAGCCAGATGGGACTGAATTTCCAGTTTCCATCCTCATGTACGTGCATCCCCAGCTTAGGCTGTGGTCAGATTACTGCTGACTGTTTTGTTAATACAATTTAATAACATCTTCTGATTACTACTGTTCCTGAAAGCAGTTACCAAATGTGGTTTTCTTACTGGCCTATTGCTTTGCAAATGAAATGTATTTACTTAAATTACCTTGGTAGTGCTCTGATCATCCCTTAGACTTACACCAAAGTACAGATACAACACCAATTCCATTGATAATATTCTAAAAATCACTTTTTATCAAGAATTACTGACAATTTTATGGGGGTTCCAGACCAAATTCGAGGTATAACCCATCTCTCCTTGGAATACTTGCATCTGTGCATCTTGAAGTGTCCCTATGGTTTTAGCTGCTCACAACAGAAAGCATTTTTTCAGTATTGCTTGCCGGATGGACCCAAGTAATGAAATACCAAGTGTTTCTTATTCTCACAGAAAAATAATGAAATCTAGAATCCCGGTGTTGCTCTGGCAGTGCATTCTTTAAAGGATTTCTCTTTTTTATTTTTGTTAAAATAGATGTGAACTATGAAGTTATCTACACTATATGATGGATACAGTTTGGAGGACTATCTTTTTTAAAGCTATTTTGTGAAGCAGTATAATCTTTTGGACAGAATAAAAAGAATGTTCTCAATGTATAAACAGAAGAAATAATTAAAACATTGTCCATAAAGTATAAAAAAGTTGAAATGGATAAAAATATCTTTAATTTTTCTCTAAAATTAAGTGGTTTTGTGCTACCAAGCATACAGTTCAAAAACTCTATTTCTATTCAGTACCAAGATACATATTGCTCTACAAGATAGTAGTAAAGTGGAAAACCATGAGTATGTTGCTGTCAGATCAGACATATCTATTTTTACAGATAGGGATAGAATTAATCTGTCCTAATGTAGGTATCTGAAGTATCTAAAGTATAAAAATCCGAGCTCTCAAAAATACCTTTATTTGCTCAGTAGAAAGATACAGCCATTTCCAGAATAAATTTCATTCCATGGTGGGTCAGATGAACCTCTACTGCAGAGTCTTCTCCACTGACTGTAAAAGGAGACATTATTAACTTGTTCAGACTTAAACTACTAATTACTAGTATCTGTAATATCTAGTAGCTGGTAAATTCCTAACATAAAAATGTAATTCTTCCATTGAAAAACACATAAACTTTAAATATGGAAGAGAATAACAAAAGGCTGTATTGCAAATGTGATTTTTTATGTTTCTTTTCCTTAACACTCTGGCAACATAGATCCTTGGATCAAATGCAACCCCAAGAGTATAGGTATGAAAGATTTTGAGAAGTAAGAGCACTGGTGGCTATACCAAAAGTCCGTTCTGGTAAAATGCTCTCTCCTCCTACTATTAGAATTCATATTGTGCTACAGAAACTCCAGATCATCAGCTATGTTGTATTAATTCCACACAGCAATGCTGAAAGTATTTTTACTTGGACTTAACCTCTAAGGAAAGATGAAAACATCTGACATTGTCTTCCTTTATATTGATGAAAATATTGTTCTGAGTTTCAAGTTGGGGAAACTCTTGATGAGCTCTTAATAAGGTTATCTAATTACCACTTCATGCTGTAGAGTGCTGCTTCAAATGCCAACTAAAAGGGGAGTCTGCAGAGAGATTTATAAGGATAGTCTTATCAGGAAGGCATTGGGCTGGGACTTGGAGTCTTTGGTTCAGTTCCAGGGTGTGATGTAGCCTTAACTGTGTGGTCTTTGGCCACATCTGTGGAAACAGAGATGACACTTTCTTGTTTTCACGGGATTTTGTAATAATAAATGGACTAATGTTTGTGAAACATGGAAATGCTGCATTGATGGTGGTCATGCATAGTACTAAATAAAATGTCAGTTCATTAAAAAATGATTCTGCTCTAACCAAAATTAATATCTACATAAAGCCCAAGAAGTACCAAATTCAAAAAGTTTTGTGTATGGTCTAAAGAATATAGACTACATAATTGGAGTTAATTTGGGTTTATATTGTTATCACAGAGTCTATACCTGTTACAGACTTTTGTTTTTGTTTTGTTTTGCTTTTTTGGGTTTTTTTTTTGTATAACAGTGATGTTAACAATCAAGCACCTTTACTAACCTAACTATTTTAGCACAGGAATAGAAACCTGGTATTTCTTTAAAAAGGTAAAAATAAAGGATCCTGATGAGAATCAAAATGTTTCTTTACATTATACACATTTAATACATAAAGGTTTTGAGGGGTACTTGCTCACAAGGTTGTGAACAGAGAATGTTTTAAGGACTGAACATTTGATGGTTAATGTTTTATTCAAAAGGTGTAGCCACATTTTTAGTAAAGATGTACTCCTAACATGGCAGTGCTTGCTGCTCATTTCAAGTAAAGTTGTTCCTTTCCCATGACAAAGGCCTAACAGCACAGAGGGGAATTACCCCATGTTTCTGTAAAAGCAAAAATACCAGATTCCTCACAAAGAAAATACAGGCAATTTTCTTTTCCATGAGCATCAGAAACAATGAAGCCTATTACCTACAGTTCCGTGTCTTGTGGTTGATTGCAGTTTCTGACTGAAGTTCCCATTGTTGGCTGAAGTATTTATAAGGTGTCTGCTGTGTCTAGATGATGCATGGTCCAGCAGCCAGGAGGTATTCCAAGATTACAGACCTGGGTTGCTCATCTGCCTCTGTCAGAGCTATGTCCTTTCCTCCCTCTGTTATCCACACAGATGAGATCTTGCTTACACACCAGAGAGCTTCCATCATGAATGACCAGAGAATAAGAATTCCAGAGTTATGTGCCAAGGTGCATCAAAGGTCAACTCTGAGATATCCTGAAGTGTGAACTTGTGAATAAGGTATTTGTGCGTACCTCAGCTTCTCTGTCAGATAGGGCAGCTGTACGCTCCTACTTCTCTCTCCATTTGCTACTTTCACAAAACACTTAAACAATACCTTTTTTAAAAATCTTTCAACATTTTTTAATTGAAGCTAAGATTAGATTAAAATAAAAGCATTGTACATGTACACGCATAAATGTACAAGATAACTGCATGAACCTAGTTTCTATATGACACCAGACTGCAAAGTTGGGTGGTGAATGAAAAAACCAAAATACATATCACTGTGATCAAACACTTCCCATTTTCTACTAACTGTGACATTAGTGGGGTGGAAAACTCCACATATAGGTCTAAAAATCTTCTGTAACCAAAAAAATCCATGTAACTCCATCCAGAAATCTGGTCATACAACGGAGCAGTACAAAGAAATGGAGTTCGATGAAACATGCAATTTCAAGTACCTTACTGTATGAGAAAAATATAGGTATATAGTTATCCACTGCAGAGGAAGTTCCTGAAAGAAGTGTTGAGTCTAGAGACAGATTTTAATTACACTTATTTTAAAAAACATACTAAAAAATATCTTCTGTGAAATCGTTCAGATGAAGTTCTTCACTGTCTCCTTGATGGATTAAATGGACTTTAGGCTTTGTAACACAAAGACTGCGAAAGAAACTTGAGTATGTTTAAATTACAGGTGCTTATGCTATCAGCTTTAGTGGTGGAGCACATATTGTGGATATTTACTCAATTTCACCAGTTATTACTTAGATGCAGATCTTTCCATTTAAATGGACAGCTGTGATTTCTAAATCAAATACTCAAATAGGAGTGAATGCTTCTGGAAAGACAAGTGCTAGAGTAATGCAATTTCATGCAAAATGGACAGAGCATTTACAAGCAAATGTTGACATTGTTGAAACTGTATCAGTCTCATATATTTGTCATATGGGCCTACCAATGAGAAAAAATTCCTGCTGGGTCATAATTTTCTAGAAGGAATATTCCATTATTAATACAGGACTTTATTCATTTGGCAAGGATTCTTAGGAAGATAGACAAATGAGTGATACAAAACAAAACGTGAACTTTTCTTGTCATCGTACTGTAACTCTAGAAATTTTTCACAATAAAATCTTGTAAATGCTTGTGGGCTAAAGAAGATTAGGAGTAGGCTCTCTGAGAAGGTGCACATTTGGAGTTTGACCCATGAATTCTGCTGGTTTGGCTGTAGTCCTGGTATTTAACTCTTTCTCTCTCTCTGGTAAATGCAGTTAGATTTTATTACTATCAAAGGGAGATTTTGACAGGAGCATTTGAGCCTACAACCAGTGTTTGGTCCACATAATTTAAAGCAAAATATAAAGTGAAAGAATAACGTAAGAGTTTGAAAAGGAGACATGAACAGTGTTCTTCATTCTCCTAATCTAACAAGCATTGCCAAATTCTAATTAATTTTAATGGAAAGCAAGGTAGTGAAATGGCTAACACATTAAACATTTTGCTAAAGTGCTTTAAAACTGTTTTCAATGTTAATGTTGCTCTTTCTGCTTAGGGGAACAAGACTTAAAGTCTGTCACAGGAAAGTTATTTTATTTCTCCTCAGAAAACCATTACAGTTCTTTCCCCACCAATGAAGAAAGTGAAAACAGAAAAGAAATTTGTCAATTCCCATGAAAATAAGGAAAATATTTCTTTGGACTGGGCAATACGTTGTCACAGTCCAGTTCTCACCAAATTTTTGTGGAGTTAACTGTGAGAAAAAGGACAGGAGATGTGTTTGTACAGGTCACGATGGGTTCATTTCTCTCAAAGGGGAGTACAAAAGCTGAATTAGGGAAAGCATGTTAAATTGAAACTCTAATCCATATGATAGAAAGCCCCTATGATGACACTGTTTGTTGCTAAGAGTAGGAAGAATGTACCAAGGCCATACATTTTAGAGGAAGCTTCTCCACGTAGAATTACAATCTGTGACTGTCCAGCTTCTTTTGCATTGTTTTCTTAATGAATTCATACGACGTGTGTTGTATTAAGACCAAATATAGTTAAGCCTCAATAAATTCCAATGCAGTTCATGGGATATGATTTTTTTGGCCTTGTTAATGTCTCCCCCAACAAACGCTATAAATGTTTCTAGCTTTTTTAATAGTTCTGTTGGTAATACTGATCTCTGCGAATGAATTCATCTTACCCTTTCTACAATATTCTCCTTAATATATTTGTTTAGACTTACCTATTAATATTGAGTAGAAAGCGTGTGGAAACTTTTATAAATACTGATCTTAGAAGGAAATGCTATTTTGAATCAAATCTGCAATCTCAAAAGTGTACATTAAAGTTCTATATGTACCTGCTCCATAAACACTGCCACACCGCATAACCTTTGCAGGCAAATCAAATATTATCACCACCTAAAAACACATAGTTCTTATTAGAAAGGACCATGAAGTGTACATCAATACAGAATTTGGACCATACATAAAGCTTTCATTTCTGTTACAAGAATCTAGGATTAGACTTAGTGCAGACCTGTACAATTGTTATCTGAATTTGAAAGCAAACTCATTACTTCTTTGCTTTGCTTCAGAATCTAGGGAGAGATTAACCTGTCAGATTAAGATGTTCAGATTTAGGTGTCTACATGTAAATCAGGTGCCTAAATCAATGGAGTTCTACAGAAGTAACCTCTATTGAGGCATCTAGTTCCATTTGAGATATCCTAAGGTAACCTTTTAGACTTTAGGTTGACCTAAGGTAACCTCAGTCCTTACCTCAGAAAGGCTCAAATTCCCCCATAGGTCCTCATCAGCCCTGGCAGCCTTACGTGGATGTCTTGAAAACCCACAGACATCTCAAATATCACTGTATTTAGGCAACAGTCATTGATGTAGAACAGTAATATGGCATCTGGGCAACATGTCAACAAGTAAGTTTAAGGTCTGAATCAGCAGGTTTTCCACTGAAATGCCTTGCATGTTGTGCATACTGAGAATGCCTAATGAAGATTGGTGGGATCAGGTTCCGCAAAATGTTGTAGTTTCTGCTTTTTTCCCCTAAAGGTGGCCAGGTGATGTGGTGTTGTTCCTCTTTTATATAGTACCCTAGTGGTCAGTGTAATATGAAAAAGGAGAGTTTCCTGCTTCAGCACTGTCTTCAGTATGCAGGAACTTGTGCCTCCTACTTCCTGCCACCTTGACCTCCATTTGATCGTGGAGCTCTCTTCAGCCATTCTCTTTAAGATATAACACAGAAATGAAATATTGATTTGGCCAAAAAGATTCAATATTGCCGTTAGGAAACTCATCTGACACCTATTGCAGACATAGCAATTTATATTGCTAATAATGAACCAGTGAAACACCCTTTCTACCTTTCCTTTAGAAAGAAAATGCCCACAGCTACAGGCAACTGTGTGTTACTGATGCGTATTAGGAATTCTTAAGAGAGAGAGGCAAAACAACATGTAAAGGGATATTCATTGACCAAATTTACAGTGTAAGGTATCTACACCAAAGTCATCTACCTGAAGTTCTGTTTGCAGTCAACAGGAAGGAATAGGTTGATCTAAGGCATAACTCATCTCCTGATAAAGTAGATATTTTTAAACAGATTATGACAGATAAATCATCCCCACAATGAGATCCAGTCCACCTAAATCTAGAAATCTAAGTTAGGAACATAAAACCTCCCTCTGGAAGCTTTAAAGGGGATCCGTTAGGCTGACTGTGCTAGGAATGTAAAAAACTTACTGTAATAACTGTCTTCATTAGGTCCTTAAATTCAAGGCACAAGTTAGGCAGTAGTCTATTCCCCATTGCTACATCCTAATGTAACCCATTTGGATGGGAAATAAATATTGAGACTTTTATATTGGGACAGCTCAGGGCATATTCGGAAGCATAACTTCAAGTTTTTCAGGAAATCCAGTGAAATGGGAGGTATTTAGTAAAAAGAGAGTTTTTCATCTAAGAGAAGTTTTGGATACAGTTTTGGACTGTAGTTTTGGACTCAGTTCTCTCTAAGAGTTTTATTAGCTATCATCTTACTCTCCCAATACACTACAGAGGGAGTTTATTGCCTAATGCAGGATTCTAGATTCTATCCCAGTGGCTGACTATCTAAAATATGAGATGTTGATTTTAGGTATTAATGTCTTTGGCTGTATTTCTAATATCAAGAGACTGTTATGGAAAACCTCAGTCAGTGACGAAAAAAATACAAGACTATTGCATAAAAGTGAAAACAGGAGGCTCATATAAAGCACAGCTTTAACTATAATTTTTATTACCACAGTATGTAGGGTATTTTGCCCTCTGGAAATATGAATAAGGGTGTCAGTTTCTTCCTCTGGCAGTCACTCATGGGTTTGATGATAACACAGTGACTGTTTACATATAAGGTCCTTTTGGATGGTTTCTTGAAAGGCTCAGTTGCTTGTAAGGGCACCAAGACTTTCAATAAATTACAGTTGCCATGGCAGTCTATTTCTAGGATAGTATGCCTTATATGTATACATTTGTACAACAAGCTGAACCCTATGTAATTTCTCTGCCTATTATATTTTAACAACCATTATGAACTGCAGCTACAGTGTAGATTTCAAGCTGTTATTGCCACAGGTTGCCTATATATGGAACAGCTGATCAATTAATATTTACTCTTCTATGTATATTGCCACCTCCTACCCGCTTGTTGATTGCTAAAACAAGTCTTGACTTGAATAATTTTATTCTGCAAGTAGGGGATCTTGTTTTCCAAAATGCCTACCACAGTCTTACAAAAGTGAGGAAAGTATCCATTTACTCAACTCACAAGTGTATTAAAATAATAGATGGTACTCCTTTTGGTTTTGGATCATGTTTGCAATTTTTTTTCTCCAAGTAATTTTGCAAGGAGGAGGCTCTTTGTAGTTGCTGATCTCTTCTGTAAAGGGTCCTAGACATTAGATCCACCCATTCTTCTCTTAATTCTCAGTATGGAGCACTGACCTGACAAATTAATTTCACCTGGTTGTTGGCCAGTAATTCCTTGTGTACCCTTGAGGTTATATCCTTTGTGGTGGCAAGAATGAAAATTGCAAGCTTCCAGAACAGCCAGACCTAAACATCTGTCCAAGTAACACAGGAAATTATCCATCTCCTCTTGTTTCTCATAGTTCTGGGTAAATTCCTGAGATGGATTTTCCCTCTAACACCTGGAGTGCATTTGTAACATTAGATATGGCTCTGCTCCAACAGTACAACTACATCATCTTAGAGGAGTTCATGCAGCTACATGTAACTACTTGTGATAATAAAAAATGCCTCCACATTTTTATTGGAACCATTTGTGTATACAACATTCAATTCTGTTGATATTCATATTAACTATACCATTATTTAGACCCTTGGAAATGTTTCCTTTTATACTGTGTAATAACCTTTTGGTTGATTTGGCCCCACTGGAAGATTCAGCCCAAAATGTATACTTTGAAAAGATAACATCTGTGCCTGTAAAAAACTTGCAATATAACTTTGAGAAAAGGCGATTAAATAATATAGGACATTTGTGACTATGTAAACTCCATGAAGGATTCTTGCTAGAATCAGGACCTTTGTGACATAATGTTAATGGTAATGTAAGGTCTTTAACCAGTGATTTCACAAAAGAGTCAGAGCATGAGTCTCAATAAAGAGGAAACATTTCAAAGGAGCGTTCATCCAAACAATTAGAATGTTAAAAGATTGTTTAGTTAGAGAAATAGGGAAGTAAATATTGTAGTAGGAAGACAGATTATTAGCCTAATGACTTATAAAGAACATCAGATCCTCCTGACAAACTGTCTTTTAAAATATGGAGAAAAAGTGAAAATATATTAGCTTTTAAGATTACTTCACATAATTACAGAACATATGAAATTAAAATTTATAGTAGGAAATGGAATAAGTGACTGGTTTTGTCTCATGTGGAATTTAAACTGGTACTCGATGCTAATAGGAGTTAGATTCTAATGTATCACTAAGAACTTTGAGCCCATCATTTTATATAAAATGTGGCTTTTTAGATCTATAGTTCAATCTAGTAATTCCCTTATCCTAATTTAGATTTCAACAGAACAGATTCCAAGATGGTAGTACCTATTACCCAAGATCTCAGTCTTGCAACATTTTACACACCTGATTAGCTTCAAGCATATAACTACTCATATTGCATATAAATAAACTAATGTGTGTATGTTGGATCAAGACCTGAATCAGTACAGTGGCCTAGTTTCTGTGTTATGATTTGGCACACAGTATATTTGCATATTATATGTATTGTAGGTATATTTATGTTCATAAATACATGTCCCTAGCTAGAATTTTCGCAGCTAGCTGGAAAAAAAGTTTATTCTAGAATCAGGGCTATCTGGCATCCCGTTCCTTCCTTTGTTGTTGAATACAGTCCTGTTCGTAAGTGTTAGAAGACTTAGATAGGCCTATAAAATAGGAATTGCTAAAATAAGGACCTAAGCTTAGAGTTATACTCTTCAAAAAACTGTTCAAAAACAGATGAGATTCAGCTGTTTAAGTGTAAGTCTTTAGTATCATTTTTAGTGCCTTAGTGTATGGGCACGACTTCTGTAGGTCCTATGTCGTGTGTGCTGCCTGCAAACATCTCAGACACCATATATTCCTTCAAACTGTACTAGATAGCTGTGGTTAGCTGGCTGAACTCACTATTACATGAAATCACCTATGCTGCGGAAATGTAAATGAAAGCAAGGTAAATCCCACACATAGTTATAGCAAACTTAGAAGGCAGAAAATGAGGATCACCTCAAATTGGTTGTGAGTGATCCTAAGCAACAGCTACCCATGTTACATATCCTTAACCTACTTAGATGTTTATATGACACATATTGTTAATGCTCGGATGGTACAGAAAGTAGGATTCAGTACAAGAGCCACTTATACCTGAAAGAGGCAAAATAAAGCTGTGCTTCCATGGGTCAATCCAATGGCTTCCTGCTGCCAACTGCGGCGGTTGTTCCTCCTCTCTCTTGCCTTGTTCCTTTGTCTTTCCACTTCCCTTCTGGCTGTGCAGTTTCATGTCTTCCTCCATGCCAAGTACATCCAGACACTGCCAGGATTTGATCAAAATTACTAATTCAGCTGAAAACAATACTGTTTTGACTTACAAACTAGTTTTCCATTGATTTTGTGTGTTGAAAAAATTCACAGAGGAATCCAGAAAGAGTCAAATACAGTGGCTGAAGTGGGGAGTGAAAGTGGAAGTGGAAGTGGAAGTGGAAGTGGAAGTGGAAGTGGAAGTGGAAGTGAGAGGAGAGGAGGGGAGAGGAGGGGAGAGGAGGGTGGGGGAGAGGAGAGGAGAAGACAAGCTGAAACTCCTTTTCTATAAATGTGACATTTTCAAGTGTAGTTTCATTTAACATGAAAGCCTGATCCTCCTGATTCTTAGCAAGGATACCCAGTTCACTGGAACTGTAAAGGAGAAGGTTTGCTCTTCCCTTCATCTCTCCTCATTTTCACTTTCTCATTTGACCACATTGTGCACTGATCTAGTTTTCTAAAACTATTCCAGCAGTTTCCTACAGTTTTAGTGAGTTAAATCAGCTCAGTGAAGGGTCTGACAAGGGCCTAGGATAGCTAAAAGAAGGAAAAATATTGCTTGGAAAGAAGTAAGGGAGAGAGAGCAAAGTGGGATAGGGAAGGATGAGGACCAGAGGTAAGAAAGGAACAGGGTTCAAGAAGGAGGAACAGGGCTTCCTATTTTGTCATCAATAACCCATGTGCCTGGATCAGATGCACATGAAATCATACACCTGTCTCAACCTATTTTGTGATTCTTAGTTTTCAAAGGCAAAGGAAAAAGAGGAAAATGAGAATTTTTACAATTTATTGAGGAAATGTTTATTATTCACTACATTACAGGAGATATTATCTAATCTAATGAAGAGATATCCCTAAGCAAGTGAAATAATGCTTACTTTAATTAAGAAGAATAAGCAAACTGTCTCCTGGATAAGGAGGAAATAAAAGTTTCAGGAAGAAAGATTAGATTTGTCTGGACCCTTGGAGGATTTCAAAAGGGAGGCTGGTTACCACAATCCAGCAAGAAAATCTAATCTACAGTTAATGCAAAGTGTGCAGAAAGTGTGAGATAATACCTCAAAGCCATGAAAACCAGCAGAAAGTCAGATGGATACAGGAGAGGCAAAGTGTACGCAGGTCAGTTTTACTGCTCTTCCATTTTTTAGTTTATATGTTCCATATATATTTCTAATTTTAGATATTCTGCATAATTACTTTAATTTACATTGGATATTAATTTTGAATTAGGAATACTTTTTCTCTAATCACATAACAGCATTTTTTATGCTGGAATCTCAAAAATCTGTAGATGATATTTCTTGAACATTTTACCAAGTAAGATTACTTAAACAAATAACTTTTAACAATACAAAAGTAACCTTATCTGGTAGAGTTTCCATAGAAATCATAGTTCTGTAAGAGTATTCTCTCATTTCCCTTGCATTGGACAGGTGGATAGTTGCCATTATACAAATCTAAAAGGTCAGAAGACCAGCAATAACAAACTAAAAGGAATGGCGTTTCAGGAGATGTTGTGCTTCACATTTGAAATCAAAGGGTTCTCTAGCAGTTTGCTCCAGACTTTATTTTTCTTTCTCAAATTTAGAAGAGAAATAGAAAATCGAGTATGGAAATAGTAGGATGGAGATTAATATGCAGGAACAGATCGATCTTCAGCTAAGTGCTCAATATTTATTAAACCATGGTTTAGATGCTTGGGTAGTCTTGACCTCTGAAGAGAGGTGTTCCAGTTATCTGGCACCTGACATCCTGATTTTGCTATGAAAGCCTATAAATTGTACCAAGTTCCCAAGAACAGCACTCCACTCCTGAGAGAAACCAACAACCTTAAGATCATTATTCTTTTTCATTAACTGCAGCAAGACATATCTGCACAGGACTTTATTACATGGGCACATGTACCATGCATGCATTACGGCATATCTAACACATCTGTTACTTCCTGAAACCATTTTCTGTTACAAATATTGAATAGTATTCAAGATCCATTCAATGGACCAAGCCAATGGTATCTAAGAGTTCCATGTTGAAAACTAGGGATGAAATTTCCAGAATTCTGGCACTAAGAAACCTCTCAAAAAGGGAAGTAATTTCTGCTGGGTATAAAATTTCCAGACATTCTGGATTTATCACCTAGTGGAGCTAGGAATTGTCAGAAACGTTGCCCCTCCTCCCTGAAAATGAAAGTCAGCTGCTTCCCAACATGACTTCTTCCGTGTCAGTGTATTTGTTTGCTGATTTCAGAGCAAAACAAAATGAAAAACATTCAAAATGAAGCAGCATGTGTGCTCTACTTAAAAAGAGGATGAGAGAACTTATCTGTGAACAGCAGATTTGTGACAGATGTTAGTACCATTGTTTAGAATACTATTAGACACATTCTGATACAAAGAAAAATAATATAAAATAGGGATTTCTACAGTACATAAAAAAATGTTATCATTGCTGCTTAATGAATTATTTTTTTTTACATTTAGTGGCTACATGTCTAAAACTGAAGACAACAATGGTTAATGGATTTAAATTAAAATTAGTTTATGATTCACAAAATTTCCTTCAACCTCTAAATCCAGTCTAAATAAACACTTACAATAACTTCTGATAGTTCTGTATCTAACAGTCACTTGTAAAATCTATTTTACACATGTAAAGAAATTAACAATACTGGCAGGGTTTTCTTAGGAGAACTAACATCCATGGTTATGATTATAGTTTGATCTCACTCAGGGAAATAGGTTAAACCTGAAAACATTTCTACCTGTTAAGGAAGTAGTGGTATGTTTATTTTTATTCCTTTTTATTCATTAATGTTTTTATTTTATAAATTTCCTGATTAAATTCTTCACCAGTTATGATTCCTACATTGCTACAAGAACCAATGTTTTTACAAGTTATAGGTAAGCCCAATATATTAAAAACACATTTAAGTTGTTCAGTTACATCATAGAAAAAATTGCTTCTCTCTTGGTAGTCAAACCTTGTGTCAGTGGACAGATGAATTCTTGAGAAATCTGTTTAGAAATTGAAAAGGTGTGCTCATTGTCTTTTCTAAATTCATAATCCAGCTATTTATTTTTTAAATAATTTTATAATATATTATAATTTGTTGGGTTGTGGGGTCAGGTTTCTTTTTTCCCCCCTCATGTTGTGACTCACTTTAAATAAATTTCATAACTGTTTTAGCTTTTATTTTGATCAAACCCTGTTATATAACATTTTAAGGTCAAAATTAAAGCGTATACTGCTTCTTAAAGTGGCTGAAACTAAAAAGCAAGAACCACTCTGTGTTCTTGGCTTGATCCTTGGATGGTTTGTCCTTTTTATTCTAAAGAGTCACTTGATAAAAGGTAGAAATTACTGACAGCACAAGAATTTAAAACAGTGACTTGTTTAAATATTATGTTACTAAACCTGTTTCCACAGTGGCCTAAACTGACTGCTGCAGTCCCCTCTTCTGCTGCATCTCATTCATGTGTTCCACCTCCTTTCTTGAGCTGGCTTTGGGTTTTGCTGGGCCTTTTATTCACCTATTTGGTGTTCAATGCCACAAAAATCACTATTTGACTCTCAGGAGGAACCAACGATAGCTAAATTGAGTACCAATAAATATGTATCAACATGCAATTGAGATTTGCGTTAGCACAAAATTACAACAGCTGACAGCTATGAAATCAGCCTGCATTAGGCTCTTACTTCTTGATTTTTCTTCTCTCCCCTTGAAATTTTTGACTCTATGGTGATCTAAATTCAGCCCAAAAGCCCAATTTTCTATGTTATTAGAGAGAATTATCTGAATCTCCCCAAAGTGCTGTAAGAATTTAGCATAGGTTTTCCTCTTGCCAGTAACTACTTCTAGTCTATTTTATCATCTACAAGACCAATGATTTCTTTTCTTTCCCCATCAAGTTTTTAAATGAGAGGGGCTATGCCTTGTGTTGAACTCTGTGCTGTCAGATTTTCTAAGCCTGTTCAGAGCATGCTAAATGGATTATGTCCCTTCAGAGACTTAGATCTCTACCCGTACTTTGGGCCTGAACAGCATCGTGGCTCACATGAGAGCATCTCTCTTCTCAGACGTTACAGAGCTTATTTATTTAAATGCCTGATGCTCAGTTTTGCTGCCAAAGGAAATTGGCACCAGTTGGACATAATCTCCTCCAGGACTATGTGAAACCAGACAGTAAATTTTCTGAATATCTGTCTGACTTAGATACCTAATTCAGCCTAAGTATACAAATCTTCCCTATGTTTTCTCAAAGCAAACAAACAATGGTCCTGGATTTGGGACAGGCTGCAGCTGTTGCTCAAGAGACCCTTTGGAGTAAGAGCCACTGGCTGTGTGAGGGCTTTGCACAGTGCTGTGCTGCACTCCCTCTGAAAGCACTGGTCTGAAACAATTGGTCCTTTCCTTTCATGAGTCATCCAGTTACAGTTTTCAGAGAGGAATTGCAGTAGAGATGATATCAAATTATTTTATTAAAAAAATTATTAAAGTGTTAAAGTGAAATTACTGACTACCTAAATCTTGGAATGACCAATAATTTCCTGTTCCATTGGTTTATGTACAGAATAATTATATTAGGTGAACTCTTGCTAGCATAATGTTGGCAGTGTAATTGATATTTTTGTACAGTTTGTTTTCAACCTTTTTTCTGATAGCTCTTTTTATACTTGTTACAGTTTGACCCACAAGTTTTTTTGGTTTTGGTTCTGCTTTTAATTTACCATCCATATAAATAAATAAATAAATAAAAAGTTATGTGAGACAATTTCATAGAATTATCCCAGTATTTGTATTTAGTTATCTAAGGAAATTAAATGTTGGTTTATACAGCAGGATATAAAACATAGTGTTGATGAGCAGACAAGTTCATTTCATTCTAACGAGATAGCTCACTGTATCACTGATATTTATTTTACCATTTCATTATGACACACTGTCACAACCATGCAAGCTCACTGAGATGATCATGTTAGAGAAATGGCAAAAAACCCAGCACATATATAGATACTTAAAACTGCACAGGTAATCACACTTACACATATGTATTTTTAAATACATATCTATACACACACATATATATACACATACATTAGCATGGAAGACTGTCACAGTGCTCATTGCATCTGAACTTTGCTTGAACTGTGTCTGTGTGGTTCTTAGTGTTTGAGGACAAAGAAAACTGCTCTGCTCACAGTGTATTGGGTTTGCCTTTGAAATAATACCACAAAACTATTGACAAAAGGCTCACCTAACAGCAAAGCTGAGATTAGGTGTTGAGGGTTATTGTCCTCCTCTAGTCTCAAAGCTGTGTGAAATGTCAGTTAATTGAAAATGGTAATTGTTCCACATAACAACATCAACTGTTTCATTCCAGGAAATGTGCTGCTCTTAAATTAATAGCCATTGATCCAGAGGTATTTCGCGATTTTTCTCCATCCTTTTCTCAAATTATCCCGCTATCAGTCCTTGGGAGAAAACCTATTTCACTATTTTTATTGACCATTCTTTACTGAGTGACCTGGCTTCCTGTTCAGATAGACTAAAATAGGTCTATCCATCTGAATGTACGTCAAGCAGACTGAGCCACCTAACTTTCAAAACACCTGCTGCTTCTTACTATAAATACTCAAAATGAAAACAGTTAAGTAATAGTACAGAGCAGTTATGTGGTTATTACTGATTAATACGATGAACTACTCTCTCATGCCAGTAAATTGCTTTTGTGATAGTAAAAATTGATAAATTTTCTTTCAATAATACACTACAGTCAAACTTAAATCTCAGTTTGACCTCTTATGAAGGAATGTAGAGTATTTGGGGGTTTTGTTTTCCGGATGAATAGAGAATTGTTACAACCTATTTGGGTAACAAATGGCAATATGTCTTCGTTATTACATAGAGAACAACTGCAAAAGGCTTTGCATTACTTAGTTGTTCTTTTGAAAGCTTAATAGAGAAATTAAGTGGTGCAAAGGTATTCTTCTGTTCCATTGTAGAGACAGTTTTCCTTCCTTGTGTATTGATAATCATTAAAATAATGAAAATATATAATTTATATAAGCTGTTGAAAACATTTATAGATAAACAATTCATAATATTTTTTGTGTTTGTAGTTTTCTAAATTATTAGTCTAATCAACTTCAAAATTAATTTCAAAATCAATTGTAAATTCTATCAATCTAATAAATTTTTGGAATAAAATTATTTACTGGTTAAGAAGACTTGTATTTTTCAAAAGCTTTCATTCCCATTCTAACTTGGAAAAGTCACTCTTGCTACTATATTAAAAAGTATTGTCTGTTTATTCATAATATTTAAACTCCAGAGTAAAATTTATATGAAAAAATATTAATGAAAAAAGCAGACAGAAATACAAAGCTTTTAAATAAACGCATATTAACACCTGCTTGTGCAGTGGCCTAGAAAATGCCTCCTTTAATCTCAGAAGAAAATACATTTCTGTGTTCAAGGGCTTTTACTTACAGGGCATTGCAATTTAATGTAAACTCCAACAATTGCTAACAGGAAATAAAAAGAAGTCTTGTATAATATACCTTTCTATTATTTCAAAATTAATATGTTGGTTGCAAAGAGCTTCCATATGTGATCTTAAGTTGCTGTATTTTTGTCTTCTCTTATTTATTAATAGACAGTTTTATATTGGAAATGGAAGACAGAAATCCGATTAAAGTTTCTAGGACAGCTACGGTATAAAATCAATTGAAATTACATTGCAACATAACATACATAATGAATTTGGTTGTTATATACCAGTTTTAATGCTCAATCTGGTTTCTAGTTAATCTAATAAAAAAGCAAGGGAGCCAGGGAATATTTTAAGAAAAAATTTACAGCAGCTCAGAGGGGATAGAAAAGATCCCCAGGCATATGGTGCTAAGTAAATGAAAATGAAAATGATGGTTGTGAAGAATCATAAAGGACTCAAAAGAACTAGTCACAAAAGGTGGGCACCTTTTTGCATCATTTTTGCCTGTGGCAGTGAGCATGTGCACAGTTCATCCCATTGCTTGCTTTTTAATACATACTTTCTCCTTGAGCAAATTTCAGCTGCAGAGTTACAAAGTAAATGTGAATCAAATATAATTGAATTAATGGTATGGTGATTATGAGAAGAAGGGCAGTTTTGAATTGGTTTTGGAGGCAAAAGTTGCTTTTCAAAATCA
The DNA here is from genome assembly GCF_017639655.2 of Falco naumanni. Lineage (NCBI taxonomy): Eukaryota > Metazoa > Chordata > Aves > Falconiformes > Falconidae > Falco > Falco naumanni. The sequence continues at coordinate 55,263,712 of NC_054055.1, forward strand.
AAAGTTATCTTTTTTTTTTTTTTTTTTTTTTTTTTTTTTACAGCTCCTGTGTCAGCTATTTGTCTTCATACTTTATTTTGTTCTGTTTCTAAATCTAAGAGTCTGCCCATGCTTCTTTCATTTTATTGGTTAAGAACTGAACAAGTGTTGTTTCAAGTTATTAAAACATCAGTTTCAGCCCTCATGTGTCACTTTAAGTTCAAGTTATTCCATCAGGTTGCCAGTTTACTGAGAGCTTTTGGAAATTTGAACCACTTATGCAAATTTGTACAGCCTTGAGACTCAGTTTGGATTATCTGAAAATATTTGGATATGTAAGCACAGCTCTAATTGTGTTATGCCCATTAATAAACCTTGACAATCACAGCCATTTCCAGCCTTTGGACCTTTAGCTCTTTAAGTCTTATATTAGCAGCTAAAGGATGTCTTTCTCTAACTGATTTCACATTGAAATATCATAAAAATAACATTAATTAAAGAGCTGAAGATTACAGATGTAGGTAACAGCTAAACATTGAAAGTGCTAAGCAAATCTACAAGATAACAGTAATGACTTAATTAAAACAAAATGTACCTGTATTGGAGCACAGCAATAAAGGAAAAATGGCAATCCACAGCAAACAGGAACAAAACCATGAAACATTCAGCTGCAGTATGTAAGACTAGTGTGTAATAGATTGGCTCAGGTAAGTATAATTTATGCCAACTTTAAACATTAGCATCCTAATGGCTGCCAGAAATTTAGAATACGTCGCATTTTGAATGCCAGGTAGTTTAGAGGGTAACTACCAATTACCAAAAAACTGAGTCATATTAGAAATGGCTTAATGTTTTATTTCCTTCCATGGCCAAGCTGGCTATGACACCTTTGCAATAGACTTCATTAACTCTGCTCTCTGATTTAAAGGGAAGCTGCCCTTTCCCAGTTATCAAATGGACTGAAATGACTTCAGCAGGGATCATTGCAAAGCTGGTGCTGAGCAGCAGAGTTACGTGAAGGCCTGTTCACACTAGGTGATGTGCTACCTGGTGCATATGGCTCACGCTTGGCCGGCATACAACTTGCCTCCTGTTCAAGTCAGTTTTGAAGAAACCCTCTTATGTCTTATTCCGTATGGGTTGAGAACTCAATCATTGGCGATGTATACGCAACAATATTAACGTTTAAAAAAATAGATGAAAGTCCTGTAACAAAGCTCCATGTTGTGGAGGGGATAAAAAGCAGACTGCCCTTGTGCCAACTTTTTCTATGCAATATTTAGATGGAAAAGGGGCAAAAAGAACAGAACAGTTCTCACTAGAGCTATAAACAGCAATACTTGCAGTTGTTGTAATGACCATAAGTACCACATTTGCTGCTCTACTCCTTCCACAAACTTGATTCAAGAAAGTATATAGTTCTAAAAAAAAGTTGTTGGTTTTTTTCTTTTCTTTTTGGAAACATCACATAACACTTGCTTTGTTTTAAACAGGCACTTAGCTTCCTGTTAATGTCAAAGAGAAGGAGTAGTAGCCTGACTCTGAATTATGGTAGCAGAAGGCTTGTGCTGCGTCAGTCCGCACTGTATGTAGCCTGTAAGCAAACTGAGTATCTGTTTTATGTCCCATGTTGATGTTGGTCAAGTAGAATGGACATACTCTAGGAACATCCAAAATGTATGATTCTGCGTGGATATTTTTTTTTTGTACGTAAACATTAACATAATCACTCGAAATCATAGAAATTAAATTAAGATTAGGGATTTATTGTTGGTGGACCTTGCATTACTTTGATGGTACTCGGTAGCTGTTTAATAAGTAGAAAGAAGAAAAAGGGGCTTTGATTTACATGTTGTATACACGTCATGTTTATTTGCATTAATTAGCATAACTGAATTGCATATTATTATTTATATAGAAAATTGTAATGATCAAAATTATTTTTAAGTGAAGAAACTACGCATTCTATCCAACTCACAAATTATCGCTATAATGCTTATTAATATATTTTCTTCCCTGAAATATTTAGATATCTTCATCTGAGAAAAAAAAAAGTCTTTGCTTGTGTATGTCTCTGTCTATTCATGTTCTGGTACTATTAAAACTATCTTTATATGAGAAATATCTAATTACCTTTACAGAAGATAATGTAATTTGCTTCCCCTGCTATAAAAAAACTTTGCATTTCTATTTACTAAATTCTGTTCTGGAAAATGGAAGTGTAAAATTACAGAAAATTTGTTTCATGTAAAACAGGCATTACTTTAACTTAAAAAAGCAAAAAAACCCCCGAACTTTTAGTTGTTAATCTTGCATAAAGGTTAATCTTGAAGTCATTGTCTAGTCATACACAGTTGTAAATTCAGAGAAAAGCTCTGTATGACTGGGTGAATGAAAAGGAAGTTCAGATCACTAGCTAGAGAGAATAGTGCATATGCAGCCTGGACAGCTAGGTCTGAGTTTAGACAAATAAAGAAATATGAAAACCAAGAAAAATATTTTAAAACCTGTCTGTAGATGGATGAGAAGTAAATGAAATCAGCTCTGTTGAACATGTGTCAAAAAATAATGAGAATTAATGGTAGAACCCATCAGTTTTGAGGAGACTGAATATGCAAAACATGCAGCATCACCACTGCCACTGAGAACACCCTCCCTGGAAGCTACCTTCCTCTCAAATAAACTTCAGTTTTCCATCATTCTTTATTGTTGAGCACAGTTACTTTGCCAAGGTATCTGAACTGCATGTTCTTTTTCATACTAAGTAAAAAGATCTTATTTTCCTATCTTTTTATATTCAGAGTGTCATCTTATTGAGAGAATTAAGTTTATGCTTCGGTATACTCTGATGGAATATTAAGTAGATTCCATTCAATGCCTACTTCAGAGCTACTTAATTTCCAAAATATCACCAAGGCATAAGTTAATTAAATTACATAAATTTCAGTCAGTAATGGAAGAAGTAATATTTGATATAAATAGCTGTAAGTTTTTACTGAAAATCTTATTAGAAAAAAAAAAAAAAGTGTGGTGATATATCATCAGTGTAATTAACAGTCTTTTTATAAGTCTAGGGGGAAGACATATCAGAAGTAGGTTAGCTTTTCCTGGGTTGAAAAGCAGGATCATTGTTGTTTCTTCTTTCCACACCTGTAGGGCAGAACTCATTCATAAGTCAGACAGGAAAATTTAATGATGTACAATCTGGTATTAATTGTGCATATACTCATGGGTCACAGTAAAGAGTTTGTCAGAGGTGGCAGTTTGCCGCAGGTGTTTAATGTCACATGATTCATAGTAATGACTTGAAGCTCCCAAGTATCTGCAACTAAAAATAATTCTGCTCTGTGCAAGTGCCCTCCAGAGCAGAGTGGCTATCTGTCAGCAGAAGACAGTAGCTAGCAATTGACTTTAGTTAGCACCACCTATGAGCCATTTCTCAAGGATAAAAAAGTGATAATGGCCAACTTCATCATTAGAAACTATGTTCCTTACACTGGGTTAATTTTTAATATTTTTCCTTAGTAGCATTATAAAAAAATAGCATCTATCTTTATCATAAAACTGCAAAAAGCCCCAAAGGCCAGACTTTAAACAGTAGCAATTTTTTTCAGCTTCTTCAGAAGTACTTTCGAAGACAGAAGCTCCCTTTTTTTTCCCATTAATTCCCTTAATTGAAACTGGAAGCTTTTCCTTGGGCTTCAATACACATCATGCCCAAAGAAAACAATGGGATGAGGGACATTGGAGATTATGCCTTGTTGACAGTGCTAAGCACGTTTGAAAATCCAGTGCTCTGAGATTTCACAGTTGGCTTAAAATCCTCATGACAGCTGTCTTGCTTGTAAATTTCTAGGGTAACTTCTTGCTTCCAGCCCTCAGAATTGGGAAAAGATGCAACACAAAGCTGAAAAAAATGGTCAAAAGACCATTTTTAAAAGATTTTAAAATATTTAAAAATAATTTAAAAAATATTGATCCTTTGTTACTTTATTTTTTTAATAGGAACTATATGAAATGTATTCTTATCTCACATGAGCTAGCTTGTTCTGCCCAGCACAGAGAATGGAACAATTTATGAAATATATTCTAAGATTCCATTTTCTAATTTATCATTTTAAATTTAAAAGAGGCTTCTCAGCATACAATACATTTGAAATTGTAACTATGTATTCAGAAACAACACAACTATGTTTAAAAACAGGTCAAGTGACAGAAGGATTTTCCGTGTGAGAGTTTCTAAAGCACAGTCGTGGTTAACCAGGTTTCAGTGATGTGCCTACCTAAGGTAGACGAGGACCCCTTGGTGTTCAAACAGCATAAAAAGGGATCTCCCAGCACCTACGTGTGTCCTGCCAACACTGGTAAGTGGAAACACCGTAGAACTGCTGCATCTTTGGCAACTAACCTTAGTGCCTGCAAAAGTACAATAAACCTAGAAGATGCTATAGCAAGACCGCGTATCATATTTGTGGTGAGATGGTGTGTTAGTGCCCCTGAAGAACATGAAGTACCTTTTCCAGCTGTGCACCATCTCCATTCACTTGAGGTTGTAGGAAATCTGCTTGTCTTGTTTCCAATGGAAACCTGGACATCTGGACATCTAGAAATCTGGAAGACTCTTTCCAAAGGTCAATGCATGAAGTTGACATTCTGTTAAGTCAGGGAAAATACTCAGGGATAGATTCAGACACTTACATTTAGGTGTCAGAAGTTGAATCTCACTGCAGGTGTCTCAATTACAAGATTTGACTTACGTCAAAAAAATAAGCTTCAGTCAATGGGAAAGAAGTACTACCAGAAGGGGATTTGGAGGTCTAGTTTAAATACCCTGAATTGCTCTGTTCTGACTTTCTTGATCAATGTTTTAGTACTTACTATAGTAAGAATACAGAGAAAGATTATTGGCAACAGGCAATTGCCTTTCTCCAGCTGGGAAGGAAAAATATAAGTTGAACATTGTACCACAAAACTCCTTCAAGCAAAGCAGACAAAGAGATACATGTTGTCCTTTTGATATGGAAGCATGAACTCATACTACTCCTTGTACAGTGCATGTAATTTAGAAAAGTTTCCTCTTTCAGCTACCTCAATAGTTAATTTGAAGAGATAAACACTCTAGAGATTTTAGGTGGAATAAATTATTCCCTGGAGGGATGACTGGCCATGGAGGAAAACCTTGGTAATTAAGATTCTGAATTAGACACTTCAGTTAAGAAGATTGCACACAAGCTAAGGAGATTTTTAAAAAGAAAATCATACAATATTACAGCTGTGAGAAGGTATTAACACCATATATGAAAAAATACACATCAATTGGAAATTTTCATCCCAATTGATTTTTTTTTCCTGATATAAGAATAATGCATATGTTTTAGACATCTCTCAGGCTGCCAGAAGTTTTGAAATTAGATCTGTATCTGTATTAAAGTTTTCATCTGATTTGTGAAATACTTGTTACTAGTTATTCTAGGCATTCTTTCCCACCACTGTGAATTGGGTCACACAGACCATGAAATCAGTCTTAAAAAGGTTATGGTCTGAGAGAGAGCGGAAAGGTAAATAAGTCTTTGCTAGTGAAGTTGATGGCATGAAACATGTTACTCAGATTTTGACAAATTTTTTATATGTAAATATAAATATATATTTAAGAAAAGGTCTTTTTTGATGTGAAACCAAACGTGACCTTTAAAAATAAAGAGTGGAGGCAGGAGAAATGATTAACAGTCTTAATGAATATGTAGAATAGGAGAGCTGGAAATGGTTACAAGTTAAATAATTTTTCTGCCTGTAAATGCAAATAGTTCCTCATACAGTTGGTTATGCCACACTGATGCAGGAATATTTGCAAATATTTTCTCAAATCCTATCCAAAAGCCACAAAATACCAACGCATACTGTCAGTCAGTAAACAGATTAGAAGACACAGAGGGCAGTGTGCGATTACAAGCCAAGGAATGAGCCAGAAGGCAGCTGAACTCTCTTAGCTGCTGTTCGGATAGAGAGGAGGCAGAACAGGGCCAAGGAACTGAAGAAAAATGATAGGCTAACACATTAGAGAACTGTGGATAAAAATCTTGACAAAGTCTGCTTTCACAGCTTCTACATCTTAAACTATACCAGCCGCCAGGCTGCTAGTCTGTTGCTGTTGGAGAACTTGCTGCTTCTTACAAAATCTTGGAAATTGTGTGAAGGTGAAAGCCATCTTTGTTCAGTGAAACACTTTAAATAGTTTTTGATAAGAACAATCTACTGAAATAAACCAACATACTTCACCTGGACCTCCTTTTGTTCTAACACTGTAATGTTTACAGGCAGGCTTTGCAGATGTGCTGGTAATCTAATATCAGAAGCAAAAAGTTGTATAGATCAGCTGTACCACAGAAATGTATATTAAGCATTTGTGGCTATATTAGTATCTGGAGAAGTGTATGACAATTTCAGAAATATTTTGAAAAAAAGAAGGTAGGAAATACTCTTTTAAGGCACATCGTAGACTGTGATCTTGTCATAGTCTTCTGCAAACACAAATTATGGAAAAGGTTTAAAGAACATCTTGTAGATTATCTTTAAGGGTGCATACATTCCAGTAATTTAATTTGGGAGATACTAGGTAAACAACTTTCTTCACTAGAAATGAGCTGTTTCCTCCATTAATATTCTTTTAGTGAATTTACTCTACTTGTGTAGTTCTAGCTACATGTGTAGTTCAGCGCACCTGCATTTAACAGTTCATTCATAGTCCCTAAGGGTAGTGTTTAATCTGCCCATGACTGTTCTCAGAAGTCTTGCAGACAGTTTTTCTTTGGAAGAGGAGGTTCTACAGTGACCTAGTCTACCATTTACAAAGAGTCAGAAGGAAATATGTAAGCCTACTCTGGGTTCAGCGAAATCATCTGGCAAGGAAATATTACCTGGGAGCAGCTATCTATTGGTAGGAAAAGTAAAGACAGAAAACAGAAGGCACTGTAATTTAACTTCTGACAGATGCTTGTAACAGACACATTCATGGCTTTGATCATGTTTGGTACATCCTTATCCAACCCACCTCTCTGAGGACTTAGACCACTATTTCGTCTTTGTACATTTGCCTAAAACAATCAGGTTAGTCTGAATAATAATCCTAACAAAATTAATAGAAAACTTACATGTCCAAATAATTTCCCTTGTTTCGTAAAATTTGCATTCCATTTCCCCTGCAGAGAATTTTTCCACATGACCAAAGCAATATGAATTCTTCATTGGATCAAGCTGTCCCTTCATGTAAAAGAGGCAAATAAATATTCACAGGCAATTTATGGTGTTATGAAAACTTTTCTCTTCTGAACATCAAAATGAGAGAGCAGTATGAATAATAAACATCTCAGACTTGATATTTCTATGATAATAGTTCTGACTTCACAGTTACTAACCATGGCTTTGAATGTCAGTCTTCAAACCCCACATTTCTAGACATACGTGAAAGCTGCTTCATGGAACAGCATGCACATGGACAGAACAGTTCAGTTTAGTCTTTGGGTGTCCTGATAAGGACATTGCTATGGTGGTGCACCAGCTTTTGGAATCACTTCACCTCATAATTGTTTCGCAGAAGAAATAGATGGTTAAAACATTATACTTGCAGTACCTGCCTACACTCCATTAATTATTGTATTATGTGTTCTTAACTTACCCTGCAGATAGAGCACTTAAGCTTGTACTTCATAATGGCTATGTGGAGGAGTTATAGAAATCACAATTATATGGCATAAAAACTAAATGAGGAATAACATTTTCTATTATTATTTCTCCTTACCTAAACACACAGTAAAGTCTCAAATATAATTCACGGTGAGCACCCTAAAGGGAAAAACTGATTTCTATAGCTGAGGGAAAGCTACAGTGAGAAAAAGAAGTTTTTTGTTATAGACTGTCTGTATTATGGCTTAATGTAGCAATTTATTAATGGTTGCACAAAACCTTGGAAATGTCAGTTTAATAAAAAAAATTTTACAGACTGTGGGCAATGCTGAAGCCCAGAAAACTGTCCATTATAATTCTTTAAAATTATTTTCTAATTAGTTAACAGAATTGGTACAGATTTTAGTGGCTGTTAGAGATCTAGTTTAATAGCATCAAATCATATTGGTTTAAAGATTACCTACCCATTTCAGACGTTGTAGCTCACTATAAGCTGTTTACGCTGCCATTAAGCATCCAGAGGTTTGGCTGCAATGCATTTGCAAAGTCTTCAAGAAGAAACCGAATCTATGATGATACTCTATTATGATGACAAGCAACATTTCCTCTTACTGAAGTGAACTTGTACATGCTTTTACAGTTTGTGAAGGATTTATTATGCTTGGCCAAACTTACATGGATAAAGTAGGAATCAGTCTGAATTATAGCTTATACCTGAACTGGATCTTCTGCTTTTCTTTCTCACTTTAACTCCAATAAAATTTTCTACTCTGTGCATATTGTTAATGGTCTATATCTATTGTGGAATCTATGCTTTTCTGCTCGCTACCATTACGTTTTCCAGTTGAGATCTGATGTTTCAAATTTGCTGACATCGTGGTCTAAAAAATAATACTGGATAAGCCTTCATATGTGTGGCAGGGCACTAACAGGAAGTCTTAGAATATATGTGTCTTACCACTGTGGATCTGTATATCAGTGAATGTTGTGGGGCACAAGGAACAGGGAATCCCTTGAATGCTGGTGGATTTTCTACACGTTTTATGTTGTGTCAAAAAGGTGGAGAGCAAACTCACTGTACTTCCTTCCTGAAAGAGGCAGAGAGGAAAGGTCCAATAATGATCATACAAATGAATGACATTTCTGCTTGAAACATTTTCTAGAGAGCACTATAGACAAGCAACAAGCTAGTATAACTGACTGCAGTCTGCACTTTAAAGAAATTAATACACCATAAAGTGGACCTGTCTTCTAAAACTGAATGAGGAGGTCACTGATTTAATTTTTCTCTAATGATGTCTGTGATAGGTATTTCTGACAGACAGCCGGTAATATTATCAAATCCAAATATTAACATTTAACAGGTTAGCCTAAATTACCATCTTTTTTGTTTCTTAAAGTAGGCATCTGTTTCTTGTATGTTGTTTTTAAGCAACTGAGAGGAAAAGTGGTCTCTGAAGCTATAGGATCCACTGCCATTTATAATCCTTTTCAGAGGGATAACTTTAAGGCAGGCATTTCTCCATTCAGTGAATCAAACATTTATTTCAGTCACTTTTTCTCAGCAGTTTACAGAGTTCTTGTTTCCTCCGCCATTCCCAGACACCCTTCCCAGCTTCATTTGAACCAGTACAAACATGATGGGCTTCTGCTGTAACATAAGTGAATACAACCTTTCGCTTTTCCTCTAGATGATACATTTCTAAGCTAAACCACTCGGTTACCTGATACTGATTCAAAGCATATATAGCATGTTGTAACAAACACTAGTGCCTACTAAACTAGAGGTGGTCTCTCAAGTGCAGTAATAGAGGAAAACAAATGTGAAACTATTTCCCCGTCCAGAGCTAACACAGTTGCTTTTATGTAGTGTTTTTAGATCTAATGATGAAAAGGTCTTTCAGTTGGGAAGTATTTTCAGAAGTTTATCAGAAATTGTTGGATTTTGTGTTACATTGAAGTTGTTCTGTCTGTAGTGAAAATCTGCAACAGCATCCACAATATTATTATTGCCCTTATTATAATTATTAATACATAATAAATGAAAGCAGATAACAGTATTCTAAACTCATTTAAATTCAGAAGCTGAGGTTTTTAAGAAAATGCAGATATTTCCATAGTCACATTATCATTGTCTGAGTTATAGGTATTAAATATCAAGCATTCTCCTTGCAGTAGTTTCAGTTATCTATTGACTATTGAGATTGTAACTATCTAGCCACAACGTAGTCAAGTTCAGGTAGAGAGCTCAAGGAAATATGTCTCCACTGCTGCCCTGCTTGATTAGGGATTAAACAAAATCATGATCAGGATCCTGGGATCATAATACTAACATGTCAGATGAGACATGGACACAGCCCACTGTGCCCTTCCAGAATCTCTCAGCAGTTCTATGGTCCAGGTTGCACCTTTCACACAGGGGTTTTGAACCGTGTTTGTGCTTTGCATCAGACAATGCAAACAGAATGTGCTCTGAATTGTCTTCTCCGACAATTGCAGCCTGCACACTGTGCCAGTTTTGTTGTTCAGCTTGTGTCAGTCTGTATAAGACTTAGTTAATGGGCCAGAGATTCCAGTCAGTTATTCTGAGAGCTGATCATCCTAATTCCAGAGTAATATTTGAGTAGAATGTTCCATAAGAAAACAGTATTTTTTGATTAATTTTCAGCTTATTTTCTATGCTTGAATGTATTTCCTTGGAACACCTCTACTAACTCCAGAGATCCCTCCTGTGTCTTGCAATCTTGTATTGAGAATATGCAACCCCTTTTAGAACCATGAACCATGTAGGACAGTGTTTGTTTCAGAACTAAACTCGTGTATGAATGAATTAATGCTGGGCAAGCTGGGCCAAGCATCTCAATACCTTTTCTCAGTTGTGACCTCATTAACCTTTCTGAAGATGTGAGACCTGTTTCAAAGTTCTGATTTATTTGTTATTTTTATTGCTGATTGAACATACCGTTCACCTATATTCACCTTTTTGTGAGTGTGTGTGTGTCCCCCTACTGACTCTGAGGATTCCATATTTGGGACAAATTCTGTCACATTAAAGAGCACAGGAAATTGTCATAAAAGAATAAATGTGCCTGATACATATATCATACATATTCTGCTATGTATCCCATATCTGGGAGGCACACAGCTTCATGATCATTTCCATAACAGAACTAAATGGATATTTTCTGAGACAGCTTTCAGCAGAAAATCTATTTCCTGAGCTCAAAATGTTTTATTTTAATTTCTACATTTTATTACCATATTTACTTTGATAGATTTTATAATAATCCTCTGAAGTCTTTCTTGGTTACATTCATGCCTAGCTACCCTAGAGCCAGAGACTCTGGTGGTATCTGGTTACCACAAATTGCTAATTTGTGCAACCCAAAAATTTTGGACTGGTGACTTTAGAGCAGACCACCTAGCAAGATAATTTTGGATAAGCATGCCAGATGAACTGCTTATAAGATGCCAGAAGCAAATATGTCTAATACAGCCAGGAATACCAAAGTATTTTTTGTCATGGAGATGGGAACTTGAAGTACTTGACAGACTTAAACTTGGCTCCGGGTTCTGTCACAGAGAGCTGGGACATTGAGTTTTATCTGATTTTCATCACACTATAGAAGATATTTTGTGTGCTCCCTATATGGGTATATGTATATACAACAATAAGGAAACTGGTCGTGAATTATATGGAAAATACGTTAGCTGAGTAATGCTAATGCTCTGATCAATTAGTGTTAGATTTATGTACAACCATGTAGGTATGATTATGACTAGAAAACACTGAAAAGGTAGAATAAAAGTACCAAGGACTTCGTTTTGACCTACAAGGTCTGGTATATAATGCAATTCTTGCAGTGAAGAAGCAGAATGTCTTCACTAAATTGAGCAAGATTAGAGGATGGACAGATCTTTGTAAAAACAGATTAACAAGGCAGTAGCAAATATCTTCACATTATCAGTATAGCCTTGACAATGGAAAAGAACAAATAGCACTCTCTGAATTTGAAATTGCTTTCCTACTGTTACTTTCTAAATGTACCTGTTTATCTCTTGACTGTAGGAATTAACACCACGCTACTTAATAGCAAAAGCTGACCTGTTGATATACTTGAGGGATTAAGGCCAGTGTTACCATGTCTTTTCCAATAAAAGGAGGACGTGATAGAGTAGAGTAAAGACTTGCCATCCTCAAAGTCAAAAATAAAGTAATCTTAAAGGTCTATAATCATCCCTTAATAGTTGTTGTGGGCAAGTTTAAAGGAAAAAAATATCTTTTCAGGATTGGCAGTCCGTTAAGAAGTCAGGACTTTTTCCTCTGTCTAATTTTGATCACCAGTCTCTCTGGTTTGTTTGCACTAGGGTGGTTTATTTAGAAGAATTTAAAATGTATGGTAAAGTGAAAATTTGATCTTATACATGTGGCCCGAGCAAAAATCTAATTCTCAGTGTGATCAGGGAAAATGACTTTTTTGAAGTCATAGGAAAATGAGGCTCTGAGGGTTTATACGTAGAGTAATAGTGTACCCACATGTAATATTTAGAATGCTGAAATGAAATCCATGAAACCAGATAATTCTCCCAAAATCCTTTACCCAGGAAGACTCATAGTAATCAGTTAACTCTGGCACCTAATGACATGCTGGTACGGAGAGGCACAGGCATGACACATGGTCTCCACCTACATTTTGAAGAGGCAGGATATAAAAGAGATCCACTCCAAATATATATACATATATATATATATTACTCCAAGTCTGTGCCTGCATATAGGTCAATCAGACTGACCTTAACAGGTTACTGTTGTGTCTATCACCTGCAAGAGTGCAGCTACAGGGTTTCCAGACTGAAGCCACCGTGTATTCTACCACTTTGGACAGCTATTATCTTTACTCAGCTTGACCCATAGTGATACACTTTAGGTAATCCCTTCAGATACTGATAGCTAGTTCTCTACATTCACTATACGGCCACACAGGAGGAGAACCTTGTGCACAAGGCAAACCGTCTCCACTTCTCACCTTCTATATTACCACTCTTTCTGAGGGATCAAAAGGTCTGGGTCCAATGCCTTCTTTAACTTATACACATGCAAATCCTGCCTCTCTGGCTGGAACACAGGCTGGGAGAGATGTACAGCTCAGATTGAAGCTGGGCCATATTGCACAGCCAAGAACGACAGGAAGGTCTGGATTTGGGAGAAAAGTAGGAAAGCATAAATACGACGTTGTAGACAGGTCTTGTGAGCATATGAGGAGCTAGAAAAGGTCATGTGTTGTGACTGGTTCTTTAAATCCATTTATGAATTTTACCTGGTTACTCTTGTGCAAACTATGTGAGTAATTTGACACAGTAGGAATTGATGCATCTGCAAAGCCTCAAACAAAATGTAAGGTGAAGAAGTCTGGATCATATTTTTAAGTGTTAAATTTCACATAAGTTGCATTTCATGATTATAACACGCTTTTGAATCTAGCCCTATAATCCTTCTGAAGAAAACTGTGCTCAGAAATTATTTTTAAGTTATGACTTTCTGAGTGCTATTCCACTCTTTCTCCCTTCACCACATCTGTTTCTTAATTAGAGCTCTTCCTTCTAGAAGTTACAAGTTCCATTTGGGTTGGCCTAGGGTTTGAATTTTTAAGGGAAAAAGTAAATGTCCAAAGTTATTATTCAGTAATGTATACAGAATTGTTTTGTAATTTTGTGCTGCTGCATTTTTTAAATAAAAATTCTTGTCATTCCTTGAAAGTTACTGTAATACTTTTGGTACGTATAATTTAAAGGCCTCAGGTCTCTGAAGATTTATCGTCATGATTAATTTTAAACATCTGCTTAGCTCATTGATTTTTATGAGGTTACTTGTGCTCAAAGTTAAGCACGTGAATATTTTATGTAAGAACAAGGCCATGACTCATTACAGTCTAACGGGGTTAAGTAATCAAAAAAAGTTTAAAATACAACAACAGTTCTAAGAGCTACATTACAAGAGCCACAGTACATTAGGTTACCATACTATCTGAAGTATTTGGAAATAGTATTACTTTTTTTAGAAGTGGAAAAGCTAAATTTTCACTATGTACAAAACAAAATAAGAAATTAAAATGTAAGTATAAATATATAAATTATGAGTGTTAAAATGTTGATCGTAGTGCATACAGACAAATAGGGTTATCAGATGATCCCAAGAACTGAAGAATTTACCTAACATTCTTTAGGTCAAAATAAGGTCAGTTATATATATGTGCATGCACATACAGAGACATGTCATAAAAGTGAACATTTTGTTTACTTTTATTGCCTGTTTGTTGGGTTTTCATTACTCTTGTTGTGGGTTAAATCCTATAGTCAGCTCAGCCCCACATTGCTGCTTGCACACTACTCCACAGCGGGACGGGGGGAGAGAATCGGAAGAGTAAAAGTGAGAAAACTCGTGGCCTGAGATAAAGGCAGTTTAATAGGTAAAGCGAAAGCTGCAAATGCCAGCAAAACAAAACAAGGAATTAATCACCGCTTCCCATCAGCAGGCAGGTGTTCAGCCATCCCCAGGAAAGCAGTGCTCCATCATCCATAACAGTTACTTGGAAAGACAGGCGTCATCATTCAGAATGTCCCCCCTTCTTCCTTCTTCTCCCAGTTTTTATCATGGAGCATGATGCCTTATGGCATGGTATACCCCTCTGGTTGGTTGGGGTCAGCTGTCCCAGCTATGTCCCCTCTCAGCTTCTTGCCCTTGCCCACCCCTAGCCTGCTCACTGGTGGTGCAACGTAGGAAGCAGAAAAGAGGGTGTGTTATCAACATTGTTTTCAGCACAAATCCAAAACATAGCACCATAACAGATACTATGAAGAAAAATAAATTTATCCCAGCCAAAACCAGTACAATACTACATCTAGGAATCTGTCTGTGCATGCTACTTCAAGACAGCATACATGCTTATACTCAAGGTATACCATGAAATATAAAGTCCCAATAGAACTACAATGCACAAAGAGGGGTGATTCAATTAACACAGATTTGACTGTCAGACAACTGCCCAATTTGGGTTCTTTTTATTCCATAGCATTTTAGTTTGAAGCTCATTTGTTCTTTCTGAAGCTTCAGATGGTGAGCACCCAAAAGAGACATCAGAAGGGCACCATGAGAGCCGGCATCTGTCCCACACATCCCAGTGGCACAGTGCAGCTGGAGCTGGATGTGGCTCTCCATAACACATGGATAGGCAACCCTGTTGTCCTTAAGTGCCGTGATAGCACAGCATATACCCAGGCATCTGTGCATGTGCAGCATACTGCCTTTGGCAGCCTGCAGCCTGTCCATGTAGCAGCCTGTCCATGTAGCAGCTGGGTGTTGCAGACAGCGATGGGGAGAGGGAGCCCTTCCGTTTTCCAGCCTCTTGTGGCATTGCTGAAGGCGATGCAAAATCAGGCTGATCTTGGAAATGGTCCCAACCTGAGCTTAGTGGCCAGGAGGACCAACTATGTCCACAAGCAGCACACATCCACAGCACCGTGGGGGACACCAAGGATGGCCAGGCTCTCACCAGTGATAACAGTCCTGCAGGGTCTGAGCTCAGCAGGTAAATCTGGGCCTAGTACCAGGGCTGCCAGCCCCTGACAGTGGCCTACCATAGGGGAGACAGTGCCATAGGTGAGGCTGGAGATAAGCTGTGCTGTGGGACCAGGAGGTACATGAGCTCCTCAGAGCATCAGGTTCAGGCCTGGCTAGAGGTAGCACAGAGGCAAGACTGTGGCCCAGGAGAGGCAAAATGGAGTCTATGAACCCTGGTCGAGGGTCCCAGGGAAGGTCTGTCAGGGACAGTGAGTCTGGGTGGTGCCCTCAGGGTCCTGAGACTACATGTGTCCTCAGTACATTTCTGTGGAGCTCCCTAGATGCCTGAATGAGAAAGGGAGAGTCACCTGCCCCTGGAGAGAATGCCCATGTCCTTCTGCCTGCCATCACATGGCTTTGGTGCATGCTGAAAGGAAATGTAAACACATAAGTGTGACACTGTCAAGGGCTTGCAGTTCACAGAAGTGACACAGAGAACAAGAGGAAGGAACAATTGTGCATGGCTAATAGCAGGTAACTAATGGCATGTTGCTTCCATCCCCTCGCTCACGTTCTTTCTACATTTGTTGCTTGTGTGAGTGTACCTAAGAAGGAGGTTTTCTCAGACCTTCCAGACTTTTTGTCAAACATGATTTCTTTATGCATGCTGGTGTGACAGCATTTGTTGTCAGCCTTCTCCCTTCTCCCAACACACAAAAAGGTGGTGTTGCCAAACTACATTTGCCTTCACATGAGTGGGGGAAGACTTTCAAGAATGAATCACTGAAAACACAAGAAAACAAATAATTTAGATAGCAAGCTGAAGCTTTAAGAGGAACACTTTTATTTATTTAAAAAAAAAAAACAAAACCAAAAACCAGGCTACGTTGTTCAAAATGAACAATGATCTGTATTTCTTTTGTTGTTGGTGATGATGTTTTTATATTTAAAGACAGCTTAAAATGTCTTCTAGGTTATTGCTAAAATAATATTTATTCTTCTTTTTAGAAACAACTCATGTGAAGGTTCTTTGGAGAAGGAAACTTGTCTTCTTCATTGCCCATTACATTACAGTATTGGTGGAATGTTTAACTCAACTGTAATAAAACCTGTGATTTTATCTGAAAATCTTAGATTAAGAGGTCAATCGCACAGACACTAATTGACAGAATGTTTGCTGAAAGAAAATTAATTTATTGGGATCTTTTACAGTAGGTAATGCTTATATGGGGAATCTAATCAGCTGAACAGGACCTTCAGCTGCTGTCTGGATGTGACAGCATTCTCCATTGCAAGGGTCCGTGTAACCAGATTTTTAACTTGACTGAATGAGATTCTTCAAACCTGTGTTTTGCTGAATTCTTATAACCCATCTGGTCAGAGGTCCTAAATGATTGGTCCAAGACATGCTTGATCCATTTCTACTGAATATTTTAAACTACTTAAAAAGACATGTCAATTATCTCAGCTATGTACAAAAGACTGTCCTAAAGGAACATTTCCTTATCTGCAGGAGAAAAATCTGCTAACTGTTTAGAAATACCTTAGCCACGTGCATATGGACCTGTCTGGGAGAGTCCCTGTGACTGCATGACACTGTACACAGGATGTTTATCAGTACATCTATCCATACAAACGGTGCCTATCAGTTGGTCCAGGTCCAGCAGGAGCTTCCTAGAGGAAGGATATGATGCCAGCACTATCTGAAATTCCCACCTGAAGAAGCCCTGTGACGAGTCAAATGCGATGTTTTGAAAACAGCAGCTCAGTCAGCCACCTTTAAACATGTAAGTCCCTGGTCTCATCCTTGCTGATGAGACCATAAAGTTCCCGAACCACTCAGGGAATTGATGACTGAGTGTGCTGGGTATGTGCACAGGCACAGCCCTGACACTCCACTACTTCACAAAGGTAACTTGAATTTCCCCATTATACAACAATTATAACTTTAATTCCATAAATTTTGCTCAAGGGTCAGCCTGTTTACAAGTAGCAATTTCTTTTTGAAGAGATTGATTTTTTAATGTAAATGAGCTAAAAAGCTTATCTCCATGTAAAGATGTTCATTCTCTTTTGTGAAAGCTGAACGTATGGCAGGTTTTAAGCATTAATGTCTTTCCAGCCATGCTTAACACCATTTTCCCCTGTTGCTTAATAGGTATGTGCAATCTACTCCCAGGTGAAATAATGAGCTACAGTCAGAGTTACAGTAGTTGGAGAGGTATCCTTCCACTTCATTGAGTTAATCTTTATCAACTCTAGGAAGGTCATTCCTGACAGATTTTGTTAAATCTCTTCTTAAGGGCTGCCAATCTTGAGTCTCTACAGTTTAGCTCAGTAACCTATTTAGTTCTTAGAAGCCCTTCTGATAGAAAATATTTCTTAAAGTCTAGCCAAAATTTTTCTTGCTTTATTTGAAGTCTGGTACTTTTTTTCTTCTTCACTATGGACATTGAGAACAGAAGCTTTTTACATACATTAAGACTGCTATCATGTCTTCAGGTTTTCTCTTCAGGCTTTAACAACTCTTACTGAGCCATAGGACCTAGAACTGTGTCATTTACAGCTTTTTTGCTGGATTTTCTGAAATAGTATCACATTTTGGATCAGCAAATATCATGAAATGCTATCTTTACAATAAAGAGCATGTATAGGAATAGAAGGCAGATTTCTAAAAGGTTGAATTGCTAATATGAAACTCAAGTGAAAAATTTATCGAGTTTCACATGCAGAATTGTCATAAAACATATGGATAGAAATAGTGTTGATTGTGTGGGTTCTGCCAAATCCAGCTTTGAGTTTGAGTTTCATTCAGTATGACAGATATTCAGGGAGCATCATACTGTAGTCATGGATTCAGCAAAGTTATGCGATCATGTACATCAAAAGTACTGTGAGAAAGAAGCTTGTTTTTCATTAAGCAATTGAACTGATGAACTGGTTCAAAAAAAACAGGTCAGTGGCTCCTGGGTTCCATATTCTCATGGATCCCAAGCTAATTGGTTTGTTCTTGTAACTTCACCACCCTTTCCAGCACAGAGCTTGCACATTATCACCTTTGATCATTATCCTACAGCCAGTTGCTGGTTGCACTTTCTGATTTAGAATTGAGTTCCCACATTGCGGTTATAGAAGGAATGAAAGTTAGAAGGAAAGATTTGTGTTGTCCCCTTCTCCTGCTTACTTTCTCCCAATTGTTTGGGGTCACAGAAGCAGCAGCATCTTGTACAGCAATGATGTCAGGCATATAGTTTATTGCATGAAAGTCTTACACATACTTATTCTTCTGCCTACCAAGTTCTTAAACTATCATTTGTTAGATTTTCAGAGGCAGTCTAGGGAAGGATCAATTTATACTTGCCCTGTGTCTTATATTCTTTACCTACCATATCTGTAATTGAGCAGAGAAAGATTTTTGTTCTGAAACAGTATCATGGTTCTTGTATTGTTATGTTATGCATTTGTTTTAATGACCACTTTATTTTGTCTCATTAATTTCTTAATGGCAAAACTCAGAACCTTTATCTATTGCGTTCCTTAACATCTTCTTGTCTTCCCTTCTATCGCTAAATCCCTTTCCTCGTTCTTTGCTATTTTTTGTCTTTAGCAACTGATCACATTCTGAAGCTTCCCTTTTTCCCATTACCTCTCCTGCTTTGTTTCACAGATAAAGAAAAATAAAGACAAGGACACAGAAAGCCATTTCCACTTTTTGTTTGGGTTTATGTGTTTGTGTAATACTCTTACCATCTTCATTCTTCATCTGTTTATATTTCTCATGTGGTTTTAGGACAGTGACTGCTTCGTTTGCTAGTGCTCTTAATGTTTGTAACAACATGCCTGAAGTTTTACTTTCCCTATTGCAGTTCCTGTATTAGCAAAACTGCACCAACAAAACCTTCACACTTGTACTGCCCTTTCCATCTGGTATGTCACTGAGATTCCACTCAGATGACAGCTTGAAGAAGCATTGTCACAATACATAAAATTCAGCAGGAACCAGTAATAATGAGGTTAATATTGTTTATTTCCCTGACTACAGTATTTTTCTTATTGTACTACCAGTGTTGGGATATTTTCTTGTTCATGTGTTCAGCCTCTCAAGATGATTTTGAGTAACTGAGATATTTTGCTAATCTGTAAAATTAGATGGGAACGTGTGTTCTTTTTATGGCTTTTTATAATTATCCACTGCCAGTATTATGTCCCTCATTTTGTTTAAAAGTTTGTCCTTGAACAAATTCCAGGCAACTTCTGTTCTCATGGTGCTTTGTGATGATCTTTGCCTTTTCATTGATTCAGCACTTACCTTTGAGCCTTACTTTTCAAATATGTTGAATTTGCCTTTTATCAGCTTAAAAATGTGGATCTCATGCATATTTACATTGCAAGCTGTGACAGCTCTGGAAGAGGTCAGTTGTGTCAGCTGCTCCATACATCCACAAGAAACTCTATTATCTGTTGAACAGACACAGCTTCACAATGTGTGAAACTAAGCATATTTTTCTAATAATATTACCTCCTTATTTTGAAACTAACAGTCTGGGGGTTTAAATATACAATTTTAAATAAGATTGATCTCCAGTTAAAAATGAAAATAAATAAAAGTAAAGTTTGAGTGACAAACCTTTGTTTCACTGTAGTTTTGTGGCTGTCACCAAGAAACTATGTTAGTTTTTAAAAGACGGCTGTGACTTCCTTGTCACTGTAATATCAGGTTTTCTGATTATGGGATAAGAAGGGCAAAGAATTTTTACAAAAAAATCAGGCATTTACCAGTGTTGGTTAGTAAGGCTGTTGAATCAGATACTTGATAAGCTAGAACCTGATTCACGATTCTTTGCAGTACAAGGAGGACATAACGTATTTGCTTGTCTTTACTTTGAATTTTATTTCTCCTTTTATCTACCTGAACTAAGTCTGTGATCTTATTTAAAAAAAAAACATGCATCTGTTGAGGATGATCAACACAGGTGTCAATTATTGGTGAGACTGGATTTTGGCTTGAACTGGATTTAAAGCTCATGGGGAGAGTCAGGGCAAAGGAAAAATTACAGTTAGCCCTGACCTTCTTTTATTTCAGAGTAAGAGTCACATGAAAGAGTAAGAGATGAAGCTAGGACAGCTGAAAAGCTATGAAGAGGAAAAACAAGGCAAGGTTTTACAAAAATACGTAGTAACACTAACTCCTGGTAGGAACTGTTTTCTCTGCTTTAGATGAACCCTAACCTATCCATAGAGATGCTCTTAAAGCAATTGCAAAGTAAAGATGGTTTTCACTATCAGCAAGAGTATAAAAAACTGGTCCTTGCACATCTGGCATTTGTTTTTAAACTACTCACTACCCTTAATTAGCATTAAAAAAGATTAAACTTTAACCTTTTTTGTTGCCTTTTTATTGATAAAGGAGTAATTCTAAATGGTCAGAAAGCCTAAGGGATACTGTCATTGCCAATCACATATGCACACTGCACCATAAAAATGACATGAACAATGAGCCAAGTACAGCTTCAGAAGGACAGCTACTTGAAGGTCACTTCTTTTGTTCTATAATGTTTATTAACACTTCCAGTATGCTGCATGCTTTAGAGAATAATAACAAAAAAGAAAGGTCATTTTTTTGTTTGTGTTAGGAGGAAAGCAGAAGGGGTATTGAAAACTTTGCAGATCTCTCATAAGAGCTCCATTCATCCACTGCATCTTTTCAGTCTGTTTCTTTCTGCATTTGTCATTTCTATTTTTTAATTTTTCTGGGCACTTTGAAATTAATACTTCAATGTGAATTATTCATCTACTGGAGTTTATACCATATGACTTCAGTGAATATTATTGTTTATAGCACAAGTTGTATTACAAGGCAAAGGAGTTTTATTTCTTTTTGTGTGTGTCAATTGAAACAATTTATTTGAAGACTCTGAGAGTGAAAGAAAAAGCTAAAAGCAAAAGGAGGCTAATAAAAGTCAATATCTCCCCTTTGAGCAATGTCAATCAATTTGAGTGAAATAGATTCCCTGTTTGTTCGATAAAAAAAGCACTTTCTGTCACAAATGACCTGGAGAATTCTTGGGTGTCCTCATTATCACGAAATATTTGGTATTTTGGTCTTGTATTACCTATGTAACTGGTAATGGTATATTCATATTAAGCTATCTTTTTCTGTTAGAAAATTTAGAAGAAAATATAATTTTATTAAATTATGTTATACTGCAAGATAAGTATAAGTTCCCGTAATAAAAAGTGCTATGGTAAATCTGGAATTCATTTGGCATCAAAACAGCATGGTAAATTGAAAGTGTATAGTGGATGTTTAATCAACTCAGCAAAGACATAAGATTGAAGTTTTTATAATTCTTTGTTCTATCCAAAGACAGATTCTATTATATTCTTTCTCTTATCTGGCTCATATTTTAGTGGTAATTGTAGTAGTAAAAAATAAATAGGGAAATGTAAATTTACTGTAAAGATCTTTTTCATTTAAATGGTACCAAATGTTCAGTTTATATATTGGATCCAGCTTTCTTGAAAATATTTATCATTTAAGTCACACTGAGCCTTTAAAAAAAGCAGAAATATAAGATTTTAATAAATTATTCTAATGAATAACTTACGTTTAGGTAACTAATCTGCATCTAGGTACCTAACAAAACTCTTCTTTTTAACATCACATATATTTACCATGTAGTTAGCACATCATGATACAATGGACTTAAATTGGGGAATGCTAAGGACTGCTTTGAACTTTCATAACAGGCTTTTTTTATCCAGCTTTTGACTTAACATTTTTTGATTCTTTTGCATTTTCAATTTCCATTATTTAAATTTAGGCTTAGTTTTTCCCTCTTTATTTTGTTGACCAATAAAAACGTACAGCCTCTATGCAAAACATTGTTAGAAAAGGTTCCTCTGAGGCATCTAATGATATTTTTTGTTTATAAGGATATGTAGAATGATTTTTAGTCCTTATTCATACCAATCTCTTAACCGAGTCAGATGTTAAAAACCCACAACTTCTTTTTCACCCCTACTATAAATATTGTACAATACACACACTACAATACTCAGCTTGACTATAATTTGGTCCCTTGTTGGTGACAGGCTCCTAACAGCTTGCTTCTGCCTACAACCCTTTGGCAAATTATCTTTTTCCTATGTAGCCAACAGTTCTGCTAAATACTGAGGTGGGGGTAGAGAGGAAATAAATGTATGGTAAAATTTCCTTATAGAAAATTGAAATAGAATAGCATGCCTGCTTTCAGGAATGAATAACTTTTATATATGGGCAATTGCAGACAAGATTTGAATTATCAGAAATATCTGTGCCTGTTGGTGAAGCACTAAAAAATGTATTCTTAGATGACTTGACACTTTATATTCCCTTCTCGTGATGCTGCATGAAGGATGTTTTATTCTGGACTACTTTACTGTTAGTCTTTTGCTTTGTTATTCCTACACACTCAAGACAGAGAAAGACAACTGACCTGCACAAACCTTTTTATACAGACCAAAAGTATATGAAACATTTTCAGCTTCAAATTGTTGCTGGAAAGATTGACATTCTTAACCCATGAGACTCCAGCTGCTCTTCTTATGGCTACCCTATAAACAACAGAAGTAGATTAATGAGAAATTTATTTTCGCAAGCACTCGCCTTTTAAGGAAAATTCCAAAGTGACATTTATAACTCATCTGTCTCTTTACCATTGACAATGCCTTACAGAAAACTCTATTCTGTCATTAGCTTCTTCACCTACAAATACAGATGTAGTTTGCTGCATATGTGCTGTGAGTTTTAATTTGTAGACTTCTCCAGAGATGATTACTGAAAATAGTATTTGATCCCTCCATAAGTCAAACGAGCATTCTAAATGTTACCTTTTTTTGATTCAGCTGAAATATCCTACAGTGCATTCAACATCTGTAGAAAACCAGTGTCCAACCACTATTAATTAATTTGGTATGTCTTGCAATAATATTACTTGTGATGAGTTCATTTGGTATTACTGTAATTGTTCTAAGTACTTTGGTAGGATTTCCAGAGTAATTCAGTACTAATTAAGTGCTTCCATGCTTTTGAGAATTCCTTGATACATGGAGTATCTCAGTATGTTGGAAAGCATCAAAATTTACATCACAGTGAACAAATCCCTTATTGTTTAGAAAAATAACAATGCAGAAAGAGAAATAAAGAAGTCAGTGCAGATTAAGCCTTCCTGTCCTATGATGGGCTTCAGACTTGCAGACAGTTTTTTGGAGTAGGCATTATGTTCTTTACTTGTAGTGACAATGAGGTGGTCTTTATGGCTGAATTCTAGGAAGTGCATCTGGATCAATGCTGTTGCCATAGG
This sequence comes from Falco naumanni, assembly GCF_017639655.2. Lineage (NCBI taxonomy): Eukaryota > Metazoa > Chordata > Aves > Falconiformes > Falconidae > Falco > Falco naumanni. Next base: position 55,287,274 of record NC_054055.1, read on the forward strand.
GTGTGCTAGCAACACTACTAGGTCTTACTGACAGATAAAGAACCTTTCAATGAAAATGGGAATAGCAGGATCAGGTCTTTTATTCCGTAAATCATACAAGTGACTATTCTTTTGTCCTGTTTAGATGTAAAACACATAAAATACATTTTTGTTTTCAAGTTGTTAAATTACAGGATACTGTACTCCATGATTTTCACAACCAGAAGGACAGGAGTTTACAGGCAGTCTAGAAAAAGCCAAGTCAGAATTACGTCTAAGAGAGGGGGAGAGGGGATGAATACTCTTGCACTGTTATTGTGAGTTATATGAGTATTTCAAGGAGCTATTAATATGCAGAACAAAAGCTCTGTCTTTATTCTAGTTTTCTTTAGGGGGAAAAAAAAAAAAAAACACCAACCCAAACCAAACAAAATACTGCCACTCTGTGCAGAACTTTAGAGAGAGAAAATGCCTTTCCAATAATCTGCACCTACATTTCCCAGGGAACTGAGACATGTTTTGCTTGAAAAGAAAAATCCCTTTAAGTAAGCTTCTTGTGGCTATAGTACTAGCATGTCTCAAACATTCTTCCAAAGCAAACCCCAAAGCACGGTACACTATCAAACCTAAATTTCTATTTTAATATTTATTATTGGCTTTTTTAACTGTATGCTTTCCTTCAGTACTTTAAATTAACTTTTGTAACAAGGGAATAATAACATGTTGCTCTGTTACATTGACTCCAGTTCACAATAAAAAATGAGCAGTTGAGTATATAAAATTAAGTGATTCAATTACTATTAGAAATTGAAGGGTGACCCTGAAACCTGCCATAAAAAATGAAATCCCTTTGTTCTGTTCCTTTTGTTAAGACACTTTTGGCATGGCTTCTAGAAGAATGAATTACAGGATAATATTTACAATCTTTCTGCCTGAAGCTTGAGAATAAAGTAGAAATTATGGTTTAAAAATATCTGAGGATATCATTATATTCTGCTTCAAGCAAATAAGCAAACTATTTGACAAAGGAGAGATAGTATAGTGTAAAAGGACACTGACAGAAGTCATGGATTTTCCAGGAACTAGAAATTAAGAAATTGATGAGAAACAAAGTTTCCAGGAGGCAAGTCACATGTCTCTGAATGTACCTGAGAAGAGTGGGTGTAATGATGAAAATGTTGAAGGTGACTGCACAAAGACAAATGTGGGTGGATGACAATATACCCTTATCAAGTTGATAACAGAGATGGAAAAGAAAATATTGGAGGATGAAGGAAAGATTGTAGAACATTGTAGAACAAATAAATCAGAAAAATAAAGTGCTTTCTGGGCAAAGAGGGCATTACCTAATACCAAAGAATATAGATGATAATGGCAAATGGACTGAGGGGCTGAGAGTTCATGGAGTGATAGTAAGCAGAAAGAATAAGAATTTGAATATTTACAAGTACTTGAAGAGATTGCATGCTAGACAGCTATTGTGGGTTTGGTTTTTTTGGTTTTTTGTTGTTTTTTTTTGTTTGTTTTTCATTTTTTCTTCTTCTTAAAGGGACATTTCTATAATCACACAATTACAATTCAGTGAAGAATACTGGCAAGGAGTAGCTACAACTTAGTTTTTGTTGAGCTGGCTTCCACCCAGGGAGTCTAAAAAAGACACATGGTGAAGCCTTTCGATTTGATTGAATTTGAAGCCTGCCTTTTGCAACTATTACACTATATTTCTCTTCTATTTTTCCTTTAGAAAGCATTGCATGAACCTGGGTGGTATATAAGAGTGCTATAAATCATGGAGGTGAATAAGGAATATTATCACTATATCATACAGTATGAGACCCTGGAAGGTTCTGAAGAAATTCTCAGGTAATAGGTTTACAATAAGCAATTTTAATAGTTTTCCTCTCAGCGTACGATATTATACTTACTAAAAAGTCAAGAAAGGATTCAACAAGTTCTTGGAGGAATGGTCTACCTGTGGCCATCAGACATCACATTTCAGATGCAAGTTCCAGCTATAAGAGTCCTACACTGCTGATTTCTGGAAGTGGATGAGGAAGGCCAGACCTGTACACATCCTGTTTTAAATTCTTCCATACATATAAGTTATGGCCTGCTATTAGCAGTGCTGTACTTTACTGTGCCTGCTTTTATGGCTTTATGCTGTTAGCTTGGTGAAGCTTAGGTAGCCCAGAGTCTAAGAAATAATTTCTTTTGGAAATAACCATTCTTTGATTTCCAGATGACCTTTTTCTGGTACTTTTTTTTTTTTTTTTTTCTACTACAGGAAGTTTTTCTTGTTAATTTCTGATTTAATTCCCTTCCTGTTTTGACTTAAAATAAGCTCTGTTTCAGTAGTGACTGATCTCATGTTTAAACCCTTTTTATTAATAGTTGTGTTTTTATATCTGAAATTATTCTCAGAACATGACTTTAGGAAGGAAAAGCCTAATGTCTTTCACATGTAATATTGGAAATCTCTAAAAGAAGAGCCAAATCAGGTCAAGCTATAAAACACAGGCAGAAGCAAGCTTTATATTTATAGTTCCAGTATTTGAGGAATTTATAGCATAAAGTTCCTATCATTCCTAGGAAGATTTAAATGTACATTTGCAAGTATTCCAGGGACTGTGAAAAACTTAGCTACTCAATAGAGGTTATTCCTGTCTTATGAGTTACAATATAGTGATTCAAATTTATAAAAAAAATGTTTCTGAAGGAATCATCTTAAGGTTAATAATGATTTTTTAATTCAGATCTCTTCCAGAAATGTGGATGAATGGCTTTCTTAAAATGAGAGCAACAACAACAAAACAAAAACCCACCACATGCATTATATTTTCTGGGTTCCGATTGTCTTTACTTAACCAGTAAGTAAACTGAGTTTCCTTTGGTACAAATGAACAAATTTATGGACTCTGAATGTGCCTGGACTGTATATGCTAAAACATAAATGAAAAATTATGTAAGGCTTAGCAAAAAGTTTCTCACACTAAACCCATGGTCATGCAAAGCTAAAGTCAAGAAAGTGAAAAAACAGTCTAACTGAGCATTTTGTTTTACAGCTGTAATGCTTAACTGGTACAGAGAGAATATTTTCCTTCGAAAAGAATACCTCATTGTTTTACCTCATCCTTTCATTACCTTGTAGAAAGATCAGTATCAACATAAATCTTAGCAGGAAAATAAGTCACTTTACTATACATTTTCAAATTACTTTAAAAGAACTACATATTTCAAGCAACATCTATTTCCTAAAACTTTTCTCATTAACAACTTCTCGTAATACCTCTAATTATGCTAAAAGGATGAATGATTCTCTTAAAAATAATAATTAAAGGATCTGAAAAAACTCCAAACATATACAGCTGCATTCGATGAAGGGTGAAGTAAAATGATACAGAATATGACTGAGAAAGGTGCCCTAATTTATGCATATACAAACTCTTGAATTTTTAGATAAGGACTGTTACTTCTGTTACTACATTGTCCTTGAGAGCTAAAAGACAGATATTTTTTTTAATGAAGTTATGTTTGTAAATGTCTAACAAGGTAATAATGTATTTCAAGTTATTTTCTGCATTCAAAAGACCTTTAGATACGTGAACACACAAAAAAAGTATTTAAACAGGGAACAGACATAAAATTTAATTTAACTTTCTCTTCACCATCTCATGATGAGGAATATTACAAGCTTTGGGCTGATTCATATTTGTTCTGATTTTCCTTGGTAAGAATTAGGAACAAAATACAAAATCCTTAGTAGCAGTATTGGATAGAGAGATTCTCTGGTATTTCAAGTTAAAAACTTGAACTGTACATTTTGTTCAGGAATGTTTTTAGGTCTTGGTGCATTATGTAACTGAGAAATATAGGGTAAAAATCACTATGTAGATGTCTTTCAGTAGTCTAATCCTTCCTTTTTAGGAAAAGTCACATATACGTGCACGACCAGTGTTTAAACAAATAGTGCTGGGAACACTACAAATGTGTTTACCTTCCTTGGAACCCTGTCCACCCATATTTAAGGCAGGATCAGGAATGTGTATTATGAGAAACATAGCTCTGAGAAGCCAGTAGACCCTGAAACACTGTGGTACCCTTTCCAATGGACAGACTTCATAAGGTGACTTCCTCTGACCTCTAGAGGATGATCTGAAAGGGCCTAAAACTGGTTTAGATAGATCTTTAAAATTAATACTTGGCCAGAAGGCCAGACCAATTACCCCACTACGTATAACTTTGTATTGGGTATGGGTGGTACGGTTTTGGTAGCAGATGGGCTGCAGAGTGGTCTCTGCCCTGTGCCAGACACAGCTGGTTCCATCTGGTTCCACAACAGACCCACTGCAGGACACAGCTGAGTCCATCAGCCAAGTGTGTGGTGCCTCTGTATAAACATATTTGAGAAAGGGGAAAAATGGCAGGGAGTAAGCAGAGTGAGGAGGGGTAAAAAGGGAGAAACAGCAGTACAAACACCAAGGTCAGAGAAGAAGCAGGGGGAGGAGGTGCTCCAGGTACCAAAGCAGCAATTTCCCTGCAGCAGGAGAACACGGTGTAACAGGTTGTCCCCATGCAACCGATGGGGAACCATGTTGGAGCAGATACCTACACTATGGTCAGTGGACAACCCCATGCCAGAACACATGGATATTTCCTGAAGGACTTCAGCCCTGGAAAGCCCACTCAGGAGCAGGGAAAAGGTGTGAGGGGGAAGGAGCGGCAGAGAGGAGCTGCTATGGACTGATAGAAATCCCCCATTCCCCATCTTCTTGTGCTGCTTGAGGCAGGGGAAGGTAGTGGAGTTGGTAATGAAGGAGTGAAGTTAAATCTGAGAAAGTTGGGGGGAAGGTGTTGTTTTAAATTTTGCCTTTACTTCTTACTATCCAAATCTATTTTAATTGCCAGTAAATTCCATTGATTTTCATAACATCATGGAATTGTTTGGGTTAGAAAGAACCTTTAAAGATCATCTAGTCTGAACCCCTGCCATGGACAGGGATATCTTTCACTAGTTCAGGTTACCCAAAGCCCCATCCAACCTGACCTTGAACACTTCCAGTGATGATGGGGCATCCACCTGTTCCAGTACCCCACCACCTCATCATAAAAAATGTCTTCCTTATGTCCAATCTAGATATACCACTTTTCAGTTTAAATCCATTGACGCTTGTCCTGTCACTACAGGCCCTGGTAAAAAGCCTTTCTACGTCTTCTTTATAAGCCCACTTTTAAGTATTGAAAGGCTGCAATATGGTCTCCCTGGAGCCTTCTATTCTCCAAGCTGAACAACCCAAACTGTCTCAGTCTTTCTTCAAAGGAGAGGTGTTCCAGCCCCCTGATCGTTTTCATGGACCCTTCCTTAAGCAAAGTCTGTTTTGCTCAGGACAGTAACTGGTAAGTGATCTCCCTTTGTTTGTCTCAATCCACAAGCTTTTTCATCCTATTTTCTCCCCCTGTCCTGTTGAGGAGGAGTGAAGGAGCATCTAGGTGAGCGTCTGGCGTGTTTCTGTGTTTGGGGACATTAAAGCTACAAAATTCCAGTGCTGAGTTCCCCTACTTTTCCATTTATTATGTGTAACATAGACTTGTTATTTATAAGTACAAATGAATCACTACAGTAACCAGCCCCAGTCTCAAATGCAAGTGGAAATCACAAGGCAAAAATAAGAGAGAGAGCAAAGAACCCTAGTAATAAAGAGGTTAAACTCTCCATTGTAAGGTAAATTTTAAACATTTTTCCCTCTGGATGAGTTCTACATGTTCTCTGACAGTGGTCTTTCCAGGTTCTTCTACCACCGCCCCTGCAGTTAATACAGACTAGCATTACATTTCTGCCAGCAAAGGATTAGGTTGGTAAATCAACATGTTTTGTTTGAAAGCAGAGGCCATCCAGGGACAGAGAGACTGATAACAGAACCTAGTTTTTTATTAGGGCACTTTTAGGTTTAGCCTTCAGTAAGAACCTTACATAAATAGAAAGATTTTTGGTTGCTCCCTATGGGAGTCATAAGTTGCCTGTAAATGGACAGAGCTTTACAAATGAGAATACAGGGGAACTCTGAAACAACTGAAGTTTTTTTCTGCAAAAGGTGCAGAATATTCCTTTTATACATTCTTCGAAGTTAAAAACTGCAAATTAAACATTACAAATTATTAAAACTCAGATTGTAAGAAAAATGACGGTAAGTGAAACATAATATTTCATTCTAGTTTAAATAATTTGATCGCTAGTTTAATGAAAGCTTCTTTCCTCACTGGCTTTGTTTCAGCCAGCATGAATTAGACAGCTTGGTAAGCTACACTGGAACCTGTATTTCTTTCTGCTTGTAGGCCTTTTTTTTCCACTTTACTGTGTATATGCCAGTGCAGGAGGATGTGAAGGGGAAGGAGGTATGGGCAAAGGCTAAAAGCAAAGTCATTAGCTAACCTGCCAAATGATCAGAAGCAAGGCTAACACGTGGGACCACAGGCAGGTCAACACAAGCCTGAAAGTCTCAAAGCACTAATTCAGATCCATTCATATTCCGTCTCCTCCATCCTGTAAGAACAGCACATTCTTTCTGTAGTGTTGACCTTATTCCAGACATCTGGAAGATAGCAGCCTGCAAGAAGAATTAACCTTGTCCTTTCCTTGCTCCACCTCTACCTACCCCCCACTGCCAACCCACAACCCCCATCCCCTACACACACACCCAGCTTCACCTACTGTATGCTGTATTACTGAGTTGCCTTTCATGTTGTCACAGCAGCTAGCATGTGGCCACATCTTTTCTAGTTCTGCCTTCAATGTTCTGCCAGCGGTATTCTGCATTAAACATTAAAGAACTTCAATGTGATTTAGAGGAAGGTTTACATGCTATGGATCTTCTCTAATGCTAGAAGGGCTCTAGGTGGCTGTTACTATGGTTTCACACTCTCCTTTCACTGCCAGAGTCAGTATAATGGTACTGCATCGCACTGATTTTTACCCATCTGTCCCTTCCTATAACACACTCATGAAGTACTACTTATCTGAAGCTATAATAATTCTGACTACATTGCACCAAAAAGGCAAGACTGATTTTCTTCATTGCCAGTTTTCATATATAAGGTTAAATCTTTCATGTGCAGAAGTATCAAAGGGAAAGCCTATTGCCAAAACAGACTCAAAAGCAGATCCCAACTGCTCATCCTTCTTAACTACAAGTAAAGAAACAAAATAAAATGTCTTGCAAACACTGAGGAAATCAGTTTCTGGATCTGAAACCAAAATGTGAAACTTAAGCCCATTTCACCTAGTTCTAAGTGTTAAGGATGAGGAGATAGGTTCCTTGTTTACTGGAGGGGGTACTTGGGAAATTCCCTTAGTTGTGTCAAGAGTACTCAATTCTATCTGAATTGGCTGCATTTGTGAAAAGAAATCTAAAGAAAAAATCTATATCGTATCAGCTTTTTTATATTGCTTAATTACAGCCTATAGCCATAGAAGCATTTCAGCTACACAAGCCTTCAAAAATACCCTTTGTTAGCTAGATATTCTTCAGCCAACAGTTTTCTAGTCCTCCTTGTTTCTGTCTCTGTCGTCCGTTTCCAGCCAATTAGAACATCAGTAGATGTATTCATTGACATGCTATTTGAATCGCTATTCCTAACCAACATCGATGATTATGAGGAAAGAGCAGATTAGTGATGTGATTTTCTAGTTGCTATGTGAAAAGCAACCACTTAGAATGAGGTGGATATTTTTGGCTGCAGCTCAGTGCTTATTAATGTATGCTTCCTTTTAGGTATGGTTAAATTACAAACCCTGGAATCTATAATAATGAGCAAAATGTTGTGAAATACAGAACTTTCACATAATTAATGTCTCATCTAGCAGCTCTGTAACACATTAATCTCTGAATAACCTTCAATTCATACCATAACATGGATGTTAATGGTAGAAATTAGAGCTGAAAATACCTATTTGGTTGTCTATTTCATGTAGTCATTTGATTGTTCCCTAAAGAATATTTTCTAGTGCTTTGTCTCATCTAGATTTAAATGTACTTAGCAATAAAGCTTCTATTACTTCCCTTTGGAGACTATGTCACCATGTAATAGATTTTACTATTGGGAATCTTTACCCTATTCAATCGTGGTAAAATATTTCACCTTCTCAGAAATAAGAAAGAGGAAAAATATAAAAAAAGCAAAAATATTTTGGGGCTAGAAGCTAGCAAGAGAGTTCACTACACACCAGAGATGTTACTTCTCTTAAAAGCTCATTCCTTCTATGATGATAATTTAATTTCCTGTAGTGTGAAATCTGTGGTTGCATTTTTCATCATGTTTCCTTGAGGTAAAGGCAAATCCTACCTGCTCCCTTTGACTGTGTCATTTAGCTGTCATTTAGCATTTCTCCATTGTAGTTGCAAGACTGTCTTGCCCTTGAAAAAGAATGGCTGAAATATCCATATAACTATCAAATTTCTTTAACTCATACTTAATAAAACAAGATGGATTTAAGACAAATAAAAAGACTTGTTAAGTGTATCAAGAGGTTGTAATTTTAATGAAGCAGTATCTTCTTAGCCCCCAAGGAGGGAACAAACTTCCATAAGCAACAGAACATGTTCTGGCTCTGACTGACCTGTCACTTGCAAAAGAGGGTTTATGAAGACAGGCTATTTTTCAAATTAATAGGTCAGGGACAAACACAAGATTAGTGGTTACACACATTACAAGGACCACTGGCTAGAAGATACCAAACTGACTGCCAGATATACATGCAGTCACACATTCTTAACAAATTCCTGATATACAGTGTGTGAAATATTTTGACTGGTACTAGGATTCAAGAAAATCCTTTATTCTGGGATGTAAAATAGCCTACTCATTGTCAAACTAGATAATAAAAGCCTACATGAAGAGAACAGAGTCAAGTAAAAGGTACTGAATGAAACAATAGAACTGTATTTGGGATCGTGTGTAATAAGGCTTTACTAGCAAGTTAGAGTGTTACAGCAAAGTACATCGTATTTGCAGGGAAAGACAGAAACACACACACATGCATGCACATGCACATGCATACACCCACACACCCCTCCATGCACAATCCTGGACAATTGCCTTAGCAAGTCAAAAGGCTCTTGAGGAATGAAGGGCTCCAGGAGCCGGCAGAGAGAGGGAGCAAAAGCAGGCAGCTCCCTCAGTACTCTGGTGATATCATACTAATCTGCAGAAACAGCTCCTGTGATAACTACTTCTTTTTCCTCCCAATCCCCATTCCAAATCCTGTCATTTTATACAATATTGCACTTCTAGGCAGTTTTAGCCTTTAGTCTCTGCACCCTAGACTATGCACTGCACAATAAGGGTGTTATTTTCCCAGATGAGTGCCTTATCCTGTTGCTCAGCAGTTTTTTCTTGCTTACCTGAGTCTATTCTTTAGCATGCTGAAAGCAGTCTTTTCCCCACTGTCAAGATTGTACCTCTTCAATGGCCAGTAATTAATTGACCATCTGTGGGTTGTTTATAGGTCTAGGTCCTCTGTTTTGAACTATAGTTTCAAGCCACTTGCTATTGTCCTGTGCTTAAACTCTACATCATAACAAGAGACACCCCGTACCAAGCTCCAGTTCATGCAGCAAATTCTCATAACAAGTTAATAACATGCTTGAAAGGTCAGGACAGAGCCTTTGCACAGTTAGCATAAGCTTTCGTTTGCATTTTTACCAGGCCACTGTGTAGCGTCCCCACTCTCTAAACTAGCACTTCTTTTTTGCTGGATAGGTCAGTGGTAAGGTGTGGGGGGAAAACTGAGAAGAAAAACTAAGTCACCTTCACTACCAGTGAGTGCATACTATTTGCCAAATTTAAGCAAATGGTGCACCAACTTGTCTAATCAGGTCAAAATATATCTGGTCAAAATAACTTTATTTCTGCTCTTGCAAAAGGCAGTTTCTTCAGGATGAAGTTTTTGTATTCTACACATCTTGTACCTTAATGAAGAAATGAAAAAGAGAAACTGGTGTTTCAGAAACATGTACAGTTTGCATTTTCAGCTTTCAAGGAATTAACTGATAGCCCTTTGTTCTCCCATTATAGAGAAATTTTGCATTTAAGTGCAGATGAGATTATGGAAAAGAAGCCTTCTGTTACTATGTTTTTTCATAAAGCTAATTTATTTCTTTTTCTTCCTTGGTGGTTAAATAGAAAATAAACTTTCAGCATCCCAGATAATTGTGTTCCAGCCTTGATATTTTTGTAGCTATTAATCCAAACTCCTTGACATAACACTGTGCATGTCAGTGAAGTTATAGCTAAGGTAAATGTGCATGTTTTCTTTTCTAATTAACGATTCTGTGGTCATGAGTAGATACAAAACTTATAAATGTATCTGTGGAATATAATTGTGAAAGCACCAACTTCTTTATAAACAAGAGGTTGAGAAAAGTTTCCTGTAGAAATCTGATTATAGCTAATTCTAGTAACTTCAGCTGCTTCAGTGTGCTGCTAAATGGAGCACAAAAAAATCTGACATGTTCAAATTACCTTTCCAGTGGATATTTAGATAATTAAATTAATCCTTTAAAATGTCACATCTGTTGGAGAATGTTGTTGTTAGCTTCACAATTACGTTTCCAATGTATTTGGATGTTTGTGACACTTTAAATCACTGAATAATGCTTTTTTCAATATAGCCAAACTGCTGATATGGATTCTGAAAATATGATAAACGTGATTTGCCTTTTTAGATTTTCTTTATTAGTCTTTGATAAGTGTATTATTCTTTCTAAATAGTTTTCCAAGTACTTTTGTTAATTCATTACCTCTATATGGTTATTTTCAAAATCCAGACAAACTGGTTAGAAGCAACCTGTCCTGACTTGTACCAACTGATGACTTTTGTTTTTCCAGGAGACAGAATTAATTAATTTTTCTGCAGAATTAAATAAGTGTGGAAAAATAAGGTGTATCTTTGTATGGGCATATTTGCTATAACTTTTAGGGGGATTTTATTTAAAAAAATGTAGGCTACTGTAAAAGCAATCAAGAATTTGTCATGTGGTAGGCTATGACTTATCTCTGTTATCTGAGGAAGACAGTTATAAGCTCTACAGTACAAAACAGAATAGATAGTGACAGTTGAGTTGTGGCCTTGGATGCCTAGCACTGTTCTCAAATCCAAAGAGAATTATTTAACACATTAACCTGGTAGCTGTGCAGGACTGCTAGAAGATACCATAATCTGAGGACACCAGGCATACCAGTTTTTAATAGGGCGTGGGCTGTAGGTAGGACATGGTTCTGTGGAAGCCAGATTGGCTGTGCTTTTTAAGCAGAGTGAAATTATGTGCTATACCTGCAGAGGCACAATCTCTGGGATTTATGATCATGTATAAACTACCATTATAACTGCTCAATTCTAGACTGTTCTGACAAAATTGGATGTATTGGCTAACTAGGTCCCCAGAACAATCTTTGGAGTAAAGCTGCAGATTTTCTCTGTGCTTCAAAGCACCAAAACAGTTTGAGGATATTTTGTTCTTCAGTAGCTTTTACAATCAATATGAATGAGACAACATTCACTGATGTCCTCTGGTTTCCAAGAAATACCTCTAGGCCCTCAAAATACATGTTCTTTCCAGCCATCTCTCCAGTATATCATTCATGTCCTCTGTTTCACGCTGTAACCCCCACCTTGACAGGCTTTAGCACGCTGCTCCCAGAGCAACAGAGCATTTCAAGGCACACACAAAATAATTACTGTATCTCGAGCCCACAAGAGATCCAGGAGAAGTGTTGGACAACAGAGAAATACCTAGTGCTGAACAGCATGGTAAAACACTGTCTGCAGGATTAAGCTTGTGTACTGACAACTACCTGTAGCATAGATGAGGTACAGCAGCTGCAACCACCCAGGAGAGTGCTCTAGTGAACAGCTGTGGCCCTGCTCACTCTTCATCCTCTAAAGCAGGTCGTAAGAGCAGAGGCTCTCTAGAACTTAATGGATGTGCTTCATAATGTAGCCATGGAAGAAAATATCTTGAACTATGACTTCTAAAAGCTCTCTTCCAGTTTTCTAATTGAAAACAACAGATACTTGATTCTTGTGGTTTAAGACCAAGTCACAGTGTGGATACTAAATGGCCTTGGATTCCAAAATGCCTTAATCAAAGCCATATGTAATTTTAGGAATTACACAATGTTCCTGTTCCATGGGACATATGATGCAGTGGGGAAAGAAGTCAGGCAGGTTAGTGCAGCAGTCCCCGCTGTGTGTTGTGCACTTCTGGACCTGGGCCACAGAGTTGGCTGGGGTGTTGGAGAGATGGTCCCAAATCCTGGTGCAGGGTCATAGGTTCCCATCAGAGTCTCACAGGTTCTCCTTTTTCTGGGTCCCCTCTGGAGTCTCTTCCTCTGGCATCTCTGATATTCTTAGGTGTCTTCATTCATAGGGTTGGGTAGAGACTATCTCATTGATGATTTGTCTGAACACATTGCATGGTCTTTTCCCATCTTTCTGTCACTGCTGTTGGCATTCACAATCTGCTTGCTCTGGACACTCCAGGGCACATTTGCACATGATGATCAGCAGGTTGTTTTTATAGTTTGGCTATCTATCTCCTTGAGCTCACAAAACAACATTGTGTTGTCTGGAACAGATGTTTGATCATATTTTGTTTACCTCTACTGCACCAAAAAAAGTTGGTACACTACTTTATGCCAACAGTTAGGCTAACTAGGCTAAATTCATGCTGACTGCTAAGTCGTTTCACTCTGCTGTGAGGTCTAAGACATAACACTGGGTAGAAGTGGAAATGAGAGATTGCTTCTGTATGAAAAATTTTGAAGACTTTTTCTTTTTATTCTTTTACTGTAACAAATGTATATATACATTTATATATATATCTTTCCATAAGTTGTGTTCCCACTCTGTCTTCTTCCCACAAACAATTGACAGTTCTCTCAATAAATAGAAAGATTGGCTATAAATAAGTCTGTCCATTAAATACTAAGTGAATGAGCAGATTTCTGACATTGAGAACTCTTTTTTTGTGGTTGAATGTATTATTGAAGGCACCGTTGTATATCACAATAAGACATATTCCCAGTTCTTTAATACCCCAGCTGTTAATGCACTTTATGATCAAATGTCAATAAAATGTTAAATTGAAGAGCTTTTCTTTTAATGTTTGAAGAATTAACCTTTATAACCTGTGCTTCTTCACTTTAATTAGGCAAGGCATTGCTTTGTACCCTCTTCTTTTATCTGTGTAGCACATGTAGGATAGAAGACTCATATCCTGGTCTTACAAAGTTTATATACACTAAAACTAAAAAAAGAGGAAAGTGTATGAAACTGTGCAAGAAAGCATAACATTCCCATTGACTTAAATTAGTTGTCATAATTAAAAAGACTATGCTGATATTAACTCATGTAATTAGGTTTGAAAACAGAAATTTTCTCACGCTAGTGTTTAGCAATTGTAAGAAGGATATTTATCAGTTTAGAAAAACAATTATCTAATGCATTTGCTTTTAATAGCAAGGAACTGAATTTGAGTATGCATAATATGGTCTTTATTATGCACCTAAATACCTTTTTCCACAACTTTTCACCAACTGTTCAATCTGCTACAAAAATCTATTAATTAACTTGGTCAGGTAAATCTCTAACTTTTGTTTTCTCCCATTTGCACTCTGTGATACCCCTTTATGATCCAAACTCTGAAACTTCAGTAGGAAATGTTGTCATTGTGCCATTATATTTAAATCCAGTATTTTTTTAAATCAAAGTATAAACAGACCCTTTGTAAGTCTAGAACTTTGATGGCATCTCTTTTATTTTTTAATTCCTTCACTTAAACACATGGCACATAATGTCTTCTTTTTAGAGTCCAAGATATGTAAAATGGTGTGAAAATATAATTGAAGCATGGAAAAAAAAATCATCATGGCCTGTGTATGATTTGTGAAAAATGTAGTACCTACCAGTCCCAAGCAGAAAACATTTCGGCAAATAGACTCCATGTTCAATTTCATCCCAGTGGCATGTTGTATCCCATTTGGACTATTGGGAGTTAATAAAATGTAGCCATTAGCGTGAAATAGCTGGAACTAAAGAACAGTCCAAGCAGAGTTATGATTTAATCTTCCTGAAAGCTAGATTTTCTATTAATCATTTCTATACTTATGTGAAATTTGACAGCATTACTTGCTAAATCAATGGGAATTACAGTACCAAGGCAAAAGTACTATAGCTGGGCTGAGCAGTAAATATTTTGTTTCCTTCAGTTTTTGTGAGATGAAAGTCTAGTTATTGATTCTAAAAACAAAACAACAGCAAAACATTTAAAAATTACACACTTCTCCGAGCACTAGTTCTAACACATTTCAATGTTATTTCTATTTGAATACTGATTTCCAGAGACCAGTCACCCAAGAGTAAAGGTAAATATTAAATGAACTTATGAACTTTTATATCCAGAATTTTTAAACCTAGATTTCTCCCATTTAGAATATACTTCAATTTTTTTTTTCAAAGAGGAAATCTTCAGAACAGATCTTGAATGCCTGATAAATGAGCAGAAAGGTAAGAGTAAAGATTGTTTCCTTTTTCTGAAAAACGATGAAGAAAAGTGAAAGTATTGTTGCCATAATAAACCTCATACTTAATATAAATCCCAGCAGTTATGAACTTTTTTTTTTTTTCATTTCAGAATAAAGTGTTTTGATGCAAACACACAGATTCTACCATGTATATTGTACCATATGATGGAAAGCCTTGATGAGTGGTGTCCCTCAGGGGTCTGTATTGTGACAGGTATTATCGAAAATCTTTCCTGAGGACATGGGCAGTAGGATTAGGTGCACCCTCAGCAAGTCTGCAGATGACACCAAGCTGTGTGGTGTGTTTGTGTCCTTGTTTCAGCTGGAATAGAGTTAATTTTCTTCTTAGTAGCTGGTGCAGTGCTGTGTTTTGGCTCTGATGTGATAACAATGCTGATAGCACATCAATGGTTTTACTTGTTGCTGGGTGATGTTTATACTGAGTCAAGGACTTTTCAGTTTCTCAGGCCCTGCCAGCGAGAGGGCTGGAGGGGCACAAGGAACTGGAGGGGACACAGCCAGGACCGGTGACCCGAACTAGCCAAAGGGATATTCCATACCATGGGACATCATGCTCAGTGTATAAGCTGGGGCGCATTGCCCAGGGCTGCTGACCACTGCTCAGGGACTGGCTGGGCATCGGTCAGCAGGTGGTGAGCAGTTGTGGTGTGCATCACTTATTTTCTTTCCTCCCTTCCCGTTGGATTTCATCTCTCCCTCCTCTTCCTCCTTTTCATTATGACTGTTATGGCTATTATTATTAATGTTCTTTAACTTTTATTTTATTTTCAATTATTAAATTGTTCTTATCTCAAACCTTGAGTTTTATATTCCTTTCCAATTATCCTCCCCATCCCTCGGGGTGATGGGAGAGTGAGTGAGCAGCTGCATGGTGCTTAGTTACTGGCTGGGGTTAAAACACAACGGGGTTGATACTCTGGAGGGAAGCAATGCCATCCAGAGGGAGCTTGACAGGTTAGAAAGTTGGGACTGAGAGAAACTCATGAAGTTCAACAAGGCCAAATGCAAGGCCCTGCAAGTGGGTCAGGGCAATCCCAAGCACAAATACAGGCTGGGCAGAGAATGGATTGAGGGTAGCCCTGAGGAGAACTTACGGGTTCTGGTGGATGAGAAGCTCAACATGGCCCGGCAATGTGCACTTGCAGCCCAGAAAGCCAACTGTATCCTGGGCTGCATCAAAAGAAGTGTGACCAGCAGGTTGAGGGAGGTGATTCTCCCCCCCTCCTCTGCTCTCAGGAGACCCCACGTGAAGCACTGCATTCAGCTCTGGGGCCCCCAACATAAGAAGGACATGGACCCATTGGAGCAAGTCTAGAGGAGGGCCACAAAGATGATTGGGGGCTGGAGCACCTCCCCTATGAGGACAGGCTGAGAGAGTTGGAGCTGTTTAGCCTGGAGAAGTGAAGGCTCCAAGGAGATCTTGTAGCAGCCTTCCAATACCTAAAGGGGGCCTGCAGGAAATCTGGAGAGGGACTTTTTCTGAGGAAGTGTAGTGATAGGACAAGGAGTAATGAATTTAAACTAAAAGAAGGTAGTTTTGTTTTGGACATAAGGAAGATATCTTTTATGATGCGGATGATGGGACACTGGTGAAAGACTTATCATTTGAAGTGTTTAAGGTCAGGTTGGATGGGGTTGGAGTAAACTGTTCTGTTTTAAGATGTCCCTTCCCATGGTAGGAAGGTTAAAATTTTATGATCTTTAAGGTCCGTTCCAACCCAAAATGTTCTATGATCTATGGTCTAGGCCATGTCCACCATAAAATGGCTCACTCTCTGGAAGCAGATGGAACATGGCAATTTAGGATATCATCTTTCAGTCTCAAACAGGGGTGTTAAACAGCACTAATTACCGTGTTACCAGTAATGCTGGTTGTTTACTATGTTACCAAAGGTGAATTCTCAGCTGTCATTTTTCAGAAGCTCTGGTGCTGATGTCTCTAAAAGGTCAGGCTTGGAACAGTCTCTGAGCTTTAAACGAGGTCGAACCTTTTCTGACGTAGACACTACCAAGGAAGCCATTACCTGCAAAGTCCACCATTTGTCAGGGGAAAACAGAGGAGTAGTATTAGATATTGAGCTCTTGGAGAACCCAGTGAAATACCTCTGTAATTTCATCATTGATCAATACTGATATCATCTGTCTTCACAAAGGTTATGCTGTCACAGTTAAAACTGGCCATTGTGCCTAAAGATAGGACTCTCTCTGCTATGTTATACTTACCTTCTCTTTTTCTTCTGTCATCTCTTCATCTGTAGACGGTGATATACTTGAAAAACAGGGCCAGAATAGATGACAATCCATTACATCTGTACAAATTTACCATCACTTTGTTACAGTATTTACAGGAAATTTAGAGTACTGAGGAAGAATAAAGAATGTACTGTAAGATGGATGAAGATCCATATTCTCTACTATGTGTATTCATTCTAAGCAGCAGCTACTCCTTCAAAATTCTGAATGTTTTGTCATTTAGGTACTTGCGGACAAATACATAAAGGAAATGCGAGCACTTGGTTACTTTAGCACAATCATAAGAAAATAAGTGATTTTTCCTGTTGTTTTGGTTTGGGGGTTTGTTGTTTTTGGTTTTGGTTTTTTTCCAGAAAATAGTCAACATTTAATCTCATAAAGTCACATTCCATTCAGCTGCCTATCTTTTTCTTCAATGACTATTTTTAAATTATTTTTTGTCTTTATATAGTCAGAAAATTTTGAAACTTTCTTCCATGGAAATTCATACTATGAAAAGCTCAAAAGCATTTGTGTGCAAAATATTAGCTGAAACTTGACATGTATTGGAGTGTTTTCTCAGTATGTAATTGAATAGAACATATTATTACAGTTGCTATTATCATACCCTGCACTATTGCCATCTAAAACAGCATTTAAAACCAACAAGCAGGAATGTCCTTTGAGCTAGTAGTCTTCATTTATCTTGACTAAACATTTAGATAAAGATTTTAAGCAATTATAGTTCACTTTCTTCTGTAGCTTAAGACCCCTAGTGATTTCTTGGCAATTTTTGTGTGTGCTCTTTGAAGTTTTTTTTTTCCCAGATCCTTCATTAGCTTCAGAAATTATAATGTGTGTTTTAGATTAAATTACATGGCATATAATTTATTGCAGATACATAGTGAATATTGTACATAAATGGTAGCTTTTATAACCTTGACATAAAAGAACATTTCATGCTGGGTTTTTCACTTGTTTTCTCCTACAGTTTTTATCATTTGCATGCAGTTTGGGGATTCTGATATAAACATTCAAGCAGCATCTTGATAACCTTTATGTTGTATTAGTGTAATCTTTCTACTGAGTTTATGATTGATTCTGGATTTCGTATCATATTTATTTTGTATCCCTGATGATTCTATAAATAGCATTAGAATCCCTATAGCCATGCAAGATATGAATTTTAGTTTTGCTAAAAATGGGACAAACTTTACTTCCGTCACAGAGTAGGGAAATAATGTTAAGGACCAAATGCATTTTCATAACAGTAGATGTGTACATTTGTGTACAAAGGTATGCTTTTAAACTTTGTAGAAAATTAAGTTTGTAAAACAGTGTAGGACACAAAACCACTTCAGCTTTCATATTCTGCACTAGCAACTGTTTAAAAGAACTTCAATCACATTGTGTTGCTGTTCACGCACTGTTCAGGAGGCATATATTTTAAAAATACTTTCATGTCTTCTTGGTGATGAAAATAGTTTTTCTGATTCTTGCAAAAAGGAATTACCTACTGGATTGTATTAATTTATCTGAAGACATGTCAGAAACTGAATATTTATAATGGATTTCAACATAGTTCCCTGAGGAAAAACTGCCTTGCAAAGCATCAGGCATCAGGCTGAATATGCATGTGAGGTAGATTTTCTATTCCTTAAAAAGTCTGTTCCGATACATAAAATTTCCTGCCTATGAAGAATATGTCACAGGTTTATCAACAAGTGAGCTTGTTCCCCCATCTTCAGACTCAAGACACTCATTAATTTATTTGGAGGTTTGACTACCATTTTGAAGCACCAAGCAGCTAACTACTAAGGTCATCAGCAAATTAGTTGAAATACCTTGGCTTCAGCCTTGTGGATGTATCTTTTAAGAAAGCTTTCTCTGCAGTGTCATGTTTTCCTCTAAATCTTTTATTTACCAGTGTACTTAGGGGCAGTTTGAGCTACAAAACGTTTTTTTTTTTCTCAATAAGTTGTGAATGTGCTTGTCCAACTGTTCATATCACTGGAAGCACTCAATGGGACAATGACTAGATATGTAGTACTTGCCTGTGTTTATGCTGAACAGGGCAAAAACTGCAACACAAATGAGATGTAATCTAAAAGAATTCCCAAAATTTAAACTGCTTCTGAAACTAAGCCAGCAATTTTCTGTGTGGATTAAAGGGAAAGGTAAAAGGATGGAGGGAAACCAAGAGGGTCTTGCCATGTTCGGGTTCCTGATTTAGGAACAGCTTTAGGATGACCGAGAAGTACCAGTAAAGCAGAAGTCAGTGAGGCCTGTAAGACCAACGATTTGTTTTCCAGGCTTGCTCCTCACCTGTACTGTAAGCTATACCCTCTCTAAAAGGGCATTTGTTCCTCTGAGAAAAGACTGAGTGGCCTTTAAAACGCACGTATCACTCTCTTGTTTTCTGGAGGCTACAGGAACAATATGATTTACAGGCCAGTGGGGCTTAGGCAGACCTTTGGCCTTAAAAACCTTTAGTCACAATGCTTCTGCATTTTGTGGCCAGGACATGGTTCCACACCTTGCTACTGTTTTCCTGGCACTAGGGAAGGAGGATGGTAAAGGGGGTTATATGTCATCTTCTGTGCCTCATTCATGAATGGGAATGCTCTTCCTGAGCCTGCCCGTTACAACTCAATAACCCAAAAGTACTTTGGCCACATGGTTCACAGTAATCATGTGAAGATTTGCCTCTAGGAGCCTCTGGTAGAACAACAGATAGGCCGTTTTGTTAATTAGCAAAATACTTGGCAATTGAATTTGTAGTTGTCCTTAACAATAAAAAAGAAATACAGTTTACAGTCGTTGCATTCTTGGATGCATCAGGGTTTCTTTTTTGAATTTAAAATTATTTTTGCTCAAGAGAATCTCAAGACTACATGCGTAGAATGAACTAAATTTGCATTGAGACTAAAAGCAACAATACATCTCCCACATGGATCTCTAAATTATTGAACACAAAGAAGGAAGTTTTGCAACATTGATTAGGGAATTGTTAATCAGGCCCATAATAGAATGTAGGTCAAAAACCAATTAAAAGAGTCTGACTAGAGTTTATGATTAGGCAAACATTAAAGACACTGCTTATTAAAGAAAATAAAAAGATGAAACAGATCCATAAATTTGAATTCTTTTTTTCTGTGCTCTGGTTACAGTATGACAGTTTGAGCAGCAATAGAGCAGTTAAGTTAGCAATCAATTACTAACATCAGGAACAGAGAAATAGTTTGGCTGATGAAAAGCTTATTCAGCCATTGACAAATACTTGTCTGTCACAACGGTTTATTTAAAATACCATTGTAGCAACCCCAGCTCTGGCTTTTATTTGTGTATCTTCCAAACAAATAAACCATGTATGGTATTTTTAATCAGGCTTTGAAGTTCAATCTCTTCTGGCAAGTCAGTGGGACTTCACAAATAGTAAAAATACAATTGCTGCTGTTACTTATCCGGCAGAACCATTTTCTTACCAGAAAGGCTTGCAAAACAAATGAGCAGTTGGATCTCTGCTAACTGTGAAGTTTTGTAAAAATGCACCATTATGACTATAAAGGAACATAGTGACAACTCCAACACGTCAAAATGCACAATAATTCTAAAGAAGAAATTATATATCTCATCTGATTTTTGATCAACAAAGAAAAGTGACTAGCATATCTCTTCATCCCATCTTCACTTTTATCTCCAAGAAGGATAAACACAATTTCACTCTATTAGTTTGTTGCAAATAAGACCTGGGTAGTCAAACCTACCCGTGTATGAATAAAGCACTTACAACTGTATCTTTGAGATTTAGTAAACATAATGCATTTCACTTAAAAAAAAATATTTTTTCCATTCAGTTTTTTAAAAAAAGAGTCAAGGAGAAAAGTAACATTTGATATTAGGTAAAGAATGTTAAAGATGAAACATTATCTTAAACTACAAACTGAAACTGTATTTCAGGTAAATCCAGATTAAGAAATCCCAGGTGGAAGAGGGGCACTGAAGAGATTGTCATGCATAAATTATACTCAGTTTAACAGGATTACCAATAATGATGTGCTCAAGCTGTGAAGAAACCATTTCAGAGGAAACTAAGGGATGCAAGTGACTGTTAGAAGAACTATAGGGTGCAACGTGCATCTCATCTGTTTCCAGTGCAGTATGTTTATTCTTTCATAAAAATCCAATAAGGGTGACTATGTTGTCTTCTGATAGATCCATTGTGACAGTAGGTATAAGAAACTTCAGGAAGGTTCTGTGTTTTACAGAAATAAATATGCTAACAGGAAAAGAGATATTATGCAATCAGGGGTGGGGGGAAAGAATTGTATGTTTGTAGAGCTTTTAAAAATTGTCTTGACAATAAGCTATACTATTTCTGTTACTGATTTCTAATGGATACTTATATATTTTTGTTCATATCTAAATAGTTTGGGAACCAAATCAAACTTTCAGAAGAAGGTAGCTTCAACTGAATTATTCAGGAAGAATTGATAGCAATATTTTTGGACATGGCCCTACAGGTACCTTCACAAGATCTGAAATCAGTGCAGCAGTAGTGTTTTAATTTGCATTATAAACAAGGCAGACACAAGCATGGTATACACGGTGCTGCTTTGTCAAGAATAGAATAGACTGGAAGCTAAAGGAGAGGATCAACAGCATTTGAGCATACTGCTAAAAGTTAAGGCTCATGAGCTTTTTTCTGGCCTTTAAGTCGGAGGGAAAACAGATTTGCCATGTTCCCCCTTCACAGCATCTAGTCCTGGACCTCCTCTGACACAGAAAAAGAACAAATATTTTGTACATTTTTTCATTTCTAAGGTAGTATGAAGACTGTCTTGTAGCTCATCACAATGAGATTTTTCACATCATGAAACTGAGGTTGGGTATGTGCAGGATGTCCTGGATATGGCATGAAACATGCTGGAACAACTGACGGGGCAAAGCATGCTATAGTAATGTTGGAGGCCTGGCAAGGGTGACCGGATGCCAGTTTTGACCAAAGCTGACCATAGATAGTAACTTCTTCCAAGTGCTTTCCCTTGAACGGTGTCTGAGCATTGCCCAGAAGCATGTTGACCAGAAGCACCAGGACTAAGCCAGGAACTTTGACAGAGAGTCAGTGTGGGCAACCCCTGCTCGAGGTTCCTCCTTTCTTTTTTATGTATAGGTACAGACATGATTGAAGGTACTAGTGCTAATCTCAAGCAGCTAATTACCCAGGCTCCTCCTTTGATTAAAGAAGAGTTCAGAACTTTTACAATAAATTTCTGTTCTGGATCTCTGGAAAAGTCTGTCTTTCTCCATTGACTGTAAGGAACAGCATTTGCATGTATTTTTCCACCTCTCTGAAGTGGCCTCAAGACATATTTAAATAATAAATATAACCCCCAACATTATGATATTAACAAAGTAATTTACATTTGCAATAACAATCAGACAAGATAGATCAGTTTAATGATATCCCCTGTTTTACCACGAGGAAAGCAGCACCATATTTACACTTTCAGAGAATTCAGCTGTCACAACTAACAAGCTAAAGTTCAAGGAAACAGCTGATATTTTACATCAGGTTTCAAAAACCCTGCCTATATTGTCACTACATCTATGATGCCTAGGACAATTCTGAATAGGAGATGGCCCAAGTTACTAGGCATTGTCTTAAATTTGGATGTGGTGATTCCAGGATTTTATGTAAATCCTAGTAAGACATGTAGAAATAGAATATACTCCACACAATGTAAAGATGATAGGTGCCTATGTGTATTTGAGAAGCTCCAGGTATTTGGTTTCCTTTTTTAAACACTAAATAATGGTATATAAGCTTGAAAATAGGCAATTTTCATTTTAATGTTTCCCTGTGTTGACTATGAACTTTCCTTTTATGTCCTTCCAGAGACACAGCTGGAGGCCGTGTGGACACCCCAGGGCATCTAAAATGGGATTCAAAACCTATTCTTAGGCAACTGAACCCCCTCCTGGATTCACTTTATTCACAATTAGAATTTTACAGGAGGTGCCAAACAGACTAGAGCAACTACCAGCTCAGAAAATTAGCTATATATTTCTATTGATTCTTTTTCATGCACACACATTTTCCAAGGGAAATGTTTTGGTAGCAACCTTTTGGCCATGTAAGTAAATTTCCAAACCAGATTTTGGCTGCCTTTGACCTTGTAATAAAATAAGGTCTGTCAAGTCACACAGAACTCTATTGTATTTCATTTTATAGTATCAACAGTAGAAATAGGTTTGCTCCTTGAATTCTTTAGCATACCATTCATTTCTGTCTTAACTTAGTTGATTCTTTTTACTATTTCCTCCTCCAGCTTTTTTCTCAATAATTGCATTTTTTGGATCATTAGCCATGGCTCTTTACCTGTAAGAATCCACAAATTACCTCTCTGCTTTTATTAACCAGTTTTAAAAGTCAGCTTGAAGTTTTGCTACCACTGTCCTGGAAAATATGTGTAACTGTTTCAGAAATAATTATACTCCCTTTTGTAGGTATTATGCTCCCTATTTAGATAGCATGGTCTGAATAGATAAATAGGTAGGTGACCTCTTAACTGTCACAGTATGCATAGGCTAAGGGAAGGACATGGAGAATAGATCACCTGATTCAGTGGGACCACATTTTTTAATTCTCAGTAAAGATATATGCATGCCTGTTGATTCAGTGAGTTAGGCAGAAAAAACACCCAGCTAAGTCAGAAGCTATTCAACTTCTTGTATCTTTTGTGAAGTGATGAGGAAATTTCTGATTCCTTACCATACACTTATTCTTAAAAAAGAAACTTACATTAAAAAATAACCTTGACATATCAGTAGGTATGATCTGTTTTATATGAAAAATAAAGGGTATTATACTGACAACATTTCTGTTGCAATAAATTAATGCAGGAAAAATTGGTTTAAGGTTTGATTATCTGTAGCTATTTATGTTTTAATTTTCAGAGATGTTACTGTAGAGACAAAACCACCCTTTTAAAGCAATTTACTTTACAGATCATATTCATATATCTTTTGATGTCTGCCTGTAGGAAGACTGCATAGTCAGTCAGCTCCATCAAATAGTGCACATTGAACCTGCCTTATACGGCTAGGTTCCTCATCGATAAAGGGAGGAGGAACATGGGCCCTTTTGCTTCTTAGGCCAGTATGTATGGTGATATTTAGACTTGTTAATGTAGAAAGAATGGAACACAGCCAGAAAATTTCTCTGGTGTCCATAAGTGAGCCCAGAGAAACATCACATTTGCCTCTGGTACATGCTTAGAAAATTCATATTTTTTAATATAGCATATGCACATGTACAAACCAAAAAGGTCAAGTTTACATCTGGCAAGAGGCAAGGATGTAAATACAGCAGCTTGGATCCATCTAAATAATAGGTATCTCGGGGATAATCTGTAAAAAAAGAAATGCTTTCTGCTCAGTGTTATGTAAACTCTCAAGGCACTGTATGGCACTATTCTATGGACTCTTAAGCCTTGCATTTTCTGAGTTAGGAAACCAGGTAGACACCTGTAACACTTGAAATCATTGCAGAGCTATTATGAACTCAAATTTTGTTTTAATAACAATGAGAGATTCACAGATAAAAGTCACAGTACTACCTATCTGCTTCAGTGCAGTTATTTATACCGATCCAAAGGCTGCTATTTATCATACTATACTTAAAACCAACATGCTGTTAAAATAATGATTCTGATTCGGTGGACCATGGTATACTTTATGTGTGCTTTAATGATACACACACTGGAGCTAACTACAGTGCTACAAATATACTGTGAACAGTTATGATCCTTGTCTGAAGTTGGTAGGAACTGGCAAAAATCCCTGCTGCAGGCAGCCCACGAGGAACCCGGAATTAAACTATTTAAAGATGAGCAAGAACTACTTCCTATTTATAGCATCGCAGAGTTAATACCAATATGCAATTGATTACTATATGGGTACACTCACATCTTCATCTGTATTGAGTCACTCACCTTATGTTTTCTTTGGGTTTGGATTTGTGATACATATCCTTGCAGTGTTGTTATGCCACCCACATCCATACATACACATATTTATACTTCCTTTTCCCTCGTGAAACTTTAAATAGATATAGATACCCTCATGCACACCCACAAATACCAGAGTGCCATAAGCCATGGCACATACATTTACAAGGTGCAAATGGAAAAACTATGAAGCCACATATCCTTAGAAAAATTGCAGTATGTAAGATCAGAGAAACATAGTGGAAATTGTTTTGTAGATGTAATTTTGCACAGCATCCTACAGACTGCTTAACTAACTAATCATTTTTGCTTTTCAATATATATTAAAACCCTGGTAATTAATGTCTAAATAAAATAAAATAGTAACACTTAAGATAATTAACTTGAAGCTCTCTGGTTTTTAAGTGCTGAAGATGCTGTAATGCTATTCTTGTATTCTCTTTGTTGCTTTTTTTTTTTTTTTACATGACAACTGCTACCACTTGCATATAATATCCATAAGATTTTATTTCTATATCATGTACCCCTAACAGACCAAAAAGCAGAACATCCTGCTCACTGTGGCCTGAAGTATACACGCATTTGATCTCTCTACAGTCATAGCTGTCAATAGCAGATGATGTCTATCTGGTTTAGAGGCAGCTGTTTAAATTAATTCATGTTTTTAGAATCTGTAGGCTAGGTCTCTAGCTGCAGTGCCAGCAGAGTGTGGCGCTGCCGTAAGACCTGTGTGATATCTGCCAGCTTTGGGCAGATGTTTTGGGTACTATGGGGTTAGCTGCCTGTGTTTAGAGGCATAAATGCCACCTCTGTTGTCAAAACTGTTGCCCTGTTTATCCAGAAATCAAAAGAGCTTGTATCCAAAGAATTACATAGAAGTCAGCTACTATGTGTCCAGTTTTTAATTTAACCATAAACAAGTTTTTTCTTCAAAAAAATCAAGCTTTTGACCCTGAGCTTGTAGGCATATTAAGTGTTATTCAATGAAATATCTTCCTGTCTTGAAAGGTTTAGTTTAGTTTTTCTTTATGAAATATTCACTTATAAAGCTTTTTTATTTTCACGGAAAACCAAAAGGAAGAATATTTTCATCTCAAACTACCTTTATGTGTGTTAGACAGAGAGTAACCCATCTTTGCTTTAATAAAATGCTAGATCAAGGCTGTTTAATGTCCAGCCCTCCTGTAGCCACATCCAGTCTGCATAGTGTCTCCAAGACATCCTTTGATAGGAAGATTAAAATCCCACACTGATGTGCTTGAGAAGCAGAGGAGGTGCAGCACATTGTTGAGAAAAAGGGAGTATTGCTTGACTGTAGGAAAGTTCACAAAGTCTGCTGAAGCACAGCCCCTGCAGAGGCATCACCCCTAGGACTCCAGGCTCCATGACAGCTAAATGTCTTCCTAGGAGAGTGCTCCTGGACATTCAGCCTTCAGCTACTCCGTGTTGCAAATTTAGCTCTGAACAACCATACTTTAGGAGTTTGTGATCATATTTTGTTTTAAACGTGAAACATATTTGATTTTCAAAGAGGGAGGGAAATCAAATGATCTTTTCTTTTGTCATTGTATGTGGTAACAGCCAGCCATTCCACTTAGTCGTGTAAAAATCACAGAAACAGAATCACAGAATGGTCAAAGTTGGAGAGGACCTCTGGAGGCCACCTGGACCAACCCTTTTGCTCAGACAGGGTCGCCTAGAAATAGTTTCCCAGGACCACATCCAGACAGCTTTTGAATATCTCTAAGGAGGGATTCCACAACCTCTCGAGGCAATTGGTGCCAGTGCTCAATCACCCACACAGTCAAAAATTGTTTTTTAATGTTCAGAGGAAACCTCCTGGGTTTCTCTTTTTGCCCATTGCCTCTGGTCCTGTCACTGGGCACCACTGGAAATATTAATAAGATCTCCTCTGGGGCCTTCTTATTTTCCAGGCTAAATAATCCTAGCTCTCTCACTCTTTCTTCATAGGACAGATGCTTTAGTCCTTTCTTCATCATCTTCATGGCCCTTCATTAGTCTGCCTCCAGTATGTCCATGTCCCTCTTGTACTGGGAGCCCAGAACTGGACACAGGACACTAAGTGTGGCCTCACCAGTATTCAGTAGAGGGAAAGGATCACCTTCCTCAACCTGCTGGCAACATTCCTCTTAATGCAGCCTATGATACCAGCTTTCTTTGCAACAAGGACACATCACTGGCTCATGTTCATCTTGGTGTCCAACCAGAACCCCCATATTCTTTTCTGTAAAGCTGCTTTCCAGCTGGTTGGCCCCCGGCCTGTACTGGTTCTCCTTGTTGAACTGCATGAGGTTCCTGTAAGCTTATTTCTCCAGTCTATCAGTCCCTGTGGCTGGCAACACAACCCTTTGGACTACCAACCACTCCTCCCAGGTTGGTGTCATCAGCAAACTTGCTTAGAGTACACTATACCTCATCATCCAGATCATTAATGAAGATGTTAAATAGGATTGGACCTCTGGACTTGGCACCATGAATTACTAACCTCTGGGCCCAGCCATTAAGCTAGTTTTCAATCTATCTCACCATCTCATGACTCAGCTGCTCATCCAGTGCATACATGAACAGCTTCTTTACAGGCATCTTATGGGAGACACTTTCAAAAGCCTAACTGAAGTCCTGGTAGACACTATCCACTGCTCTCCCCTTGTTGTCCTGGGCCAATCACTTCATCATACAAGTTTATTAAGTTGATCAAGCATGACTTCCACTTGGTGGATCCATGCTGAGTATTTCTGATGATTTTCAAGTTCTTAATATGCCTGGAAATGGTTTCCAGGATTAACTGGTCCATTACCTTCCCCAGGATCAAGGTGAGGCTGACCAGCCTGTATTGTCCCGAGTCTGCTTTCTTGCCATTCTTGAAGACGGGGTGACATTTACATTCCTCCAGTCTTTGGGCAAAATAAACAGTTGGATTTGGACCTAAAGAAATATGTGCTCTGTATCGCCTTAAAGGAATGGAATATTATTCTGAAAGCCATACACTCAGACACTAAAACAGATACTACAAAGCTTACTGTTTTGTAGGCATTACATTATCATAAGTGATTTTTTTGTTTGTTGTGCTAATGTGCGTCTCAGTGCTTCTCTTCTCCCTGTATTTCCAAATTATCAGATTTCTTTTGCAAGCAGTTCTGTGTGTCGCTGGACACATTATCAGAAATCCTGAAAATAAATACATTTAGAGAGTGCTGTATTGTCTTAGTAGCTATGAAAAGTATACTGTATTATGTATTTTTATGTTTAAAACCATATAATGAACAAAGCAAATATATCAACCTTGCACAGTATACGCCAAGACTTTTTCTTGCAAATGTCTGAGTATGTGTTTAACAATACTGGCTTGAGAACAAACATTATCAGCTGCTCAGGATTCATTTTAAGGGTAAATTAGAAGATTCCTTTCTGAACAAGTAGTTCTGAAACAGCCTTCTCATCAAATAATTAGCAGAGACAACAAAGGCGGTTGGTTTTAAAAAGAGTCTAGATGATTTTCCGATTGACTAATATAATTGCATAAGTGTGTTAAAGTACAGAACTCAGTGACTTGGCATCTCCTCTGCTCTTATTTAGCTAGACTTATGCACATAAATGGAAGATAGATTTATCTTTAGGTATTAGCGTTTGCAGGATCAGAGATTAAATAGTTATTAGAGAGTTCATTTTATAGGAAACCCGCTGTCTTAACTTAAGAATAAATTGAAGAATTTGTCCTTGCTTGTGTATGTAGATTCTTTCTCATTACATTTTTAAAAATACTTTTCCAGCTACTTCCGAAAAGAAAGCATACAGAAGGTTAATATAACACTTATTTTTAGGTTCACATTCCTATGAAAAAATGGCAATTTGACTGTATTCATTGTGATTTGAAACCAGATAAATAATGAATAGTTCAAGTGATAATTACCTTATTTCAATATTTACAGAAAACTGGCACTTCATCATCATCAAAGCACATTGAGAATTGTCTTATTATCTACACAAGTGCCTGGTTTCTATAAATATTGAAATTCGGTAATTATCTCTAGCACTATTTCTTCCTTATCTACTTTTCAGGATTGAGCAAATAGAAATATCGTTTAGTCATTAACATTTTCCAAATACGTATCTGGTTTCTTTTTAATGAGAGTGCAGAAAGTAAGTTGCAAAATAAGGTCAATGAAATGGAATGAAATATCTTTGCATCAGAGACATCCAAAAGAATGAGTTAAGAACATGTTTTTCAAATATCTGGATTTAGCTTGAGTCCATTTCTAACAAGAAAGGCCACTTCATTTAACAGTAAGAGTCAAGCTGCCAAAAAGTATCCATTAGCATATATGCATCATGAAATGAAAACCTCCTTTTTTTTTTCTTCTCTAACACATAAATAAGCCAGGCTGTGCAGTGCCATATAACCTTCTTCACTGGGTCGGAAAACAATATGACATTTCCCCAGCTTGTTATCCCTTGTAAGTCTGTTTGGGAGATGGTAGACAGGACCAGATTGAATCTCTCTTTGTGTTGCAATTGTGTTTTTTCCTGATGTTAGTCTATGACCACACTTACATACACTTCAGATAATCAAGAATTAACCTGTACTAGAAAACGTATGGCAGTCTTTGAAACTCTCGTCCTCGGTAACATACTGTGAAAAGCCAAATAATGAGACATTGTGAAAGGAATTTTGTATGGACTTTAGGGAACCATCCATACCCTGGAGACAGGTAACAGGTTATTCCACATCAATATTAGCTGCATTTTGTTGTATTCAAATAAAGGAGGCATCAGTAGATCTGTTCAGTGTCTTAACTTCACAATCTCTTGTTTTTCCAGCGTATTCTGGCATGCTATGGAGTCTAGCTCTAGTCTGGAAGAATCTTTAGGTATGTCTGTACTAGTGTACAAACAGGGCCTGTCAACAGGCTCAAGCACTGTCCAGTGGTCGTCCATATAATTTGTTCACCTGTTCCCCAACAGGTTTGGCCCATGCCAGCTTGCATGCTCCCACACAAGCTGAGGCAAAACATGCAGGGAGTGCTCCTGAGAGTAATTTAGATAATTTTCTTATCTCATTTACTGTTTTACTTACTTATTGTCCGCATTGACTTGTCTTCCTCTTAAACTAGATACATTGACCACTAAAATTTTTAATGACGCTGATTGGATGGAATTCACATGATCTAGTTTGAGATGTCAAGAGACTTTATTATCTTAGCATGGTATGAATTGTGACCAGAAACGTTTCTTTCACTGGTTATAGATGGAATTAAAACAATTCATATGTAGATATTGATGACATATATTACATCTATAATACATATTTTGGGGGTGGATGAGAGGAATCCCACTCTTCACAGTTTTCTTAACTTTTTCTTCTATACTCTAAGTCTCATTATGGTACCTACAGTCCTTACAGAGGAACTTGCTGAATATACTTCAAATAATTCTTGATCATCTGCATTAAAGAGGATCTCAGTCAATCTGATTTTTTCAAATGCTTCTTTCTCTACCAAAGAATCTCTTGAAATAAAAGAAGTTGTTGATTTTTTTTTACCACATTCCACAACACAGACATCATAAGCAGTCTGTAATATAGTCACAGCAGTGCCTGATGTTATAGGAGTTTGGCATGAAATTATGCTATAATTAAGACCCTACAAAAGAACATTAATACCCCTCCTTCTCCAGGATTCAAGTAACTGCAGACCTAGCTGAGACAAATGTGCATTTTTTGAATTTATTATATCTTCTTGTTGGAAAAAGCAACGTAAGTACAAACCCCATAATCCATAACTCAGAGATACATAGCCAGTCCAAGTTGTCTGAAGAAATACAAAACTATGAAATTATTTTCCCAAACTGCTGTCACGGTGAAAATAAATGAGAAGTCCTTATGCAAATATTGTACTGGTAAAACTGGTAACAAAATTATTGGGTATCCCTTTGCTGTCATTTAATTTTCAATCTTCTGCTGAGGAAAGGCTGAGAGGAAAGTTACTTCCCTATATATTCAATATATTACAGAAGATAACTACTAGTGTCAGTCCCTGTGCACTTTTCAGAAGGCAGTAGGAAAGCTATGAACCTCCATTTTCTTCAGTGGCCTTTGAGGTAGGAAGAAGGAAATCAGGAAGGCATAATTTTGACTCAATATATGGAGAACAAGATCAGAGGTGCAATTTATTAAAGGAAACTAGAAGTGCAGAACACAAAGGGTGCTTATCCTTTGAGTAAATCCTGTTATTAAAGTGACTTAAATATAAAAATCCTGTAATATACCAGGTCTAGGTTATGACAGTTTAACAAGAAATAGGGCTGAAAGCACCAGCACTGTGAAAAAAACTCGTTACATTTGTGTGACACTCCTTTTTTCTGCCATGTTAGCTATAATGCTCCTTTTTTTTCTTTTTTTAATAAATCTATGGCTGTTATTCTATAAAACAGCAATAAGACCTTTCTCAGAATGTATGACCTTCCTTCCATTTGTGGCCTTTATCTCCCAGTCCCAGAGACAAGCATAAAAAAAGGACCCTAGACAGAAAGTAGAAGATGGAAAACAACAGGAAAAAGCAACTCACTAGGTAATGTTATATCTTACATGCAACAAACATAAGATATGCTACCTTTTGGTAGCATAAAGTATAAAAATTGTTCATCCCTATATTTAAATATGCAAATTCCTCAGTCCTGATTCTGAGATACTTGTGTTGGTCAGAGTCAAGCAGCTGCTCTGGCAGGCAAGCCTCTTTGTCTTCAGAGTCTCGTAAGTGGGGCTTTGCAAACACCATTTCAACATTTTAAGGGCTTGGTCAGAACAAAGATCTATTTCCCACGGCAGGCAGCTATATCATAGAAATTTAGTCCTGAAGCATTTACACAGCATCCAGTTCCTGAAATTCTGCATCCACTGTAATCCACAAAACACTTCTCCAGTCCTACTAATATACAATATCCATAGAAAAGGACTGTAAAAGCCATAAATTATAATGTGCCATAAAAAGAGAAAAGAACTTGGGGGTATATTCAGCAAAGTCACCTAATAAAATGTGACATATTCCAGATTTCTATATCATTTTCCAGGGTTCTCAAGACAGTTTTACAAATATTGTGGGTTTATTACTTTGGCAAGGGAAGTCAGCATGTCCAGATAAAGAACATCGCAAACATTCTGTATTTTTATAAGGACTGAGAAGAAGGTACTCCAGAGTATCTTGAGATCAGAATCTCAAAATTTATTATCATTCTATGTATTCTTCAGAAGTGGAAAATTGGATCCATACCATGAAAATTATGACAGAAAAATCATTTGTTTTCAAATTACAATTGCATTATCTTCCTTGTTATAAATAATTCAGAAACGTGTTCTAAGTTTCATATTTCACAGATTTTTAAAGTAAGGAGTATTAGTTCCAAGTAATCATGCCATTTTAAAATGTTATAAAAAAACCAGTCTTGCTTGAACTGTAGAAGATAGCAGACATATCAGTAACAGATTTCTCAATGTGTCTTAAAGGATTGTCTGCCAATGACTAATGAAAAGTTAATAAATTTATAAACATGCATAACAACAGGTTTACAGAAAAGAATAATGTTAACATATTAAGTAGTTATTTTTATTTAAAAGATGCATATTTCATTATAAATGTCTTACTGAATTATGAGGTGGCTCTTATATCTGTCTTTTTGAATGAGTTACAGTTTACTCTAACTTGCCAGCAACTCCTACAACTCTCCTTACTTCATTTTCAGAAAATGCCATTTTCATTACTCATAGGTTCTAAATATATTTAAAGCATTTGCAATTAATTTTGAAATATTGCATTATATACTGTGCTATCACAATGGAATTTTGTGTCAACTATATGTGCACTGTAAGTGTTTAGAATTATAGCTTTTAGACCTTTGTCTATTTTTACATTTGTTAGCTAATGTATACATGTTACTAATACTGTAACTGCTCTGTGAAGAGCTGGCTGAAGGTCAGGGCTCAAAGGGCTGTAGTGAATGGGGCTACATTTGGCTGACACGTTGTCACCAGCAGTGTTCCTCAGGGCTCAATTCCAGGGCCAGTCCCGTTCAATATATTTATTAGTGATCTGGAGACAGGAGTTGAATGCACCATTAGCAAGTTTGCTGGTGATACCAAACAGGGAGGTGCTGTTCACTCTCTTGAGCCATGAGAGGCCTTGCAGAGGAATCTGGATAGATTGGAGCATTGGGCAGTTATCAATAGCGTGAAATTTAGTAAGTCCAAATGACAGATTCTGCATCCAGAATAAACTGGGAGAGGAGTGGCTGGAGAGCAGCCCTGCAGAAAGGGACCTGGGGGTGCTGGTGGGCAGCACGCTCAGTATCAGTCAGCAGCCTGCCCGGGCAGCCAAGCGGGCAGAGCACATCCTGGGGTGCATCCAGCACAGAATAACCAGTCAGGTGGTTATCCCACTGTACTCAGCATTGTTGTGGCCTCACTTTAAGTACTGGGTGCAGTCCAGGGCCCCACAATTTAAGAGGGATGTGAAGGTCCTTGAACACATCCAGAGGAGGGCAAGAAAGCTGGTGCCAGGGCTGGGAGGCATGCCCCATAGGAACAGCTGAGGACTTTGGGCTTGTCTAGTTTGGAGACGAGGAGGCTGAGGGGTGACTTCACTGCTCTCTGCAGCTTCCTGAGGAGGGGAAGTAGAGAGGGAGGTGATGATCTCTTCTCCCTGGGATCCAGTGATAGGCTGTGAGGAAATGGTTCAAAACTGTGCCAAGGAAGGTTTAGACTGGACATTTGGAATTACTTATTTATATTTTTTTTACCAATAGAGTTGTCAATCACTGGAACAGGCTTCCTTGAGAGGTGGTCAATGCCCCAACCCTGTCAGTGTTTAAGAGACATTTTGACAATGCCTGTAATAACATGCTTTAACTTGGCCAGCCTTGAATTGGTTAGGTAGCTGGAATAGGTGATTGTTGTAGGTCCCTTCCTGCTGGAACAATTCTATTCTGTTCTGTTCTATTCTGTTCCATTCTATTCCATTCTAGTCTATTCCATTCCGTTCCATTCCATTCCATTGTATTCCATGCTATACTATTCCACTTTACTGTACTCTATCGTTAATGAATGAAAATATAGTTGATATTGTTGATGGAGTGTAGAGATTGATCACCTCACCCTCAGGGAAACAGGATGTGATTAAATTGCTTAAATATATGAGATGCTTTCGTATATGCTGCCAGGCTTCCAGCTGTGAGTCCAGAAGAACACAGTTCCATTGTAGGTCTAGTATATGTTACCTCTGAGCAAATGCTTTAAGGGACTTCAAATGTCATGAGATGCTTTCGCTTATGTATATGAAGAAAACTCCCATCAGGTGAATCATTCCCTTACTTCTCATGGAGGTATTCATTGAGTCTCTGTTGACTATAATGGTAACTAGAATGGACAAGTACAGCGCGCATGTAAACATCTGTTCTGCACTTTTCGTATTACTGCAGGTTGAACCTCATGCCTGCTGCTTGCCACTGAGTTATTTCTCTAGGATTGTACTCTCCCATGGCACCTACAGTTGAAGTTAGAAGACATTTGATTTCTTTATCCCATGAATACTGTTATCATTAATCTCCCAAATATCTACAATACAATGTAATTAAATGAAAAACTTGGCTGGGTACTAGTAATTATCTATATTAGATCACAAACTTTCATTCTTAAAGCAATTCTGTAGGAACAAAGTGATTTGAAGATAATCTTAGGTGAAACACTTCACTAAAGATAGTTCAGAAGGGAGAGAAAAGATGAGTTCTATCATTTTGTTTCTCATAAATGCCTTCATTTTCTTCACTTTGTTGGTAGTTGTCTTGTTAGATTTTGTAGTTTGGCATCACTGGGGAATTGATACTAGGATATCAAACAAAACCAACCAAAGGTTAAGTTAGCACAAAAGTTTTTTCCAGCAGCAAATAAAAGTAAATGTTCAGATTAAAAACACCATAGTGTATAGGAATACTTTTTCTAGCCTACAGGACTACCAGAGACAGAAATGGTTTGTATGGATTTTTCTGACATGAATTTGTCTAGTCTTCCTATGAACCTATTTACATTTTTATCATCCACAATACTCTGTGTCAAGGTGATGCACAGTCTATCTGTAACTGCGTTTTGAACCTGACAGCTGACAGCTTCATTTGATGCCTGCTGGTTCCTTTGCTGTCAAGGGGCAGAGAACAATAGATCAGTTCTCTATATGCTCTATCATTTCCCCCTCAGTCATTTCTTTTTCAAGCAGAAGAGCCCCAGACTACTTAATTATTCCTTGTAAAGACACCATTTCATACTTTTCCTATTCTTTGTCACCCTTCTCTTAAACTTTTCCAGTCCCTTCCCATCCTTTTGTTTTCTAGGGACATGCACTACACACAGTAAACAAAATTATTTATATAACTTCATAATGACATTCTCCATCTTATTCTGTGTTCATTTCTAATAACTCAGTAGTTCTTGTTACTGAGATTCACCTAATATCTTCATGATTTTCTCTGTTATAACTTCAAGATCCTTCCTCTGATTGATAGTGGTTGATTCAGAGCTCAGGGTGGAAGATGGTTCTTTGCTATGGACCTCACTTCATATTCACCTATACTGCATTTTATTAACTATTTTCTTCCCCAATCCCATAACATTCTTTGGTGGATCCTTCATAGTTGACCCTGGTCTTTGCTACTTCAGGTGGCTTAGTATCGCCAGCAATATTTTCACTTAGCTTTTCACCTTTTTTCTAGGTCATACCTTTTTCTTAAAGATCATCTGGTTCCAACATCCCTGCCATGGGCAGGGACAACTTCCACTAGACCAGGTTGCTCAAAGCCCCATGCAAACTGGCCTTGAACACTTCCAGGGATGGGGCATCCAGAGCTTCTCTGGGCAACCTGTTCCAGTGCCTCACCACCCTCACAGTGAAGAATTTCTTATTAATATCTTATCTAAATCTACCTTCTTTTATTTTAAAACCATTACCGCTTGTCCTATTTCTAAAGGCCCTACTAAAATTTCTGTCCCCATCTTTCTTTTAGGCCCCTTGAAGGTCTTTATAAGGTCTCCCTGGAGCCTTCACTTCTCCAGGCTAAACAGCTCCAACTCTCTCAGCCTGTCCTCATAGGGGAGGTGCTCCAGCCCCCAATCATCTTTGTGGCCCTCCTCTAGACTTGCTCCAATGGGTCCATGTCCTTCTTATGTTGGGGGCCCCAGAGCTGAATGCAGTGCTTCACGTGGGGTCTCCTGAGAGCAGAGGAGGGGGGGAGAATCACCTCCCTCAACCTGCTGGTCACACTTCTTTTGATGCAGCCCAGGATACAGTTGGCTTTCTGGGCTGCAAGTGCACATTGCCGGGCCATGTTGAGCTTTTCATCCACCAGCACCCGTAAGTTCTCCTCAGGGCTACCCTCAATCCATTCTCTGCCCAGCCTGTATTTGTGCTTGGGATTGCCCTGACCCACTTGCAGGGCCTTGCATTTGGCCTTGTTGAACTTCACGAGTTTCTCAGTCCCAACTTTCTAACCTGTCAAGCTCCCTCTGGATGGCATTGCTTCCCTCCAGCACATTGACCACACAGCTTGGTGTTGTCAGCAAACTTGCTGAGGATGCGCTCAATCTCACTGTCAATGTTAGCAACAAAGACGTAAAACAGCACTGGTCCCGGTACAGACCCCTGAAGAATGCCACTCAATACCACTCTGCACTTGGACATTGAGCCATTGACAACTCTCTGAGTGTAACCACCAATATGTTGAATGACACAGGGCCCAGCACAAACTTATGGAACTACATTGATGACCACCATCCGCACTAAAAAACTGGCCATCTACTACCACTTTTTGAGTCTACATTTTTAAATCAAAGACCCATTACTCTTGTACTTTACCTAATAACCATTTGTGATAGACATAGTCAGCCAGATCTTCTTCAGCACTTGCTTGTTATAACCATAGAATGTTAGTCAATCATGACAATATAGGAGTGAAATAGTGTGGATATCCACCTCCAAGAAGTGAGGCTAGGTGATAGAAGGGCCTCCTTGGCCCAGAACTCTGTGCAGCTCCAAAGACAGCTGCCACCTGAGAACGAATAAGAATGTGAAAGGCACAAAGATAAGGGATTCAGTCATCAAGGCTTGAGAAAGGGAGGATCATATTTATAAACTAACGAGCTCATGAAGTATAATGACTAGTACATTTTATTATTAAAATGCAATAAAATCATCCTGAATCTTCATATTTTTCCCTATATGTCCCAGTAGGCATTCTACAGAAGGAACACAAGAACAGCTATGAATCAAGTATAATTCTGGCTGCAATAAATAAGATCAACAAGCAGCCCTTAGGGTAGCTCCAGCACAGCAGTTTAGCATCTTTTTTATTAGTTATATAAACAGCCTCAAGATATTTTGTCATATGATATCCCCATGGCATCTTTAAAAAAACCCCAAACCTTTTAATCTGCCTGTAAAAGCTTGTAATGTGTAGCTCAGCCCTGCAGCCCTTTGCTTTATCTCCATGTACAGCAAAGGCTAATTTGTCCCCTTTAAACCTTTCGCTGCAACCTGATGCTCTCCTAATCACCCCCTGAAACTCTGCTCTGTTTATCCTCTTTTACAGAGACAGGTGCAAGGGATTTTATTAATGCAATACCTTCTTAAGTGGTTTAGTTTTATCCTTTACTATTGATCTAATGGTTTAAATCCATTAAGAAGGTGTGAACAGACACTTTATTCTTTGCTTAATAGAATCCGCTCTAGAAAAGATAGGTCATAGTATTCTGTCCTCTTCTACACCTTTATTTTCTTCTGTAAAACCTGAGACCAATAGCAGATTACAGAACATCTAGCTGCTATGTAATTTTGGTTGACATGTTTGTTCATCTATTACTCTTTAAGTGATATATTCAGATTTTTAAAATTTATATATTATATTTTTGCGATGCTTTTAGTATTCCAAATATGACTACATCTCCAAATCCTACTGAACTTCTCATGTGGACTATATGTTACACTGGATCCTTATGTTTCCAGACAATAATGCAATGGTGATAACATTTACACTAATCCTGTGATAGTGCTTCTCAAATACATAGCATTTTATATATGAGGATATTAAGGGTAATGTGCATGATGGGGCAAAGCATACCTTCAGAAAGTTTGTGGATAACACCAATTTGGGAGGAATGGCTGATATGCCGGAGGGTCATGCTGCCAGCCAGAAAGACTTTGACAGGCTGGAGAAATGGGCTGACAGGAACCTCATTAAGTTCAACAAGGAGAAGTGCAAATAGTTGCAACTGGGGAGTAACAACCCCAGGGACCAGTACAGACTCGGGGAGCCAACCAGCTGGAAAGTAGTTTGGCAGAAAAGGATGTGAGGGTCTTGCTTGACACCAAGTTGGACATGAGCCAGTAATGTTACCTTGTCTTAGAATCATTTAGGTTGGAAAAGACCTTTAAGATTGCAAAGAAGGTTAATGGTATCCTGGGCTGCATTTTAGGAGTGTTGCCAGCAGGTGATCCTTCACCTCTACTCGGCACTGGCGAGGCCTGTGTCCAGTTCTAGGGCCCCAGTACAAGAGACACATGAATGGACTGGAAAGACTGCAATGAAGGGCCACAAAGATGATTAAGGGTCAGGAGCATCTCACACATAAAGAGAGGCTGAGAGATCTGGGCCTGCTCAGCCTGCAGAGGAGAAGGCTCAGGGGAAATGTCATCACTGTACATAAAAACCTGAAAGGAGGGTGCAAAGAGGATGGAGCCAGGCTCTTTTCAGTGGTGTCCAGTGACAGGACCAGAGGCAACAGACACAAACGGAAACCCAGGAGGTTTCCTCTGAACATCAGAAAACACTTTTTGATTGTGAGGGTGACTGAGCACTGGCACAGGTTGCCAGAGTGGTGGTGAAGTCTCCATTCTTGGATATACTCAAAAGCCATCTGGAGATGGTCCTGGGCAACCAGCTGTAGCTGGCCATGCTTAAGCAGCAGGGGTTGGTCCAGAAGACCTCCAGAGGTCCCCTCCAACCTTAACTGTTTTTTTGAATCTGTGATTCTTTGAAGGATTTAATGAAAATTCAGTTTTAGGTAATTTGAACATGTATTACTAATCATTTTTTGGAGAAAGCTCAGAGGTCCTATTCTTTCAAGATAATACTGATTTTTGTCAACCTGGGGAAGTTTTTAATGTGTGCTTTCCACATAAGTTATGACACATAGCAGAGGCAATCCAGACTTATAGTGTGTACTGCCCTAGAAAGAAATGCAACGATAGTTTCCTGCCATGAGCATTGTAGCAGCTAAAGTAAACAAGCATAGTAAGAGATGGCAGTAAACAAGACAGGAGTAATTTTTCTTTGACTTTTTAATACCAATAAATAAAGGTAATGAGGTTTTGAGTAGTATCTAAGTACTTACATGTTTAGCCATGGAAAAAAAACCCCAAGTCTTTATGACAATGGCAGTGGAACCAGGAAAGCACACTGTCTCCATTAACATGACCTCAGGGATGCAGGCTGGTACACCTCCTTCCTTGATGATTTGTTAAATACTTATTTCAGCATGACTGTCAAGGAATGATGCACATATATGTGTAAAGAAAGAGTTTTTACAACAGTCCAGGCTGTCTTAATGAAAAGCAATATTCAATAGTGGCAAAGAAAAATACTATTTTGCTATTTACACATTCAGTGGAGATGTATAGGAGTGTGCAGTTGTTTGCAAAACAGAGAAACATCTAGTAAAGTTGAAACAGTCTGCATACATAGCAGTAGGAAAATAGTTCTACTATAAAACATTTACGGTTTGAAAGCTATCTTTTTTTTTTCCTTTTTTTTTTTTCTTTTTTTAAGATATTAACTTGCTGTGTAGAGGGGGAAATCTTGTTATTTACCCAAGTTGCATATTTATCTGGTTTTCCAGGAGTTTTAAAATTCTGTTTGTTCTGTAAGGAATTTAATGTCCTCCAGGTTACATTACTTAGAAAAAAATACAGTTTTTCTACTGAAAGAGTAGTACTCCCTTCCTGTAGGACAAGCGGAAGTTTGCAGTCTCTTGCACTTTAGCACATGCTCTCAATGAGGTTATTATGCTGCTATTGGCTCAGCGACAGACTGAAACCTGGATAAGCACAAAATAGTCCACTTTAGCTTGGGTTGTGAAGCTAGATTTCTGAAAGATAATCTAGTGGTATTTTACGTCCCTGCTGTCTTCAGGGAGCTCTGTTCTTTCTTTAAAATCCTCTCAACATCTTGCAGTCTTGGAGATGAAACAGCCATGTATTTATACAGGTGTTCTCAATACCAGAGTATAGAATGACCGAAAAGTACAGACAGAAGCAGCTGAATAAGATGACAGCCAGAGGTATTACAGATATGTTCTTCTTTCCCCTCTCCCCCTTCCATCTTCTCACCTTGCAGTCTGGTTAATGTCAGTGCGAGCTGACAACACACAAGTGACACATACAAACTGCCATGGAGTCTATCACGTGACCGCTGACTGTAGCTTGTGCCAGCTCTCACTGAAGGCAGCAGAAAGGTTCCTTCCAGCCTTTTTCTCTTTAAAGT
Source organism: Falco naumanni (assembly GCF_017639655.2). Taxonomy (NCBI): domain Eukaryota; kingdom Metazoa; phylum Chordata; class Aves; order Falconiformes; family Falconidae; genus Falco; species Falco naumanni. The sequence continues at coordinate 55,327,686 of NC_054055.1, forward strand.
CTGGGTTTTCTGTCCTGTGAGGATTCACGTACTTTAAGCAAAGTCCAACAAGTTGCAAAAGAATGTCTTCCAAGGACACTGCAAATCTGAGTCATTAATAGACACAGAATAAAATGAGTGGAGGCTTATGCATAGAGCAGCTAGTGAAAAGGTTTAAGGAGGAAGTGCAGCTTTTTTTTTCTCCCGGTACACCACTTCTCAGGTTTCTGTTCTTCAGTCCTGCAGGATTTTTGTAGGGTGCTGACAGCGCAGTGCCAGTGCAACTGTATGAAATCTTTTTTTGCTATGCAGGAACCAAGCACTGTATCACCCTTTTTTCCGGGTGTCAAGGGTATTTTGGTATGCTCCCAACTATTGGAAATGGAGGGGTTACTGCCTAGTGTAATTGTAGCCTTCCTCCATTCTGTTCTTGCTGCCAGTTTCCACTGAGACAAATCAATCCTGACAGCTGGCCAGATGCTTCTTGTGCCAGTCAGCAGGACTCTGGTCTCAAAAGAGCATCTGGTTATAAGGAAATTTTGCAGCAAACTATACAGTCAGTGCTGTTTTCTAAAAATACCATCATAAACACTCTAGAAAAGGTATTTAATTACTTCACTAATACATCTTTTTTTAAAGGTGGGGGTGAGCACTTGACTTTTTCACTACAAATTCCGTTGATGTAGAGTTAATGGAGACTTGTACAACATTTTTTTAGTAGGTAAACTGTATATATCATAGCTTTATTACAGTCTGTGCAGCCTACAGATTCAGGAGCAGCTCCTTAGAGTGTAAGCCAACAACACAGAACACATCTTTCATTGTTATTTGTTTAGTGAGGGCACAACATTCATTTTAATTTGGAAGGTCTTTGGGGCATGGACTCTTTAGCTGCCTTAAGCATTTTTTCTACTACAATATAATTAACAAATAATAGGGTTTCCTTTTTTTTTAGAAAATCTTCCAGAGAAGATAACATTGTTCTCATGCAGTTTCTTTAGATAAATCCAGACTTGTTTTCTTACATCTTATTTTCACTTTGCTCAGAAAACATTTTAAGGGAACAATGAAGAATGGGTCAGGAAAAAGGAATCCTCCTTTTTCAATACTACCTTCACTGCTTCTGCTTGATGAAATAGAGTGCATATTTATTTCTGAACACAGTAAAAATGCTAAGTATGGATAGGCTGCCTGGTTTTCATTTAATCTTTTTTCTTTCCTCAGTGGGAATAATTGGGATTATGACTGAAAATATCTTAATTCATCCAAGGAGTGAATAAAAGGGAATAAAAGTTCCATACTTGCAAAAGCTACTGATGTGGTCACAATCAAGGTTATTTGTTTTTCCTATTGTATTGGTCCATATGTAAGTATATATAGTTTAGATGTCTCTGCATACACTGAAGCATACTCATATGTTTCTTGCAAAATCAGAAAGCAGGTACCACTAGTGAAACTCTACTAAGCCCTCTAAAAGGCCTCCTGCCACCTGCTTGTATTCAATTATTCTAACAATAAAGCATAAAATGGCTTGTTTTGCTGTCATTTTCTGTCATGAAAACAAGCTGATATTGTCTATATATAAATTCCAGCATCTGGACTCTACATACTGGGTGTAGTTGCTTCTTCTTTGCTGAGAGTTTTTCTACTGGGGAAAAAATTCTGCCACAGAGACAGAGTATTTCTGGTGCAACTTGTTTACTGAATTTACATGATACTTCTGTCAACAAAGGTATTTACAAATTGGAGCCTCCTTCCTATAGGAACTTCAAGTTTTCAGCTTTTCCCTCTGTTGGGACTTGTTCATTGTGGCAGTATGAAACCATCCTTTAGAGTAATTATACTAAAGAAACTCCCATACAGTTCTCATACATAGTGCACTTCAGGTCAAAGTAGTGGAGAGAGAAAAGGTGTTAAAATGGGGAATTAAAGCTCCTGGCTTCTCACTGTTCTTAAAAATAAGTGCAAGGGCCACTGGATAAAAGTAGAACTTTTGTCATCACCTTAAGTTTTCTCCACTTATTTTTACCATACACAAAAGCCAGTTGACATTTGTCCTCATTTTTTTCCCTCTTGTCACAGGGCTTATACTGAGAGCACAGGTTAGGTGAAAAATTTCGAGGTTTGTATTCATGTTGTAACTGCTTATTTGTTTTTATTGTTATTAATTGTTATGTCACTATAAAGTACATTCCCCACACTTACTGTTTTTTCCAGTTAATGGAGTGTCCTGATTTGCAAAATTTAAATATATCTTGCATTTACATCAGTTCAGAAATAAGGGCACAGGAGTAAATACCCTGATCAGCAAACTACGTCTTTATTTCTCCATTTTCATTTTCCAACTGAAAGGCTGGAAATATTACATCTGTTTACCAATGGCCACACACCATTTAACATGATAACACCAGCCAAATGAATCTCTCTTAAGTGTAATGCTGTTATGTATGTTGGATATGAGCAGTAGTTATTATTACCCTTAGTTTTAAGGTAGCGAAATTAGCTTCTGGGGATAAATTCCTGTTAAGCACCAATTAAGTGTACAGCTCTTTTCTTTGCTGTTCCTGGCGCAGTCTACTGTGACCAGTGGACAGTGGTTCAGAAGACCTGAACATCGGCCCAGACTTTCTACCTATTGTGCTGGGAAATAATGATTAAGCTCTTTGCATTCCCTCTCCTTTTCAGCAATGTGATTCTGAGCTTTTATCAAAAAAAGCTCCATATGAACTGTGTATCCTCACTATTAAAATTACCAGGAGCTGTTTCTGTTTAAACCTTTTGCCCACAATGTGTGTTCTTGTTTGTTCTTTCCATGCCCCAATGCTGCGCTACCCTTTTTGTTTCACAGGCATGTTCCCTGCCCATCGTAGGATTAATCTATTCACATTTTTTAGGTCAGGGCCAGCAGCACTAGCTGATTGGAAAAGCTGGAATTTGTGGCTATGGAGACCCAGTTAAGGAAAAAATACTGGTGATTTGGTGTTACTCAGAGCTGGAGGAAGATCTGTGTGCATAGACTAATAGGCAAACCAGCACAGGGAAAAAAAACACCTGTGACTTGATCCTGGACTTGAGGAGGCTAGGAAGTATGGACAGAGGGCTAGAAATGCTATACTAGTACCCGAGAAAGCAAGCAGTGCTTGGGAGGGCAGACTGTAGCCTTGAAGAAATCTGAGGGATCCTGAGTAAAACCTTTCTGAGCAGGTTTCAGTACTGTTGTAACCAGCTGAGTGAGTATGACTGACATTTCTTTCCATGTTCTTAACCATTTTCCAGCTCTCTTCTCATGATCTCCACTAATCATAGCCATTTTGGAGAGTGTGGTCAGTGAGGTGGCTGGATTTTCTGCATGTATTTCTGTCTCTGTTTTCCCCAGGGCTGTCTGATTCTGGCAGAGCATCATGCTTTCTCCCTCTCTTGTTCAGCTGACTGGCCTGAGTGCGGAGGCAGGTCTCTGCAGCTATCACACATGCTTTGTACAGCAGCAGACAGGCCTGCTAACTTTCTTTCAGCTTGTGCCTTTGCCTGCTGTCTAGAAATTTGGTAACAAACTCTGCTCCCTGTAGCATTGTCAACAATGAAGTAGCATGCACAGAGCATAGCTAAGGATACAAAATCAGTTACCTCTGTTCGCTTTTAACATCTGTGTAAAACTTCCTGCCTATGGATATTACCTGTATTTTGTATGAGAAAAACAAAGTGAAGAGACTTACAGAAAGAACTAGAACAATTATCTGAAAAATCACAGGAAAGATAAAAAACAGGCTTTCCTTTTTGCTGGGAAACGGACTTTTCTGGGTAGCATAAATTACGGTATAAATTACCAGTATGCTGTGTCTGGAGATGAGTCACTATGTACGATGCAGTTTAACTTATTCATCTTGATGTTCTTTTCCCTAAAGTGAGAGTTACTTAGAAAATCAGCTTATTTCAACTCAGCTACCAGTTGAATGGCTGGTGAAAATACAGAAAAGTTAAACAGGCATGTTTGCAAACAGTATGTTTTTTAATATTTTTTTTTCAAAGGCAAATCCAAATTCTGCTAAGTGATTGATGGTATACCATGACCTTTATTTGTGTATTCTTGTTCTGAGTTACAATTCATAAGAAAGTTTAAAATAACAGGACAATAAAGATATTTTATTATTGGTAAATACAGTACTTTAAAGCTAGTCTTCAACTGACAAGTGAAATATTTCTGAAAATTATGATTTCATATTGAGAAGGTTTTTGTTTATTTTTATATTGACTCCTTAAGTTATTTCATGAGCTTTATATTATATATACAGTTACTAATTAACCCCCAATATTGATTTTAAGTCTGCCTGAAGATGAAAAAATCTTGTAGAAAACATTGTGGAAAATATAAAAAAAACATTTATGAATAGGCAGAAGCTAAAAGTATAAATAATTTCAAAAAATAAATCAACTGTTTCCAGTTGATTTCTGTGCTTAATAAATTTTTAAAATTTAAACCTATGGTTTATAAAACTAATTACTAATTACAGTCATACTTCCTTCTGTATTTATCATGTATGAGCATAAAATCCTTGGCTGTTTTTAATCTCAAAATTTAATTTAGCTTTAAAATTAATTAAGATTTGTTTGCCCCCCAAAAAATATTAGAAAATAAAACTATTAGACTCAAAGGCACACCTCCAATACAGACAAAATATTCCCTTGAAATTAATGTTGACTGTCTGCCACAGATGAGATTTGGCTTTCTGTAACTGAGGAAAATAAAATGCTGGGCATAGAGAGGTTTGTTGATGGGCATCCAAATTCTTGTTAATGAATCTTTCTTCTCTATGTCTTGCTGGTTTTTTCCACCTCTCATCTTTTTTTGGTTTGCTGCTTTTTTTTTTTTTTTTTTTTTTTTTTTTTTTTTAATTGAAGACTTTCTTAGGATGTGGCTTCTCAGAAAGGTATTCAGTTGTGGAACTGAAAAAAAAAAAAAATCAGCCCTGAAACTGTCAATACAATCATATGCCTGTAATCAGATGGCTGAAGTGACTTGTTAGGCATCATAGCCCCGTGAATAGCAGGATCTAACAGAGCACGGAGATGCAAAGCTGTTTTGATATGATTAATGTAGAGAAAATAGCCACCTCTAAAAAGTGGTTGACTTGTGTATGGCCACCATGAGTTTACCAACAGCAACCAGAAAGAACAGGAGCATTTCTGACTGGGAGCTGGCTTGGGGTCTTCACGATGCCTGCAGCCATGCACCTGGGTCCCACAGAGCTGAAGACAAGGCTTCAGCTTATCTGCTGGAGACAGAAGTGAAAACCTCTCCTCCTGCCAAATTGCTGTAGTGAGATTCTGGAAAAGGAGGGTGGGTGTTTAAGTCCCCCAGAGGGATTCTGCAACCACTGGCTAGGTGGCAGTTGAATTGTATGCGGTGAAGAATTCAAAAGGTATGGAGGCAAAAAGGGAGAGAGAATAAGAGCAGTGGTGAGAAAATATTTACCCTGCAGCACCTACAAGTCAAGCTGTGTTTCTTCCCATGATACTACATCTATTCTGGACCATAGCTTATTTCTCTTCTTGCTATATTTTTGTGAGGTAAGTAAGGAAAAACAGCTTTGGCTCAGCTCACTGAAGCAAATTAAAATGCAGGAATGCTTTGAATTTTATGTCTCTATTTTAGCAAATATTTTGAGACATGTTTTTGCCAATGACCTATTTCATATAAATCAAGCAAGAAGTGAGTTTCCTATTCATATTCAGATATGTTAACAGATCAGATCTCAGGATTTATATTCATCTCATCAAAGAACAGAAATATTCCCTGAGACCTATCTAATCTATACAAAATAACTTAGCAACTTGCTGAAATTCCCACAGATGACAGAGCAAGAATTATATTCTATATTATTTGGGTAATGATTTCTGATAATTTATGTCTTAAAAAATTACAGATGATTCATGTAGCAAAATGGTGACATTTGCGGGAATTGCTCATCTGTCTTAACTTAATATACCGTTGGATTAAAGTCATATGTTCCCAGACTGCTAAAACAAGAAATTTATTGTTAGGAAAAGTAAACTTAGCAAACCACAAATTTTTAATACAATCTCTTGCTATTTTTTTTTCTGTAAGTACATTTTGCTTTAAGAATATAATTTTACATTTCCAGAGATTGTTGATTTATGTTGCAATTCATTTCACCTAAGTTTAGACTTCTAAACTGGTCACCCTACAATTTTACAGCCAGAGGAAAGGGCAATTCCAAGGCATCTGGCCTATCTCGTGCATACTTCTCAAAACCAGATTGTCTTGGGAGACACTTTTCCTTACATTGAGATAAAGGTATCTATGAGCCTAGACAAATTGACTCAGATATCTAAATTGTAGACATGAGTTAAATTTGTTTCTCAGCTGCAGTTGAAGTGCATTCCTGTGAAATTAATTAAAGAATTTTTTTCCCTGTTCTGCAGACAGGCTTAATGTGGTTTCAGTAGTTTGAGAAGACAAGAGCAGGATGAGTAATATCCATGCTATGTCTGATTCTCCTTTCCTTTCCCTATCCCTGTAATGGATAAGATAAACTTATTTTCCTTGCCCACTCTTCTAGAAGAGTTCATCTACATTCAAATGTAAGATCAATTTTCATACTACTGCAATAAATATAGCTCCTGCAGCATGGCTTTCATAAAGATTAAACAGAAGCTGGGCCATTCAGGAGTGCCAGGTAGGACGACAAATGTATAGTCCAAAGGCTACATACATTCACCCTTAAGTCATAGAAGACATAACTTCAGGAAGCCATATGAGAGAAAAAAGTCTTTCACTCCTTAATGTAGACCTGATCTAAAGCTTTATGATGCTATATTGAATCTTTTAATAAGAGTTTAATGACAATCCAGTCATAATGGAGGAAAACTCATTGAACTGGAACTGGGCTTCCATTTTCCTGCACAGCAAGAGCTCAGAAGATTAAAGGCCTGAAGTATAGATTTATCTTAACTAAAAACATTGTTTGACTTTATTAGTGTTTAGTCCTCATATTCTTTGTTATAACCTTTTCTACTATAATTGAAAATGTAATGAACATTAAGAAATAGATTTAGGTGATTGACTCCTTTTCTCATGGAAAAGGGCTGGAGCTTTTCTTCAAGCATCTCCTGCTGCCTTTGAACACTGAGTGCTATCACTACTGAGCTTCTTACAGTTGTTGAAACAACTGTGATCTCTGATTTGAAACAAATGAGCCTCCAAGCAATTGGAAATCCTTGTTCATGTCAATACTACATCTGTTTATTGCAAGTTCAATTAAGAGACAAAATTAGATAAGACAACACCCAATTTCCTGTTTTCCAAAAGTTTAATATACTGCAAGATCGTAAGGGTAAATGGCAATCTTTAATTCCAGAACATGTTTTCCAATGTCTCTGCTACTACACATCTACTGTATATAGATTTATATTACAATTTTAAATAGTGACAGAGGCTGATTTTTTATGGACATAATTAAAGAAAGTGTTCACTAAGGTTTGTAAATCCACAGACACTTCGCAGCCATAAATTTATTTTTTCAACAGTAGCTAACTCAAATTACCCAACATTTTTTTGTGAAACGGGGTCTGTTGACCCACACTGGACTTACATTTTCTGAAAAGTAACAGCAATGGCTATCATGAGGTTTTACAAGGTGGTCATTATGCTTTGTAATATTAATTTGTCTTTTTGGATATGATTCTTCCATTGCTCTGTTTTCTACAACTGAACCAGTGGCGATATAGATAGTTACATCCATTGCTAGTAAAATGAACAACATAATGCTGCTTTACTCTAGGTTTATGTAGCTGTATCCTTGCTGCTGTCAATGAAATTACATCAATATAAATCTGGTTTATCACCATCATAAATTATTCTACATTTTTAACTTAGATCTTATGGGATAGTATTTGTAGTTGAAAATGCATTATCTCCTATTAATGGTAAGCTTCTGTGTATATGTATTGAACTGATTTTAGTTCTGGCTAGCAATACTTAAGATTCACTCAATGCTCTCTGAAGTTTTGTTTGTCTGCTTGTTTTAAATTTTAATATTTAACATCACTAAACTTATTTTTATAGACTCATTATAGAGGGATAGTAATTGTTCGTGCTGAGGAGTCTATGAAAAGATTAATGGGTTGTGACTCAGTACCTGCTGAGGCTTCAAGCAAAATCATTTATGCATTCTTAACACACTTATCTTTGAATTTACTCCCCAGTAAAAACTATTATCTAAGGTGAAAGCATTCATTGACTTGTAATGGTAATAATGCTATCTGGATTTCCAGGTAATATTATGCATATTATTGGTGTTGAGGATAAGATAAAGGCAGCAAAAAATCAAATGTGTTGAGGCTAACCATAAAGGTCAATGTGAAAGAGACAGTCTTATACAAATACATCAGTGGCAAATGAATTACTGGGGAGAAAGTAGATCTATTAAAAGGATAAAATAGTGCAGACAATGAAACAAATGGTAATTTAAAAATAGCTGACATGTTATTTTCATTTGAAAATTCTCTTCAGAAAAGAAGTAATATGAATAATTAGCAAGGAAAAAAACCCTGTAAAAGTAAGGTTGAACATGTGCAAATCAGCCAGCTGAGATGCTGTGCTTCCCGATATGTTAATGGATCTGTTTAATAGGTAGCAGAGATTTTCAAAGGTGTGAAGGACAAATGGTGTTCTACTCTCTGCAAGTTAGCGATAGTCAAGAGACCAATGACTGAACAGAGACACGAGTTAGGTTTATTCACTCTAAAGAAGAGAAGGCACAGGAGGATCTTATCATGGTTTTGTGTACTTAAAGGGTATCTACAAAGATGACAGTCTTTATCTTCACAAAAAGCCACATGGAGAGGACAAGAGGGAATGGGTTCAAGTTGCACCAGAAAAGGTTTCATCTTGATATAATACGGAAACTTTTTACAGTGACAGCTTCCCCAGGGATGTGGTAAATTACCCATCGCTGGAGGTTTTCAATACACAAGTGAACAGGATGCCAAATGATCTCATCTAGGCCCCCTTTTTCCGTGAAAGGTTGGACCACATGATCTTCCAAGGTTCTTTCTGACTCGGGCTGTTCTATGATTCTGTTTCTAAGGAGTCATTGGTAATGAGGAGCAGTAGCAGCAAACTACATGCAAACCTAGTTAGTCTTTTTCCTTTTTATTCTTAAAAAGCAGAAGACATGAACATTGTAGGCAAAGTCCCACACATGTGACTTCCATTCAGAGAATACTAGCACCAGTGCTCTAGGGCAAGAATCACAAACAGCTCCAAGACACTGAAGTTCTGGTAAGCAAGCAGCATGGAATTACAGAGTCATTTTGTTTTGCAAACTGTGTTAATTTCTTATACAAGATTTGTAGATAAAGCATTCTTATTTTGTAAAATTATAGTGACCAGCAAAGGTCATAGCAGAAACAAAACAAAAAATTCAGCCACACAAGAAGGAAGACGTGTGAGGTGAGAAATAAGTCATCTTTTATGTGTGGCATAGTAGTTTAAAGAGCTTGTTTTCTTGTATCATTTAATAAATTAGCTTTCGTCAGGTGAATTTGTGTGACCAGCATCTTATCACTGACTGCAGTGCATGCAATGGGTATCCACATCTTGCTCTCAAGAGAGTTTTTACCTGTCCCTTCCATGCCTTGTGGTAGCAGTGTGCATACACCACATTTATAGGACTGCTCTGGATGTGAGTCTAGCAGAGGATCTTCCTGAGGGGAGAAGATGAATTGTCACACAAATCATCTCTATTACGCCCAAAGGCCTCATTTTGAATAGATCCAGAAACTAATGCAATCCCCAAGATACTTTAATGATGAATTGTCGTCTTATTCTCAGGTTGTTCACAACCTCTCCACTGAAACAGTTGTCCTAGCAATCAGGGTCTGAGTACAAATGACACTGCTAAGAACAAGACGTTTGTCTGTGGCCTGTTCTGAAAAGCAAGAGCTCGGTCCATAGCAATCCACCTTCCTGCAGCTCTCTGAAATGCATACTTCCAGAAAGAAACTATAGAAATATTTAGAAAGATACAAAGGATTCTGAAAGAAAATATTTATTTGGACTGTTTAATTTAAGAGAAGCAGAAAAACTTGATAGACATGTGAACTACACAGAAGATACATTTTAGATTATATGATAGTCTGCTGTATGACCCTTTCTCATGGCAGTAAAACAATAGCTGGTAATGTCCAATCTAACTCAGGAGACAATATTTTAGTATCAGTATAACTGCATCAAATTATATGAGATGCATCTCTTCCATTTCTGTGAATGTTGCTTTCAGGAAAGCTGGGAATATGTGATGTACAAGACACATAGAGTTAGGCTGACACATTGGGATGCATTTGAGCAATTGCCTATGAGCTGCACAGATGACCAGAACATATGCAGTATGCTTTACGTGCTCTGGATGCATTGCACTGATTGCATATGCTCAGCAGTCTGTTATTCAGAACATTTAAATACTTGGACATTGATCAAAGTTTCAGCTACTGCTCAGACCAGGTCATTGATGTTCGTAAATTCTGAAGAAGTGTTCTGCTTTCATTGGTCTTAAAGAAAGGGTTAAGCCAACCTGCCTACTTTCACCTCACAGGTAGTGTGACATGGTTTTGCACAATAAGAACCTGTGGAACCCATCACTTCAAGTCATAAGGCTGTAAAGGCCAAGTGCTTCTGAAGATTCAAAACACATATGTATGTTAACTATTGACAGATGGACTCATTTCACTTTATTTTACTGATTAGACACTGACATTATTGTATCAGTATCTCTACACGGGAATGCATGAGGATACTCAAAATTGTGCCCTAGGGGTATGTATTTCTCCCAGTGACCCCAAGAATACTCTGAGAAAACTCTAGACTTAGCTAAGTACTGAAAGGGATGATGGTGAATCTGATAAGACATGAATAATAAAATCTTTTGTAGTCAAATTATAAACAATTCAATTTTGAAGAAAGAAATATTGAGCAAAGAAAAGGTTCTTTGTTCTCTGTGTAATACAGGAATAACAGAGAATATTCCACGTGCGGGCCCTAACATTGCTCTAAAGCTCTTAAAAACGGCCTCAGTTGGACATGACTTATCTGGGTGAATCAATCCTATCACTCTAGAAGTTTGCTGGTTAATGTAGTCTAAAATAATGAATACTGTTCATCAGTTGACTTAGTAAATTTGTTCCTGATTCATTTATTGCAAAAGAGAATGAGGATTGAAGTACCTAACACTATAACTGAACTCAAGTCCTTTTAAAAATTCCAGTGAGAAAAGCTCTGCTGTACCCTTTATCTGTTGTGATATAATCTTTTATTATATCTGTGCCTCACTTCACAGTTCTTTATTAACTCCCTGTACAACTATTTACTGTTCAGAATTACTTCAGGTGCCTTTCTGAATACAAGTATCCTGGCTGTAATGAAAAAAATAGAAAAAGTCAAAGAAGGTTGTTATTTATGTAAGGCATTTTAAAGAAAGATAAAGAAAGAAGCAAACCAACACATCAAACATATTGTTATAGAGTTATAAATCACTCAAAACAAGCATTTAAATATTCCTAAATTAATAATGAGGCTGACTCTTAAAATAAGGAAATTAAGGTAAAAAAACCCTGTTAAATCATTTTCATTACTCGTGATTGTCCCATTTTGCATTCATTAGCATTTTAATAACAAATCTGCATTTCAATTATTAATTTTTTTTCCTTCTTAAATCTAAAAAACACTTGATTTTGCAGACTGGTGATTAAAGGAACTTTGAGTTTTGTCATAAGGGCCAATTCTTCCTGCTTCTGTAATTACAAAGCTGAAGGCTTGGCCATGGTAATTTTCATAAAGATCAGAGTAATTCGCAGCCTAAGAGCACTGACATTACACTCATACTTTACTGGGTATCTTCACTTATGCTTCCTGAAATCAGCATTGTTCCAAAAGTCTGGTCATCTTTCCCTCTCTGATGTACCGTGCAGAATGTTACAAAGGGCGAATTAAAGGACTGATTTAAAAAGTTAAAGATACAGTAAGAGTAGAGTTTAGTTCTGCCTTGTTCTCAGGCAGATCTTGCTCACCTAGCCTTAATTTAAAAGCTGGTCATCTGTTCTAACATGATATGTGATTCCCATTCTCTATCCTAGACATCTTATTTAACACTTTACAGTCATCCAGTTATATTTTAAGAAACAAAAGGATTTGTGATTTGAACATCTTCTTTCGCTTAATCACTTACCCTAGGCTAGCTTGATCAAATACATTTTTGACCAGTTCTCACCTTCTACCCAGCTCCCTGGGTAGGGATGTTCCAGTGGCAGTACCGGCACTTCTGTCTTTTGCCCACTTGTAGATGAACGTCAAAACTACCTTCAGGTTTGGTTTCTTTGTATGATGTCAAGTATAATTTGAAACCTGAGAAGGTTATTCATTGTATCTAGGATCAAATCCTGCATGGAGCTGTGCATGCCTTACAAAATGATTACGCCTTCACTACCTATTGACAGTGGTGCTTGGGGTGTTTGACATCTGATAGAAAACACTTGGCTTTATAGATGGGAAAGGAAGGCTGCATATAATAATATCCCACAGGACAATTCTTAATTGCTCTCTCTATTTTTATGTCTTTACTGAATATATATAAATCCCAATGCATAGATAAATCTATTAAAAGGTGACCTGCTAAGTTTTTAATTTAAAAAATAAAATTCTGTTGTCCCCCACTCTCCCCTTTTTATGATCCTCAACTAAGAGAAAACAATACACCTGGGATTAGCAATATCATAATTACCCTTTAAATACAAAATTAACACCTGAATAAATTGAAAATGGAACAGCTTCTTATAAAAGCTCAAGTGAATGACTACATAAATATCTCAGTCCAAGGACAGCACTGGGAAAAAGAACATAAAATCATACATTTATATATTTAGAACACACAACTTATCAATTTATCTGTCTCTATTACAGTATCTTGTGATCTGAACACAGAGAATATCTGAATGGTAAATTCATAGGATCTGAATCCTTTTTGGAGGGTCTTGCTCAAAATCTCAGAAAACAAACAGTGGAAAAAAAGATTTCTTGACATCATTAAGCTTTTGGTCTGTCCTTGCAATATAATCCCTATTCTTTACATGCTGTTCTCTGCTGTTAGTACTGTTCAAGTGTTTAGCATTTGTTACCAAATAAAAATGAGAGCTTTTGGAACATAGACCAGAAAAAAAGATTTTTTTTTTTTAAAACTGTGACATAGAAGCAAATCTGTACTTACTTATTATAACCCTGGATTTGTGCATATGGCATTTATTTTTGTACAGTCTTTCATCTTCAGTGAAAGGCTGAAGAGTCATCTCATTGAGTCTTCATCTTGGCCTAGACTTGTTCATACCAAAGAGAAGGGGACTTGAATCTGTCTAAGATTAGAAAGACCTGGAGCACAGGTTTTCCCACTTGTAGATTAGCACTAAACATTACTACTCTTTGTTTTTTCTCCTCTACAGACTTATTTATTATGCCTCTTTAATAATTGATAAAGCATCATTGCTGGAATGCATCTCTGCAGAGAAGGACCTGGGAGTTCTGGTGGACAGCAAGTTGCCCACGGGCCAGCAGTGTGCCCTGGTGGCCAAGAAGGCCACCGGGATCCTGGGGTGCATTAGGAGGAGTGTGATCAGCAGGTGGAGGGAGGTTGTCCTCCCCCTCTATTCTGCCCTGGTGAGGCCACATCTGGAGTGCTGTGTCCAGTTCTGGGCTCCCCTGTTCAAGAGAGATGAGGAACTACTGGAGAGGGTCCCAGTGGAGGGCTACGAAGATGTTGAGGGGACTGGAGCATCTCCTTTATGAGGAAAGGCTGAGAGAGCTGGGCCTGTTTAGTCTGGAGAAGAGAAGACTGAGAGGGGATCTTATCGATGTCTATGAATAACTTAAAGGTGACTGTCAGGAGGATGGGGCCAGGCTCTTTTCAGTGGTGCCCAGCAACAGGACAAGGGGGCAAATGATACAAACTGCAACACAGGCAATTCCATCTGAATAGGAGGAAAAACTTTTTTGCCTTGAGGGTGACAGAACACTGGAAACAGCTGCCCAGGGAGGCTGTGGAGTCTCCTTCTCTGGAAACTTTCAAAACCCACCTGGACACAAATCTGTGCAACCTGCTCTAGGTGAACCTGCTTTAGCAGGGTGTTGGACTACATGATCTCTGGAGGTCCCTACCAACCCTGACCATTCTGTGATTCTGTGATCTTAGAGACATGTCTTCCGTGACCTGAACTAGTCAAGCCAGTCAAATACAAATATTGTGTAGCTTGAAGGGCTGCACTGAAGCAAATGCTGAAAGCTAGCCTGAAATTGTTTTGCTTACTGTCACATAGACAACTGAATGAACATTTCTCATAGCTCAGATAACTACCAGTGGAAAAGGAAAAACTTTGTTATTTAATCCCCTTGTCTTTATATTCCATATGGCTCACTGTATTTTGTCTCTTTGCCAGTGAAACATTAGTCTCTTTCTCTGCCTTCCTTTTTTTTTTTTTTTTTAACTGTACGCTACATGAGACCAAACTCCTATCTCCACCCAAATAAGAAGAGGCAACATTTCAAGATACTAGAATTTGGGTGGAACCTTCCAGTTTACTTGGCAAATATATTATGTTAGTGGAAGTCCAGGTGACAATGAGCTGCTGGGTGTCTGTATGCATGTTTTATGAGAAAGGAAAGGAAGGTGGCCAAGTAGCAGGATCCTGGCTTGCTTCCATGGTAAAGCAGGAGGTAATTCTGGTACTGTCCAATTGATTTGCTCAAGGTGTTTGCTGGAAATGGCTGCTGTCTTACCCATATATTGCATAGCGTGAACATTTGCCATGTATATTTGTCAGAAAGATTATTCTGGGTTTTCACAGTGCAGCATGAGTTCTTTCCTAAAACAACTGTCCTAGGTCTCCAAAGCAGATGGTGCCATTTTATTCAAAGTTTTTTTTGTGGACTCTCACTAATTTTGTTTTGCATTTAGTAATAAATATTATTTCAAAACAGATGTTTGAAAAAGGGAGGTAAAAATGTCCACATCAAAATAAGTCCGTGTAACTAAAATCCTTTGTGCCAGGAAAGTGTTCAAATTAAAAAATTCAGCAGTATTATAGGCATAATTTGATCCTCTTCCTGGATGCAAAGTAATTAATTACAAGTTCAGTTAATGCTCTCGTACTCTTATTTGCTTTCTTAATGTAATTCTAAGAATTCATCCTAAAACCACAAGTGATGAGGTGGCCCGTTTTGAATGTCATGCAAATTAGGTAGGGGTTGGATGCATATTAGTAAGTTTCTGTAGAGGAGATTTCCTCTTTTTTGTGAATGCTTCTAACGGAAGTAATGATTGCTTAAAAGAAGTAAAATGAAATTTCAAGTAGAAACATGAGTTGGTTAAAGGTTTGAAAGAAATGAATGTAGAACAAAGAAAGAAAATGGCTTACTGTATGTATTGGGTCTGGCTGAGCCCTGTAGAAGACCTCACAGTGCCGTGCTTGTATTGGTAGCTGGAAAGGTGGTGATAGCACACCAGTGTTTTTTGACTACTGCTAAGCAGTGCTCACACAGCATCAAGGCCATCTCTCCAATGCCCCCTACCACCATGACCAGTAAGCTGGGGGTGGGCAAGGTCTTGGAAGGGGACATAGCCAAGACAAATGACCCAAATTGACCAAAGGGTTATTCCATACCATATGACGTCTGCTCAGATACAAAAAATAAGAGAAAGGAGGAAGAAGGTGGGGGGCATTTGTTATTTACGATGTTTGTCTTCCAGACCAACTGCTACCTGTACTGAAGCCCTACCTCTCAGGAAGTGGTTGAACATCGTCTGTTGATGGGAAGTTGTGCTGGATTAATCTTGGTTGGATGCCAGGTGCTTACCAAGCTGTTTTATCACTCCCTTCCTCAGCAGAACAGGGGGAAGAAAGTAAGATAAAAAAACCTTGTGGGTCAAGGTAAAGAGAGTTTAATGAAACAATAGCAAAAGTTGTGTGTGCAGAAGCGAACAAAAACCAAAAGATGTTATTCTCTACTTCCAGACAGCAGGTGATGTTCAGCCACTTCCCGGGAAGTAGGGCTTCAGTACATATAATGGTTGCTCCGGAAGACAAACATCATAAATAACAAATGTCCCCCACCTTCTTCTCCCTTTCTCTTATCTTTTATATCTAAGCAGACATCATATCGTATGGAATATCCCTTTGGTCACTTTGGGTCATGTGTCCTAGCTATGTCCCCTCACAAGATCTTGCTCACTTCAGCCTACTGGGCGGGGGAGGAAGATTGGGAGACAGCACTGATGCTGTGCAGGCACTGCTCAGCAGTAGTCAAAAAACTGCTGTGTGTTATCACCACCTTTCTAGCGACCAATACAAGCCCAGCACTATGAGGGCTTCTTTAGGGCTCAGCCAGACCCAGTACAGAAGCAGAGAATTAACATCTTTTGTTTTGCTTCGTTTCCACATGTGTGACTTCTGCTATTGCATCATCAAACTGCCTTTATCTTGACCACAAGTCTGTTTTTTTCCTCATCTTATTTTCTGCCCTCTCTTTTCTGCTGAGGAGGGGAGTGACAGAGCGGCTTGGTGGGCATCTGGCATCCAGCCAGGGTCAACCCACCACAAAGTGCCTAGCTTCTCCAGATGACAATTAAATGTGGATCTAAAGTACGTGTAATACAGGCATTTGAAACAACTGAAATTACAGCTCTACAACAGTTTAAGATGATTTAAAGCGGTGATTCTGCAATTGCTTCTTCCCTCCTGTGATTGTGCATTTCTGATTTTCCTTCACAGTAGCTGGTGCTCTTCTGTCCTTACTTGTGGTTATTTCAGGGAATTAAAGCAGAAGAAACCTAATCTCTCTCAGTGACAAAAAACCACACTCTGAAAAGCCAGAATGATAATCAAAGTGTTGTGAAGGAATAAGATCATCTTGGAACAATCTGATTAATTAAATTATGATTCAGTCTTAATTTTAAACCACCTAGGACTAAGTAATGACACAGATTATCTTCAGAAAGTCGCCTCATCCAGGATACGTTAAAATTTAACAAGTGAAAATAACCATCATGTAGAGAAAAATCCCACACTGGTTGTGGGAAAAAAAATAATGCTTTGTCACCATTTATTACTTGGAAACATGAAAAACAGTAATCGAGACTTACACATGCCCCATCACCAGAAAAATGGTTGAGGAATTGAAAGTGGGAAGAAGTTCTAAATTTTTCATTCAGTTCTAAAATTTGTTATTAACTTTAACTTCTCTGTTAGCAATAAATAAAAATCTGTAAATAAAATGTGAGGGAAAAAACTTGAAAAACATCCTGCAATATATCCAGTACACAGCCAGTTACATTGATTATTAATTATTATAACTGTAATTATTTGCCTTCATATAGAAATTCAGTCAATTAAAATAAATCTCCCCGGTTCCATACATTAATATATTTATTTTGTGTAAACAGCTTTTTCTTATTTTAGTAGAAATGTAATACAGCATTGAGTATTTAAAGCATTCAGTGAAAACCAGTCATGGAGTTGAATGAAGTTATTCTGGATATATACAGATATAATGGATTGCCAATGAACACAAAGAGCTTGGAATTAAGCCACTAAAATCCATCTGCAGAGCATTAATTTAGTTCCTAAAGGGGAAACCTGGGAAATCCTACAAAGAGGGAGTTAGATGATTCTGTGTGAATGAGGACAACTAAGAAATGACTGATTGTGCTGTCCTTGAAAGGAAGGACTTACAGCTCTATTATACAGCTTTGAGATAGTAAGAATTAGGGGTTTTTCTTGTGAATGAAATTTGAACATTTCTTTAGTTGCAGTTGCATGCAGGGAACCACTGGCAAGCTCAGATAATTTAGATGTTTGTAAATAAAAGACTTGCCATTTCTAGCTGTTCTTTTCCTGTCCCTATTCCTTTGGCTATCTACCTACTTTTGGGGCTGTGCCACTGCTGGCTTCTCCCTGCTGCTGTGCACCAGGCACCTTGGAGGGTACCTTGGCCAGGGCTCCAGCCAAGCCTCCTGGTAGACACCCAGCAGGAGTGATTCAGAATGCTGGCGTGTGCATATTATAGACTAGAGCAGCACTTGTGCAGAACCCTCATTCCTCTTAAGACTCAGGAAATTGTAAAGGAATAAGCCATTAATTTAAGAGAAGGCATTCATTTCACTTTCCCAGAATGTGCAGGCACCATTTGTTTTATTCCAGATACCACCACTTACTTATTATTTGCATGACAGAGGGAAGTGTCTATTTTTTAGGTTTAGCTCTTTCCTTTGGTCTGTAAGATTTAATATTTTATTTAGGCTACATCAACAGCCTCAGAAAATGATCCAGTAAGAAATAAAGTACATCACAAGTTGAGTAAATACTTTCTTCAATAGACTTCACATGGATCTATCAAGAATACATGCTTAACTCATTCTGCACAGTTTTAGCTACCCAAAACTCATCAGCAGTAATGAAAACCGTGACTTCTGATCAAAGTGTGTTTTGATACAATCAAATTCAGATTCATAGTTGTGGCTTTTGAATGAATATTCCACCTTACTGCTACTGAGACGTATGAATCATTAGTCATCAAGGCTGATGCAGGTAATAACGAACAAATTTTATGAGTCAGAATAGTCACAGATTGTCCACATTATCACATGCATTTTCAGAGAGTGACTAGGTTTTATTAACAATAAATTAGCTTGAGCTGTTATTAAATAGTTCTCTTGGGCACAACACTGATAATGCCATATGTTATTTCTTTGTGCCCCTCTCCCTTTCAGCGTTTTTAATTAAGGGTGCATGGGTAAAAACAGGGAAGTCTCATTAATTTAATTAATGGATTGAAAGGCCATATGACCATGAATTAACATAAACTACTCTATGGAGACAACATTATTTTTTTGAGGAAAGAAACATTTCAATGACCTCTAGTCACCTAACTAAAATGAGGAGAGATAATCAACATTCAGGATTCACTAATTAACTGATTAGGAAATTTAAATACACTTTAACCCAATGTTGAAACCTGAGTTTCTTCGGAAGTAGATACTTCAGGTTATAGAGATTTGAGAGAGCTCTCATTTAATTTCAGTTATCATTTACTGTTCACCAATGTATTTCCAAAGCAGAAAGAAAGATTGAATTTCAGTTGGGCTAGGAAAACAGAAATCAAGATATCTGTAGGAATTTTTGTTCTACTTTTCCTGCTAATAAGATGTGAGACTTGATGAGAGATTTTTCTGTGCTTTAGGTTTCTCATCTGAAAAATGAAGATGTTCATTCACAAGCAGGTTTATTAAGCCCATACTAATGAAGAATGTAATGCATACAGAAAACTGAACACTTTAGCAAATAAACAAGGGCTGGAGCCAAAATGTTGCAATTTTTAAAGACACTCTTGAAGGATTTTCAGAAACTCCAGCACCTCTTTCTAGTGCACTAGCTGATACTAGCATTTGACAACTTAAATACCTAGGTTTTGTTTTGGGTTTTGGTGTGGGTTTTTTTTTCTAAAATTTAGATGTGATATAAATTGTAGCTGCAGAAAACCAGACAATATTTTGTAACGGATAAATATACACTGAACAGTAAAGTGGTTTATTTAAATACTTATTTTAAAAGATTTTTTTGCAGCTAATCAGCAGTAAGTTATAATAATATTTAAGATGTACAAAGTTCTGAAGTATGAGTTATGTATTTGCCTTCTCTTTGTTTGACATTTTAAATAGTTTTATGGGATTTAAACTGTTTTCTTGAATGTGTGCAACATTTGTTGTGGATTTTTAGAGATGTGAATGGATACAATTATCATTTAGATTTGCACATCAGAGTTTTCTGTGCAACTGGTCACTCACTACAACATGAGAATATGTCTGAAGTAATACAAATGCAACAGACATGAGATTTATATGGATATAATAAATATACCTGGGTCATGCCCCAGAAACAGAGTAGTAATATATCTAATTACACAACAATAAGAAAGCATCTTTTCAGGACTGTGATAAAGTAATTCTTCTAAGTTTGTCTTACTACTTGAAGTACCTTCAAAGTTTGAATCAGCTTTTATCAGAGTGCACGTGGTCTTGACGCAAGTGTGTGTTGGGTTTCTTTTGTTTACAAAATGCTACCAGGGTCACTTGTGGACCACTTACAGATGTATAAAACTGAAGTTACATCTGCCTGTGAAAACAGAGAACTTATATTTTAAAAAATAAAAGGTACACTTGCTCTGCTACTAGCACTGTTTTACATGCAAAAAACTGTTGCACCAGTCCTGCAACATTTTCTGTGTCTTCCTATTTTTTTCCAAGTACAGGTCAAGGTACTGTGTTTTGCCCATAAACACCTGAAACATTTGACTCCTAGGTATCTTAGTGACCAGTTCAGTCTCTTTGCTTTAGATCAGTAGTTGAGATCAGCTGGGACATTTAAAGTGATAGCCTCTATATTTAATGTAGACGTCGTGGGGCTGGTGACTCATTCTCCTTAGAGCAAAGTCAGAGATTTCTACAATCCACTTCTCCTATTGTTACATTAGAGTTAATTTTAAAGCAGACTTCATTCACTAGTTATATTCAAATACAGCAGGTTGCTTAGGAGGATTTCTAATGGACTGGGGAATTCTTCTGCAACATTTTCCTTTCTCACTGTCAATCTATATTGTTATGAGACATGTCTTCAAGAAATTTTGCTGTATTTGTGCCTACACTTTTTTCTCCTCCATTGGGAAAAAAGCAGCTGTACTGGGAACTTGCGAGGTCAGCAAGAATGGCCTCATGGGTGGGTACACAGAGAATTTTTTGTGAGATCTTTGCTGAATGGAAAACAGTAGTAAAAAGTATTTTAAAATTTTAAATGTATAGAATAACTTAAAATATTCTTTGCAATAGGCACAGAGTATGCCTCACAAAAATGAACCTGTCACTTCTATTTTGATCAGACTTCCTTATCTATAATACATTTTATCCTCTCTTGTACCTTCCATTAGACTTTGGAATATATGAAGCTCACCAGCATGTGAAATATTCTTCATGATACTGAGCTATTTTAGTTATGCTATTCAATTTTCAGCTAAAATACCAGAAGCAGACATGTTAAAAGGATTTTCGAAATTCTCTATGCAGTCCACCTCTTACCACCATCTGCAGGATGTCTTTTGGTTTGTCACTGTCCAAATCTCATTAAAGTAAATGAGGATGATATGATCAAAACCTCACAGATTTAAAAGTTTACCCCTGACTGTATTTCTGACCTGCAATTTAGGGTATTACTGTATGCTTTATGAGTAAGTCATTAAAACAAACAGCAATTATCTTCTCTGTCTACTTGTGTAAGTCAATTTATTTCCACTTGGTGTTATTTAATATAATGAATCCCTACATGAGTTCTGATGTTTACTGCTTAAAAAGATCAACTTTCAAAATAATTTGCCCCAAGTTATTTAATCTCTGCACTTAAAAGATATGACACCTTAACTCCTTAACAGTTAAATGGGAACAAAGTTGAGCTGGGCCAAAACTGAAGTCTGTAAATCTGTCTGAAAATCTAGCAAGTCATTTGAGACACATAGTAACAAAAAAAGCTTCAAAACCTTCAACTACTAACTAATTTGGCTGATTTATTTTTTTAATTAATTTTTGGTTACTTTTGACATAATTAATTCTGGCCCTTCATTTTAACTGTTACATTGATTACCTGCATTATAAACTTCCACCTGCCTTTGCTCCCTCAGGGAAGATTAAAAATTCCTGCTGATTCACAAAAAAAAAAAGAAAAAGTAGAATTCCTTCAGAATTCCTTTCACATTAAACTGGATCTTTCCTCTTAAGTATCTTCTGCTCTCCAATAATCACTTTTCTCTCCTGTTTTCCCAGCTGTTCTGGTATAGTTTGGTAGGTAACATAAGAGGTGGAACAACCGGGAGAGAAACAATGCTGATATTTGCTGTGCTGGTGGCATGGTCTAAAAATATGGCAATTAAAATCAGGAATGGTGAGGGGTTATGAAAAAAGTAATTCCACATATCTGTATGTGTTTATACATACATACATGTATATGTGTATACATACTCTCAAAATAATCTGAAACACGTTTCCTAGCATTTCAGAAAAAAAAATGTATATATACTATATAAAATCCACATACGTTTATTTTAAATTATAATTTTATAATGAATAGTATGTAGTAAATACAGTACAAAATGCAGTTAAGAAAAGACAGAAATATAGCCTAATGACATTTTAAATCACAAATCAATTTGCCAGTGGAAAAAAAGTATTTTTTTAATTAAGTATCCAGTGTAACACAAAGTTATGTTTTGGGGGGGTTATAGGGCAGATATAGAACTGAAATTGTGCCACAATAATGCATATGGGTTTTGAATACAGTTACAAGCATATCTGCAGATATTTCTCCTCTGAAAGACAGTAGAAGGTTAACTGGAAAGTTGTAATACAGTCACAGAACTCGATCGGTTAAAAAGCTTTTTATAATGTCCTGTTTAAACATACCTTACGCATAGTCCATTTTTCCATATGTTCTTCAACCAAAGTACATCTTATCATCTGAAGTGTTTACCTGTTCTGCATTCCAAAGTATCTACAGACAGTAAATATACTTTACATTTTTTGTTATTCTATAGTACAAGTAGCTATCATTGTATTAGCATATCTGCAAAGTGCATATAAACACTATGTACAGCACTATGATTTTCAGTCTAAGTAATAACACCTCCTTCTGTAGTCAATGGAGAGAAAAAATCCAAATAAATTCTAAATCAGTCAGAGCTGCCTGTCTCTCTGCTGTGACAATGGAGGGATCTTAGTGCAAATAGAGTACTAAAATAGGCACATTCATTAGATTTATGAATTTAGGTAATTTAGGAGATGAATACTTACACTTTGGGTACTGAAAACTGACTCTTGCAGGCCTAACCAGGCATGTGTCTCAAACCTCAGCTTTTAGTGATGTTGGAGATGACTAAAAGTACCTTGCTTCACAGTCTGCAAATTGCATCTTAGATGCAAAATAATGCCAGAAATAGTGCTGTACATCTTATAAGGTTAATTTTGCTGTTTCCCACCAGCCCTATGTTTGTCTGATTTTAAAAAAAAAAAAAGTACGTGTAACATTTTAAATTTGTTATTCTGAACACCAAGGCAGAATAAGAAATTTCTTAAAATGGAGGAAAAAACATCATTAATGAATAATGTAAATTCTAACCAAACATATTTCTATGCTGGAATAATATGTTTATTGTCTCTGCAGGGTTTCAACTTTCCTTTGGAGGAAAGTGTTGCTATATCAAGCACAGTGCTAGAAGTTATGATTCCCTGGACAACACCTTTGCTTTTCATTTATTGTCTAAACTACAACAAGGTTTCTAACCTGTTTTCTTCTTAGACCCTTTCCTAATACAATTATATTCTAATTAACCTTAATTTCCATGCAATGTGAGAAGTAAGAAAAATTGAGATTCTTGAGAAAAGAAAAAAGGCTGCAGGATTTGTCACCAAATAAATTCTGAGATTCTGTAGATTATAATGGTGTAAGTCAACTTGCAAATAAATTATTTTGGAAACCTCTAAAGCAGTTCCAGCCCTAAATCATTAGACTACTGTCATGAGGCACATTTCATTCATCATAGTTTGTAAAGCAAGAAGATAGCAGACCTGAGCTAGCTCAGCAGCATTCTGATGACAATCACTAATGGGTTGACTCTAGCTTAGAAAGGGGTTGACTCCTAGAAGATAAATGAGCCTCCAGAATGAAAAAAATTAACCAGTGACACTCTCTAAACCAATATGATTGTCTGACCTATGCAACACAACAGGCATTGTTCTTTAAGGAAATTTGCTGTCCACTGCCACCTCCCAGAGTAGAATGCTTTAGAGAATAATAATGAACTGTATTTTAAGATACAATTCTTAACTCTGCCAGTGGGATTCATTAGTAGCAACATGAAAATCAGATAACTGAAATGGGTTTAAAACTGTGGGAGTAAAGCTGTCATTGAACGTCAAGGTTGTCTGAATTTGCTGACATTAGGATTCTACAAGAACTGTAATGCGATGTGTCGAAGTGTCTACTGCTAAGCCTGCTCTGATTATCCTGGGGTTTAAAAAAAAAAAAAAAAAAAAAAAAAAAAAAAAAACCAAACCACAAAAAAACCAAAACCCACAAACAAAACCCAAAAGAAACAGAGTACAATTTTTTATTCAGTAAAAGTGGCAACACAGTTTAGTTAACATACTTTCAGCATCATAAAAGCATTAGGCCATCTGAAGCAGTTGCCACCCAAGCTGCTTCCCCCCACACTTGAAGTGTGCCCTTGTGGCAGGAACAACCAAACTGCAGATGAGTATGCAATCTCAGGACAGCCTACATGAGCTTGCATCAGGCTTTGTCCTTGCTGCAGGATTTCCTACTTCCTAGAGAAGAGGAACCGTCGTACCCTGGAGTGACCACTTCTGATGCCCCAGTTCAGTCTGATGTCAACAAATGTTAAATGCCCAAAGTCTCACATCTTCTGGGGTGCATGGAATTCTAACCATTTTACTCAAGAGATATTATAGGCACAATAAGCACATACCTAAACATCCAATACAGAAAGATTGACCTCAAGTTGCTTTCCCAAGGTTATGTACAAAATCTACGGCAGACTTTGGGACAGAACACACGAATAAAATCTTGACTCATTTTAAAACAGTACCAAAAGATCAATCGTCTTTAACAGGATTATGATTAGTATTTCATAATAGGTCTCCTTCAGTTCAGTCCTGGGCCTCGGTTTTAGACTGCATATGACATCTACAAAATCACTATGCAAAAAGCAAAAGGCAGTATACCCAGACATAAAATGAAATTACCGCTCTGGCAGTCTTCCCAAAGCCAATGTGGAAATGCCAAGGTTGTCAAAACCTGCTGGTGGGATATTAAGGAATCTTTCATCTTATATTTCCATGCTAGCATTACTAAGTGTCTTCTAAGTATCTAGGGAAAGCCTAAACACATGCAGTACAATTTCATATACCATAACAATGACAAAGAGTACCTACTGCATTAAATTAAATGTGAAAACATGTTTTTTGTACATTTTCTAGATGTTACCAAATAAAGCCTTGAATGTCAGTATCTTAGAAATAAATAATTATGCCCTATGCTAAATTATCATTTAATGCCAAGAAAAAAATGTTGAATTGGACTGTATGAATTATTAATAATCTCCAATTCAATATGAACACTGTTCTATTGAGTGTTAAGCACTTCTGAATAGTACCATCAAAGGCGAAACTTGTCTGACAACAGAATACCAGGAACAATGACCTGACATTTATAGAATACAGGTCTCAAAGAGTCAAGATGATGTATTTCAGGAGAAGAAACAAACTGAGAGCTAAAGATAGACTTTTTTAATAGGGTCATATAAATATTTGTAAAAGATATTTCAGATCAAATCCATTCATAAGGGGTTAATACTCTCAAAAACAATGTTAGAAATATCTTAATACATAACATCTCTCCACTCTAGCAATTTTTTCAATTGTGTCTTTGGAGTTAATGCACATAGCCTCTTTTGCACATGCCCTTTAGAAGACTAATCTCTTCCTTCTGTGAATATTCCTAGAGCAATTGTTGCTACTGCTCTGATTTGGTAGCATTTTGCCTGTAAATTGCTGAGGATACATATGCTGGAGGAGAAAAATGGTGAAGTGGGCTGCTGCTCTTTACATTCATGCATTGTTACAGCAGCTACGTTTCCCAATGTTAAATGTTTAATGTCACTTAATGATGGTGCTATTTAGATAAAACATTATTGTCACATGACTACCCTATAAACTTTCACATTTCATACTGCACACTTCTCAAGCTCCTTTGCCGATTCAAACAGATTCAAGTCTCACAGATCTCCTTTCCAGACTGGCAATTTAATAAGTGTTGGCATTGGAGGAAAAGTGGGGCAAAAAACACCCCACCCACAACTCAAAAAGAGAAGGTAAATTGCCGTTGTCAAAATCCAATTACTAAGTGAGGAATGGAATTTAAAACTCCCATAGTGACTTGACTTGATGACCAGAAAATCCCATGGTGACCTGATGACCTGAGGGCTTGAAATTTCCTATCCAAACTAAGGTTATGTGACATGCTTTCTTAAACCTATTAAAATATGTTTAGTTTATTTTAGCTTATATTTGAAATTAATTTTAATTTATGTTTAGCAAAGTAATGTATACTATTATATAGGGAAAACATTAGATTTCCTTAATTCACCATAGTAAATACTTTTCCACAGAAGCTGCTTTATGTAATGTTTAGAAAGTGACTGGCCTTCAGCTGACCTTTGACTCTGCCAGCTGGGAGGAAAAACTATAGAGAAATGGAGGGATACGTACAGCCATATGAAGTATGGCAAGAATCTTTAGTCCAGGAGAAAGTAATAATGTCCCCATAATGCTTGTGTTCTGTCTGTGTCATACTATGTATTATTCATGTTCTGAAGTTTTCAAATTTTTCCTACTATTTAGTTAGTAGTTCTCTTTTAGTTCTCTTTTAGTTTATTACAAAGTTGATTGTAAGTATCAATGTGATAAAGTCCTTCCTTTGCATTTCCAATTACTGTGTCCAGCACATGGTCACTGCTTAATACAAAGTAATGAAACATTGTTGTGAACCCTAAATTGAAAATCATATCATCCCATAAGTTAGAAGTAGACAGGAAATTAAGAGGTCCCCTAAATCATCACTTTTCTCGGAAAAATCAACAGTCAGCTATATCCAACATCTAATTTTCTTGTAGAAAAATCTGGAGATACAGAGGAGGTATAGGCAAAGAAATATTTTTTCTCCACCCCCTCTTCCCCCCCCCCCCCCCAGAAAAAAAAAAAAAAAAGGACTGACATAAGTCTGTGGTGCCTTCAGCTTCCCCATGGAACTGCTAAGTAAAAGAGAGTCAGGGAATGAACTTGGATGCTTGATCATACTTGCTGCTTAACTTATGTCCATCTATCTTCTTTTTTTTTTCTCTCTTTTTGACCACTCTGACTTAGCTTTTGGAAGAAAAAAATGTTATAGAAGAAAACAGGTCTAAGCAGTGTAGGTAGGAGATAGTAGTATGGATGGGTCAAGTCTGTTGCACTGGAGTCCAAGCCTCGGGATTGGTGCTTGGCCTCTTTTTTATTAAGTGGTCCAGACATAATCACCCTCTCTATCTGGATTTCTAAGTGCAATACCAACTTGAAACCAGCACTTTGAAAGCTGGATGATCTTACTTATCTATTCTGCTTACAGAGACAAGACCTGCAGAAGACAATAGATTCACTTACTGAGGAATCCTACCTGAAGATAGATCTGTCTCTAATTTAGTATGTAAAACAAGATGGGATAAATTTAGTGCCTAAAACAAGATGGGACATCCATACAATATATATATTTACACTCAAACTTTAGCAGTCATGCTAGTGCTTCAAAGAAGCTCGTTTTGTAAGGGAGAGAAGAAAGGTTTCAAACTGCCTTGCTCTTTAAAATAAGTAAGTTTTTAAAAATAAAGAAAACATAAATTAATTCAAAATTTTGATTAAAAAAATCACTGATTCTATTTTATCTTGGCTTTTCCATTGTCTACTTAATGGACTTGTAGTTTGTGAAAAGTTTTCTAAAATATTTTTAATTAATCAAGAAACAGAAACATAAAATGAGGGACTGTCATTCAGATGATAAGCAGGCACTGCACGATGCACACTGGCAAGTCACTGAATCTGTTATAGGTGATTGTCTGAAACCAGGGTTATGTAGCATAGGCTAATAGCACATCTGCTATGTTTTATAGCTACATGGATAAATATTTATCTACAACTAAATTCTGGTACACTCTGAAACTTGAACAGTGTCAAAGTAAAAGTTCTATATTAAAAGGAAAGTGCCAGAAAATACATTCATGAGTAAATTTATAGTTATTTTTTGCTTTAAAAGTCCAAGGGTTTAAAACAGCAGGCATACATGAAACAAAAACATTATGGTATTTCAAGCATATCCTGTAAACAGAAACATGTATACACTGATCTTTATGTGTATAATACATTCTGGTTGTCCTCGCAGAAATTCTGTACAAAAGGGTAATAAAAGCATTCGGTTAAGAAGGAATCTGGAAGTTCCAGAATTGTGGGAATTGAGTGCAATATCCTGTAGTTACTATTATGCAAGAGTGGTTCAGAATGGTAGAGAGCATCTTCTCATACAATACTGGAAAAGTTTACTTGTACCTTCACAATGTTTACTTTCTTTATGAGGAACAATTTATTGATACATGTACACAGATCCTTGACTCAGCTGTCCATATGTAAACATCTGGTATTACCTGAGATGCCCTACAGAATTCGGTTCAGTTGAATAAGTTTACCAGCTGTGACACAGGATATGTAGGAGAACCTACCATCAGCTCTGTGTCGGCACCTGAATTGAGCCCAAGGTTATGCCATTAAATAACAATACAATAATGAAAAGCAAAATTTAGGAGGGGAAAATTTATTTTCCTGAATGTAGATGCATTTTTAGGTATTGAGAGTTCTCCCACCTAGCTTCCATCTCCAGAAAATTGTAGGTCTCCTATAGCTCTCAGCTCATATCTGTAGTAGATATCTAAACAGTCTTCTCATGTGTCCTAGGTCAACAGACACCTATGCTTGCACAACTGAATACAAGTCCTAAAAACCTGTAATCACAGAATTGTTTTATGCCAAATCAACTCTGATGGCTCTTATTTCCACTCCCTCTTTGTTTTTCAGGTGGTCAATTACTTGTCTCTGTGTGTGAGCTTTCTTTTCTGAACTGAGACATCTCTCCAAGAACTGGAGGTGATACATAAATATGCCAACCACTAGAAAGATTTTAAATTTTTCTGTGATGCAAGAATAAAAAAAATTTATCAAAACCAATAAAAATTAGGAAAGTGAAAAAAAAGCACCAAATTTATCTAGAGAGCTGTTCTACTTCATTATCCAAAGGATTTTTTATAAGTATGCTGATAAGAAAAAGACAGAGCGATGTGTGTTTCCCATATCAAATAGTGCTTGTTATTCTGTTCTTGAGGCTGCCCCAGCAACCAGTGACCTGTGTGAGAACCTGTGCTGACAAGCTCCACAGGTATCCGAGCTTAATGTAGCTCTGGAGTGCTTATAATAGATAAGCATACTCTATCTGTTCTGGCAAAGAAAAATAGGGCAGGCAATCAGACAACCATCTTCACTAACCTGAGTGGAATACTTAACATAAGTCAAGGGTAAAGAAAACAGTCTTCTCAGAACAATGCCTTCAAATGCTATTGAAAGAAGATCATCTGTGTTTATACACACATGTATACATATATGTATTCATGCAAACATTTATAGCAATAGGAATACAAAAATGAGAGATTGCTCCTTTCTTTGCTTAAATATATTCTTTGACAAGGCAGAAGCTCTTTCTACATAATAGTCTAGGGATTGTATCTAATAAAATGGCTAGAAAATGTCATATAAAACAAGAAAAAAGTAATGGCCCATGAGAAAATGAAGTTTTCCTTAGTCATTTTAGTTGTCTAAAAATGAAAATTCTAATGCTACTGCATAAGATAGCACACACAGAAAAAAATACTCATAAGATTTTATTTTTTTATCATGTTTTCCCTTTTACTGAGTTTTATTCCCTTTTTATTGCCAATAACAATCTATACTAAGATGATTCTGCTGTAATACTGTGTATTGCAAATTTCCTGCTACAGAATTGCTTTTTTCTTTCTGTTGATTTTTACACAGATCCATCTGAGAATAGAGTGGAACACAATGTTTCTCCTAATTTGTTAAACATCATTATTATTATCAGTAGTAGTAGTAGTAGTATCAGTATTTGTATTATTATTAAAGACCAAAGTTCTAGAGCTACCTGTTCATCTTTAAAATTTGCCATGTACGTTATGAACAAGTCTATATAGAGAATAAAGTCTAGTATAATAAATTTAAAAAAGCAAGAAGAGAGCTTAGTACCTTATTGGTTACAAAAGTTTTAATCACTTTTGAAAGACAAGACATCCTGCCAATTGGAAAAAAATATCTCCTTGGACCAATGGAGCTGGAGTAAAAATGAACTGATAAAAAGACAGAGAGGAATGAGAAATTGTTTGGGTGTTTCCATTCTCTCTGAAATATCATCTCACATGACATGATCTGTATCTTAGTAACATCAGAGTGAATGTACAATGAATAATTCTGTGGAAGTAGAGACTGGCATCCAGTCAAGTTTTTGGAGTGTTACTGAAGGAAAATTGTATAGGGAGAAAAAAATAATTATTTATAGGCAGACAAAGAAGGCATCCAGGAAAGAATAATTAAGTCAGAATCCTACTGAAACAGACCTTATGATATAGGGGAAGACTGTCCAAACACTTGTAATTCCTGATCCCAAATGTCTAAAAATCATGGGATTTGAGTGCTTAGCAAGAGGATCTAATTCTTCCTTGTGAGGTGAGGCCTACATAGGCCTTCAGAGCTATAAAGATTAGACACTAGACATGTTTTTCTCTCTAATGCAATCTGAAATATTTACATAATCGTCTCTTTGAAGAGATAGATATTTATGTAAAACGTTAGCTATTAAGAGATTTATATCAACAGCATGAGAGCTGGCAATGCTGTCTGTACAAGTTTGTTAAAAACAATGAACAAAGGGAAAATTATGCATTTGAGTTGCTGAGGTCCCTTTGCTGCTGTAATAGGAAAATCAAGTGATGTAGAATAGTGTTCCTAAAACTCACCATCACTTACACTTATTTACTACCACTTACGAAGCTATCATGGTAAAACAATGTATGCTATCACAACCAAAGATGTAAGAAGAAAAGGTGTGAATAGCACATTGTTAAAAAACTTTAAAAGTTTTTTTAGATTTAAATATTACTTTTCTCTCTGACATTTGCTTTTATGATCCACCCAATATTTTAGATTCCTTTTTAGTGCTCCCTTCAGTGAAACAAGGAAAAGCTAAATATCGATAAGTAAAAACAAGCCTGAAGCCTGCATCTGTGAAGAGCAAAAGATGTGTTTAATGTAATGCTCTTTAGTTGTCTCATTAAAGCAGTGATGAAATTCGCACTCTGCTGAAATCAGACAGGGCTTTGCTATTCTTTTCTGTGGTGCCAGCATTTCACTTATAGATGCAACACCTGCTGTATTTCAGACAGGGTGTGTTAGCTCAACTTTTCCCTTTACTCTGTCCCATCTCCTAGAGACTGCTATGCTCATAACAGGAGGTAATGCTGATCCAGAAGCTTCCAGTCTAATGTATAACATACAGTGGTCATAAATTCAGATTCTTCATGTATACATTTAGGTTTTTGAAAGATATGGGCTTAAGAACTTCATCTGTTCCTAAAGTTATTCTAGCACAGTACAAAATCCACACCATTTGAGATGGAACACATGAGTGAGCCAGTATAGCCTGCTTCAAAAATAAGATGCGGTATAAGCCAGGAATAAAAATTACCCCCAAAAAAACATTAAAAGAATTATTTTTTAAAAACCAGAGAATACTTTCTGTTTTTCTTTACCAGCATCACTTCCTCTTCCTCTTTCAGACAAAAAAACCTGAACAACAAACAATCCCTCCCTCAACCGATCAATCAAGCAAGAAAACAG
Organism: Falco naumanni; assembly: GCF_017639655.2. Classification (NCBI taxonomy): domain Eukaryota; kingdom Metazoa; phylum Chordata; class Aves; order Falconiformes; family Falconidae; genus Falco; species Falco naumanni. Next base: position 55,359,374 of record NC_054055.1, read on the forward strand.
ACAAAAGGAGAGTAGGAACCTAGGAGGAAGAAAGACAAAAAGCAAAAACAAGGACATGAAAATATTCAAAGCTAATAGATGAGAAAAGAAAAAAAATCAAATTTTAAAAAGGAGAAAGAAAAACCTGAACCACAAGTAAAAGTTCTTACTTGTCTTAAGCTATAACTCAGAGTTCCATCTAGATACTCAGATACCACTCTGTTGTACACCAAAATGTGCCTGTACACAATTTGTTATACACTAAAATCCAAGAGTAAAAATATTCTCATCATAGTTTCCTATCCATGACATATATTTCAAGCATAAAGATCCTGAAACGTAATCATTGGTCTTTGGTGAGACTTTCAAGGAGTTGTCATGTTGTCTTACTCACCTGTCACTAGAAGGAAGCAAGGTCTGGTGGCAAATCCCATGCTGTTTTCCAGAAAGGCATTCACATTGTGTTTAAAACAGTATATATATTCCAGGTGAATATCTGAGATAGTTTTGATTATTAAAAACCCTGAAACATTTCAAGAACTCATTTGCTTATGAGCATATGTCTGCAGGAATGATGGAAGTTTATGTGGTTTGTTGTAAGGGGAGGGAAAGTTGCCATCAGTTGCTTCATGAGAGGTTTATTCAGCCAGTTTCCGCTGTATGTGTTACCAAGCTCTCTATCTCCCCACCTGGAGTATGGTTAGTTTTAAGCTGTCCTTTGTTATCTGTCTTTTCATATAACAGTTTAATCTGAGGTCATCCAGAGGTCAAACTAATGTATGTGCTCTTGAGATAAGGCTATAAGCCATATGGAGGAAACAATATGTTAGTTCATGATTATGGAAAAACACAGTATACTTTCTTCTTATTATTCTTTCAGCTTTAATGAGGGTGAGTGAGCTAGATTCACAAGAGCTACATTTTAGGCTTCTCCTTGGGGAAAGAAGTGAAAAAATGAGATTTTATGCATGAACAAAGGGATTCATCTAAAGTCAAAAAAGCAAGATTTTTCCCTGACTTACATGGCAGTCAAATATTAATGTTAAGTATGATGTCTTAGTGTTTTTATAGCATGTGATCTTAAGGATTTAAGATTCTCAATGTCAAAAATGTGTGTAGTTATTAACAGACCTCATAGTATAAGAAAAAAATAAAAAAGAAAATGGTATGACTTTGTTAGATGATTTTGTGAACTATATGTAAACAAAGAGCAAATACCATTTTATTTCTGTATGAGTTTAAAGTTATTAATGTAATCTGTGGGGTAGAACTGATCATGGATTTAGATCTTTTGGTGTTTCTTTCCTTAATAGTCAGGCAACTTTATTCTGACACAATGTAGAAAGAAGCCAGCTGTCACTACCGATTTATCTTTCAATTAGATTGTACAGCACCTTCAATTTTTTTTAAAAAGTTCTTTCTCTGCTGGCCCATACTTGAACAAATATTGTCATTCATCTTGCTGATGTTAGTGTCCTTCTTGATAAAATGCAATGCATCCTACTTTGGAAGTGAAAACAATATAAAGCACATTTTGCCACCATTGCACCCTGACATTTGAAATTACATATTCCAAGTCATATTGTGTAAGCCCATTATGATCAGAAACAGAATTTTATCATTTTTTTCTCCAAAGGAACTATCCAGAAACTGCTTAGATCACATGCACTGCTCAATTAGTTCATTCTTAACTATAATAGCAACATTTACTTTCTTGTCAATAAAATCCTTGCAGTCAAGTCACTCACTTGGAATAAATGATTGGTCGACTTCTGATATTTGTGGAAGAAAAATCTATCAACACAAAGATATCACTTATGCCTGAGGAAGTTCCTCAATTGTAGATTGTTTAAAGCTTGGAAAATAACCTAAAAAGTACCACACTTTCCACATTTTCCCTAAACATCATCTACAAGCTATTATTAGATGAAAGCTTCCACGCTACATGAACTTTGGTCTGACCTACTTCACTCATGTTGTTTGCTGAGTGATCTGTTCCATTTTCAAGCTTCTCTTTCTTTATCACTTAATTATTAATGTAGTATCAGTGGAAGGGTGGTGGTGTGGAAATTAGACCCAGTCCAGAAAGAGTAAGTTCAAGTTTCCTATGGTATCATGAAAGACTAAGAAATAGAAACTTAAACTGCATGTATTAAAATGTACACCAAATAATGAAGATGTCAACACAGTTGACCACACACAGGAATCTGGTGCTACTTGGTGTTCCTTAAGGCATTCAGGATTCCACAAGGGGCTGGCAGATATGAAATAGGAGGTCTGTGCCCTTCTGGAGTTGCAGCCCAGGGTCAGGTAGGATAGGCTAGGGTAGCCGAAACAGCACTAGGCATCTTTAGTTAGGCAATGCAACTGAGCCTGTAGTATCTTCGTGTTGGTATGGCACCTACTTTTACTCATTTATCACAATGAGCTTGAAGCTTTGCTCTGCAATCTGCCACTAAATAGTTCTTACCCAAACCACATCTTGGAAGTGTGAATGTTTTTGTGGGATTTATTTTTTTTTTAGCTTCATTGATTTACTATTACTCTTCCCTACAACTTCACCTCACTTGTATCCTTCTATTATCATGTCCACAGGTTATTTCAACAAGGGTACTGCATATTGCTATTTTACTCTCCATGACAAGTGCAATATCCTGCAGTCTTGAAAACACTCGTTTTTGTCTGTGGGCATTTCAAAGAAGGACCACCTCTGCTGAAGCTGTATAATTGTGTTAGAGGAGACTGCACTGATCATATAATCAATAATAAATTTTTACTGTCTATTTTTATATCTATTAAAAGATGAGAACTTTGACATTATTATGTTGCCAAAGCTCAGCACAGTTGTAGAGACTTTTGATAGCCTCAGATATTTCTATACTGAATTATGCTTTTGCAATGAAAGTATCTTTACAGAGAGGAACTTCAGCATATTGTGTAAATTTTTTGTAAAGCTAACTTTATTCCCCTGCAGAGAAAGTGAGCTCCATTAGAAATCTGATATGCAGGATTCTGCCTTGCTTTTTACTTTCATTTTAAATTTCCCTGTGGTTTCCTTTACTACTTTAGTGGGTTTAATTGTCTTTTTGCTTAGCTTAAAACACCATGAGCTTTACAACAGACAGCATCTTTTAGCGACAGTGTTGTTTTCAGTTTTGCGTGAATAAAAGGTGGCATTTATGTTCCATTGGAAGAAAAAGTCCAGAGGATAAAAGGAGGCTTTCTTTGCTTGTTTGCTTTGTTTACATTTGCCAGAGTCCATTCTGGGATGCAAAATACAGAACACAGTGGTAGAGACTGCGCTTAACACTATGTGGTGCATTATGAAAACCTTTTATCACATTGAGAAATAAAGGCAGGAGATTGTGTAGCACTTCAAGAGGCATAAAACAGTCAGCTGCCTCACTGTGATTGAGGGAATACAGTTAATAAGAGCAGGTTCTTCCAGGTCTGTTTGCCATGCTCTCTGTTGGAATGTCTTGAGCACTGGGAAGGAGAATTCTTCCTGCAGAGAAGCCTGACACCCTTTTGTGACTCCCCTATAGACTAAGGAAAAATACTACATCATGAGCTGACTCCTTTTTCCTTTTACCTCCTTTTACAGAATCTTCTTTTCTTCAGCAAACAAGTGATAGCATATTGTGCTAAGACAGTGCCATTTGAAATATCCCCTGCACACCCAAAGAGAGTGGGATCATATAATCATGTTTACTCACCCTCTGCTACTCATATATGGGTAAGGTCAATGATAAGTCAGATTTGGGTGTAGCTCTGTTTAAATCCTGTTTTCTAAAACCTGCTTACTTAATCCCCAGTTGAAAGACATGCCAAAATTCTGTCTTTTCAGGACTTAACAGAAGCATTACATGAAGTTAACCTCCAGGGCTATTCTCCATAAAACTCTGATAAGTACATTTTAATAGTTTACAGTCAGTTGAGTAAGACAGTCACAGAGAAAAGCACCATACTGTTTCTCAACAAATTAATGTTCACTGTAAATCAATAGCATTGAAAATACTAAGAAAGGCTAGGATACGGAATTCACTAATTGCACTTGAAAAGGAGGTACAGTCCTTTTTGAGAAAAGATTAGACACAACATTTATTGGTATCTTATTCACACTCCACCTGCATTTATCGGTCGAGTATAATACACCACTACATGCTGTCAAATGTTTAAGGAGGGAACAGCTGTATAGGTTTCTATCTTGCTCAAAAAATCTGCTGTTCATTTCATGCATTATTTTCTAAAAATTCTTCTTTTCAGATATTCTGAGAAGAAGGGATAGCTTTTGTTTTCAAATCTTTTTAAAAGCCTTGCTCATGAATTTGACAAGTCAAAATACATGCTGTCTACTCCACATTTGATTCAATGTCGTGGTAAAACAGCAAGTACATTATCTGAGTTTTAGTGCCTTTTTGACAGAGAATGTCCAATCCTTTTTTTTTCTTTTTTCTTTTTTACATGAAGAATGTCCTACCCTTTTTCTTGCTAGATTTGAATTAATAATTATCAGATTATTCAGGAGCTTCATGAAATACTGGAATATCTGCCTTTTTGTGTGAACAGTAGTTTACTGACTAGGAGTTTTCCATTTTATTATTTAAATTATCTTTGACACAAGATTATCCTTTCTTTTTTAGTTACTGCAATTTTTTTGGTTAGTTGGTTTGGTTTTTTTTAATAAACATGCCATTCTATTTCATCTAGAAATTACTATTGGAGAGCTTTGCAAGCAGCTCAACTGTAAAATTTCTCTTGAGACAAAGTTTGGCTTCCGAAGACTGTATCAGCACAGGGGGTTGTAGTCAAATTAAAACACAGCGGTAGCTTTAGTTTCTAATGACCAATGACTAACTAAAAAGCTAAATAGAGAACAGTGGGAGCATACAGGAACTGTTGACCTGATAGCATACAATAACCACAGATTAGGTTTTCACAAACTTTGAGAATGAAAACAACCCTCATTAAAGAATCCTTCTGATGTTAGAGATGTTGTGTCATATGAAAGTTAGGTATTTATTTAATGAAAGGTGAGATTGTAATGATTATGGAATTGGAGCATTAAGGAGATAGCAAATATCAGCCTCTTGATTTGGATACTTGGACATAGTGTTGCTATCCCTAGAAGAGGGATTGTATGTGATCATGCCTTTAGGTGTACCAACTTGCTCATTTCAGAGTCAAAGTACTTGTGTAAATATGAGACTTAAAGAGCAAGAGTTTATACAAAACCCTGGGCTTAATTTATTTATTTTGTTCATGAATCTGTAATATTGCCCAAACTGTTGTAAAATTATAGAAAAGCAGAGATAAAGGATATAGATAAATACTATGTAAAGTATTTCTTTCCTCTAATAATTGGCTTTTAGCATTGAAGCCATATTGATTTTCTTCTTAATATTTAAATAAGTCACCTTTTTTTTCTGTAATGTGATATGAATGTTTGTCTGCAGCATCTGTTTGACACAGTATTGTTGTGTTATGTTATCTATGTTTGTCATTTGATACTGCCATATCAGCACAGCAGATTCAGTTACAGAAATATTGCATCCATAGCTGAACTAAGAGTATATTAAGTATAGAATATCTGACTTAGTTTCATATTGTAACATTTTTTTTTAAAATTGGGAAGTAAACCTTTTTGCTATTACATGGGTATCATCAATGATGTAGAAACAAGGATTTTGCTGTATAAAACCAGTTCATAACTCAAACCAGGTTTAGAGTAGTGTATAAAGTAGGAACATAAACATGCAAGAAGGTGCAAAAAACCCAGGATGTTAAAAACAAGTAATTCTTGTTTGTTGGGAAGAAACATCAGCCATGCTTACGCTGCATAACAGAGTGCAGTACAAGAGCAGTTGAGCTAATGCAGCCCTAATTGAAGTTGTTAGGTTCGATGTTACACCAGGCAGACACAACAGCATGCACCTTAAATGCCTGCTGGCTGTACCAAGCTTTTGCTACACCCTGGCAAACACACTGAACTCATTGTTACCTGGGCACTACACCAGGCTACTATCATGTTAATGAGTATGTTGCATGTGCAGCTTATATTTGAATGAAAGCTGGCTTACATAGAAACTGTTTGGGTTTTACATAGCCAGTTTTATACTTCCAGTCTGGGGTGTCTTCCTCTACTTTTTGCCAGCAAGACAATAAACAGATTGGTCCAAACTGAATCGTCATGTGAAAGGTTTGCACCAAAGCTCAGTGCAAAATTACTGAGGTCAGAGGATCTTGCCCTTAATGAACAGTTTGTCCCAAAAGGCCATAAATCCTAAGGTGCAGCAGATGTTTCCAGCTACCAAAATAGATGTAGTGCAAGGAAATGAATTTTTAGGTATTTTCTTAGCAATTGCCATCTGTGAAATAGACAAGTAATAGAATTTAGTCTCCAAATTCATTTCAGCCAAGAAACATGTAAGGCCAACCCTGTACCACAGGTTTGTTGCAGAAGTGCTCCAAAGTAGAACATTTATATAACACAAACATGGATTCACAATCTGGAGTTTCATTTGCTTATGTTTCACTTTATATGTCCATATATTTATTTTAACAATCAAATATATATAAAATCCTACATTGGAAAAGAAAATGGAACATGATTAATGTTGAAGAAAAACAATGTTTTGTATTAAACATAACAAAATTGAGTCAAAGAAAGAGAGGCATTAAATGGTAGATTTAAAACAGAAGAAAAGTAAGGCTTCCTGCTCTGGTTCCTGCCTGTAATAAGTACAGTTAAAGCAATTTTGAATCAAGATCTTTTTTCCAGTTTAAATTCAGGCAAAAAGAAAGATTCATCAGTTGTTCTCACTAAGCAAGAAAGATAGCATTTGTCTCCCAGTTCCTGAACTGCAGTGTTACTGTATGTACCACCTCCTGCTTAATAAAGCGAGAAGACTCACTGAAAAGAAACTGGCTTTTTGTTAAAAGAACCAGCACTGCAAATTCAAGCAGCTTCTCACTATGTCTGCAGTTTTCTTTCTGTTGCGTTTGCTCCAAAATCATTGCCCCTGTAATTTGGGAAGCTTCCAGTGGGCAGGCTGTTATTGACTGCTTTCTGCAAACCCTGTCATCCTCCAAAGAACGGAGAAGAGGTCATTACATGCAATCACTAACGTGTTCTGGTATCTGTCCTTAAAGGAGGAAACTTTTACAGCCAAAGCACTTTGGTATTTTTCTTTGTGCTCACAAAGAGGGCTCGTGAAGCCCTCTAATGGGGGCTTCGCTGCCATAGCACACAGCCAGCAGTGAAAGGCTGCACAACACTCACCCTCAGCACTGCCTTAGATGTTGGAGGACATCCTAATGCTCTACAGCTGCCTTCAGGCACGCTAGATACGCTTTCAGACCAGGGGACTGGGATATAAAAGCAGCTTAAAATCAATGGTGCCCTGAAATGAAAAAACATTGAAGATCAAGTAATAAAAAGAATAAAAAAGGGGTGTTGAATTTGACACCAGAATTGCCTTTCACTCCCCTAAGGCCTTCAGGGTGCTGGATCTGCCCAGAGATGTGACAAAACATCTGAACCAAAAGTGGACACTTCATCATCAGCATCCTTTTGCTCCCCTGAAACTTATTCCTCAAAGACAGGATGTGGTGGATAGATCTTTGGTCTAACTCTACTATTGCCATCATTGAACTATTTCCTGATTGCAGGTAGAAATGCTTCTACAGCAGCTCCACCAACTTTATAGACTTGCCCTTCTAATCCAGTAACTCATCTCTTAAGAGGGTCCTATGCAAAGTTTAGGTAAATGTAAAGGAGCAGAATGTACAGTGATGCTTGCCTGTAGGAAACAGCTTCTACTTCCGGTGATCTGAAGCAGAATCCAATGTTGTTTCTTAATATTTAATAGCTGCTAATGTGTTTTTCTTTCCTGAGTTTAATCATTTCTTAAAATCCTGGAATGATGGATGCAATGGTTTAATTATGTATGCATTTTTTTAAAAAACTACACTACCCAAAAAACTCACATTGACCTCACTTCTTGCACTGTAAGCAACTGAATGAGCATTTCCAATTCCATTTCTCATGTAAGTGTTTCTATTTCTTGTTTTTCTCCAGCTCTCTCTTCCAGTGAGTTGTAATATATTTATTTTGTCCTTACACAGAAATCATTGTAGAGAAATCTTCAATAAAATGTATTTACTTTTTTTGTATCTCTTTAGTTGTACTGTACTCTTTTCACAAAAGGGAATCAGAAAACCGTACGCTCAGGATTCAGCACATTATGATATGAGGTTGCTTTCAGCTTGTGTTTTCCATTCATTGTCTAATAGTTCTTAAAATTTGCTTTTTTTAAACAAAGAATATTGCAACAAAATGTTTATAGAACTATCTTTAGTAAATCATAGCTCTCATCCTGTAGCAATAGCTACAGAATCAGTCATTGTATATAGTTTGGCTTGTTTTCCTATGGGTACTAATTTGCAGTAATCAACACTGAATTTCATTTGCCACATTACTGCCTAGTCAGTCAATATTTTGACATCCTTTTGCACATCTTCACAGTATTATTTTTTTTTACTTTTACTATCCTAAGTAATTTATCAGCAAATTTTATTCTCACTACTTACCTTCTGTTTCAGAAAATTAATGAGTATGCTGAACAACACATATTAGGAGAAAGAGGGACCTAATTTGAATGGCTTCCATTGGGAAAAAAAAGACTTTTTTTTTATGGTTTGTTTTGTAATTTTTTTTCCCTGCTGTGACAGACATAAGGGGGGTTGTGTTTGTTTTGGGGTGAGGGTTTTTTTGGTGGTAGTTTGTTGTTGGTTTTTTTTTAAATAGCCTTTCTAGTATACCCTGAAATTTCTCTTTGAATATTTAAAATATATGGTGCCCTTGTTTTTCTCCAGCTCTCTCTTCCAGTGAGTTGTAATATATTTAATATTCATCATATTGTTTATATGATTTCTTTATGCAAGATATCCTCCTTCTAGAAAAGCTTTGTTGATTTATTCCTGTTCAAACATAATTTTTACTGTGATTTTTATTAGTGGGTTACAAGAGTATTCAGTTGTACTGATTTGTAACTGTGAATCATCTCTGGTTTAGTAAAAGTGGAGTTAATTTCTCGCCTTCCATTCTTCTAATCCAAATGGTCATCTAAAGGTTAAGATTACACACCGCAATGAATGAGTGGATTAACATTCTGAGGTCCCAGCTATTTATTAGTGTTCATTTTTTCAGTTTTTCCCAAAACTTTTCTCCTGCTTCTCCAGTTTAGCCAACTCTGAGTTTACTCATAAAAAAGATGGAAGTGTGGGTGTTTACCTTTCTGTCATAGTGAACATCAGTGTAGCACATCCACTCAGCTTCTCAGCTACTGCCTTTTTTTTTTGCTTTGAGCATCACCTTTATATCTTTATCATCTATTAGGTCTCCAGATCCTACTTTCTGGTTTTGAGGTTCTTTAAAGGATTATTTACTGTATGTGGAATATTCAGATTCTAAGCTTCAGGCTTTAACAAGGTATTCCTCAAACTCATTTTTGGCTTACCTTACTTTGGGTTTTTTTAACTTGTCATAGTTTTCTTTACATAATTATTTCCATGAAGAATTTACCAACTAGCTTAGATGTACATATCCACGCTCTAGACATAAGATACAGCTCCAGATTGTGAGCACCTAAATGTAGGTTCCTATCTGTGACTGAGATAACTAAACTCCCTTGTAGTTAATGTTTGTCTAATTAATATAAGCACTAGTACCTGTGAATTAGTTTACCAAATTCCCCCGGAACTGGGGCGGCTGAAGAACCTTTGATATGCCCATGTTGATTCCATAGCTCACATAACATCCACTGTGGATCTCAATCTCATCACGGACACTTGGCTCAAAATAATACCTTATGTTCTGGAATAATGCTGTTTTGCCCATGCAATATTCTGCTGCTATAGCAACTTTTCAAGACAGCTGAACCTTCAGTTTTCAAGACAAAATATTGGACAATAATAGTTAATAATTATGTGGCATTCAAGACTTCATTCCAATGGGTCTCAACTGGTTTGAAATACATATATATTGAATTATCCAGTTCCAAGACTACTGTTTTCTAAAATAATAAAGCAATCCTGTAGGTACAGGTGTTTCTTTCAAAATTTGCTCATCAGATTTGAGGAATGGTAACTTAAGCAAAGGTCATTTAAAGTGGATATCCACTGGTAAAACTACTGAATGTAAGTTTGTTTGAAGCTATGATTTACTTGCTGACAAAATAGTTCCTGAACACCATTCATAGGTATAGGTAGTGTTGCACCCTAGGAGAGTATTACTACTAATTTCTCTGTACTTGTACTAGCTGTCTTGTAGCCTTAAGTGGTGGAATGTGTCCAATGCTTGCAGTGAAGAGAAGACTGAATTTGTGTAGATACAGGCATGTACTCTTTCTTCTAAGCAAATGGTAATCTTTGCTTGATAAACTCGTTTGCTTAGTAAGCACTAAACTACTGCGAAAAAATCATCACCTCAATGAGGAGGGAACAAGTTAAAGCTAAGAGGGAGGGAATAGTACTTTCCTATTTAACCAGCAAATCAAACAGAAGAGACAAATTTGGAAAAATAACCAAACACATTTTTAAGTAGTAAGACCAGTGAAGTACTGGGATAAGCGGCTGGGAAGGTTGCATGGCCTCCATCATCAGGAAGCAGGCTAGGTAAGTATGTCAGGAATGATTTAAGGATACCTGAGCCTACTGCAGGGAGAGGGGATGGACTATGTGATTACTTGCATTTCCTACCATCTATTTTCTTTTTCTGATTATAACATAATTTTTAGTCACCACCAGTAAGGTCTATTTTTTTATGTTAAAAGTAAAATCATCATCGTAAGATAAACAATTTAGCAGCATGTTAACAGGGAGCACGTGCATGTCACTGCTTCTGCTTTTATCTGTAAGATAGCTGTGATTATGTCAGATCTCCTATTTGTTTTGAAGTTTAATTTTTTAGCATTTGTTTCAAGCTGCACATGCCAAGCTTTTATAGACTTTTGTTCTGTGCATGTATTAAGCAAACCAAATGAGTTTTATCACACAGCTGGAAATTCATACACTCATTTTAGTTTTGCAAGTTTTGCAGTATTTGCTCATAATAACAGACTGTAGACTCCTGGACTGTTTCCACAGAAAAGACAACCAAAATCTGTTTAGGTCATTTTGCTGAGGACTGAGTCATTATTCAGATAAAACATTTACCAAAGTTAAACCCTTGCTAGGATCAGAAGTCCAGAAGTCTTTTACTTTGCATTTTTCCCTTTTGGTTTCACCTGGTATTTCTCCTTGCAGAGGTGTATGGGTGGAATTCAGCTCAGATAGATACCTAAATTAATTTACCTAAACAAATATGCCATGTACCACTTTAGATGTCATAGTGTTTCTAAGGTATCTACACAAGGCTGGCAAAAATGACACATGTGCCCTGGGAGTTCTGCAACCTTTTGGAAGCAGCAGCTGAAAAGCCAGGGAGGATATCTTAGGGCATCTCAAATCATTAGACATCTGTGGTTAGACACCAATTATCTGATGATAACTGAGACATGCTCTTCAGGTCTTCATTTTACCATAAAGTCGATAACCAGCAGTCAAATAGAAAATTCACCAGATAGATCACTCACAGATTTTTGCTTTTCTTGCTTCACGCTCTCATGCTACTTGTGCTAACATTTTTTGCCTTGTTGGAAGTGCTTTTGCATTTTTTACAAACAAGTCTTTTTCTCTGCTACTTACACTCTTGTTTTTTGGCTTATTCTTTGTGACCAAATGCATTTTACTGCAGAAGCTCTCTTTAAGTATCCAAATATCCATAGTCATTTGCAAGGTGCAAGTGCGATCCACTTTCACAATAGGCCTGTGGTGATTTGCTTATTAATTATATGCAAACAAATAAATTCATATACCCTGTAACTAGCCCATGCTCTAAAAGTTTACAGGACTTCTTAATGTCAGGGCAGAAGCAGAAATGTTCTTATGCATCTAGCTGAAATAGTTTATGAAATTATCCCTTGCAGCTGCTTGTTACCAGCCTCACAGCTGAGATGCCATAACTGATCATGGTAATTTCCAGTCCATTTCTGTGCAAAGTGAAATAGATTAGTTTAATCTACCACTGAAGCTATTTTAAACAGATTTACTTCTTTGCATTGAAATGGAGGAGGTTTTTCCAGTGAAACAGCTGGGACTGAAATAGTTATTGTTGCATGGAAAGGAGTAAAGCTAAGAGAGGAGGAGACATTTGGGTGAACAGTACACTTCAAACTGAGATTTAGTCAAAAACAGAAAGGAAGTTTTACTTTAGGAAAAAACCTCTCTGGTTTCTTACATTGTTTGGTACGCACCCTGTGTTGTCTAAACCGTTTTCTGTTTCACTAAATTGTTCACTTTATTAAGCCAAAATTAACTATGATTAGCTCTCCGAAACACTCCTAACCCCACCAGTTCCTTAACAGAACTGACATTTCCAAAGTCACAGAATAATTACATCAGAAATTTTTTCAGAGCTGTAAAAAATTGCCAGTAGGTGGCCTGAACAACTAGCCATCAATTGCTTTGCAAACATGTACTACAACAAATAAATCCTCGGGGAAAAAGCTGATCACTATTTTTTCACATTTCACTTATTTTTCCTTTCCCTCAGGCTGGCTTGAATCATGTTTCCTGTGCTAAGGCTATACACTCAGTTGCTAAACTTCTCCATCTAAGATCAAGGAGGTTAAGGAAACTGATTTCCTCATTTTCTTTCTTCCTGGCTTATTTCATACACTCAGTGACTTCTCTTTTGAAGCTAAATTTCAATTTTTTTCTGTGGAGGAGGCAGCATGGGTTGCATACATCCTTCATCTTAAAGACTCTCTGTACCTGCATGCATTTATATTCACCAGCATGAGCACACAAGGCATGGCAGCGGAGACAGCACCATTGGGCACTGAGCTGGTCTGAATCTCTACAACATCTGACATAATTTGTATTGTGAAGTACTACGGACTCCAGTGCAAGCACCTCTCGTGCACCACCTCCCCTGTCTATTCTTCACCAAACATATCCAACACCACTAAAATAAATGATTCCTTACCAGTTACCAGCTCCTAGATAAAAAAAAAATCAAGCAGCTGATACCGATACAAAGAGGGCAGAGGTAATGTCAAGTGCAGGAAATACTTGGATGTGTTTGCAGCTACAGGTGGTTGTATCATGGCCACAATTAATTAGACTGAGAGGGCTTCGGGATTGCTCTCTGAGAGGTACCAGCAGTTACAAGAATGCACTACACCCAGTTGCTCAAAGCCTAGTAGGCTATGACCTGCTCCCAGATGTATGTATTTGACCATCTGAGCTAAGGCAATGCAACATACCTGGGCAGGAAACCAGCTGCTTTGCCGTTTATGGTACATCCTCTCATCAAAGGAATTGACAACTGCAAACACACCCAATTCTCTCATCTGTCTTTGCTTTCTGAGAATATTGAACTACGATGGAGGGTGAATTATGTATGCAGTAACTCCTAGAGCTCCAGAAGAGACACTGTATCTGATGAACTAGTTTTTTGGGAACTTACTGTGATGGATCATGGAAAAAAGCCCGAGTGACAAAGTTGTCTTTCTGGATGCAAAGTTATGGGCTTTAGACTATATAGTAGTGATCTGGCAGTATTTCTGAGAAGCTAGGAATTTTACTAGAGCGCTGGGTCCAATACGCTGCTACCTGCATAAATATATGGGGTGTATATGCTTGGGATCTTGAGCATTTCTTTCTCTGAAATTTTGTTTCTTGATTTCATTTTTATATGAATAAAAGCTTTTTTTTTCATGGTCACTGGAGCTGTTTAGCAAGGGAATAATAGCAGTAAAAGTGAGTGGCTAAGGTTATCTAAACACTGTTTTAATCATGATATGGATCAGCTAGGTGAAAAGGGCTTATTGGAGCTCCCTTACCTTTCCCTTTCCTCTTTGGTTTTTTTTACTTTTCTAAAGCCTTGGAATAGAAAATAAGATGTTAGACTCGGATCGAGCCTAACAAAATGCCTTGTTTGTTTGTTTGTTTTAATGGAACTGCTTTGAGGATTGCTGGGCCTTTCCTCTTAATGACTCTTGGCAGGTAGATTACAAAGACAACATTAATATATTAAAGTATAAGGGATATAAATACCTTCCTTTGAAGTTTACATCAATGACCTCAGGAATGAGCAAGCCAAAGGGGTTTTTGAGCACAACTATTTTTCACCTCTAATGTACTTTTTTTACTTCCAGGTTGCATCTGCTCTGTGCTAGCCCAAGAAAAAAGAGAAACCGTCTCTAAAATCAAGCAACCACTTTTGATACACCTTTGAATAAAAGCACCCTAGCCATTGTATTCTGTTTCTCAGGCTGGTAAAAGATTCTGTGATGGAGCTTTGATCTTGAAATTTTACTTTCCCAATTTGTCTGTCTACTTTCATTCTAAAATCAAATGCAGTTATCAGGCAAGTCCAAGGCTGCTTTTCATCTTCGATATAGAAAAGTGCTCAATCTGCATCTAAAAGCATGCTCAAACCATACAGTTTGTTCCCGTTATAGAGACAGATACTGAATTATGCAACAAGTTCCCAGTGAGCAATTACATTTTAATCACTGTAAAGATTTTTTCTGCAAAGACACTCCTATAGATGATTTATTTCAAAAGATAGGAATTGTGCCCATATAGCTTAACTGGGAAAGTGTTCAGCTTCCCCAGACAAATTTCCTGGCAGGCAGAATGTTTGAGGAGACCAGTAACTAATATTTAAACCACGGGGGTTTGTATCTTTTTTTTTTTTTCTGGGTTTTTTTTTCAGTAAATCTTTAACACAGCATGACCTTAGAGTAACTAAGTCTCAGTCTGCAGTTCCATTTGGTCACTCACAGCTTTCTTTCTTGGATTAGAAACTCCACGAATTATTTTTACTTTTCTTAAATGGATTGCGGTGTTTACAGTAGTTGCCTTCTGTGCTGCTAAATTGAATAACCATATAGAACTTCATAGAATGGCTGAAAATGGAAGTATATTATAGGGGAATGTTCCACTGCAGTTAATATTAATATGAAGGTTCCACTCTAGGTAAATAGATGTGATATTGTTCAGAATTAGTGATTTATTTACTATCATGCATAAGATATAAATTGTGTAAGATAAGATTTAAATTCAAAAATACATTAAAGATGCTTATAAACTACATCCTTTAATTTAGGTTCTGGCTTCAGATAAATTTCATACTGTGCTGCCACAGTGCTACCAGGAACATTTGGTACATTCATCATGGAAAAACATAAAAGAGATAAATGCATTAAAAAAGAGATGAGAACACTTATCTTGGGTTTTCCACTAAGAATCTGAGCATAGTTTATAATTGTTGTTTGTGTTTCCCTGGTAAACAGAAGTCCCCACACTCAGTTGCCTGCACAGTCAGTGAAACTGAAAAGCTTTTTTGTTGTTGTTTTGGTTGGAAAAAAATTACAGACCATTGCAAGAAACATGCCAAATGAAGCAGTCCTTTGCATAGAATATGTTTTTATAGCAAGTAGAAGCAAGCCTGGCTGTGATTGCTTAATCCATTTTTGCCAGCACAAAGGAGCAAGTTCTGAAACAGCAAACACCTATCTATGTAGGGATTTGCAGAGCAGACCCAAAAATTACAGCTCCACTCAGGAAACCACTGTCCGGTGACTGTTGTTCACGGAATGTAGATTTCTGCCAGGCTGCTGCAGTCTGTACCATCCCAAGGCTACAGAAAGACTTCTGTGAAGTACTTCTTAGCTACCATAGGTTGTCTAACTAGTTGCCTGAATCCATGTGTGTAGCTATTTAAATACATAAATAAATGCTTAACATGGATCAGTGTTATGCATTGCATAACTATGCAGTTTTCATCACAAGAGGATTCAGGATTTATGTTTTACAGCCTGCAATCAATTTTATTAAACTCTATAAAATGTAAATAGATGAAGAAATTTTATAACCTGGACTGCAGGATGTTTTCTGATCTTCTCTAAACCCTCAATATTTCTAGTGGTTTTGTACAGGGGAAAAAAAAAAAAAAAAAAAAAAAAGAAAAGCTTTGCTTGTTGCAATGCCTAGCTGTAAACAAAACGCACACTAGGACATTGGGGAAATCACTAAACCACTTAACACAGCTTGTTCCAATTCTTTTGTATCCTGGAAGAGGTAGTTAGAAAGTACAACATAATATTATTTTATCATTTCCTTCTAAAATAATCAACCTCAATATATAATTTTGAATAATACTATACTAATATTAAGTAATAAGTAGAATTTAATTATACACAGATGTATAACAACTTCAGGACAAGATACTTTTAGCAATACACATTGACCTTAACCCTTTGAAACTCATATGCTTGGCCAACTGTTAGCCAAAGTCTTCACATTTTCTTGATCTTTAAAAACCTTCAATATCTTAAAGAACTACCCAGGAGCAAAAATAATTATTTCAGTAATCTATATTACTCACACTCACAATTTTTATGTGTCAATAAAATTAAATATTTTTCTTCAAACCCCAGCTGCTGACACAGTAATCTAGGAATCTCATCTTTTATCTATTATTTTTTTTCAGATACACTTAGAGCTCTCATGATTATGAAAAAAGCCTAATGCATAAAGCAAGCGTAATATAACAGCTCAGAAATGAGATGGCAGCCTACAGAGAGACCTCAAATTTATTTATGTCATTTCTTGACTATTTAAAGACAATGTTATGATTTTTGTGCCGGATTCCTTATTTTTTTGAGTGCTTGAGTTTGTCAGTATAAAACTGCAATAAAGCTGTGATTAAAGATTTTCCTGATGAGGCCCATAACATTTGGTGTGCCAAATAAAAATAAGCAAAACAAACAAACAGACTTTAGGAGATAGCAGTGTAAACAAAGCAGGGGAATTGAAGCTAATGCACTCAGATGTTTAGCAGGGTTTGTTACGAACAGAAGTGTTGAAATTCTAAATAGTACTTTTTTCTCCTGTTTGCTCAAACTACTGCTATCACAATTATTTATCCACTCACGTTTTTACTGTTTAAAGTCACAAACTCCATGCTAGCTGAGAAGTATAATCCTCTTGTTTGAATTTTTTTTCTTTCCTCTTCTACAGTCATCTTCTCCATCTTACTTTTATAGAGCCTCCATTTTTGACCCTTTTACATAGCTGACACTACTGTGGCAATTTTCCTTCCTAGCCCTTGCCAGAAAAGCTGTTCGTTCACTTAATGCAAATCTATCTGCATACCTAGTATACTTAGTCAGTGTTATCTCAAGCCTTTGAAGACAGAAAGCGGTATGTAAAGGCTTAGTGCACCATGTTATACAGTCAGACTCCATTTAAATCATGTACACACTATATTTATAGAATAATTAAAAGGTGCTTGGGTCCTTGAAATAAAAGAAGCATGTTTCATTTTCCACCACCCTAATTAGAATATGTTATATTATTATTGGCTGAATATTCTATTTAACTGAAATGTGAGGAAATCTCAAGAGTGAAGTCAACACAAAGCTTTGTATTACCATAAAGCTCTGATATAGGGTTATATTGGTAATATTACAGTATATCATCTTCTCATTATGCTTTCATAATATGCATCTTTTCAAAGGTCAATAATAAAGGGTAAAATACTAGCTTCTTTAAGATTAATGAAAATTTTATTTTTGGATATATAGGGGCAGGATTTCATCCCAAAAGTTTTGCTGTGGAAATTAAATCAATGAAGATAATGAACAGTTAGTTTCATTTATAAAATACATGTCTTTTACAAGTGTGCATCTGATTAGTAAATATGAGGGTTGCAATCAGAAGGACAACCCTAAGAGGTACAACAATGATGTTACCTTATTTTATCAAGAGTATGAGGATGTTACCTCAGAAGCTACAAATTTTGGCCAGTCGCCTTAGTTTTGTTTCAGTTTTCCATAGATGCTTGCCTGTATTAAGAAACAGCCCAAGGAAAGGGATATTTAAATGGGGTTCCTTCTAAGATTAAAAGTTGAATCACCTTAGATTATTTATTCCTTTTGTCTCGTCGGCTTGTGAAGCCATAGTAACCCATCAAAAAACTTGCCCTTGCCATGGATTGCCTTTTTCCCCCCAAGTCCTGCTGTATTTATTATACCCTTGGCTAGTAGGCCCTTTAAAATTGCATTCACAGACACACAACAAAAGAAACTATGAAATCTCTTTGTCTCTTCCCCTATTTTCATTGTGATCTTGTAAATGCATTGAAGACATATTTGGATAACATCAAGTACTTTGATAGGAACTTTTCTGAATCTGTACTTTTTCTAAATGTTTTAACATTTCAATAGACAGCATCCCTTCACTTGCAAATATTAGTTAGAGGGAAGTGATCATGTCACTAGACACAGCAGCTTTTGATTAACATTTAAAATTGATGAGAATAACTGTATGGATTTCATTTAAAACACACACACACCACACACACCCCCAAATAGTAAACACTCCAAAGTACATAAAAATACATATTGAATCCCATCGAGACATGTAAAACTGGCATGGAAAGAACTTGTAATAATAGATAGAGTAACCATTACAGTTAATTTACTTACAAAATTCCATTCTGAATTCCCCTTTTTATGTTAAAGCTAAGTGCCTTTACTCTTTCGTCATCATCTTAGAATGAAGCAGAACATAGCATAATGTTCTCAACCACTACCAAGACCTTGGATGAAATTCTTTGCTCCAGAAAAAGTACAGGAGTCATACATTCAAAATTCAAAAACTGTATGCAGAAAAGTCATGAAAATAAACACAGCAATGAAAAGTTGTTATCCTTTTTAACAATTGAAAACAGCAATTATCAGATTAATTTGCCAACTATTCCAAGCCTTGAAAATAATAGAAATAAATCTGTTAATTTATTTGCTCACCCTAAAATTCTAAACTATTGTTTTCTCATAAATGGCAAGGTTTAAAAAATGCACTCTTTCAAAAAGCTTTGTCAGAGGACTCTGCTGGGCCAGCATTCTGGCACCCTGATGACACAGAATTATTTTCCAGCATTCTGGATGTTGTTTGAAAGATTCTGAGATGGCTTATTTCTTGTACATTTTCTTTTTTTTTAATACTGCTGACTTTGTGAGCAGTTTGGATTTCAGGGCCACTCTCTAACTTCCAAAATTTGCTCTGTGTTTTCATTACGAGATTAGAAAGAAATTTACAGATTGCTAATGATGCAACTATGCATCACAAATAATATCAAGGTAACGAGTCATTGAGCTTACAGTAATATTTGTTTTCTGATATTTGTGATTTTGTTTCTTTAATCAGGAAACAATCTGCTCAGGTCTCTCAGAAATGACCATATTTTCTAGTAGAGTGTGGAGATCAAATATCACATTTCCCATTCCTGTTCAAAATCTCTTCTGCATACTGATGGCAATGGAAAATGCACAACAGTACCTGAAACAAAGGCCAGGACCTGGTGCCGTCTTCCTTCAAATAAAATCTTAATCACCAGGTGACAGAATCACGCTCCTTATCTGTGGTGACCCACCCATCCTGGGCTATGTTATGCCTGTCTGCAGTCAGGAAAGGAGAGTGTTTAGGCTCTGTGCGTGCAGCTCAGTGTGCTCCCAGTGACCACAAATGCAAATTCCTTCAAACTGAAAGGAGGTAGGGCAGAACACCGATTTTCTGTTTCTAGAGTGCTCGTCTGAACAGGTTTGTTTGAGAGTACTTGCAGCAACTAATTTAGATATTTTTAACGGTGATGTTTGAAAAATAAATAGTCTGAATTGCCTTCTGCAGCTTTGAATTTAGTTTGTCTGTTTTCTGAGCTGGCTGAATTTAACTCAGGTCTGGTTCACGCTCCACACACGTTAACAGCATGCTGTACAGAGTGGATGTTCTTTACTGAGGCAAGATGCACTAGCTCAGGGTCAGGATAAATGCAGCTGCATGACTTCTGAGCTGGGCTGTGGTTGTTAAGCTCGAACTGCAGCGAGAGAAGTTTGTGTCTGTCCTAACCCATCTGTAGCCGAGGCAAATGTGTCCAAAGTCTGTCTGTACTATTCTGGGGCAGAATATGATATTCTAATTGTCACCTCTAGAGTTTTGGAATGAAATTCTTCCTTTTGTAGGAGTTAATACATGATATCCATGGCTTCACTTGAACTTCTAAAAATATGGGATTTGGGAAAGGATAAATAGGATTCATGTCAAATGGTGTGCATAATTTCACTCAAAAATCATGAGGGTAGAACTTCAAAATGGGGGGGGGGGAGGTACTGAAATAGTTCAAATTTATGTACAGTGTGGAAAAACTAGGTATGTGCAACTGATATAAGGCAGAATCATGCAGAAAATTGTTACATACAAATTATCCAGACTGAAAGTGCTGTGCCATAACCTCACACAGGATCCTGCTTTAGGTCCAGTACCATTTTCATTAATAGCTTTTTGGGGTGAAACACAGAGGAGTATAATCTAAGTCAAAGAGGAAAAATGTTGAGACAAAATGCAAATACTTTTGAAGTAAATGCTTTTGATGACAGAACTTTAGAAAAGTATTATCTTGGTAAACTGGGTGAATTGCTAATGTGGTTGAACCGAGATTCAATTACAATTTTATAACATCCACTTTTCTTTTAAAGGAAAAACAAACCCAGGAAAACTTCATTGCAGAGTAAGTCAGGAAGCAAGGAATGATTATAAATAATTTGATTTTTTTCTTCCTTAACTCATATTTAATAAACATTTGCTGTAATTGTGATCCAGATTTCATTTTTTGAATAGTACTTTATAGTGAGGTACCATGTAGACAATGGATACCACAAGAGCAAAATCAGGCCCTAAGAAAATGCATGTAATACCTACCAATTCTAAAGCAAGTGCTTGTTTTACACTCTTGCTCTGTTAAAATAGAATATGCATGCACGTGTAACAATATCATAGATGTTGTCTAAAGGGCAGGTCATATTTCTTTGTTTTCACCTTTTAAACACTAAAAATTTGCTGCAAATTTTGAGGTACAATATTGACACCTCTAAAATTAATCTTACTGAATTGTGATAGAATAGGAAAATGCTCATATTTTAACAGAGCACACTGCTTAACTTACAGAGATTTCATATATATTGTTTCAAAACAGAAAAAAATCAGGCTTGTATACTTAGTACTGTACTAGAGAAAGATATATTTATAGCTAATAACATAACTTTTTTTATAAACCTGCAGCAAAACTTTTGTATTATAATGTCGGTGATTACAAATTCTTAACTGTGGCATTGCAAACATACCTTTAATTTACTGTAGCAGTAAAACACCTAATCAATAAAAGCTTGTTAAAAATAACCCAGACAACAACAACAACAAAATATCTGTTTAATCGGTGAAATCTGCGTGTTTTAAATAGCTAGTTGAAGGTCTTGTCCATCAATGTCTGTTTCAATTCTGAGGGCACCACTGACAAGCAGCTCTGTGCTCCACCAAGAGACATTGGTGTGTGAACTGATTTGGAGGTCACCCATCATTTTAAAAACACGATCAATACAATCCTGAAACGATCCTCAGATTCATTTAATAAGTGAAAAAGAATAGGTCAGTGATACCCCAGTGAGTTCCCTGTTATTTTGTGAAAGACTTTTTTTTTTTTTTTACCAGTATAAATCAGGTTCTCTTTGTGCTTTTAAAAATAACGGCATTTGCATAATTTCACACTGAGAAATTCCCTAAAGAAGGTATATTAACACATTCATTAATAAAGTATGAGTGAGACTTCCCATATTTTCACATTCATGAACTTGCTTTTACATCTAAAGTAAAAACAAGTCCTTTTACCCATTATTGAATGGTATGTCAATCTTACACCAGAGAAAATAACATGCAATTAATATTAGAAGGCAGTAGGATTGTAAGTCGTATTTGTGATTTTATGTTTGAAACAACTAACCTGTATAGGTAATAGTTGGTATTTAAAATAAAGACAACCCCATCTTGCTTGACCTATTGTCAAAAACATTGTTTTCTCTTAAATGTACTTGATAAAAATAATTAGGTTTTTTCATCTGAAAAAGTTAATTCAAGCCCTTTGCAATACAGTATTCTTATTGCTGCTTTGTGACAGGAGAAAACAGAAGTTGGCACAACAGTAATGAGAAGTCTCTTTCTACCCATTAAGCTGATTGGTTCATGTATTTTTGTCTACCGGTGGAGATTTTAAAATTGCATGTTTTCTTGGAAACACAGAATCTATTTTTGGAAGTACTGTTAGAAAATAGCAGCAACAGGTTACCGGGTCTCACTGGGGGCTGTTTCTCAGCAGAGAGAGCAGCCTGGAGTGGTGGCATCAGCAGCACAGGTGGCCCCAGATGAGGACAAGTGAGAGTCCTCCCTTCCCACTGGCTCTGGGTGGTTCAGCAGGCTCCAGGCATAAGGGAGGAAGGAATACGGGGAGAAACCAAAGGAAGGGGGAGAACAGCTTGTGCAGCTCCAAAATGGCAGAGCGCTCTGGACTACTGGAAGATAGCTGGGCACCGTGTGGTCTCCTTCCTTCTTCTTCACCTTGCCCCTTTCAAATATAAATGAATCAAAGCTCACGTGCCCATAATCTTGGCAGATGCCAGAACGCCTCACTCACAGCTAGCCATTAGAAACAGCCTGCCTTCCATCTGGAACTCGGCTGTCTCCTCTTAAATCCAATGAGATTTCTTGTCAGCAACTTTTTAGCAAAGTCCAATCTTGTACACATCCATCATTCCTTATCTCCTGTGGCACTTGCTCCTCGCAGTTTGACCAGCCCTGAACTCCTGCTTGCTAGATGTTTTTCTGGATTGTCTGCCACATGTCAAAGGTGGGAATTTACTGTGGCACAGTGTCAGACCTGCCCTTTGTTCTGCAGAGACAGCAGTTTAACAGTGTGGAAGAAAAGATGGCACGCACAGTATGTCTGCCACCAGTGCTGACTTTCCTGGCCTCTGTCCCTCAGATTGTAGCTCTTCGGTTCCAGTGACAAGCACTGGAGCAGCTCATATACATGTCCTCAGCAGCAGCTTCATCCTTTTGGGCTTTTGCTCAGCCTGCCCTGTGATGTAGCACCTATGGCAGTGCTGGCAGAGCCACTCTGTCTCGGTGAACCCAGCACATGACCACCTCACTTGGTGCACGGTCCCCTGCGTGCGTGGGAGATTACTGACCCAAGTGCTAAGGGCTACTGAATTTGGCTCAGAACTACTTTTACATTGCTTTCTAAACTACTTCATGGTGTCTGGGGTTGTGTTGGAAGGTTGTAAGATTTTAGAACTGGTACTTTCATCCTGATTTGCTTAGCTTTTTCAGATAAATCTTTTTGTTTCTCTTTTCTGCATTATAGCAGCACATATAAGCTGGCTCAGAGGTTGCTTCAGATGCGTGTGTACTGGGAAGGATAGCTTAGCATCCTTGTAACTCACTGTATTCTCTCCATATCCCATAGGCTTTGCTGTTCATGTAAGCCAGAACTTCTCTCCTATGTAACATTAATGAGCATTTGTCCTAAATATGATCACAGATTGTCTTCAATAGGTGATAATGAAGCAGCATCTCTTCTTCATTGTTCTACAGAGTGATCTTGAATCCATGCACATCTTTTGATCAACTGTGAAGTTTCATACTCTTTCTAGCTTTCCAGGTACACTTTGATAATTTTTAATAGGTGAAGTAGTGTTTCTTCTTACATTTCCCAGATAATCCTCTACAAAGGTGGTGATAGAAGCCATGGGACACTTTTCCTCGCCTATGCCTAACTCTTTTTCTCTTGTAACCTATGTTCTTTTAATGATTTCCATTTAAATTGCAATTCAAATAAAAAAAAAAAAATCCAAATAAAATAAGCCTTCAAATTTATTGAAAATTCTTTTATTTTAAAAACTTTACTAGGTCACCTATCCATACATTCTTGCAAGTACTTCCATTAAGAAAGGAGACTATGGTTGCCTTGTGAGAAGAAACTGATGCTCTGGCCCCAATAATCAGACCACAGTAGTTGGGATAGGACACAAACTGTTGCCCCATGGCATATTTTTGCCTTGCTAAACTATCTCATTTGGGACCACATACCAAGAAAGATGAGATAGATTCATGGCCAGGGACTATAACTGTACAGTGCTGAACAAAAACAACAACTCAGATTGAGACATTTATACTGGATACAGTAGTATTTCTTCTTTTATATCCATGTCAGTAAACACATGAGACTCCATATGGCAACCCACACAGCTGACTCACTGGTCTCATTTAATACTAAGCCATATTGCAAGCAGGTGCTGGTGTTCAAAATTTTTGTCCACATGCAGTAATACATGGTGTGGTTAGACTATTCAGCAGTAGCAGAACTTCAGAAAGCTTCCATGTTTAAAAAATGTTGTTTCTGTGTGTTTTTTACTTTCACATAAGTTAACCTACTATCCTAGTAGGAAGAAATTATATTCAATCTGGTGGGTTTTTTTAAAGTTTCTTCTGGAACTACTGATACTAGTAGCAATTTGGCTCTCATAAGGAGAAAAGGAATCTAATATGTAAACTGACAGTTCAAGTGAGATTTTTTGATTCTCAAAGCGTTGGCAAAAATATATTGCTTCATGCTTGTAGATCCCTGCATATTGCAGCATTCCTTTTCTTTGTTTACTAGATAGGCAAAGCTGAAAGCCATATTAATTTACTGAATAGATTGATTTCTTCCAGGTTCAGCGGAAAACTTTCTTATCTTGGAAAGCCTTTATCAATTTCAAGTACCATTCATATTGCTAAAGTAGGAATCTTTCTTCAGGTGACTACAATGGCAATATTCTGTTTGTTATTAAGGAAATTAATGTGATTTATATTGACAATTTTTTGTACTTGCTACATTTCTATGTTGTAAAAATACAAATATTTTAACTGACAAAATAGCTGTAGCCATTTGCTCTTTCTGTATAAAATAAAAATCTATAGACACATTTTCATCACAGAAGTCTTCTCAGCTAGTGGTTTTCCGAGATAAAACGGCAGGATGAAAAGGAATAAGTGTTCCCTAAAGAGGGGCAATTGCACCAGGAACAGCATAGCAATACCTCAGCCTCAGACCTATCTATTTAAACTTACTAGAGCCAGACAGAATTCTAAAGATATAGTAAAGCTGTGCAACAGCCAATATAGCTGTTCAGGCAGGCAGAAGTGAAAGGGAAGAAAGGGAGGAAAAAAAGGCTGAATGTCATTATTGTGGATTTCTTTGCAGTGGTAGTTCTCATGACTCCTACCTACAATATCAACATTCTAAAATATTTGTGAAGACCCACTTCTGTAATGCTCTTGCACCCATCTCTACCTCTTTTTTTTCTTTTTTTGCCAGCATCCAAAATATACTAACAAATTACACAGTTAATAGTGCTTTCTGGATAGCTGATGAGCCTTCCTCGGAACACTTGCAAATCTATTCATGAATTCCTTATCCATGATTCATAAAGTAAACTCTTGCTCAAAATCTGAATACTTTATTCATAAATAAAATGATATGAGATGGAGAGAAAATAATTTGGTTTGGTTTATTAAAACTCCAGGTGGCACAATATAGCCATCTACAAATTCATTTCAGAAGTTTGTCTCTACGCACGACAGAGAGATTGTTGTTCTAAAACCAGCATGTGTTAATTCAGAGTCGATTTTCTGGTGTGAAGCATGGGGGTTTTGTTATTGTTATGGAAACCTGGAGACTCTTCATCCAGCCATAGTCCTAGCTAGACTCATCCTTGCTTTGGCTGCACCTAGACTACACCAGCACCATCCCTGAGTTAAGTGCCATGGTGCTTCACATCCCATATAGCTTTTTATCAGATGAGGATGGCTGTACCCAAACTGCTGTCAGGAATAGGCAACTGACTTGACCTTTTCCTCTGCCTAGCCATTCCTGAGGGACAGCTAGTTTCATGGGCCAAAACTATGCTAGGTTATCTACCAATAATTAACGGGAGATCTATCAAGCATTTATAATTTACCAGTAATTAATGATTTCCAAGTAAATAATGATGACTATGGATAGTCCCACCCCCGTAGTGGAGCCCATGCACTGGTTCCGCTCCCGGCACTGGTGCAAGACAGGAGAAGCAGGACATGCATGACCTTGCCCCCACTGAAAGGCTGCAGGAGCAGGAAGCTGGCTGATCTGAAGTGAGCAGGAGCTATGGCAAGCTCTGACATGACCGGCAGGTCATCTTGTGTGCCCTTCAGCCAGTGCTCCCTTCACCTCTGCTGCAGAGCCGATGCAGCTGGCTAGGGGCTGGCAGGTCAGGTGCTCCTTGCGAGAGCCTCAGAGCCCCTTTTGCCCAAGCCCTTAACAGCTACAAGCAATGCTCAGTTGGTGAAATTACACCAGTGCCTGTTGCTTAATGTATGGTTACATAGCATAACACAGGAAGGATCTGAATAACTTCCTCAGCATAACAATATTTTCTAATGGTAGTGTTGTTTTAGCTGTGATAATATAAGCACAGATGCAAGAGAGGCTGTAGGAGGAATATCTATTATCATGCCAGGTGCTACAGCTAAAAAAAAATGGCTGGAATACAGAAGCTGCCCTTTAGTTATTTCACAGAATCCTAGTGAATCTGGATGTGCAAAAAAACATCACTTGTCCATTATATTAATTTCAAGTTATTATAACTAATGCAAAAGGGAATATGTTCACAATGTTTCCTCTCAAAAAAAAAAAAAAAAAAAAAAAAAAAAAAAAAGCTTTTAAATTATATTCTTTGGTTTTAAAATCCTACTGAAATACCCTCCTTCCCAAGATACACAAAGCAGAAAACACCTGTCTTGAAATATGTCCAATGTGAGTAATCTCATATTAAAATGCCTCTTCTGTTGTTTGTTTTGAAAAAGGTTGAAGGGGCTGGTAACCAAAAGAAATAAGAAAATGGAAAAAGATCTTGCAGTTACTAAGTAAAACATCTTTTTCAGGGCCTTTTAGTGTGGGTTTTTTTCCACACTTTTTTAGTACTGTGCTCACTTTAACTCTGCTCTTGACCCATTGCATCTTTTTAAACCGTGTTGTGCTTTGCATCTCATGTGTGACATCCAGCACTATGTGAACATTTCCCAACTTCCCAAAGCAATTTCCACTTTAAGCATATTTCATGAACATTAATGTTATTTTGCAAAACTACTTTTATGTTTTGTCTTTGATTTTCAAGGCAAGATATTTTTTTTCTTTTGCAGTTTTTTCTTTGCTGCTTTTAAGCTCTAATGAAGTATCACCCTGGCATTATTTTTTTTTTTTTTAATTGGAGAATTAATAGATTGGCAAAAGGATCAGAGGTACTCATTTTATACATTTTCTAAAAAGCTTACTCCTTTGTGGTGCTGACTTACTAATTAAACTGGGATTGTTCTCTGCCTTTTTGGAAGCTCATTTGAGGGGTACCAAGAAACAAACAATCTTTACAAGCACAAGTAAAATGGGTCACCAGACCATTGCAGATTCCTCCATTTGGGCTTTATCTGTTATGTATTGAATATTTCTAGTGATCTGCTGAGTAACTTGATTTTCCACTGCATTCAAAGGGAACTGAAGAGACTCCACACTTTGCTGGCCTGATCATTTCTTTGTGAGTCTTTGCCATTCTCACTGAACAGCATTAATAACATTCTGGCTGGGGATTTGAACTCAAATTTGCCAACTGTTTTCTACTAACAAGATATTTCTAGGCTGCTTGTAACTTGCCAAACAGATCTATTTAGAAAAGAAAGGAAGAGCTAAGTTCCTAAGTCTTAACAGCCTAAGATGGTTCCTATACTTCCTGAATATAAATCAGTGCTTCGGATAAGAGGGATAGGCTTCAATGCACACCGGCAGTCAGGCAATGAAACAAAGCAGATGTCCAATGACACTTTGCATTAAAACTGGCAGTTTATGGTAGCTATCTTGCTTTTAGCAAAATAAAATATAAATTCATAAATGGAATTAAAAAAAGGAAATGAACCAAAGACTATCCCTGTGCATATACATGCATTTATTCCTAGGTTTGTGTAGATTATACAAAATAAGTTTTTCTGTGGCTATGAACCAGGGAACTCATTTTCCTCTACTATTTGTCCAGCCTTGTTGTTTCGAAAAACAAAGGCATTACACATTATTAAATACATTTCAGACTCAAGTGTCTGAATGTATTCACACATCATCAAAACATAGTAATGTGGTGAGATTGCTTCAGGAAATATATATTCAGGTAAATTCTTCCCGCACTATTTCTTCAAGAAGATATAGTTTCATCAAAATCTCCACTAGGAATATTGTATAAACTGTTGTGACTTTCATATCTGGCATTAATGTACTTGAAAATGTTTTACTTTAAGTTGAATCAGCTTCTGCTTTTTGCAGTACAAAAATATAACATAAATCCATGATAGATGCTTATTCTTTTCCCATTATGTAACAATATGAAAATCCCACGTTTTTATAGCAGGTTTTTAATTGTTATTGCTAAGACAAATAAGGATATAAATGCTAATACTAATGCAAGTAAAGTAGGAACAAGGAATATGTATGTGAATATACTATTATGCATATTATACTGTATTCTTATTATTTATGTACTGATGCATTTATCAGGATAGATTACAGAAACCTCCTTGAGATGGCTTAAACAAGATTATACACTTCCAGTACTTTTTTGGCATATGGGATGACATCTGCAAAGACAATCCTGAAGCAAAGCATCATAGTCCTTCCTCATGGATATGTAGCTTAGGTCTGAGAACATAAGAGTCTTTCCTCATCATATGAAGATAAATCAGAAGAAAATTGAACTCAAGCAGTAACTAGTACATTCATACCACTTTACTATAGGGATTTCATTTAGGATTGCAGTCATGTTAGGTTCTTAGATAGGTGATGGAGAAACAAAACAAAATGTACTGTTGCCTGAAACATTTTTATTTTTTTTACAGTATCCTAATTTGCTCTGGTAAGGTCTTTACTACCTCTCATTAAATATAAATGGAGTTGGGGTGACTACAATCCCGCTTGAGGGATCTATGTTAGGTGCCACAAATAGGTGGAATGAATCAGATCAAAATAGTCAAGTACAATGAAGCAGGTAACATGTGTTGAGATTCCTGAGAATATTATACTTATATATAGCTTTTGGGAGCATTAAAAACAGACAGGCAAGCAGATCAATCCATGGGGTCATACAAGGTTTGGCAAGTGCTAGAGAATAAGGCAAAGACCAGAGCAATAGCATGAAAGTGTCACAAGAGTGAATTTGTGTGGTGAATACTGCAGTGCCAGAGCAAGTATTAAAATGATGGAAGTGACGTCAATATGTGAGGAAGAAAAGCAAATATCAAAATGTTGTAGAATGTGCCTGAAGACCCAAGGAAATGTTTAGTATGATTACTTTAGTTAATTTTGAAGCGGGCAGAAGTTATAAATTAGAGGAAACACAGCCCATATTGATAGAAGACCATGAGTAATGCAGCAACATATTCTGTAACAGAGGAGTCTTTCAGAGCTGCAGTCAGGAAGGAGCTGGAGGGAACCTTCAGAGGAGATGCCAGCAGTGACTGGCAAGTGATTGCATTCTCTAACCTTTTAGCACTGTCCTCACTGGTCAGTAAATGTAAATAGCCAGGCCCATGTTAAGGAAATAACACCTAGGACTGAGTTTCCTACAAAGTGGTACATTTATAAAATGTTGATTTTATCAGCCCATCTTGAAGACTTTATTGTGTAAACCAATTGGGCAAAGAGCATTACTTGCAATATAACATACCTACTTTCAGTAGCACATTTTCTTTGTGAATTAACTGCTCCAGAATACAATGCTCAATTAGAATACTATGAGTGGTTTCACTTTGAGGTTGTGAAGAGTTAACTCCCTTTGTTGACTTAGGGCATGATTTCTTGGTTCATTTTCCTAGTATTGATTGGGTTGGTATTTGTTTTTTGTGCTTTCAGAAATCTTACTGTTTGCATTAAAGAAGGCAATATTTTCACCCTCCCTGCATTGCCCACTCTCATCCACCTCCAACCCCAGCAAGAGGCTGATTAATAAAGCACTGTTTACAGGGTACACAGGGTACTTTTAGGGAAGTGCCCTCAGGAAAAAAAAAAAAAAAAAAAAGTGTTCTACCATCAAATAAATGAGTCACCACTAAAAATAAGCTGTTCAACATACATTTTTTTAGAAGTTCTGGGTCCACTCTTTCCTGCTGCAAACCTCTATTTCAAATATGAACATTGGAAACAACAACTTTTTGGAAATGTTGACTTTCCCCAAGTTACATTCATTTAGCTGATACCAAGGCATAAGTGCAGTCAATAGCAGGAATCTTGCCCCAAAGCTGCCCCTTTTGCTTTTGCCAGAAGCTTCAGGTATGAGATGCCCATGCCTAAAGAGCTGAACTCTGTTTCCCTTTGTCATGTCTGTTCCAATTTTGCTGCTGCTGCCAACAGCAATACACAAGTTGTCTTGATGGGTGTCTTGGTGGACTGGAAGGATCAGGGGCCCAGGCTGAGCTTAAAGGAGCCCCTGGGCTATGGGAAGAGGTCCCAGGGGAGGGTTGGTGTCCTCAGGGACCAGTACCCTCTTTCCCTGCCGTGAATATCCTCAGTCTTCACAGCAGCTTCCCAGCCTGGCCAAGAACCTCTTGGAATCTTCCTGATTCCTCTCAGCCATCCTTCAACGTTGCCCACCCCCTTCAGCTCTATGCCTGGTCTATAGCCACAGATTTTTACTTTGTTTCCTAGAAGAGAAGAAAAAAGTTTGTTTTGCCTTCATGTTAGGGAAAGCAAATCTCAATTTTGTCTCACAGTGCTGAAAGAAGCTTTGTATTGGATTTGAAATTAAAAGTAATTGATCTGAATCTTGAGTTAGCACTTCGAGGCTTAGTTTAAAATAAACAATTTTCAGCAGATGACCCAAAAGTAAAGGATGAAAGGTTAAAAAAAAAAGGTAAATTCATCTTGACTGAGTAAAATATCTATAATTTTTAAATAACTTGGGTAGACAGGTTAAAGCTCTTTCGTGGCTTTTTCAGATGCCATTTCACTGTTAAATACAAGTTTCAGGGATACCAGTTATTCCAAAGGTTCATTTGTTATTTAAAAATATTTAACCAGGCTTTCCCAAAACATTGAGGTAAAGCTCTTCACATCGTGAACAATTTTCTGGAGCAAAAACACTATGGCACTGAAGGAAAATCTAAGCTTCCAAAATATATATACGGTCTTACAATATCCAGGTTTAATGATCCCAGATTTAATTAATCGTTTTATACAATCAGACCTAACAGTTCCTTCAAAGGTTCTGCTATTGTGGAAGGGATATCCTGGGAGTGAAATCCAAAGAAATCAAAAGAGAAATGACAAATTATTTGAAAGAGGCAAACACTTCCTCTGAGGAATCAGCCTTTTTGGAAGGTTTTATGACTTATTTTGTGGGAGCAAGTATTGATTCCTTAGACAGTGCTCACTCACAGAGTTCTCTGTTATCTTTAAAATGTTCTACAATTTTGAGACATGAAAAAAAGCTGAATATTCTAGTGGAGTAGGCAAACTAGCAGTATAATAACCCTGCCCTAGGTCTCAGTAAATATAGCCTGATTCAGCTAAATTAACAGCAGCTGTGAACTTTTCTGCAATTATTCTGTGCTTATGCTTGTGTAATTGGGAGCAGGTATCAAACCTCAGTTCTGCAGCATCCCAAGCATTAGCAGCACTGGAGACTACCCACCTGGCAGCTTTCTGCTGCATCAGCCTACAAGAAGGTTACGTCTGTTTTTGAAATGCAACCGGGGTGAAACTTACACTATATCCATTGTTCTGCCCTTCCCACCTTTCCACAAGTGAGGAATCTTTTCCAAGGTATTAAGCCAGTTTAACCTGATATCTCATTGCCAATAATCCAATGTCCTTCACTTTAAAGGTTTACTTTGCTACGTAACCTTCTCTCATTTTGAGATGTATATAGAAATCTCACAGGATTTTCCTATAAATATCAGTAGATACACTTTTTTTCCTATTCAATTATAACACCTATTAGCTTTTTCAGTCTTGCCACATTAACCATCACCTGAAAACTCTTCACTTCACTATTCTTTCTTAGATCCTTATCAGATGTTGTTTCAAAATAGTTTCGGTCCTGTGAGCTTAAAATGATATGGGTGAATGTAGTATAAGCCCAGTGGTAGGGAACTTCTGGAGGGATAACAGGATACTGCTACACTTCTGTATTTGCATCTGTTTTGTTTGCATGCCATGTTAAGCATGTCTTAAAACAAAATTAATAATAATTCAGATTTTGCAAGCAATGGTCTTAAAACCAAAGAGGTTTGTACTAGCCAAATCCAATTTAATTGGATGGTTAAAGCACTAAACAGTCAGGGTGAGATCCACAAAGATTGGTTCTGTGACGTTGGTAAGAGATTCACCTCACTCACCTTCAGTCATCTAACGTTAGTAACCTCAGTCTACACTGATAAGCCATTGATAATAGAAAAAAATGAGATGGAGCTACAGGGTGGTTCATACCACTTACCTATTGTGCCATCTAAGGATGCTTCCTTCTTTTATTGTCCATCCTGGGTTATGCTCATGGCTCATACTTAAATGTGTAATCTTTATTCAGCTGCAAGTGAGCTGGGGATTGTTCTAAATATCAGGCCTTTTACATCTGGCTCCTCTTAGGCCCATTTTAGTCACCAGGGTTCCTAATAAAAGGAATGGGGGAATTACACCTTTTCTAGCAGACTTTCAGCAGCTAGGTTGCTGCAAGATGAACTGCAAATGACAGCAGCAAGAACAACGAGGAGAGGGATGTGTTTCCTCATAAAGGCAGTAGAACTTAAGTCACCTATGCGTTTACATCCAAAAGATTTCACCTCTTCAGCTGGTTTGGGGCTTCTCTTTAAAAGGTGGGCGATAGCAAGCTCTTAAAAGCATTAGTAACGTACCCTCTGTATACTAAACTGAGGACATGAGTACTGAATGGGAGTCTAGGAGGCTGTTCCCTCTTCTACCTGTGGGAGCCAAAATGACATGCCCTCAAAGGTTTTTAGCACTTGTCTGCTTAAGCTGTATATGAATGCACAGAGGGAAATGGCCCAGAGGAGCAGATAGAGAGATGAGGGATTGGCAGTAAGGACAATAAGCTACAGCAGGAAAATTTCCCTTCTCCCATTGCAATATTAGCATTTTATCCAACAGCTACTGGAAACAGAGTCTGGGTTATATGCTCTTTTTCCCACATGTAACTGACATTGAAATCCAGGAAAATATTGTTGGCAGTTGGACTAGATGAACATTGTAGGTCCCTTCTAAATTAAATAGTCTATTCTATTCTATTAAACAAATGCTTATTTCTTACTGCATTCATCGAGCATGTCTATGACACAATATTTATAGAACCACAGAATCATAGAGTCAAACAGTTTGGGTTGGAAGGAACCTTTAAGGATCATCCAGTCCAACTCCCCTGCCATGGGCAGGGACATCTTCCACTAGACCAGGCTGCTCAAAGCCCCATCCAACCTGGCCTTCAACATTTCCTGGGATGGGGCATCCACAGCTTCTCTGGGCAACCTCTTCCAGTGCCTCACCACCCTTATGGTAAAAAAATTCATCCTTATGTCCAATGTAAATCTACCCACTTTCAGTCTAAAACCGTTTGCACTTGTATTGTCATTACAGGTCCAGGTAAAAAGTCTTCCTCCATCTTTCTTATAAGCCACCTTGAAGTATTAAAGGTCCAATAAGGTCTCCCTGGAGCCTTCTTTTTTCCAGGCTGAACAACCCCAACCCTTTCAGCCTTTCTTTATAAGAGAGGTGTTCCAGCCCTCTGGTCATTTTTGTGGCCCTCCTCTGGACCCATTCTATAAGTTCTGTGCTTTTCTTGTACTGGGGACCCCAGGACTGGATGCAATCAGTATTTAAGCTTAAATCAAACCTTGCTTTTGCATCAGCTGCATTGCCTGTATCTGATGTGACTCAATTGGGTCTTTTAGTCAGAATACTGAGGTATGGGGTGGACTTTCTACTGCTTTGTCTTTAAATGTTGTCAGGACACAACTGTATTTCACCAGCTGGCTCCGAAAATTCAAGCCTGAATTTGAAAACAATTACCAAAAATACTCTGTGGTGCTATATAGTGCCACAGCTTTAGTGTTCTCCTGCTACGGAACTAGCTTGCCCTGTCCTATGGGGCAGGAAGGCAGCAGACCACCCACAAGAGCTGCATCTTGCCCATGAACCTTACAGGTGAATGAGAGTCCTGTGGAAGGAATGCACAGAAGCGCCTGACCACTGGGTGGATGGATGTAGTTTCAGATCTTGACAAGATTTTGGAGGTTTTCCACTTACTGATGTGCCAGAAATAGAACAAGGACTGGGATGGAAGGATAATAAGAAGATAAGGATTTTCACTGTGTCCCTCAAAAAACTAGGGAAAATTCATTGGTGTGCTTTTTCATGTCCTCACCTTCTGAAACAGGTTTGCGGAAAAATTTAAATTTTTTTATTATCTCCAAGTTGCACTATCAAATGCTTATAGCTGTTGCAGCTAATCAGTAGAGACCTAACAAAGATGAAATGACAGCATTCTCCATTTTCTTGTTAACAGGGAAACTGAACAGTACAAAGCAGATATATATATATAACTTTTTATTTTTATTTTTATTTATTTTTATTTTTATTTTTTATTATTTTTATTTCTTATTTACTTTACATTGAGAACAGACTTTTAATAGTAATTTTTCTGTTTTTATTGAGTATATCATTGTCTTTACCAGTAAGAGGATTTTAAAAAACCCACATCATTAACTGAATTCCTATAGGTGTCAGCACCCTGTGATGTGTGAATGCTGAGCTGCAAAATGCATCCCATGAGCAGCAGAAAAGTACATTCTTTCAGGTACCTTTGCCCTTGTTATCCACCTTGTTCAGATTCATGTTTCGTGCACTGTGAGACTGGGCTCCCTGGGGCAGGCATTGACCTCTTTCTAGCAAAGCGTAAGCAAGCCATTCGTTGGAAATGAAGCAAAAGGAGCATCTTTTTCCTTTCTTGTGGGATCATTTTTAGTTAGGAGGAAGCAAACATAGAAGTGTCTGTGTTCTTTGAATAAAAAAAAAAATTGTAGTTCTGTGCTTGCCAGCTCTTAAAGAGAAACAGACTGAAAACAAGGAGCAAAATTAAATTGTTCTGCTCTGATATTTTTTAACAGTCTCCCAAAATAAGCCATTTATTTTGGTATTTTTACTAACAGAACTCCCAGCATTCTTCTTAAAAATGCCTGTGTTTAGGATGCGGCTTCTCACATTTTTTCATTACCACAACGATGAGTCCCCATGCAAAGTCTGGGAGATCCTGCGTTACCAGGCAAGGCAAGTTGCCAACAATTGCAAAGTGTAAAATTTTCATCCTGTTCTTTCTATGATGGCAGTTTTCCCCAGAAAGCCTTTCTGAAAGCATGAAATTCTCATTTGGATATGCCTAGGCAGGAAGGTAAGGAATTTTCCCTTACCTGCCAGTATCCTTTCCCAGCCTGTGCAGCATTTGAAAGTCTAGCAAAATAGGGTAGGACACAACTCTGGGAAGCTGCAGATGGCTCCAGCAGAGCTGGAGCTCTGGGAAAATGTGCTAGCAACATTGCTGGCCAATGAGCCTCAACTTATTGTAGCATCTTCATCTGAGAGCGTAGGGCTGGGCCATAGGCATGATGCCCTTAGATCCCTACCAAAGTCACATGGAGCAGGCCAGGGAATAGTCAGGCTCTGTCCCTTCTGCCCTTCATTTTAATCCAACAGCAAATGGCTTCCTCGTGCCAAAGTTTGAGTGGAAAAAGAAAGCCTCGCTAAAGTCTCTCTGAAGTACAGCTGCATCAGTAATGATGCAGTTCGCTCACTATCTATGGCTCTGCTTAGAGTCACCACCCAGGTTTACAGCATCTTTTGTGTGTTCTTTATGGATTTTTTTAGCAAAACATTGCTTTGAGTTACAGCCTCCTTTTCGCTGTTACTGCTGATGTTACCTTCAGTGTTGCATGAGTAGATAAG
The DNA here is from genome assembly GCF_017639655.2 of Falco naumanni. Lineage (NCBI taxonomy): Eukaryota > Metazoa > Chordata > Aves > Falconiformes > Falconidae > Falco > Falco naumanni. Next base: position 55,395,414 of record NC_054055.1, read on the forward strand.
AAAAAGACTGAAGGCACACTCCTGTTCTTCCTTCCAGCTGCTTCTGCGTGCCAGCTGGCACTGCAGCTGATGGTGCACATGGACATCAAGTGCTATGACATGAGATGTCTTTGAATCTTCAGGGATATTAATGCAGCTGGGAAAAATGACACATAGGACCTCATCATTGACAGAATATGACATCACATTGTATGATAAAATAATTCAGACTTTAGTGTAATAGAAGGAAGTTGTTTCAGGCCTTTAGCCAAAGATTCTGCAGCTAAATGAGTTCATAGGAAGTCTGTCTTTTGTATTTTTACTTTCCTTGGAGTACCTCTAATATAAATGGTAGTTTATCCTTGGATGCTGGTACCAACATAGTGTCAGCAGAATTTATTGGTATTCTTTACTTCTAGTACTCTGCACAACAAAACTTTTTCACCACTAAGAAAAGCACACATCATAACAAAAATATCACATACTTTGAGTCACATCTCAGTACTGATTCACACAATATATTTAATTGGAAGTATTTTGTAGAGAAAAATACAGTTAGTTGCAAGTGAAAACTGAATATTAAATGAACTAGTGTCAGCACTCTGTACTGATAAATTGGTTTTAATTCAAAGAAACAGGCAGCACTTTCAATTAATCTTTACCATATCAAATAATTGTGCAATTTAGAATTCCATTAAATACTTCCAGAAAGCATGAATTTCCAGAAATACTGAACTTTGCCACTCTGTAATTGGCAACAATGTAGATATGGGCAGAAACTAGAGCTCTCCAATTAAATATCCATTACATTTTAATGCATGCTGTGGACAAACAAGTGTAGTGTTGTTGTACATCTTTATTTTAGAAGGGGTTTAGAAGTTATCACATGACAGTCTTACAAACAATCAAGGGAAATACTGTCCAGATTAAACAACTTTATCATGAACATGAAGCTGGTGGAAAACTGTTTTGGGAAAGAATTAACTGTGGCTTATTGTCAGAGTGAAAAGATGTTTATTGTGTGGTATCACAAAAGTCTGTCCAAATCTCGGCAATATTTTTCACTGATGACAGTGGAAGCAAGAGCATCTTTATTAAATTTTCATATGTTATGAAACTCTAGGTCTGCAAGTACTTCGGAAGACAAGATAAAATTAAAAAAAAAAAAAAAGACCTGCTGTTTTAATATGCTTAAGTAAAATATAACTCAGTAGCAAAAAAGGATTTTACTTAGGCGGGATCAAACTAAGATACAAATGCAAAATGGGAAATAACAGATTCTGCAGAAAAGGACTTGAGGGTTATTATGGGCTGCAAAATGAACATTTGCCAACATTTATTGTTGTATTATGAAGAAACAGCTTCTCTGTTGGGAAACACAAACCACAATGGCATACGAACTTTTTTTAAAAGAGTTTTCACCTTCTTTCCTTCTCTTCCAATTCCTTACCTTGAGCACTCATCCAAATTCAGATTGAAAGGGAACTGTAGGCAAACCTCCTGCTCAAAGCAGGGTCTCTGCAGGTCTCCACTTGTTACCAGCCTCCAGGTAGGGTGTGACCCATTAGTCCAGTCATCCAGATGTTTTTTTATCCATCTGGCCTTCCACTATGCTGAGTCTAGTGTAGTGTGATTTTAGGAATGGGCATGGGCGGGACAGGGCATGCGAGTATTGATAATTGTCCAAAAGGAACCAACAAGATCTAGAAAACATGACCTACAGGAAAAAATGAAAACATTTCAGCTGGAGAGTCAGAGAAGGAAAACCAGGAAGTTGCTGTAATAACAACCTTCTAATATATTATGGTAGCTCACAAAGGAATTGTAGAAAAACTAGTGTAATCAAACTCAAAGCAAGGTCTTCTAGAGAAGGAAGGTGATTTCTTTTTCCCCACAGAATGTGTAAATAGATTGATTTTTCACACTCGTATTCTCATAGATTTCATTCACTCGGCATACTCACACACTCTAAGCCTAAAACAACTATTGCTTTTCAGTGATATGGGAGACGAAGTATAAGTAATTTGGTATGTCCCTGAAAAAGCTTGCACATACGCAAACAGTACATACCCAAATTCCTTCCAAAGATATGCCTGTGCCTCTGTGTATTGTGTAGGTAGTACTGACATATATCTAGGAAAGATACGGAAGAATTCCCCTCTATGCATCTGGTATGAGATGGTAATTACACAATGTCTGTTTAAGTGTACTTGGAGTTTTTTTAGGTTTAGTAATTTCTGGTAACTTTTTGGGAGGTATTAAATTTAAATCTGTTCTAAATATTTTATCCATTGTGCACATTTATTTTCACAGTTCTGTTTATGAGAGAAGTTCAGATTATTAATGTTTCTAAAATGTCCTAACCCTACATACTGAATAGGACAATCAATACAGCATACAGGAGGAAAAAAAAAAAAAAAAACCAACAAAATAAACAAACCAAAAAACCCAAACATGCAGTACAATTTAAAATTAGGTTTTTCCTCCTTTAACAATTCAAGCAAACCTATTTTTTTTAATTGGGACATTCAGACTATGACACATATCAAAGAACAGTAAGTTTACCACCCTCTGTACTAATTTGGCACATATGTACATGCCATCAGTTTTCACTGGTTACTTTCATTTCCAAAATCTGTTTTCTATGCTTAACATCCAGATATTTATGTAAACTAACATATGACAGATTAATTAATGTAATTCTGTCTGTAACTTGCTGCATTATGCCTATTTATGTTTTGCAGTGAAAAAAACAAAAGCAATTTTGCATATACTTTGCTGAGCCTTGTAAATTGAAGCTATTTCCTTTGGAATTAATCTCTAGCTCATTTTAGGTCTGCTCCTCTGTTGACTTAATAGGTGTTTTTTTGCCAGGAACAAGCACACAAACGATTTAAATCACTAGATATCATTATTTAAACACAACTTACATATTTTAAAGGGCAAAAGACTGTATACTGTAGCCTGCAGGTCAGCTACACCAATAATGCAACTGAATGTTAGGAGCAACGCTCCTTATACTCTAAATTGCCTGTTATTTCAGTTTGGACTTGATATTGTCTAGAGGAAATACCATTTAGCTAGTTCTCCACACTGTTTCTCCTTTTTTTCTTTTAATCTCTTTTTCCATAACGTGGCTTTCACAAAGAAAGAAATGTTAAGCGTATCTGATAATGTTTGATTCCTTGAAAGCAAAAGTAACCCAAGTTCCCTGTGGATCTAAAAGTGCACTTAATTAGTCCAACCACATAATTTCTCAAAGAAAATCATTATTCCAGTAGTGTAAATGAAGGTCAAATGAAGGCAATTCACTAGGATTTTCTATCTCAGAATTTCAGTTATATCTGCTTGCAATTTTTATTTTGCATAGGCATGTTGTAGACCTTGCTGAAATTAAAAACTGCATGCAGTTTAAATAACTATTGACAAAAACAGACAAAAAAAGGATTGTGACTTCCTTTGTGTACAATACCCTCTAAAATATTTGCTACACGCAATCATATGAGATACAGTTCAAATCATTTATCATACAGGGTCAATCACAGACCCTGTTAGCCTTTAGGACACAGAAGGCCATAGAAGCCACTGCATATAGTTGGAAACTTTAGAAAAACATTTAAAAAAATTAAATGGTCATGTAATAGGTCCCTTAGTGTGAATTTAAATGCAGCTGTCTTATATCTTCCAATCATAAATTCCTATATTTCTTGAGTGAACAACCTGTGGCTTATGAGAGTGTTCTTAGTAACTATCTGAGGAATTACTTCCATTATGTCAGGGGGTTCAGATTTTAACTCATTCTTTGCACTTAAAAACTCATTGGAAATATAAAGTTTTATTTGCTACTGTCAAATATGCCCATGATGATTGCAAAAATATATTTATAGTTAATGGCAGTCTATTTAACAGATTAATGATTCAATTTATCATTGAATCATACATATTAGAATGTAGAACCAAGTGTACACATTGGTAGTGTAATACAGCAACTGCATTGATTTGTTTCATCTCCATTCCAGTGGACATCAGTGAGTTAGGCAATTTATAAGAAAAGAATAAAAATATGTTGTTTCCCCAAAGAGTTTGTTCTTTATACTTCTAGAGATAAAGATATAACTTTTCTTGTTGCGCACTTTTCTGAGAAACCATGCATTATTTACAGGAAATACCTTGTCTTTGTACTGCATCATGATGCAGCTGTTATTAAAAACCATCTACCCTTGTGGGAAGAGAGGATTACAGCAGAAGAATTCATAGGTTCTGCATCTGAATGAGTTGCTTCATAGAAAACACAGTGGGGTTTTGTATGAACACCAAGATTGATGTCACCACCTGAAGCTCATGGTAGGATCAGCCATATAGTTAAAATAAAAATGTGAAAATAAGCACAAGGAAATCACAAAGGTAAGAGAGAAAAGGATAATAAACCTATGATATGTGGTGCCCCAGGACAGCTTGGAGCTTTGCTTGAGGAGCGGTTTAAACAATTTCTGAGAAACACCACCACCATCCCATCTGTATTAGTAAATAAAACATGATAGGTCCTGATTAGAAGATGAGTGTTAAGGTATTTTGAAGTCAGATGGGTAACCCTTTTCACCACAAGGAGAAAAAGGCATCATTCACCCTGCCTGTTGAGAACAGCGTGTGGTATATTCTCTTCTTCAAATGACTCCTAGGGTCTGTCTGGAAGCCTGGAAAAGTGGATCAAAGTCATGCTGGTGAGTGTGCTAGCCGTTACCGAGGACAGATAGTCTTATCCAGTGATCAAACCTGTGCTCTTGGTCTGTGTAAATGGAGACTGAGGGAACATGTAAAGAAAGTGTTGGAAATAGTTGTGAGGTAAAGACACAAAATATTTCAATACAGAGGTAACTTACGGGACAGAATGGTGAAGATAATCTGTTTCAGATATGTAGACTTAGTAGTACCTTGATATTTTGCATGTGTTCATGCCTTCTATATGAAGTAGATTAAATAATTCAAGGCACTATCTGAAGCAAGTAGGTCCTTTATTTTAACAAGCCTCTAGTCCTTTCAGGAGGATCAGTTTGTTTCATACAGCAGACATTTAAAACCCTTTCTTCTCTATTGATCTCACCTGAATTTCATTGTTTCATTGAATTGCCATCCTCTTTTTTTGTGTGTGTTTTTTTATTGTTGTTGTTGCTGTTTGTTTGTTTGTTTGTCTGTTTGGTTAGTGTTTTTTTTTACTATGCTGACTTAATCTTTGCTCCTAACAATACAGAGCACACTATGTTCCCAGAGAACAACGTAAGGCCATCTATATTGCTATACTAAGACAGTTCAGAGTCCATCAGTCATCTCATCTACTTTACCTATCATCTGTCTCCACTGGGTAATAGTAGCTGCTTAGGTAAGGATTTACAAAAACAACAAGAATTTAGCAATCATTGATCATTTCCTGGAATATTTTCCCAGTTCTTGTCAGTGTGCAACTCAGGGATTCCTTGAGCCAGAAGTAGCTGCTTTTGGTATTCAGCAAAACATTAATACACTTTCATTTGCATGTCTCCATGCAACTGCTTAGATGTGAGCTAGATATCTAAGCTTTAATTACAGTTAATGGACTGACATATAGTTAATGAACTGTCTAGTCAAGACAAGGCAGTAGAACATAGAGATTTAGTTCATGCTAAAGTAAATATCCAGGGTTCAGATGCATAAACATGAATGCCTGGTGTCTTTTGAAGTACCCAAGTTTATCCCACCAGCTCTGGTCAAGAAAGGAAAGGTCTCTTTCAGGTTTAACATCCACCTGCAAGTTTCTAGGGTGTCTGAAATGACACTAAATGCCAAAGTTAAAGCAAATAAGCTGAGCCTTTTGTATTTAGTAGTTCCAGCTGGACTTCCCTGCAGCAGGTTTACCCAGCTGCTTCTTGAACTTCAGTAACCTATCAAGTCCACAACAACGTGTGGCAAGGTGCTCTATACAGCTCATGTACGCTTTGTGTGAGAACATGCTTCCTTTTCTTTTTTGTTTTGTTTTTGTTTCACCTTACAATGTTCTGCATCTAACAATGACTTAATTTAATTCTCTCTGATTCTTTTTAGCAGGAAGATTGAACAACCATTTTGTATTCAATTAATCATGATTGTTTAGGTTGCTTTATTATCTAGCCCCTCCAGCTACTAGGACTCCACACTGATGACCACATCTAGAATATCCCAGGCATATTTTTTTTAAAAAAACTTTAAAATGCATCTTGCAGGCTAAATTTCAACTTTCCAAGCAATTTAGTTGCCCAAAACCTCTGCTCATTCAGCCTTGGCTGATTTCCATCTGCTTGATTTTGAGGCTTTATTCTCTTGCCAAGTTCTAACGCTCTTGGGATCTTTTACTTTTTGAGACAGTCTTCTACATTGTCTCATGCACTATGTACTGTACTGTCTGTCTTGAAGTTACTTTCCTTTTAAGCACGCATTTAAGTGCTTTTCTGAAATGATGCCCAAACTGCCAGTGTTTTCAACCAACATGCTTTCTTTATTTATTTCAATAAAATCATCATTACAATCACAAAAATGAAAGACATATATATGTGTATAAATATATATATAAAGACATTTTAAACGAAATTGGAAATCATGTAAAACTCAGTTTTTGTTAAAATATGGGCTAAGTGTTGGACATAGTTTAAACAAAAAATTTGGGAGCCAATGCATCTTTTGTGGAAATTCAAACTAAGAAAAACATTTTTTCGGCCTTTTTAAAAGAGCATATGTTTTGAAAACAAGTTATTGACATTCTTAATAATAATTTAAAAAAATCTGGCCAGAAAACTTAATTAAATTAACCCAGGCAAATCATTAGGCACTCTCATGAAGACTTGTATTCAGATAGTTAGAAAACTTAAAGCAAAAACTAAACATTAAAACCATAGAACCTGTGATTAGAAGTGAAAAGAAAGGTTTAAAACTCAGAAAATCACACCTGCCAAGTTTTGTACAGATCTAGTAAGAATTCATGCTGATGGTCCTTTGGATGCCTATCACTCGAACTACAAATATTTTTTTTAGAATACACTATTTCAGTTGGAAAGGACGTACAAATACCATCTAGTCCAACTACTTGACCAAATTCAGAGCTGACCAAAAGTTAAAGCATGTTTTAAGGGAATTGTCCAAATGTCTCTTAAACACTGACAGGGCTGGGACAATGGCCACCTCTCAAGAAAGTCTATTCCAGTGATTTTCTGCCCTCTTGGTAAAAAAATGCTTCCTAATGCCCATTTTAAGCCTACCCTGGCACAGCTTTGAACCTTTCCTACACGTCCTATCACTAGATCCCAGGGAGAAGAAATTGATGCCTCCCTCCCCACTTTCCCTCCTAGGAAGCTACAGAGAGCAATTAGGTCACCCCTCAGCCTCCTTCTCTCCAAACTAGACACTCAGCTGCTCCTCACAGGACATGCCTTCCAGCCGTTTTGCCAGCTTTGTTGCCCTCCTCTGGACTTTCAAAGACCTTCACATCCTTCTTAAATTGTGGGGTCCTGGACTGCACCCAGTACTCAAGGTGATAACCACCTCCTTTGACCAGCTGATGATACTGTGATTGATGCACCCCAGAATGTGGTTTGTCCTCCTGGCTGCCAGGGCACATGTGTGCTGTTTTGTGTTGCCCTGATTAAATATCTGAAATACTGCAATGAGAACAGGGCCATTGCATTCATGTTCTTGTACAGAGATTTTTGAAAAGTATTTAAAGAAATACATGATAAGAATAAAATATTTTTCAAATAAAAATACCTTGTGAAATTATGAAACGGTGTACCACCTAAAGCAAAACCAAGATGAAACGTACAGACTAAATGGCGTATAGATACACATATGTGTATACACACACACACACATACATGTACATACATATGCACACATATATGCATATATAAGCATATATACTTACCTAGTTCTATACATTTCAATAGATAAGTAAGTAAGCAGGTAGGTACATAGATAGATACAAAAAAATCTTATTGCTGAGAGAGACGCAGGCATTTTTTCATTCACCTTCCTCTGTATCATAATATTCTGGAGAATTCTAAGGGCTCTTCACAAGAAGTAGTGTTTACCCTGAAGAGGCAGAAAGCACAGCTATACCTAACTCCTTAGAGGTGTATCTTGGTTGGCATTTTGTACCAAAACATTTCAGAAAAAAAGTACAGCAAAGTATAATGAATATGTCCTCTATCCTTTTGACCAATGCTGAATTACATTTCTCACCTAACATTCTGTTGTAGCACTGAAATCAATAGAAACTATTTTATTTCAGATAAATGTCTAAATTTATCTGAAGAAATGTACTTGTCTTGAACTGTAAATATTTTGCTTTAAATTTCCAGATGCAAATTGGATGCTTCCTGATGAGTAAAATTAATTGAGAGTAAATGTAATTTTCATGTGTCAAACAAAATATAAAAAAATAATTGTTGTGGTTTAACCCCAGCCAGCTACCAAGCACCACAGCCATTTGTTTGCTCCCTCTCACCCAGAGGGGTGGGGAGGAGAACTGGAAAGGAATGTGAAACTCCTGGGTTGAGATAAGAACAATTTAATAGGTAAAGCAAAAGCTGAGCACACAAGCAAAACAAAGCAAGGAATTCATTCACCACTGCCCATGGGCAGGCAGGTGCTCAGCCATCCCCAGGAAAGCCGGGCTCCATCACACGTAGCTGTTACTGGGGAAGACAAACGCCATAATGCCAAATGCCCCCACCTTCCTTCTTCTTTCCCCACATTATATACTCAGCATGACGTCGTACAGTATGGAATATCCCTTTGGCTAGTTCAGGTCACCTGTCCTGTCTGTGTCCCCTCCCAATGTCCCATGCCCCTCCAGCCCTTTCGCTGGAAGAAGAAACCAAAAACTCCTTAACTTAGTATAAACATTACCTAGTGACAACTAAAACCATCAGTGTGCTATCAACATTGTTCTCACATCAGAGCCAAAACACAGCACTGTACTAGCTACTAAGAAGAAAAGTAAATCTATCCCACCTGAATCCAGGACAATAATAAATCACAGAAGTTTTGCACAGCTGAAAAATACCATTACTGTATATAAAAACTTGTCTTCAATGTTTCTTTTGAATATTTTTTCTTTGATAACACAGAATTGTAATTAGCCATATTTTTGAAGAGTACCCTCAGTAAATGAGCAGAAAAAGATGATAACAGCAACTTGAAATATTTAACAAATATTTGAGGTTCCTCCAGTCAAGAATATGACTGGGGCAGAATCAGAAGTATTAGAGACTCTCAGAACAGAAAAGATTGATTCAAAAAATAATGTACTTTTACAAAACACTAACCAAGTATTCTAGCCACAGAGCACATGAAAAGCTTAAATTAGGAGTTTTTCCTATTTCCTATTTCTCCTATAGCCTCCTATTTCATCTCCTGAATAAGACAACAGCAAGAAGAAAACCCACACAAACTTAAGGAAGTTTTCATTATAACACACAAGTTCCTTTCATGAAAGTGCTGTGTATTTTTCATTCTTACCAGACATGAAGTTATATTATTGAGAGCAATGCATCAAACCACAATAAATCTTTGACTACTCATCCTTACTGTTCCATGAAGGTGGACTACAGTTTAGAGAAAGAAGATTTGTGCAGCATTATTTTTTTTCCAATTCCCCGTTTCGGACAATCTTTGTCTTTTTTCATTCCTGTAGCCTTAGAGATAGAGCGAAGTATGACTCCAACATCCTAAAGGTGATGGAAAAGAAAGTTACATTGATTAACTCACTTCAGTGGCTGATAATGAAAGAAGATGCTTTAGTGATTCTGGGTTTTTTGTTGAGGGTCTAGGATTGTCAATGTTGTCAAGGCATCTGTCAACTGCTGTTGTGTGGTTTGTTTGTTCTTTGTGTATTTTTTTCTTTCTGCATTAAAACATATCTTAGATGCCAGCACATCTACTTACATTTTAAAAAGTGATCAATTTTCACTGGATTTTTTTCAGTTTATGAACCATCTCAGAAACAGTAAGATAATGAGAATTAGTCCCTGTCATTTTGTTATGATTTTCAAGATGTCACGGCCGTGGTGATCCATTTCTCTATGGGGTTTAGCTGCAACAGTATTGCTCACGTTGACTGTTTTACCACTCTATTCCTAAGGGAAATATAGTCATAATCTAGTTGCTTCCAAACATGCTGATATTTCAGCCTGTGACTTGCTTACAGAACAAACTAACCAGTCAGGAAGATGAAAAATTGTTACTTTTCTTTCTGGAACAATATCATTCAGTGTGACAGGGGAAATGATAGTTCACACATGAGAAGTTACTTTTTTTATATTAAGGCAAGTGTCACAACACAACTTTTGAAAAGCAATGTAAAAAAATGCAACAATTAAAATAAACAAACAGGAGAATAATCCCTTAATTTTCTGAAATATGCACTTACAAATATTTTTATTTATTTATTTAAGTAATTAAGTATTACTCAAGCTATAATGAGTAGGAGAAACAGGATTTCCTTATAGAAACCTGTTATCAGTGATCATTTTATAGGAGATGTAGGCCTATCATCCCTACTACTTTCTGAGAAAAGTGGTTTAAGATTTTCCATGTTGCATTGGTTGTGATAATGTTATTCTCCATGGTAAATGCTATTGTTATGAATGAAAACATGATTGGAACTGTATTACTGGATTTTTCATAATGGTTTAGAAAAAAAAGACAGAGAATGGAAGAACAATTCCTTCAGATTAGGGCTCTGTATGGACTGATGGATGCTAAACTTCAAGTCCCTGTTGTATCTGGGACAGATAATTAAACTTGGATTTCCCTCATTTCAAGTTGTCTACCTACCTATATTTATCCTGGCATTTATGCCTTTGCTACTTTTTGTGGGAAAAAAACCCAGAGCACAGAATCATAGAACCATAGAACCATTTAGGTTGGGAAAGACCCTTAAGATCATTGAGACCAGCCATTAAGCTAGCACTGCCAAGGCCTCCACTAAACCATGTCCCTCAGTGCCACATCTACACTGTCTTTAAAATACCTCCAGGGATGGTGACTCAACCACTTCCCTGGGCAGCCTGTTCCAATGCTTGACAACCCTTTCAGTGAAGAAATTTTTCCTAAGAGCCAACCTAGACCTCTCCTGGTGCAACTTGAGACTGTTTTCTCTTGTCCTATTGCTTGTCACTTGGGAGAAGAGGCCAACACACCCTGCCTACAGCCTCCCATGTAGCTGTAGAGAGCAATAAGGTCTCCCCTCAGCCTCCTTTTCTCCAGGCTATATACCCCAGTTCCCTCAGCTGCTCCTCACAAGACTTGTTCTCTAGAACCTTCACCAGCTCCGTTGCCCTTCTCTGGACACGCTCCGGCACCTCAGTGTCCCTCTTGCAGTGAGGGGCCCAAACCTGAACACAGGATTCGAGGTGTGGCCCCACCAGTGCTGAGTGCAGGGGGACAATCACTGCCCTGGCCCCGCTGGCCACACTGTTTCTGACACAAGCCAGGATGCTGCTGGCCTTCTTGGCCACCTGGGCACACTGCTGGCTCATGTTCAGCCGGCTGTCAGCCAGCACCCCCAGGCCCTTTCCCACCAGGCAGCTTTCCAGCCGCTCTGCCCCAAGCCTGTAGCACTGCGTGGGGTTGGTGTGACTCAAAGTCAGGACCTGGCACTGAGCCTTGCTGAGCCTCATATATTTTGCTTCAACCCAATCGATCCAGCCTGTCCAGATCCCAAAAACCTTTATATTTCTTTCATAGCACCATAAGAAAACATTGTTAAACTTGGAAATTTTTTAAACAATGCAGTCAGAGAGGCTGCCCTCCATTTTTTGTCCACCTTGAGCTTATAGGCAGATTTTTAAAGGCATTTAGATGCCTAACTCTGTTAGGCCCATAGGGGAGAGATATTGCATAACCGATAAACCTATTATTAGATTTCTTTTCTTCTGAAGTAACAGACTCAGTTGGGTAGCGATGAGCAATTATTCCTCCCTGAGTTTAGAAGGTGGCTCCCAACCCATTTCTGAGCTTTGCAGATGGAGTCCAATCCATGCTTTCTGACACTGTTACAGGCATATTCAAATTGGATGCAGTTTTTTCAGGCAGATTGGTGTCATTGATTGTCACCTTGTAAGGGCATACAGGACACTGTTACAAAAAGCACATAACGGAGGAGCAAATTTATTCGAAGTACTATAAAAGAACTTCCAGATTCTAAATCTGATCTGACATCTAAGGCTTTGGGATTCTTCGTGCTTGTCATGCACATCTGACAAACTAGTCTGATCAGTACTACTCCAAATATACTTGTCTTTGTCTTTCTAAGCATGTTTCATTATTAAAAATAAACTTGAATGAGTTTGTTAACAGTGAAAACTTTAGAAACATTTTCATGGTAAGCTGTACATGCAATTGATTACTTATTGAGGATAGGTAATATTACTTAACCTTGTGATAATGGACAGTTACAACTGAATTTGGGCAGAGGAAAAAAAGGAGTAGTATGTAAATTTGAACTTAAAAAACTCTTTTGCAAGATAATAAGGCTTTTCCTAGACCCATAAAATAAATGTGTATAGGACTTTTCCATAACACTAAAGCCAGCTGGCATGGAAAATGTAAACCCTCTTGCCCTCCAAGACAAGGTGGCCATATCCTTAATGACTGTTTGCTTACATGTCTCTGCTTCATACAGCCTTACAGCCTGAGAATGGCAGTGGGTTTGGAGAGTTCTGGTCAACTCAGGGCAGAAATTGCCAGGGGCCATTCTGACAATATAGATTTGCAAATGATCTCTTTCCAGCGGCTCAGGACATACCTTCACAGTGCTTAATTACTAATGAAGATGTAATAAAAGATCCAAATCAATATATTAGAAGCAGCTTTGATTCTTACATTTTATTTTTTAGCTGGTTGACTTTTCAGTCAAACAATAATGCTTAACACTTTTTTCTCTTATGCTTTTTGCAATTAGTATTTTGCCTAAAAAAAAAAAAAAAAAACTAAAAAAAATCTACTGGAAGAAACCATCCCAGAATAAAAAGAAATCCCATAGGTGTTTTCCCTCATTTTTCATACAGCTACCTACATGGACTGTCAGTGGGTCCTGAAATTTCAGATTTACTGCAAAAACTCTGTTGTTTGAACTAAAAGATATAACAACATGAGAAAGAAATCAACAAATTCTCTGTAGCAGCAATTAGACAATCCCACTGTCTCTCCAATTCCAGAAGATAATTCTCCTTTCTAGTGCTCATTTTGGTATGCATTTAACCCAATAGTAACTGATTTTGTTTGAGCTCTGTTTTCAGTCATTTCCAGTTAGTTTCAGAAATTAACATTTTTAATGCACTTCTCTTTCAGCTCCCACATTGTTCCCACTTCTTCACCTTTTCCTTTCTAACTTCATGTTGAAGCCAATCTGCCCCACCAGCTGATCTAGTCCATTTCATCAGATTCTGCTCTATCACTGTTTGCTCAGCAATTTTCCTCATTCGAAAGTCTGATTTTCCTGTCAATCCCACCACCTCCCTTGTCACTTCATTTGAATGGAATGCTCTTTTCCAGGCAAACAGTTTCCATTCTTTCCCGTATTTCCTTCAGGTTCCAAGTTCTTCCTTCTTCTTCCCTAGTTTCACAGTCTTGGTATCAGTTAATACCTTTAACCAGTGAATTCTCTTCTCAACAAGATATTTATTTCCACTGCATTTGAATACGACTATATCTGTGCTGTTTGAAGCCACCACTGCTGTAGAAAAATGAAAGCCACTTGTTTTCGTTGGTGGTGCTCAGATTATGGTATGCAAAAGATACCTAAGAACAGTAGTTTTGGAAAAAGTCTAGAGGGAAATTTTGAACTTGCACCTATGTTAAGCAGGGAGCACAGTCAGTTACCTGACTGTAATGGTGCAGGCAGAATTTAGCCATAACAGGGAGAACCCGAAAGGGATGGATTCTTCAGAAATGTTAGGTGAAAAAAGCAATGTTCTAACACATAAGCATACTCAAAGTTATGTAATTTGGCATGGCTATAGACTTGCAGTGGGGGAAAAAAGAAGACATTGCAAGTCACTAAAAGTGCAGGTTTTCAGCCAGTGGAACCCCTTCATAACAAAACTTGACTGATGATCCCACAAGAGAAGATGTAAATGTAAAAGTTGTAAATGTTTGGGAATGAATGTATATTTTATTTAGTCTCTCAGATATAGTGGAATCATTATGACTGAATATTTCCAAATACATAATTGAATTGGAATTCGTTCTACAGCCAATACTCAGAGATATTTGAGTCTATAACTCAATTCTGGCAAGAATGAAGGTTGTCATCATTACTGGGAGGTCTAGAAAGCCTTAATTACAGGGGGTATTGCCAACATCAGTGAACAACTGATGGCAGACAATATTAAGTTTCTTTCAAGACATGTATTATTATTCAGGAATTATTCAGGATACACAATCTTATTTGATATGTATTCATGGAAGAAACTTTTACTCAGTTTTAATAAGTGTGTGAAGTTTGGTATCTCAGTAAAGGAGTTCTGTTAAACTTGAGATGTCACATATGCTCAAAGTCAGCACATGATTCTATAAAAACAGTGTGCAAGACAGTGGAAAATGAAATAACTTTTACCCCCTGCAGAGATTAAATTTACAGGAAATATTGAAGAATATACTATAAATGCAGGTTTGACCTGTATGTAGAAGCAATTGGAGCAGAAATAAAACGCAACCCTCAGATGCTCACTTTGCTCCTTATAGGCCTACCTTCCACTGTTCTTGATGCATAAAATATTTTTACATGCACTTTAGAGGGAGAAAGCAGGAAGTAAATCAGTTACTGTAATACATACACCACAATGTACTTTAAAAAAAAAAAAAAAAAAAAGAGGAAGAAGAAACAGATGTTTCTTGTGCAGGTGTATAATTCAAAAGGATTATAAAACTATCAAAGAACATGTAATGAAGTGTAGATTAAAGAGCACAGTCTAGTCATTACAGCTTATGTTCTGAACTTTCATGAGATAGGATTGTATAACACTAGACATGTACTCATGAAAACAAGGAGATTGAAAACACCTGCAAAAGAAGTGTTCTGTCCTGAAAGGTACAACCTGCAGAAGTGGATGAATAGAGTATTAATATGCTGTATACTTAGACCGATGCATAAGCATCTATTATCCAGTTCTCTGCAACTGAAAGTCACTTTGACTGAAGGTCATTGTGACCAAGATACAGGTCTCAACGATTCTTGAAATATTTTTGGTAGAAACAGTGACAGTTCCATCACACCTCAGTTTATTTTGCTTAGCACTAAAAGAAAGGGACTCATTTCAGAATCTCATTCTTTTCTACAGCTTTTGGGTAGGATTATTTCAATTACAGATGGCAGGATGTGCCAGTCCTTGATTATTTTGCCTAAACACATGCCCTCATGTACTTCTGTGCTAACCAGACACAATAAACCTAAGTTTGCTTTGTCAAAACGCACATGATCATAACTGTAAACATGTGATGTGTGATTTACATCAACTCCTCATAAAATATAGACACAGAAAAATATTACATAAATACATTGCAATCCAAAAATGAGAAAGAATATGAGCTAAAAAGATATGAAAGAAAATAGCTTTGTTATGTATGAAACATTAGAAAGTCAGTCATCTTGTACACACTTCCATATGGATACAAGTGAATATCTTCAAGCTATGACATAATCTTTGAAATAAAGAAAAATAGAACCCACCTTAACTTTCAGACAGCCAGTGTGTTGTTTTCTCTCATGACTTTACAGATGCTTCATCAATATCCATCATCATCCCATTTACGAAATCCAAGGACAGCAGACAGTCAGATAATCAACAGAACTGCACATTTTCCCAGACAGATACTGGATCTTATAGTCAGACCTGGATGAAATTTAGAAATATTTTGCTTCTGATAAATGTTCATTTAGATATTCATCTGGATGCAACATCTCTTCAACTTAATTGTCATTTGGTGAAATTTCTTTGTCCGTGGCAAAGAGCAAGCCCAATTATAAACTAACCATGTCAAAAAGCATGAATATCTGTGATACCCATCAACAGTGGTAACCAGAGGTGGACCATGCAGAAAATGCACATTAAATACAAACATTGTCGAGATGCAAATTCAAGCCAATTTTGGTTAACACCAGAATGGAAGACAACTAGAGTGGGATTCTTCTATACCTGTATTGATAGGTATGTAGCACCTTCCAAGATATACAAGGCTATCCAAGATGTGAGGCTGATAGTTACAACGCAAGTCTTAGGGGAAGTCAACATTCTTCTAGATTGACAATAAGTAGCTAAGCAGGGTACCTGACAGTGCCTGAAATAGCCCTTAGTATCTGTATGTAGGCAACTGAGTCACATAGTGTGTGTCTGCTTTCAGGAGATGGGTGCTATTTTATCAGATGGGTGATTCTACAGCAGGGATACACATAACATCAGAAAGGTCCTAGGGACTTGTTAACTCCCCAGGGAGATTCATGTCTTACCCTAGTTTCTCCCCTGCTGTGTGGTTCTACATGCCAGGTACTTTCTTTGGTATTAGTTGAAAGGCCTTCCTCTGTAGCTGTTGGTCTATTCATCAAGACATTTTTTCCAAAAGCACACGAGGAGTGTGGGAATCTGTATTCTGTTCAGTTCCATTCTGAGCTCTGTTCAGAATCCATGTTCTATCAACTCCATCATCATTCCTTCTAATCACAAAAGGCTGCTTGGAACATTTAAGGTGCTGCTTATGAAATTAGAATAGTCACTCAGGAAATGGCAGAAAGCAAACACACAAACAGATATACTAGAAAAAAAAAGGAAAAAAAGAGAACAAGAATAAAAAAACACAAACAAAACAAACCCACCTAGCAATGAATTGCAGGGAAACTATATACAGCTGGAGCAGATATAAAAGCATGTATAAATCTGAAGCATGTATCATGTCCAAGTTCAAATGTGTGAAGCAACAAAAAGATTGCTTAAAAGCACTGTCTAGTATCTTTGTTTAGGAATTTCAAGAGCTGAAAGCTTCCACTGCTATAAAGGTCTGGCAGAAAGGTACGTGGTAGTCTTTGGCATTGAGGTATAAGAACAGCCAGACTGGTAGCAAAAGCTTGAAATAATTTTTGAAGATCCTATTCATCTAAAATATTCTCATCCAAAACCAACTCCACTTGGTACTTGTTTTCCTTTGCTCTGAGCTATTATTTCCCTTCATTCAGTCCCAGATGTGCTCACAAGCATGTTTCCTTGAGGCTTTCCTTCTTTTCTAAGTACTTCATTTTACTTCTACATATACTGATACGTCATTTCTTCTTATTACATTGAATGACCAGCGTGATCTTTCTATACTGTCTCTACAAGTCTGAGAGATGATAAAAAAATCTCTCATGCACTGAGAAGAAATGCTTCAAGGCTCTGGTTTCTCATTAGGATTCTTTGGCTACTGTTAAATTCAGCAGTAACCAGAAACATTGCTGGGCAGTAGAATTCGGAAATCAGTTTTGGTAAATTGTTTGAAAATACCCAAAACATGTTTAGCTTGTACAAGACTTTCCCAGTAAATTCACAGGTACTGAGTTGGGCTTGCTGTACTAGAAATGCAGGAATTACTTGTGTCATGGAAGAGAGGGCATAGGAGGCTGAATCTATTCGTGCTCCCTATAAATGATTTAGATAGTGCTGGGCTTCTGTGCAGCTGAATACATCTTTCAGCTGAATACCATAAAACTTCAATTTATTATTTTTGTTCTGTTAGAGGACCTTCTGTTGGAAGTTCGTCCATCTTAGCCTGCAATGCCTGCAGTTTATTCAGAAACTGCTTTAAAAAACAGTGGACTGTATACAAGGCTCCAAGACAACTCCATCATGCAGACATCCCTTTATTATTGATACTAAAGGTACCCTCAATGGTCAGGTTCTCTAGGCACAACTGATCCCATCAATTGGGTTATCTTGGAATGTCTGAAGTTTTGAACCTGTCAGCTGTTCAGGTGTCTCCCTGGTCTGTACAGTTTTTAAGTGTACCAGCTCTCAGCAGTCTAGTACCCAGCTCTCAGCAGTCTAGTCTGATTGCACCTGTACAGAGGTGCTCAGCATCAAGCTCACAGGTAGTTTATCAGTTTCTGTTTGTAAGTATTTGAAAGCCTATCTTCCTCAAGGAAAACAAACAAACAAAAAAACCAAACCAAACAAACAACAACAAAAAAAACCTCAAACAAACCAAAACAAAACCAAAACAAACAAACCAACCCACAGTATTCTTCTAAGTTGAAAATTACGAAATTTCTATTTCAGTTGCAGGGTGGTTTACATCCAGTTTCATTTAGTACTGAAACAAATGCAAAAAGAATTATCCAAATGTATTTATCTTTCAGCCAGGTATATAATTTGCCTAATGTACGTGTATACTCCCAGGAGGCAAGGTAAACATAGTTTTACACAATTGCCTGGATTAAATATTAGAAATCCCTCTTTCCTCCAGAATTTTTTCCCCAGATGCTCCGACATAATTACGTTCAGCTGAAAGTATCTATAGTTGTTCTGTTGGCTAAATTGGTTTATTGTGTACTTTGAAATCATTGAATACTATTCCTGTTTCTTCCTCTGTGTGAATCCTTGGGTTTATATTACTCCGTGCCAGAAACAAATTGAAAAAGATGTGTTGAACACATGGATACGAAGCAGTTTGCCCAGTAATAATTGCTTCGTGACAGTTTTCTATTCTTCCAGTTCTTCTCCCTTTGGGATAGTTTAGTGGTTTGCATAGCATTAGTAAGAAAGAGACAAAGTACTGTCTCAAGCTAGATGTTATTGCTGCAGACTGGATAAAAGCTGGACACTTCTGAAACAATGGTTCTCTGAATAACTAAGTGGATTCTAAGAACCTCCAAACATTGCTGATTTTTACTATACTTCACATTTTTTAAAAGATCACAAAAGAATTCCAGTCTTGGAGAGAACTGTTTTGTACTGCAATTGAAAATTTTTCAAGAGTACCAGACATGCAGGGCAACAGTACTTTTTAATACACTACATTTCAACACTGTCATAAATAATTACATAAATGTTACATATAAACAGAAGTTTTCTTAGAAGTAACCTTTCCACTTTTATTGACCTCTAACAGAAATATTTTAGTTAGGAAATTCTCTTGTTTATATTTTAATACAAGACAAAAAGCAATCACTTAGCTTCCAAATAAATAACTAAATAATACTAGCTGTTAACAATTCTTGCACTTCAGCTAATCATTACTGTGTAAACCAAAAATAAATTTTGGCAGGGAACTAGGAAATCTATTTAATACAGAAAAGTTTAAAAAAACTTACTTGTAAAAAAAATAAAAGCTTTCTGTTTCACTAAGCTGTAGTTTGGCAGCTTCACAGCAAGTCTGTTTGTCTAGAAAGCTGAAGAGAATTTTTCAAGTGTCATGTTTGCTCTACGTTTAGAACTTGATATTAATCTCATTCTGTAGACGAAGGGGTCATTTAAAAGAAATATCTTTACAAATAACACTGAAATACTTTGCAGTAAAGTTTCCATCAGCAGTATTTGACTTACAATTCGGCATGGAAAGCAGAACTGGGGTCAAGTTGCATCAGGTAATGCAAGAAATCCATTATCCCTGATAGATTTAAACTACTTAGATTTAATAAAATGGAGAGTTATATGTAGCATTATGATATTTCTTAATTACAGTGAATCTACTATGAAAGGTATTAATTTTAACATTATTTTGGTTTACTAAAAATTCTTTCCAAAACAAAAAATACTTCAAGAAAAATGCCCATCTCATTGTATTTTCTGATAACTTACATTAATATTTTTTAATTGAACTATTTCTCTTAGTTGCTTTTTCGGTGTCTGTGAAGAACTGGCACAGAACGTTACATCTCTAACACTGAAATACAGCAACATACACATGGAGATGTCTCAGGCTGAGACAGAACACCTTATGCATGCTGTTATGTGTATTAGAAGAATATAAATCAGAATAGATTGCATAATGTTTTGCAGTACAATATTTTAGAAGTGGAGAGTATTTCTATGGATAAATAGTAAAATATCTCATACTTACATAATTTATAACAACAATACATAGATGTTGAACTTCTAGCTTTTTTTATGGTGAATAGATCATATCCTTTTTCTTTATTTACAGAGCTTATAAGAAAGTTAATCCAATAAATACAGATACATAGAAACCTGTACTATGCACAGAAATGACTTCAGAATCCAGATTTTTAAATGTTAATATTACTATTTCAATAGTTACAGAATGGTAGATATTGAAAGTATATAACGTGGCACAAAAATATATCTGCTATTAATATAACTTTGACTAAATGTGTGCATTAAAAAACCTGCAAATTTTCTGTACTTCTGCCCCGCGGCAAATTTACAGTTTTGCTCAGAGGAGGAATGTTAGTGCACCTCACCAGAGAACTTTATATATTTCTTTCAATTTCTTGCTAAAATATCAGCATTTTCACACTTAATGCTCAGAGACAGCCAGTATATCACTGACCTTGTAAATCCAGTCTTGCCATCACTAATACAGTCAAAAGTGGATATAATGAGTCCTATGGTATGCTTACTTGCACATGCTCTGCTTTCCTTGACTTTCTGTGGACGTAGAGTGACCATTGGGCTAGGTTTTCTGGGATTTCAGTCTCTTGAATGTCGTGTAAAAATGTTAAAGGCAGTATGTCTGTATATGTCTGTACTGTTTCTTTCAGGGGGGAGTGTCATGGGGGGTAGTCATAATTAAACCAAGTGATGTGAACATGAGCAAACTAGGTAATCATGCAACTCTTGGACCTTTCCATCATACACCATCCTTGCTATTAATCTCCATTTTATATAAACACACCTAACTTGACAATTATAGGAACTTTTTTTTTGCCTGCTTTTTTTTTCTCCTGGTTGTTTTTTTTGTTTGTTTGTTTTTGGTTTTGGTTTTGGTTTTGGTTTTGGTTTTTAATAAGGAAGATGGTTCCTTCTTTCTCTTGCAAAATGACTGGAAATATGTTTGGGAACCCTGAAATAATTGTGTATTTAGAATCCTGAAACTCCTTAAACCGAATGATCACTTTTAGTCACATTTTAATTTGAGCCAAATATTTCAGAAAACCTGGGCCAGATTCTAAATCACACTGTTATGGTGACATCACAGTATAATGGAAACAATACTAAAAGTAAATAAATCATGTGACTTCTGTTATACAAGCTGAAAGTTTGGTCTAGGAGATGCAGGTTTGGGTAAACATTTTTTCCCCCTTTCTACTTACTCCAAAGGGCAAACGTTCTGAGCACAGCCTAGCTGTAGCTTTAATACCATTATTGAACATTTATGCCATGGACTATTTTAAATCACTGCTTTAAAAATGGAGACAAAGAAATAGAACCGTTACGCAATAGGCATGGAGGAATGGTACCCCTATCTGATCATCTGTTTCTCAGGTTCTTAGCACCAATAGAGAGCGCACAGGAATCCCAGGGGTACAGTATCTTTCTGGGGAAAATATTTGCACAGAGGAACACTTTGAAAAATGTCATCTGAATACAAAGCATTGGGAAAAGACTAACTACAGAACTTCTAGTGCCTAGGTTATGCTTGGGGATTTGGCTGTGACAGTGCTGAGTGCAGTGCTTCAGGTAAGTGTCTGTCAGCATTCAGCTTGTAAAGCTCTGTTTTCAGAAATTTATCTCTTTAGAACTTATGAGTTCATTCTGACACAAAAGTGCTCCTGACATAGATAATTTCTCATTATAGGAAATATTTTAAATTATGTTTCATTTTGCATGGCTTTGAAATGATTTGATGATTGTCATTTGCAATTTTAAAAGTTCAACAAAATATGGCAAAGTAAGTAAACATAAGAAATTTATGGTAAACTTTGAATATTTAAAATGTCTGTATTACTTTCTATTTAAAAAAAAGAAAATTGTTTTGAAGTGCTCCAAGAATTAAAAATCAGCTCCATGAGTCTGCTCAAGACAAGCTCATCAGGTCAGGTTTTCCCATTTGTGAGCACTTATATCTGATTTCATATAATTAGAGTTTTCAGTTGAAGAGATAATGCAGGAGTCTGGCTAATAAGTATTAATTCCAGTTCAAGAGGATTTCAATCTGCATGTAGATTAACAGGTCTACAGCCAAAAGTATTCAATTCTGATCATAGTCTGATGTAGTGCATAACACAGGCCACTGAATTTTCTCAGCTTCACACTGTATTAAGATATCCATACACATTCCAGATATGCCATCTAAAAATATGCTTGGGAATGTATAATTAATTGGGTTTGTGTGTCTGTTTTCCTGTTTACTATTTTTTTGTCATGTCAGACAAAAATTTGAATGAGATTGACTAACTGTCCCTAACATGTTATTTTGGGTATTGCAGTTCAAGTGTAAAACAATAGGCAGCTTTAAATACCACACAGTCAAAATAGAATGCATCAATAATACTTTTTTCTTAAATTTTCTATATGCCATATTAAAAAAAAAACTGGTTTACTGATGCATTTCAAAGGAATAGTAAGTTTGCAGTTCACCAAATGTAAAAGTGAAAAAAAAATTAAATTATTTACATTCAGAATTAAATCAGTCCATAAAGTCCCTATTTTTGTAACAATGCTAATCATACTTACTCAGGATCTTGATTGATATAAGTTATAAAATGTAAATGTATAATAATATATACTTATATATAGAACATATAAGTAAATATACTGCTTATTGATAAATCAGACCACCTGTGTGGAGAAATTTTTTTATATCTTCTTCTTTATTTATGCTTTCACAGTCCATATGCAGAGAAAACCACTAGAAATAGTTTGCATCTGGTGGGTTGATCACTGTGACAATAAAAGGATTAAACAGAAAGATATCTCTGCTTTCAGCAATGCCTAGCAATACAGAGGATCTATTTTGTTCATTGTGTGTACATCATTCAATGTTTTCAAACATTATGACTGCCACACATTTCTTTCTTTTGCCCTTGAAAAGCCACTATATTATTACTAAATTTGTGGCAGGTAGTTTTATGGGAAGCAAAAAACATCACTGAAAATGTAGAAAATTTACACAATTTGCTTAAAATAACAATTATTTCAGACATTGTTTTTCCCAATAAAATTATTTTTAAAGCCATTTAGTACATAATTTTTTGCTATCATTTTGTCAAGAATTTTTTTTCTATAAACCAAAATTGTAACAGGGATGTAATACCTGATTATGCTGAAAATAATTGTGAGAAGGGGGTGTTTTCTTTTGTTTACCACAACTTTCTATATATATTTATCTATGTAGTGTGTGTGTGTATATACATATATATATATATATAAAAACCAATGTTTGTAGAAGCCTACATAGCCTTGCCTGATCTCAATTCCTTATATTTTAATATTAAACTCAAGGTTTATATTGAACAAAGGAATAGGTTCCCATGGAAAAGAATGGATTTAATCAAACAAGAAGTATTGTATTATTTGCAATATCTTCATCTGCCTTTAATCTCAACCAAAGATATACTATTCTATAAACCAGATCTAGACTGAGTAGTTTAAACAGAGACTTGGGGAATGGAAAAACTACAGCATGGGATGATTGGATCAAGTGGGAGGAGCACATTTCAGTGACAATATCAGCACACATCTGCCTAAACGGTCAGGTTACTAAAAACATTTTTTGTTATGCATAAATCGGAGGAATTTCAGTGGCCTTGCTCAATTGGAGTTGCATCTTCTGACAGGATTGTGTTCTCCTGCCCATTTGGTGGAGTAAGCAAATCAGTGTAAGATTCTGGAATGCAAAGGGTCATGCCCAGGTCACTCTCAGAGGAGCTGGCTGCATTCACTTGCTACATTCGTACTGAGGTCATCTCCAGATATGGTCCTCTCTAGCAGTTAATGCTGTTATCCTTTTTCCCACACACTGAGTCTTTGTAGCAGGGAACAGAGACACACAGAAAATTCTCCACTCCATTCCTATGGAGGAAGAGTTATGCATCCTTGAAATTCCTAGCATGCTTTGTATATGCAATGGATAATTTAGAACTGAAAATAAAAACCTGGCCATCCACTTACAAGAAAGGCCTTGACTACTCCCTTTTCCTCTTTCAAAGTTGTGTGGTCCCAATATAGCAGCCCAACTGTGAGGCTGGCACCTAGAATGGTGAGAGGTCACTTGGGCTTCAATTCCTCAGGAGAACATAGGCAAGATATATTTGGGGGCAAGGAAGCAGGGAGACAGACCATTGACAAGTTAGGAAGAGTTCACAGAGAACAACTTTCAAAAGGATAGCTTGAAATAGCTCTTAGTCTCTTTCCTCCTACCCCCAGACTTTCCTGGAAAGAGGTACTGATTCATTGCGTATTGGCAGCAGGCAAGTACCCCAAAGACCTCCATTCCATTCAACTGGGAGGACTGTGTTCCTCAAACTCCTCTGTTGAACGTTGACTGGGAACACAGATGCAGTGCAGGAAAAGCTGGATACAGGATATCTCCTTCATATATATTTGAAGAATTAAAACCGGCATGTAAGTCTTTCATAATGACTGACTACTGTATTTCTGTCCCCAGATGCTTTCTTACTTTCCTCCCAGTATGTTTATCTGGAGAAAAAAGTTCACAGCAAGATATATTTCTCAATGAGTGGACCACGGTCATTCACAGGCAGATTGTATTCTAGAAAAACAGGTTGGAAAGAATCCCCAGGGAATGCCCTGCCAGCTACTGGCACATGCCCCCAATGCCAGCAGGAACTCCCTGAGGCTGGCTCCAACAACCTGCCTCACTTCTAAAGTACGTAGTTGCTACTGCAGCAGGAGAGGGCTGAGGCACATGCAACAGGAGGAATGAAGGGAGACTTGAGCTGTGTGAGGGGCACTGTACAAATCACTTCTCCAAACTGTGTCCCTGTGCCATACTCAGAGGAACAAGAGGAACAAGAAGCTTTTGCAGCATTAGGCACTCCTCTGGAAAGTGGATGAAGTCATGGGGTGTTGTTTCCTGGGAGCTGGGGGTGATGAGAAACATAGACAATTTAAGAACTACTTTCAGACAGTTGCTACCCTTAATGGTCCTGACCAGCCTCACCTGTGGTTTCCACCCATGCCTTCTTGGCCATGGACCCAAGAACCTCAGCTCAGCTCAGTTCTGCACACCTAGGTTTTCCCTGAGCTATTCTGTGGATATAATTATCTACAGTTCTGTGTTCTGGATGGCCCCAGAACAATCTTGAAGGAAATATCTTTTCCAGTTCTTTCTCTGGCCTCATGTCCTGCTGTTTTTCATGAGTGGTCTTCCTGGATGGACCTGGATCTGACCCAACACCTCACCTTGCCTGGGGATCACTGGACAGTCAACAGAAACTTACTGTCACCAACCCACACCTGCTCAGTTGCTGCAGGACTGCATCCCATCAGCAAAAGCATGGTCTGTGCTAGGGTCACCCTCATTGTCCAGATAGACACAGCAACAACCCTGGGAGAATTCATCTCACCTCTCCACCTTGCAACCTTGCCCTCAAACTCAGTGCTGTGTTTCTGGACAGCTTTCTTGGCAAAGTGAGGAGACACCTTCTTGATCTGGTGTCCAAGAAGGTGTTGGATTTTGATACTGTTTTCCTGCTACACACATTGAGCATCTCTACTTCTCCTTAATTTTCTGCTGACTGTGGAAGCATGGACAGTGTACTGAACATGTCCTGGGATTGTGTGGAGGAGGAGCATAACATAATACGATTCATCCATGAGTCTGGAGGAAAGAGAACGCACAGAAGGAGAGCACACTACAAGGGAGGAAAGAGATGTCATGACTATCACTTAAGCTTACATGACATTCCCAGACTTATGGTTTTATTGACTTATTAAAAACCTAGAGTCTGCCTTTTCAGCAGTTTAGTTCACCTGCTTATTCTGCTGAACTATTTTTGGAGAATTTCCTTTGTCATTTAACTTACATTAGTTTTGAATGCATTCATTCATTCTGCTCCAGTTCTGCCTTTTTAGGTGTTGTAAGAATTTCCACCTTTTCATGCCCAGTTTCTAATTTGTGTAACTTTAGTCTTGGTCTTCCTACACTGGTGGTGGATTTTGATGGTACTACTTCACTAGTCTCCATTGCTGCCTTACTTTAAGGCATGACCTCATCTACCAATTTTACCATAAGCTTTTAAAAAACGTTTATTGGTGGTAAAATGAAAATAAACTCTGCTTGGATATAGTTCCCAAAATCAAATGCTTTGTATACACAAGAAGTTATTTTAACACTGTGTGTAAACAGAAGATCTATGTAAATAACTCACTTTTTCCTAAGACATAGGCTTTTGTCGCTGTATAGTAAACTTTTTTTGTTGTTGTTTTGATTTAGGACTCAGGCACTCTAATCCTTCACCCTATACACATGCTAATTTCCCTCAGAGCTCCCATTTGGAGTCCCTCAAAAGGGAAAGGCCTAATGTCCTAAGAAGACAGCTTGATTCAGGACTGACTGTATTACTAGAAATAGTTACAATCTGCACCAGATTTTGCTTTCTCCATCCTGAACAATCACTCAAACATATGCCAGTGACTTCATGGCTTCTAGTCCCTTCATAAAATCACAAATCCCTGGTGTTGGGATGAAAACAAATCTTTGGTGGTCTGTGAGGCAGTCCTCTTATTATTCAGCTGCCATTTTCTAGAAAAGGACTATCTGAAAACAAAACCATTTTCAGGACACCAAGAGCTATTATATGCTTTGAACTGTCTCATATCCAGGCTCAACTCCACTGGGAGGATTTCCCTCTCTTACTTATTCCCAAGAAATGTCAACTGTGCTAAGGTAGACACCTCAGCTTAAAAAAAAATAATCTAGGAAACCCACAAAAGATAGGGATGTGAATTGTTGTTCTCATGTTGTCTGACATACATTCATAAGCTTTTGGGTACAGGCTTCTTGCAAAACTTTCTTTGCTGCACTGCCTGCAAGATGAGTCCAACCTTCCTTCTCTTCATCTAAAAGAAGATGAGTAGTGCTGTTTCCCAAGGCCACGCTGTTATCATCTCCCCTTCTCCTGACAAATGCTGATGTTTCACCAGAAAACAGGAGTGGGGTGGAGGAGGTGGTCTTGGTCTGTTGATACTTAGGCTCAAGAGGAACTTTTATTCTTAAAGGACAACGAATGGTCAGGATAAGAACTTGGTAGGTTAAAATGAAAAGAAAGCTCACAGAATGACTCCACAGCATACCTACTCTCTTCCCAAGACTCACCCATGCATGAAAAACTAGCGTCTAACCTCTTCACGTGCCTTTTAACTGACAATGGTACAGCTCAATTTACCATGCCCCACTGGAAGTAGCTCTAAAGCCACAATTAGTGCCTACCAACCAAAAAAAGTGCAAACTTACAGTGTCTTTAACTTATATGTCCACACAGAGTTACTTTAAATAGAGGTCACCTTTCTTCTCTTCTCTTTGCTTTTCAACCCTCATTCATTGTTTACGCAGTTCTTTCTTTCCTGGATCAATATCTTCAGGCTCAAAACTGAAATGGTGAAAGTTCAGCTGTTTCTCATCCATCTGTACTGCAATTTCTTTTTTTTTTTAAATACTGTGTTGTGACTAAAAACCTGTTTTGAAAATTTATTTAAATTATCAAATTAACCAGAAATAGCAAATTAGTTACTTTCTTTATGGTTTTTAGTTAGGTAAGTTAAGTTAGATGAGCATTCCCCTTCAGTCAGAAGTAAAGAGCAGCTATGGCTTATGCATTTTTAAGAAGAAATTCTTGAAACCATAAAGATCTTATTTTGGCTTCCCTCATATCCACACTACCAATACGGAAAACAAATAAATCACCTTTTTTTCTCCGTCTCCCTTTTCCTTTCTCCCACGTGTTATCTTGAGACCTGTTATTACATTACTTGCTTTTGTTGTTAAAGCCTGGAGACTGGTATCTTGCTTTTGTTAGAAAATTTCACCCAGTCAGTCAACCAGAGCCAGCCAAGTCAATGGTCAGCCTTGTTAGGCTGTGGGAGCATGAAGAGGAGAGCAGTTTTTTTCTGCTTGGATAGATGCTTGGAAGCAAAACAGAAGCAGCACTATGTGTGTGTTGCTGAATGGGAACCGTACATTTGTGTGAAACCTGCATATTGGTATGAGTTCTGCAAGGCCAGCTTTACTAGGGAGAAATAAAAGGTTACAGGTACCAGGTTTATCTTCGAACTGCCTGACAGTTATCTCTGGACTTCAAGAATGCACTTATTTTGATGTTTAACTGTCCATTTTTAGTTACTTCAAATCAAAGATCTTGAACTTGTGAGATGCACTGAGACACAGGAATTCCCATGACATTTCATAACACTGAACACACTGAGGGATGCAGATCAATATTCATCAGTAAGCACCACAATATTTACCACAGATGTTCACCTAGCCTGAAAGAAATTGAAATACTTTGCCAGAAAGGACTGTCTCTCAAATGAAAATCAGAGAGCAAAAATTTCTGTGAAAAACTGTATTTTTTAAACCTCGTAATCTGATTAAAAAACGCATTTCTAAGAAGACATCAGGAACTAGATTCTTTTGAGTCATATGCTTTTGATACATTTTCAACATAATAGCTGAGCTAAAACTTGGGGAACCAAAAGTTATCCCAGAAAGGAAGAGAAAGCAATGACAAGAGAATCTCTGTGTTGCATTCTTATTTATAAGGAGCAAAGCTTTGCTTTTGTTTACAGGGAAGGAACGGAGACAAGGACATCTATCTTCTTTACTGCTCCGCACTTCCTTTTTTGTCAGTACTCTAGTCTTTGATGTGGGTTCAGGTCAGACATCAACAGTGGATTATACCTTTTTCTCAGTCTGTTTCTGGGTGCTTTGTGATGTTATGGTTAGCTGACAGTTTAAGTCCTTTCCCACATTATAACAGCATGATCCTTCTTCCTCACACCAGCACTTATCTGATCCCACTGTGGAGTGGTTCTAAAAGTAAATTCAAGCTGCAGTAAAACTAACTCAGCTAGAAAAATCACAGATTTGATCACTCACGTCTGGGAACAGGTTCACTAAGGGGATCAGGCACGTTCCAGACCATGGCAACAGGTGGGTTTATAGCCCCCCACCTGGCAGACATGACGAGGAAATGACTGCAAGCAGTCCTGCCTTAAATCAGCTTACATTGTGAAAATATGTCATTAAATATGCTTTACAGCAAACATTAAGAAGGACGGTTTAATGTATCAGTGTTTGGGGGGATTAAGCTAATCTACAGGCTATGTTTCTTTTAACAGAAAGTGGAATGAGTGGAATTCTAGGTGGACTGACCTGAAAAAAATTATCAAAGTTACTTCATCATCTTAATAATGGAAATTGGTTTAGTTCAGGTTTGTCTTCTGGAAAAGACTGATTTTATACTTTCATTTTAAAAACCACATGCAGACAAATAGTAAAATAATGAACTGCTACAGTGAAATTGGGGCACAAAACCTGGGACACTGTATGATTAAAAAAAAAAAAAAAAACAACAAAGCAAAACAAAAAAACAACACCCAAAGAAAAATATTTTATTTTCTTACTGGGACTAATTGATAACATTCCACCTCAACTCAAGTTCACACACTACTTTCAAGAGTTTCAGTTCAAATTCATCTCTGTCTTCTAGATGGTAGTTTTGTATAAAGCGGAATTGTTGATTATAAATCTCCTGCAGCAAATTGAAAAAAAAGATTAAAAAATAATCACGTGGGTAAATTGTTTCAAAGGACAGTAATTTATATGGGACATCTGACTCATAGGAAGGAAATTAATACTAATCAACTGAAAATTCAAAGAATGAAGAATTTGCTTACTTTTACCCAGTCTGATTTATAGGACTTTAGCCCTGTTATAATTTTATATTGATTATGAAGCCTTAGCATAGGTTAATGATAAAGGTTAAAAGTTCCTCAATAGTGAAAAGGATTGAAAAGATGGATTTCTTCATTTAAAACAGGCATTATTGACAATGCTGATTCCAGCACCCTAGAGCACTGACATTATAATGAACATATCTTATAATGAACATGGATTCCGAAGCCATTGTGTGAGAAAGCAATAGGAATAGATCTAATGAAAGTCACTGTGGTTCTCAGATGAAAAATACCATCATGTTTTTGTCTTTTAAACAGCTAACACTTTGCTATATGCTAAAACTGACCTACAAGTAAAAAAGTATACATTAACGATTTCAACAAATGTTATCTCATTCTGATTTTTAAGAATGTGAAATAAATGGAAATGTTTTGTTTAGGCTTTTTTTGTGACACCATTTGTTTGTGTTGCACTAACTCATAAAAGCTTTGTTTTCTAAATGGAAATACTGAGTTCATTAATGTATAATGTGAAACAAATGCCACCATCAACTTTGAAAGAAAATTTTCAAATACTAGACTAGAGACAATGTCTGCTGCTCTCATAGTTGAAATGGCGTGACAGACTTATGATAGGATCATTGGTTACACTCTATTTCCAATATATACAGATTTCATAAAATATGTGCAGTTAAACTGGATATGTTAGATTAATTTCCTAATATATGGTTAACCATGCAGAATTCTCTTAGCTCATGCCAATAGGCAGACCTCTTAATTGCTTTCTAATAATAACAGTAATACTACTACTTTGTTTATAGGTGAGATTACTTGCATCTTGATTTTCCCTGTGCATTTATAACTGGTATTTGTGTTGATTTGTGTACTATTACAATGATCATTAAAATATAGGAGGATTTTATATCAAATTATTTCCTCCAAATAAGTACCAGTTACCTATTCCAGAAACTTTCTTCATAACAGTATGTATGTTTAGTGCATAGACAGCAAGAAATAACAGCTCAGTATGTTGTGTTTCAAAGAGTTCTTACCTACGTCATGCTATGGCATACTACATTATATGGACAGTGACATAATTTTCCCTGGGGAAAATGGTGAAAACTGTCACTTAAGAATAGAGTGGATAAAGCACTGTAAAGTTACTCTGAGAGATAAAGAAATCTAACGGTGGCTTGATTATCACCACACTTTACATATGGACACAAAAGTCCTGCTCATTGATGATCTCCCTTTGTGGAGGCAAGCTAAAAGTAAATTTGCGGTTGTCTTGGCTCCTAGGTGAGCATCATCTCGCTGTTCCACATCACCTTGTGGCATATAGGTCATATTCAGTCCTTTGGTACTTGTACTTAAGGTCCTGCCTGGGATCTGATACAGATTTCCTGAGCTACTATTCTTAGGAACAGGCATGAAAACCCACATGATTGCATTTCACTGAAATAAATGTCTGGCCAATTGCAGACGTGAGACTCATGAAGACATTAAGAACTGGCTTATACCACAGTACAGAACCTTCCTATGGTATTAACGAACTCTCCAAATTCAAGTGATTTCACTGGCTATGTCTATGCTGTCAAGTAACTTAGCTTGTGAGTTCTCTCTTGGTTTCAGTTCCCGTTATCCACGTTGCACAAATGTTAGTTCACTCCATGGCTTAGCATTAAAGAAAACCATCTCCGTCCCTCCAAAACAAACCTCAAGTTCTGTGGATAATTCATCCCAAGGACTGCTTCCAAAAGGCAACAGAAACCAGACAGCCAAAGGCTTGGATATCTCTGCCCTACGAAGTCCCTGAACCACAGGCTTTCTATTTTCAAAATACTTTCCCATGCCTGGATATCATATCCCAAGAGCCTGTAATGTGCTCCTTCGGTTTCATGTCATAAAAACACCACCTGGTGGGTTACAGCAGAGCCCTCATGTTTTTTTCAGGCACTTTGAACTAAAAGCAAACAAACAAAATGATAACTGGGGTTTTGAACCAAGCAGACCACTGTGTGTGGCTTAAAAGAGTTGTAGGGAATTGTACTGTGTAGTGGAGATTTGTTTAGCAGTTTCCTTTAGGTATTTCTATCTCTGAGCACAGTAGACATAAGGCATTCAAGACCACTTTGCCTGAAGGATCTCTGGGATGTGTATTTACCTATGTAAACATAGCTGCAATGAGTCTTTCTGTACTTTAGCATGAAACACTTTCTTTCATGAACTATTGTCTTTTTAGAGATGTTTGCACCCATCAGATATTCACAATTTTCATGGCAATATGGCAGCCCTTCATCCTGCCCTTCAACACTAGATGCTGAAATCAGAAATGATTAAAGGCAGGGGTTTAGGTATAAAAGTGAAAATGTAAGACTACAGGTGAAAAAATATGAACTAAATCAACACCCCAACTTTTTTTGGAGTGGTTTTTGGGGGTTGGTTTTTTTTTATTTTATTTTTTGTTGGTTTTTTTACTTTTCCTACCTACAGTTTCTAAAATTTAATCCATTTTCCAGAGCTACATGGTTAGGTATTTAGTTTTGTTTTTCTACCAAAGATATGAAGAATAAATGACAAGGAATATGTTGGGAAATATTCATTTGTCATTCAGTGGTGAACCTGTTGTGTGATTAAGTGTAGGATTTATCTGTCCAAATTCAGGCTACAAATCTACATCTGAGTACTCCGCTTCCTTCTGCATTTACTTATTTCTCTACATTCACTATAATGGGAGCTGCAATAACTAACTTTGAGGCAGGGCAAGATTGAGTTTTCTAAACAGAAGTGCCAAAAGCCACTAGAAATGCTCTAGGTCCACAGGGGTCCTCAAACTACGGCCCGCAGGCTGGATACGGCCCCCCAGGGTCCTCAATCCGGCCCCCGGTATTTACAGAACCCCCCCACTCCCCCCCGGCCAGGGGTTGAGGGGGGGAACCAAGCAGCCGCAGATGACTGCCTGCCACTTAATCCGCCCGCCGGCCCCCTGGTTAAAAAGTTTGAGGACCCCTGCTCTAGGATGTCCAAGAAATCCTTAAAGGGTTTTATAAGAATCAGGTTTCTTTCAGATAGGCAGCTGTATGCCAAGTGTGATGATCACCTCATCTGCATCTAAAATATCTGTAGACAGCTATGTTTAACAAGCTGGACCCTAGTTGTAGAAGTAGACTGTACAGATATGAAAAACTAAGTGGTATTAATCATGCCTTATGTATATTCTGTTATCTACTTAAGCTCACCACCTTAGCATCAGCACAATGCTACTTTATGCTGCATTCAGGATGGTGCTCACACTTAAGCTTATCATTTCTGATACAAACTGACCCATATAAACACTACAGCAAAGCCAATGAAGTTCTGCTCTGCCAAAATACGAGCTCATCTGTGATTTTAGAAAAGCTGTACTGAGTTGATTCTAATGGATGTATTTTAAGGCCTTCATAAGTAAAAATGATCTCATACAACTGAGAATGTGCAAGCACACTTTCAGTTTGTCGTATTTTTATTTTGTTTTTTTTATTGCTTTTGGTTTAATTTCTTCTTGCATAAGGCAAAGTGGCTGTAGAAAAAGTAGTGTGAATTTATTGCACCCAGATTAAGATTTTAGACCTCACAGAAAGACACAAGAGGATAGGAATCAAAACCATTTTACAACACAATTTTAGTATTAATGAAGCATGTTTTCTGTGCTAATTCATTAATTTCATTGACAGGGCAGAAGTTTTATGTATGCTATGCAACAATAGGTTCCATACTGCAAAATCTTTTGTTCATTCTAAATGAATAATGTTGCCTTTTCTTTTCTCATGAACCCTGTAACAAATGGAGCTTCACTGAAAGACAAGTTTGAAGTATCAAGAAATTCAGCTGATAAATTGATTTATAATTCATATATGGCAAACCAATGCTAGAAAATTTCTTTTTCTTTAAAATTAAAGCCTAAAACCCCCTAAAGCTTTATTGGAAAAATGTTTGAAAATTTTGACATTTCTTTAGCCTCTCTGGATCAGCTGTTAATTTCTCCTTCATTAAATGAAAACTAAACACAATTAAGCAGTGATACATTTTATACTAGGTTGATTCCTGACTGATTCTCAGCAGAAATATCTCTTCTATAACTGTTCACATCTTCAAAAGCAATGTAGTCAAGGAATGGTACTACTACCCTCTGTGCTACTTGTTAGTGAAATCCAGTGAGTTTTCTTTGCTTGCGTGTTTGTTCATGACTAGTACAGAATTGTGAAATATTTAAAACTTAGAGAATCACAGAATGACAGGATTGTTGAGGTTGGAAGTGACTTCTGAGATCATCCATTCTACCCCTCCTGTTCTTTTTCCATTTCACTTACTGTGCAATGGAGAGGGCAAAAGTTACACTACATCACAAAAACACACAGATTTCCTGAAGGCAGTAAATATGTGCACTGTTATATCTGTACTATAAGAAGGGTATATGTTCAAGCACAATATATGCTTTTCTTTTAGGGACATCCCTTAGCTTTCCCAAGTATAGATGCAGTCATAAACCCATGAAAATGGCTTCAAGAAATTAGTCCTTTGCCAGGTGCCCTTCATAATATAGCTCTTCTGAGACGTCTTTTTCTCCCCTCATTGAGATGTCATGGCCAGCGTCACATGAACTTCACATGGAAGAGTCTTCGAGTAACAGTAGAGGTAGTCCATTGGTTTTACTTTTCCTTCTAAGCTCCAGATATTCATTACGTATTTTGTGGGTTTTTTAAGATTTATGGCATCGTGGGGAATGATGTCACATGTACTGAATATTCTTTTCTCACATATAGATACTGTTCAGTAAAGAAATCTATATATTATTTAAAGTAGGAAATCCAAGTTTTCACAGCAACTACCTATAAACTGAAGCCTGTCTGAGGTATTTAAACATAGCTGTGTGATATACTTAGCATAACTATGTTTTGAAACGTTTTCATGATATTATGAAGTTAGGAGTAAAACCTGGCAAAAAATACAGTAAAAGAAAGGGAAGAGATATCCATTAGAAGCTCTAAAAGTTCCACATGGCAAAAGGTTGACCAATCAAAACAAAAAGTTTTAGTAACTAATATGTCATTTTAATTTATGGAATGGCAATGTAAAGTAAAAAATAATTTTTTTCCTCCTCTTCTTTTTTGTTAAAATCTATTAATGAATATTTTTAAGTTTTAAGTGAACAAAATCATTTTGGAGACCTCATTATTTTGAACTGCAGGAATCAAACTAGTATTATGTCTTCCTTCATACTACAATAGCATGTTTATATTAGTCAGCACTGGTGTTTACTTAGGGATTGTCCTAGCTCTTGCTAGCTGCAAATTCCTGAACCCTTTGCTCTGATATCACTGTGCCCTCATTCCTCTCAATCATTTTGCTATTCTTCTTTTTGCCTTTGCCTACAAGTTCTTCAGTTTACTTTATCAGTTGCATCCAAATTTATCTTCTACCTCCCCAGATTATTGCTCCTTACTGACACCTATAAATTAATGACCAACATGCCTACATGTCATCCTTTTCCAGGTATCTCATTACTGTAAATTACATATCCAACTTCATATTTAAAGATTCATCTACAGAACATCAGGGGTTTGGTCTATTTATCTGACCTTTATACATTTCTTTAGCTCTCATAAAGCTTCTTCATGATCTTTTTTATGAATTTTGGGACAGAACTTAACTAGTTATCAGTCTTTTCTTTATAGCTCATGTGCTACAAGATCCTGAAATTTAGCTTACATATAGTAATTGAAGTAATTATTTACCCTTCTAAGAAGAATTTTGCATACAACTTCACAGGAACATTGCCTTGTAAAAACACATTCTACATTTTTTTTCCTATCTGAAAAACTGACCCATCCTTACTCAAGTTCATTCTCCTGTTTGAGGCTCATAGAAAATGCTTGTGCCATAGAAGTTGTATTTTGGATCTTCCAGACCTTCATTGGAATGATACACAGATTCTTCCTCCTCTCTAAATCTTTGACAGAGTTTGTATCCAACAGGATTCCCACAGCAGCTCATTTGGCAGCTTCATTTTCCCTTGAAGACCAATGTCAGTTCTGATATGTTACCCAGCAGATACAAGATAAGACAGCAAGGTATTTGAGGTTAGACTACAGTCACACAAACACTTTTTGTTTTGGTTTTGTTTCAAACTAGGCCATTGTTAGAGGATGTTTAATTTCAAACTTTTAAAATGCTCAAAGTCCCAGCATGTCCCTTGGTAGGCAAGCACCTACTGCTCACAAGTCATAGCCCATTTCTGTAATGTTTTGACAGTCTCAGTAGAAAAGCTGCATGTCAAATGAAAATCTTCCATGACTCCAGGTTTGACTTTTCAAATCAAGGTTAACAGCTCTTGCTGAATATTGGAAGGAAATTGTATTGTTGCTATAGCTGTTCTGGAGA
Source organism: Falco naumanni (assembly GCF_017639655.2). Lineage (NCBI taxonomy): Eukaryota > Metazoa > Chordata > Aves > Falconiformes > Falconidae > Falco > Falco naumanni. The sequence continues at coordinate 55,431,665 of NC_054055.1, forward strand.
ACATAACAGGTCAGCTCTCAAGGCTACCAGTACTGTTACCACTCACATATTTAAAGCTTTAAATATATTTAGAAGATGTTAAAAACCTTTAGAAATACTCTGTAGCTGTTATACTATAATGAGATGCTGTAATATTTATCACAATGTTTGGTGAAATTCTTTTACTGATAATTTTTTTCTAAACCAGAGCAAGACAATACTTTAAATTGCAGCCACTGAGTTTCACAGCTGACGCTGGGGACAGTTATGCGATACTTGACAGCTTTGTGTTATAGTGGGTCATGCAAATGTTATATTTGGATTTTAATTCCCAAGCAATTTATCTCCCGCTTTGTTGCAATTCTAGCTTTTCTTCAGAAAAAAAAACCCTCTGAATCTCAGCTGAAACCTCTGAATTTTACCATTTCTTAGTCAAAATATTAGCTGTTGTATGATTTTGATAATAAACTAGACATTTATCAGAGATGGTTTGAAATATCAGGGAATATTAAATGCCTTTTCTATAACATAATTTCATCTTCTAGCATATGAGTTAACTAAAGGCAAAGAAGTTTGCTTTTGATATTTGTCTGTTTTGCTACAAATGTTTGGACAGCTCTCACTTCAATTTTGCTGTGAACTATGGAAGTTAAATTAATTTATAGGACAGGATCACTTCCATTACCAATTATGATATATGAAAGGTGACATATATGTTTAAATCCTAGTGCATAATGGACAAGAGAACCTTCTTTTTTAAATAGAAAGTATAGCCTAGGTGTAGGAATTAAATTTATAGTTATACTTATTAGAAGTAGCTAAAAAAAAAAAATTAACAAAGGACATAGCATTCTGGGGGGAAAACCACACTTCTGTTAAAATAGGCTATTTTTTATAAGTCTTTTTCTGTTCAGTGATTTTTTCACAGGATCATGTCTAAATATATTTTTTTAACTTCTCATTTCAATAAAGTCAAAGTTGTGGCATAGACCTATGGGGCTGAATAGGTGAAAGGTTTGCTGTGTGTTTACATGGCAATTCTAGCAGCATATTTATTTAACACCAGTGATTATAGTAAATACTTTATGGCTTTTTGATTGATCAAAGGAAAATATATTGGTAGGTTTTAACATTTTAAAAAAAATAATCTTCTTATTGGGACTTCCAAAGTCTACAGTTTTTATTTGAGGCTGGAAAGAAAAGAAAGAAAGACAAAGACACATTTACTATAAAATTAAGCCTATTTTTTCCTGTTTTCCATAATATTGTCAATGAAATTTTCCTTAGAAATTAAACCTGACTGTCCAGTCAGAAATTAACATTTAGTCACATTGCCTTTAGATTAGATCACATACTCTAACTGAAGCTAATTATTTCTTTAACTGCAAGATCTAGGAATATTTTCCTTTTATGATAATTATCTTTTATAATAAGTGATATTCTGGATGTTTAAGATAAGGCCGTATCTTTCCTGCTGTGGTACTGTAAGCACACTGGGAAAAATCTGCTTTGTTATACCTAATGCATTTGGTGAACTGCTTTGTTCTATAGGTGAGAATTGGATTTTTCACTATCTGATGAAATTAGCCTTTTTAAATATAGGAAAACCTCACTAATGCTCTCGGGAAAAGACCCAACCCATGTTTTTGTCGTTGTTGTATTTACAAAACTTCCCTGAAAAAACCACCTTGATAACCCCCTGTCATGATCCACCAAGCATCCATTCAGTGAAGTATTGAGTGACTGATCTTTTTCTAGACAGGTTACTCAATGTGTATGATGAGGAGAAGTTGTGTTCCCTTCTCAACATCTGATGTTAGTCTTCCACCTTGTATGTCCACTTACATTGTATTCATCGAGCTAATTTTTTACAAATTCCGGGCAAGAGCACTGGATCGATAAACCCACACAAAATAGCAATATATTTTGCTGTGTAAGTACAGCAGCAAAGAAGACAAATTATTTCTAGCAGGTTTTTCAGACAACATGATTGACTTTAGCTGACTCTTAATGCATTTTTTCAAAGCTACAGGAAGGAGATTTGAGTACATACAGCAAGTCCACAAAGAACAGCTTTCAAGCGGCTTTTAAATAAAAGAGTATTTTTAACACAAGCACCAAGAAAGTTTTTCCTTTAAAAATGAGAATTCTCTGTATCTTCTGTTAAACCAGCTTAACAAAGAGGATAACACCATGACTAAAATATTTATAGTTCATCACAGTCCCTTTCAATAATAATTAATTAAAAAAAAAGAATCACTAGTTTATTCATCTTTACCTAGTGATACAGAGGAAAGAAGTACCTAAACAATGAATAATAATGCAGAAACTCAGACTGTAAAATCAATGTCAGCTCAGTAGAGCTGAGCTTCTTTCTAATGCTGCTGTTCCAACAGTAGAGTTTACCTTCTGAATTATATATGTATTGACCTAATTACATAAATATTGACTTTGCTTTCTATGAAGCCTTTTTCAGTCTCAGTGTAATTACAATGTCAATATTTGTTGCATGTAATAACACTGAATTTAGACTTGTTAATTTTGATTGATAGTGGCATGCCACAAGTTATTATATGGGATAAGACAGTTAGTCTAGAAGTATGCATAGCAAATACAAGCAGCTGACAATGCTACCAAATCTGAATGTGTCTTCAAGACTTTCTGTTTCCAATTGTTTAGCCAGACAGAGGAAATATGATGGGTGATTACATCCTTGTTCCATACAAAACACTGTTTTGAGATGGAGAGGTATTTATCCTGGTCCAAAAAAGTACAACTATTCAGCTGGGAACCCAGTAAAAGAGTTCCTGTTTAAAGTTAGCTTTACAATTTTGCCTTATAATGTCATAAAGTCTGTTTAAACTGTGCCAAAATGGAGGTTTTATATAGCAGCAAGTATACTTTGCTGCATGCCTTCCACCAGGTATATGTTGTATTGGAACAATATTGGGACCCAGACGCAAGCAGTTTCACATTAAATTATTTCCCTTTTCCTTCAAATCCAAAAAAGATGTGAGCAGTGGGCTTTTGATACTATGGGGACTTGCAAAACTGTTCACCTCGGTCTGCAAATGTTTGTTGAGATATATTTCTACAAGAACAACTTTGTTCAGAGCTGGTAGACCTCTGAACTACTTTCAATGATGAATAGTCATATATTATAATGTATGTTTCTAGATGTAATTATAAAGGACTTTGAATTTGGCAGTAACATGAGAATCGGAAACAAAACTGTGACAGTCTGTGTGCTGAGGGTATTTAAATTTGTTCTAGCTATAACATGTTGCCAGTAGTGACAAGGCATGCATCATACTATATTTTCTTATTTGTCTCAGCAGGGATGCCAGACAAGATGAACCTCAGTGACGTAAAGCATATCCGTCAAACCAACGATGGCAGCACTTCAGACACAACTGGAGCAGGATGTACAACAAAGACTGATTATATGACATTTGTGCTGATTAGTCTGGTAACACTATTTCTCAGTCTTTGGTAACTGTTTATCTCTGGCTTGATATATGTGTCTCATTGTCATCTGTTCATCCCCACTCAGAAGCCTGGAATAAGGGATCTGGTGGATATAGCAATATTTATGATAGCTTGCATAATATCAGCCTTTCTGATCTTAGGCCTGAATATTAACAAAGGGTTTTGTGTAATATTTTTCCTGTGGTGTTTTTTAACACCTGTAGGGTCACACAAAATCATGAAAATCAGTTTTATTTTTATAACATTTTATGTTAAAAATAAGTTGAATATTATAATCTTTATCTTAAAAACAATTTGTGAAAAAGAGATCACAGAATTGCCAATCATAGAAAGGACCCCTGGAGATCATCTAGACCAACCCTGTGCTCAGAGCACACTCAGCTAGATCAAGCTGACCAAGGCCAGGCCTGGCTGGTATTTGAATGTCTCCAAGCATGGAGTCTCTACAGTTTCTCTGGGCAACTTGTTCTAGTGCTTGAACACTCATAGCAAAAAAAGCTTTTTCTTATATTCAAAATCTATTGTATTTCAGTTTATGCCCATTGCCTCTTGTCCTGTCATTGGGCACCACTGGGAAGAGTTTGACTCCATCTTCTTTATGCCCTTTATCATGTATTTACACACTTTTATAAGATCTCCCCTGCATCTTCTCTGCTCCAGGACAAACAACCCCACCTGTCTCAGCCTCTCCTCATATAAGACTTGTTCCCATCCCTTAAAAGTCTGCATGACTTTTTGCGGGACTCTTCCCAGTATGTCCATGACTCTCTTGTCCTTGGAAGCCCAGAGCTAGATGCAGCACTGTAGATATGGTCTCATCAGTGCTGAGCAGAGGAGGATGATCCCCTCCTTTGACTTGCTGCAATACTTTTCCTAATTCAGCCCAGGAGGATATTGGTTGTCTTTGCTGCCAGGACACATTGTTGGTACACGTTCAACTTGTTTTCCATCAGGACCCCCAGGTCCTTCTCTGCAAAGCTGCTTTCCAGCCAGTATGCATCAGCTGGGGTTATTCTTCCCTAGATGGAGGACCTGGCATTTCCCTTTCTTGGACTTCATGAGGTTCCTATCAAGCCATTTCATTCAGGGTCGCTCTGAATGTGAGAACAACTCTATCGTGTATCAGCCACTCCTCTCATTTTTGTATCCTGTGCAAGAACTTGCTTAGAGTGCACTCTGTTGCATCATCCAGATCATCAATGAAGAACTACAACAGTATTGACCCTTGGCGTAAAGCAGGAGTAACTGGTCTCCTTGTGGACTTTATGTTGCTATTTACAACCCCACATGTACCAACTGTTGAAACTGTTGCTCAGCACTTTATGAGTTTTGTATTTAAAGTTCTGCCCTCTGGGACATGATTCCTGTAAAACAGAAAATGTTGAATTTTCCCTTCTGTCTTTCTCCAAAAAAGAAAAAATATACAGTGTAAACTCAGCTAATTTTAGTAGGAATTACTTTTCATAGTTCAGAAAACCTACATATTAGATAGTATAATGTTAATGCAGATATGTATATAACTTCATTTTATCTAGAAATAATAGCAAGGTTAGGATTCAATGTTGGATTAAGGTATCTTAATCTATATGTCTACATACAGATATTTACGTATGTGCTATTATATACGTACTCTATATCTCTAAACTGTCAGTGGAAATACAGTGTAGCATTCAACTGCTAAAATACCAGCAACAAGTGCCAGTTAAGATGCTGTAAAAAAATCCACCTGGTGTCCAGCTACTGCTCTGAAGGGCCTCAGCTCTTTCTGTGGGCAATTGACCAGAGGCCTTTGTCACACAGTCAATAAAACCCAGAGCATTATTCAGCTCATATGAAGTCAAACTCCTGAGAAAGCAACTTGGTTGCTCAAAAGTAGGTGTCTGGTGCCACCTAAGATTTCTTGGAGTATGCAAGACATCCTCATGGGACAAGCATATATGAAGCATGACTTATGGGAAATTCCAGAGGCTTCCTTAAATGGGAACTGTCTGGAGTGGCAGCTGGTATCTAACTGGGATATCCTTGTATATCTCACATACACCTAGTCATGGATAGGTGGGCCCATGAATCGTATGCCAAGTCCCCAAGTTGAAGCAGTGACACATGAATGCCAATGTGAATCGCAACATGAATCCCAGCTCTTATGCTTTGTAAGCTGAAGCAAGCTAAAGTGTTCCACAGTACTAATGGTACATTATATATTACTTTTATAATATTTTATCATCCTGCCATCACTAATTCCCATATTTTTTTAACCAGAAAGTATTTCAGACTATTTTGTAGTTATTTCTCTTTTACAACCCTATACAAGAGAAAAAAATAAATAGTACAGTATTGTATGCACTCATATTATAGATCAAACTCTTCCCAGACTGTAAAAAAGGTAATTTTATATGAGGCTAATATAAAGAAACATGTAACTGCTTTTATTCCCAAATGCATGCATTAGTCATTAACACACACAGTATAACATATAGGTAAAGAGATACAATATTTAGAAAAGCAAGTGAACATTCCTAAGAGCAATTTCACAGGCAGATAAACACCATGAATAAGCATGTGTGCCAGTGTGTACATTTTACTTGACCCCTTTTTTCTTTTTCAGGTTTTGTAAACCAGTCTTTCAAATTCACTTGTCAACTTGTCTCAGCATACGCTGGAATTACCACATCAGTAATCCAGGGAAAGATAATCTGATTTCATTCTTTTCCTTTTTCATGCTAGTTGAAACCGATAATTAATCTAGTCCAGCAGCATTTTTTTTAATGACCAGTATCAGTCACTTAAAGGAAAATACAAAAAAAAAAAAAAAAAAAAAAAAAAGTTTGATACATAAATGGAGAAAAAATTCTATCGATACTTATTACTTAGAAATTTATTTCTATCTTGAAGCACTTTGTTTCCACTCCTCATGTTCATGTGTTGTTCAAGACCTTACTGATGGTGCCAGGTAGTCAAAGAGGTAACAGTTTATTCTATAGCACTTCGGAAACACAAGCCCAATTTTCAAATAATGACAGTAATTAGGTCTTAAGGCCACTTCACATATATGTTAATTACTAGCCTGTGTTATTACTCAGTTTTTTTCATGGCCTGTTCCATTCATCTTCTACACTGCACCTGCATTGGGAAAACAATTCCTAAGATTCCTTCTGGAGTGGAAAATTAGGTGTCTCTTTCCCAGACACATATGAACAAACTAGCAGCAACATGAATATAATGGTGGCAGGTTTGGGGATCCCTCACTGTCCCCTTGGCCATGAGACCTCATTCACCCTTCTGTCCCATCTCTCTCTAGGCACCATCACACACTTCATATCATTGCTTAGATGCATGCATCTGCCAGGCTGCATCACAGTTCTTTCATCATATCTACCACACTATAAAGAAATCTTGTTTCTTAAAAAAAATAATTTAAAAAATCATTAAAATGGATCAAAGAAAAGGGAAGGAAGGCGAGGATGTTTGGCAATCTGTGTCAAGGTTACCTTGCAAGGGAAGGAGCCTTGCAAGAAACTCTGGGAACACGGCAGGGTGTTGAAGTGTAGCTCCAAATTTGGCAACTGAGGGAAAAAAAGCCTGACATTTTGCCTGTGTTAAAGTATTTTGCTTTCTTTTAAATAAAATATTGATGTATTAAAGCTGATAAAGTTTAAAGCAGGAATGCTTTACTTGACGTGTACCATTTTTTCAGAAAGCCACTCATTCAAATACTGTTTATACTAAAATTGCAATGGATATCACTATTGAAGTTGTGTAACTGGTCTCAGTACAATTAAAAAAACCCTTCAGCTGTCAGGTGAGAGAGCTTTGTAGAGAATAATTTCTTAGAGCACAGTGTCACTACTTGTAAAACAGTATTTCAGAAAAAAAAATCTAAAAAATACTGCATTTCCAAAATCCGTAATATTTTTACCTGGTAAGATCAAGCTATTCTTCTTGAACGTCTGCTTTTTATTTTCTTTAGATGTACCTGTATGATTAAATGCACCTGTACCTCCTGGGAGAAAAGTACTAAAGTACTTTTTCTGATAACTACTGTCCTAGCACTTTAAATAAAAGTTTCAGTTTTCCTCAGTGTAGCTGGTGAAAGACAACAAAAATTATTTATTTCCTTCAGGAGCAAATATTGTTATTTTCATTGCTAATAAAAAGATGAAGCCTAACTATAGCCATGTAACAGGCTATCTTTGTCTTTTTCTGTAGATAGATAGATACACACATACATCATTTATTTCTTTATACCTGTATTTTTTTATGTTTATTAAAATAATATTCTTGTTGAGATTATAACAGGGTTTAGACTAATCTATTAAAAATTTCATATTAACCTGAGTATTTCCATAGCATCTTCTCAGAGGCATGCATTAAAATGGTTGAAGTTATCTCTGATTAGGATTTATTTTAAGTTTAATTCTACTCTGAAATAATTGTGTAAACATGAATCTTATTCAGCAAACGGTGCTTTTTTCCATGTGCTCTGAGTCACAACTGATTATAATAGAAATAATAATTTTTTAAAAAGACTGAAAAGCTAATGTAGCTCTAGTAAAACCCAGATTCTCTTCTTGCAAATCTCAGCAAGTTATAAATAAAGTTTTAATTCCTAATTCTTTCTTCCTGGTGATGCATGAACAAAATAGCTGGCCTGACAGATTTTGCCAAACAAAATTTACATTTCTGGCAGTTGGAAACTGTATTTTTTACTTTATTTTGGAACTTGTAAATGTGAAATGCAATAGACAATATACCTGGTACCCCACGAAGCTCTTTTACCAGCTCACATTGAAGAGGAATAACATGCTGAGCTTCTGTGGTTGGGAGGACTTGGTCGATGCGTCTCATCACCCCTTACAGAGCAGAGAACTGTGCTAAGATCACCTGCTGTGCATGCCTAATGTAGGTGTCTCAACTAAGTCTCTCCAGGTTTGTCAGGCAGTCTAAATTAATTGTTAGTCTCTTGAACTTAAGTCACATGGAGGTTTTTCTCAGTGGCAATTTCTGATTTTCTTGCTTCTCTTCAACATCACTCTCTCTTAAACAAGAGTTTACAGGACCATGCAGTGAAACTGGTCGGGGTGTTTCTGACCCAAAGGATCTCCTTGATCCAGTTCACCTTGTATCTCCAGATAAAAGCACTGGTACAACAGATGAGGTGGCCATAGCTCTCATGGCAGTTTAGTCACACATTTATAGCAAGTGGACGCAATGATAGGTACAACAAAACATTTAACAACATAAGCACATAATGCAAAAAAAAAAAAAAAATCAGTTACACCTTGTGCAGGGATGCATACTTCAGTATCTAAAGCAGGATATGACCATTAAAAAAAAACATAATAGCAAAGTATGATTTTTTTCATACATATACCACACATGAAAGACTGTGACAGATCTCTGTTGACAACGGGCAAAAACATATTGCCCAAGACATACATCAGTATACCTTACCCTGACCCATTTCCCTTTCTTTGTTCCCTATAGCTGTGCCTGTAGGGGATTGGGGTTTTTTATAGTAGGAGAATGTGCTTTCCTGTTTCTTGTGTTTAATTTATTGATAAATATAGCTAACACCTTTGTGCTGGCTGTTAAAAATATTTTTCATGTCTGTTCACATTCCTACTTTTTGGCAGACAGGAATGTTTGTGAAACTTTGACTTTCACCCTTTTTATTTTTAAAAAGAACAGAGGTTTGTCAAGTAAAACAAAATAGGGGATACCCGGCCTTCAAAAAGGTAAAAAGCAACATGATCCTGAAGAATAAATGTCATGTATTCTTTACTATGCTAACAAAAATATTGCATTTATAATTTCAGAGCATTGATAGGTCTGGAAAATAGTGCATGGGCCAGGTTCTTCTTTTAGAAATTTGTGATACTACTGAATTCCATAGATATAACTGCAAACATAGCTTAGCTTTCTATTATCTACATGCAAAACCGAACTGATATATTTAATACAATACGATTGTTTTCAAAAAGGCATCAGAACATTACAGGTAATAGCACTTTGTATTTCTCTGCTCTATACTGGTTATGTGTATACAATGATAAATAAAAAATAATTTAGCAAATAAAAATGTATATTGTGAACAATTATCTATATGACTCTAAGGGAAAAATATCATGTATTTTCCTATGAAATGTGTGACTTGATGATAAAATTTTTACCGTTCTAGTAATCTAAACAGCAAGGATAAGACAAAACTACTTGTGCTTAAATATGTAAGTAGACTTGCACTAATACCTGATTAAAACAAGTATTTTGAAATACTGTCTTGATTTCTTTGACTTCAGTCTTTTGCCCTGAAAATGCTGTATGTAATACTTCAGAAAACTAAGACTGTGGAGAGCTGTTGACAATGGAATTTCTATGAGAAATGTTGAGGTAAAACTCTTGACAGGCAAAAAGGTTTCTAAACTGTATCATGTTAGTTAGTGTTCTATTAACAAAAACAGACAAAATATCAGCTTTATGGAAGACTAAGTATCTATGCAATTTCAAATCCTAGGAAACACCACAAACCTGCTTATTAAAATAAACAACATATAGTAAAATTCCTTTAGACCTATCTGGTTTTTTAGGTAAAGGGGAAAAGTAGTCTAAACTCATGCATGTAGAACTTATACTCTCACTAACTGATCCTTTTCTGCACTCTGGGCTAGTCCAGTTGCTGAAGCATAGGGGGCTAGTTTTACACTTAAAGTTTTGTTTATGGACAGAAAGGAAAAGCACCATATGTATAAAGCCAAGAATTTACTGTTAGTATAGTGAAAATCTTAACAAGCAAATTTAAGAATTATTATTAGTCTAGATCTAATTATTACAGAAAAGGAAAGAAAGCATAGTTACCTGGTTAGAATATTTCTCCACAGAATAACTCTCAATAAGACTACTAATACAAACAAATTGTAAGACATGAGCTAGATAGTTTCTATCTCTTTTTTCATAGTTTTATGCTTAGTTTTCCATTGCTTGTCTGAGCCTTAAAACTGATACTTTCAGACTACAGAAAGGGGATTATGTTGCGTCATCAACATCTGGGGTCCTTCAAAGGGAGGAATATGGTGTCAGTGGTTTATTCTTTCTCACCTCAGGATTGACTTTATGCAATTTTTATACATTTGCTAACACACTTTTATACCATTGTTCTTCCTTTATCTGTTGCTCCAGATTACATCTGAATTTACTATATTTGGTGTTATTTACGTATGTTACATACTACCTCTTGGTTCTCTTTGTTAGCCTTTAAACCAGCTTTTGTCCTGCTCCAGGTCTGCATTTCTTTAACTGACCATGGATCTGTTGTTCATAGCCATGGAGTCCCCAGTAGCAACCCTGTGCCCTGTTCTTTACCATCCTATACCTGTGCTCCTCTACACCACATCCCGTGCCTGCATTTCTCAAGACCACTGCTATCACACTAAGCCTGTATTTCTCTACATTACACTGTTGTGTTAAAATCATAAGTGCCTCATTCTACATAGAATAACTGCTTATTACTGCTATCTGTATAAAATGATGGTTGTCTAATGCAAAGATACATAAAAGTAAAGCAAAAAAAGACCCAAACAACCCCAGGCCAGTTAGTAAAAAACATGTTTGCACAGCAAAACAAAGCTGCAGTCAAGTAAAGAAAAATTCAGATGGCAAATCTGACAAGAGTCAGTCCAGAGGACTTGAAAAAGTACAAATCTGATGGTCAGTTGCTAGCCACGGCAATGCCAAGTTATAAGGCTTCGCAGTTACACCAGACCTGTCTGAGACACCTGCTCCTTTCTGTCACTGCAGAGAGTCAGTGGTCTTCTCAGCCATGTCCTGAGTTGTTTCTGCCAGCCCCTCACAGGTGCCTTCGGCCATCTCAAAAGATAAAACCAGCCTCTATATGGCCAGCTGAACTGAGCCCTCAGGATCAACGGAGTACCTTGAAAGAGTGACTTCTCTTATCCTGAGAAAGGTGTTCCGGGTCACATAGGTCTCTTCTGGTGATGAAGAGATTAGTTCAAGGATATTTAGTATTTAATATGTGAAGTTACAAGAGATAAATTTCACCTTTAGCATGGGATTCAATCCATCTAATTCCTTTCAGCTTCTTCTTCTAGAATAAAAAAAACTTTTGAAGTGTTACCTCTCTTCACTGCAGAGGGGATTTGGATACTTGCCCTAGCACGACTGGTCTTCAACACTACCCAATATTCAGGCACCAACTGGTTCTACTGCCTGGTCTTCAGTAGCACACAACAGGCATGATATGAAGGGCCTCTTTACTAAAACTGTGTAACTTGTAGTCTTAAAGCTGAGTAAAAGTAGTTGAGGGAGTGTTGATTTCTTTTTAACTTTGGGGAGAAAGCCAGGGAGAGACACCATTCTTGGTGAATAAAGCCTGTTCATTAATTAACCCTTTCTGAAAGAAGAACTCAGCATGCACAGCCCTGAGAGGGCTGAGCAGATCTGGAAGAGACAAGTAGAGAAGTTGCTGTGGGAGCAAACAGAGGTGAAGGCAGCACAGGCCTGTCCAGCCAAACGTGGCCTTGGAGAGCCCTGGGCCAGAGGGGAACTGCCTTAGTCAGGTGGAAAGTCTGCTTTCAGAATTTGCTTACTAACAATAACTCACATCTAATGAGCCGTTAACACTAAGTGTGCCAGCAAAAGAAGTTGCAAGCAGTTCAGGCTGTTACCACCCATGAGACTTCTCTGCTTATTGGGAAGGTGGGCACTGTTGGAGCTGTGAATGGTGGGAGAGCCCTGTAAACCACTTCTTTTGCCAGCAGCAGTTGGACTCCTGTGATTCATGGAGGGAACTTTGCTAAGAGGAACACTTGGAGCACTACGTCAGTCAATAAAATGTGAATAAGACAGAAATGGATTGATAGTAGTGACTGCCTTCCTCACCCACCATGCATGACTTTGCAAGCAATCTCTGAAGAACAGTAACTCTGTCTTTCAATGATTTCTGAGGTTTTCCAAACTGCAAAGTTTTATTTATGCTTTGTTTCTACCCTGACCTTGTTAGTCCTACTTAAGTAAACTTTTATGTAACTTTATTGCTCTGTAGCAGGCAAACGTTGTTCAGTGGGCACACAGACAGTGCAAATCAGTTTTCCATTATCCTGGATGGGTTTTTAGCCACACTTGCCTATGAGTTTAATGAAGAGTACTATAAATTGAATCTGGACCTTTTTCCTTGGAATCTTGTTTCTGCCAGGTTAATATTGCTGTAAAAAAACATGAGTGCTAAAATAATTTCCTCCTATTAGACCACAAATTTCATCCTCACCCTCGTTTCCTAAGTATTCTCCTCAGCTAGTTTTGCATTTGGGTGACCATGTTCGTATTTTTTTTGCTCACGAAACCCCCAAAATTACAGCTTTTGGCATACAAATTGCAGATCAGTACTCACACAAATGCTTTCTGATGTGTTTTTCTTAGATATCTATTTTTCCTTGCAGCAATGATGGGTGCCACACATACAGAGATGAAACACATCTAATCCCAGGGATTTACTGCATTAAGAATGAAGCTTTTCAGATACCACACACATGACAGCAGGAGGCACAAAGGCTAACCACCCTATCAATAAAGAGCAGGAGAAAGGATTCCAGATAATTCTCTTTTCATTCCAAATTTTAAAATTAAGATGAAGATTAGAAAAGTTTGGGAAATAAACATACTGTACAGAGCAAATTGTGTTTTAGCTCTACAAAGTCTTTTCAATTTTTGAGAAAATTTGAGTGAGAAAACAAGTCTTCTCCAGTAACAAAATTGTACAAGGCATTTGTGACAATGCTGTAAATCATACAAAAAACATCTACTTCTATGTTTCTCAAAAATTACTGGAATTTCAAATCAGATTATTTGAGTTTATAATCCTATAAACATACTTGCTAACCTGAGCAATGATTATACCTCTTTCAAACTTAGATAGTGTAATAACAAAGAAAATAGACCATGTCAAAATCTGTGCTTTACCAAGGAAATGCAGATGAATTTGCTTGTGCCTACTGAGATTTTCTCTTTAGTTTCCTGTTAATTTAATATAAAAGCTTGAAGGCAAATTCACTGGTTGTCGGTCAATAAAATTGAAGCCAAAACAAAAATCTACAACAACAAAAGAAGGAAAAAAATGAAAAAAAGGGAGACTATTACATTAGTCCAACATTTAGAAATCTGTGATGGAAGTCCTGAGAAATCTCATTCCTACTCCCTAAGTGGTTTATGCATTTTAAATGTAATTCTTCCCAGATAAAGTACTGACACAATCCAGAGAGAAGACAGTAAGATTTCACACTGTCTTGTGAGTAAACCTCACTGTCTGCGAGTTCTGATGGTGGAGAAGTTTCTTTGTTCTGTGCCTCTAAAAGATGTTGTTGTTCCCCTAGATGTTATTGTGTCTGCTCCCGAGTTGCCACAGCTTACAGCCTAACAATCTGCAGAAACCCATTAGGGTCTAAATTGTTGTGCCAAGGACAAACACTCATATCACTGCTGAAAAGGCAGCAATCTCCAGGCGAGAAGAGCCAAGACCAGTAATAGTTTTCCTAGTCCTTGTGGAAACTACTAATGGGAGTCAGAATTCTGAGTGCTGAAGCTCTTAAGCAAGTACCACTTTCAGCTAACTGTGTGCTGGCTTATATTCATAAATATAAACATGCATCTTTATATAAACAGGGAAGTTTTAATAGATCAGCTAAGGATCACCAACACTTTTATTAATTTTTTTGAGAGATGTGGTTTCTTTTCCTTTGAGTTGTAGGAGGATTTTGCAAAAGCATCAAAAAAGGCACGTACAACTGACTGAATGCTCAGGAAAGAAAGACAACATAAACATTTACTTTTGCATTTTCATCTCTACAGGAATAAGCATACTTCAGAGCTATCTCTGTCGGGTGCCCATGTACCAATCTTCAATCAGGAATATTGGTTATCTGTGCACTAAGATGTTCTGTTTCAAAGACTATAATTTGACTCCAAAAAGATCTAATGTCATTAATATCCACTGTTCATATTTTTCCAGTTAAACTTAAATCACACTAGGGCAAAGTAGTAATTAACATGCAAAACAATATTACCCTAAACAAACTATAAACTCTGTCTAGTTCTCTGGCAATACAGATAAAAGCACAGGTGTATAATCACTGACTAGTATGGATATAGTCCACCCCCACAACTGCAAAACAATTTTCTTGTCTCTCTCACATTATACCCTACCACTCCTTTTGTTAATTGTATTTAGTATTCTGTATATTTGTCAGTTTTCTCATTTTATTCCTAATCTGCTGTTGATTTGCAGAGCAGATCTGTTTCTTTGTAGGTTTAGTCAGGCCTGCTGAAGGGGAATCCCGCTGTTATTCAGGTCTCTAGAGCCTACTTCAAAAAATTATGCTTAAAATATTATGAATATGAGGGAAAGTCAATCAAGACATAAGGCACAGGATGTTATTGCTGGTATGCAAAGTTCAGTCTTTGTTTGGAGACACATACTTTTCATTTGGCATCTGTTGGTATTTTTAACAGACTTCAGACCAGAAATTAGAAGAACCTTCTAAATTCATAGGACTGTTAATTTCTTCAGCAGGTTTCTTAATGAGGCAAGTGGGGAAAACAACAAAACACAAACCCCAGATTTTGGGCTTTTCAGATAGATCTGGGTATGTTTAGGAAAGCAGTTATGTGACTTGTATTACCTGAGACAATGGGTAACTGCACGTCACGAATCAAGAGGTCCCTCCCAGTCCTGTGTTCACAACTGCTTTTCACCCCATGATGTGGTATTAGCAGAAATTCTGCAATTTCTCATTTTCCTACAATGACTGTCACAAGATCATTTATTACTCATAAGTGCTAAACTCCCCCATAATTAAAATAGGCATTGAACCCTGGAAAGCAGATCAAGTAAGGCTGAGGAATTCCAATTAGTTCAGACACTTTTCAGTCTCAGAAGGAAAATATCATTTATTCATCCACTGCTACGTGACTAGATAGGTTACAGTTTCCATATATCCATCATACATATTTTTGTTGGCAGTAATGTTTGGCATTTTTGTTTATATACACTATCTATATTCTTCATCACATTCATCTTTTCCGCTTTCACTCTACTTTGATTTATTAGGGTGATAAGACCTATATTACCAGAGACCTTACCATCCAGCAGGACAAATTAACTTCTACAATATACCAGGCTTTTCTAGGGAATTTAGCCCAGTTATCACAGGAGATGGATAAGCCAAGGAACTGATGAAGTGCTTATAAGATGTTTCAGTTTTAGACTAGTTGTACAATTTCAGGCAAATTAGCAGCAACTCCATTTCTTCTGCTTGCTAGCTTTTTGCTAACACTGCAGTGTTAGGCATAGAATCATAGAATCATTTGGGTTGGAAAAGACTTTTAAGATCATCAAGTCCAACCATCAACCTTGCAACTAGTGCATTTGATTGGCAGTTTCAGCAACGAGGCTGAGGTTTGAGCAAGCAGAAACTGAACTGCACCAAACTCTATCACTGATTCTTCCAAAATGGAGCTGAAGACAATGCTTTGACAAGCCAATATCAGGAAGCCTGCAGTGCTGTTGCAGGTGGTGTTCATTCGGTGTCTAGATAAAAGACATCAGATCCTCGCACTATCCCTCTGACACATTTCAGAGACACACAAATGGCTTGTAGAAAAGACTCATAAAGCTATCAAATGTTATGGTAAAATTAAATCTGCATTTCATGAAGGTTAGTAATCATTATTTCTCAAACATTGCTAGCTGGTTTAAATAAAATGTTCCTGAGGATTTGTGATCTACAAGGCATTATACTGAAATAGCTTTACATCAAAGCCTGACACTGTTTTTTCACCAAATTATACCTTTTCTATACAATGTATGTGCATGGAGAGTCTCTCAGGCTGTGAGGTTAAAAACAAAACTCTTTCTTGCAGACCTAGCTCTGCCCTATATTTCCCTACCCTTCAGGCTGTACCTCATTTATTCAAAAAACTTCAAAACAGTGAGTCTCTGGATGAAACTGGATTTGCCAGATTCAAATATCCCATTTAAATGTTGACCTACCCTTTATGACAGTGTAAGTACATTTTGAGATCTTATATTTTCTCTTTCATAGCAAGGATCAAAAAACTCAAAATAGAAAATTCATAGCACAGTGTAAGCAATGGCCAGTTTCTTGTGCACAGAACTTCCAGCAGATAAAAATTCTTAAAAGACTCCATCTTACCCCCTCCAAGAGATGCCATACAGGTACATGACCCAGGTTTGGACTTATTTAGGAAGTTACCCTAGTCAATCATGAATGCTATAGCAGATTTTTTTTTTCCACAGATTGAAAATGGTTGTACCAATAACTTGTAATGCCTTGTATAAGGACCTATTAATTTCAGAAAGTGTGAAGTTACTAAAATGTTACGCTTAGGATATGGAATTTTACTTAACTGATTAAGTCTTTTGACCGAAGACTTAATACTTGGTGGTTCCTCCCATAGAAAGACTGAAAACGTATTATGTGTCGCTGTGGTGGAGATCATATTTAATCCATAACACTGTGTGAGTGTAGTCCATACTCAGGATTTGTACCATACCTCCTAATCTGTTTTATGTTTCACTTTTTAATTAAAATTTTGAAAGTATGCTAAGGCTTCTCTCTACCTTTGCATGTTAATTTACATTTATGTCAGGGCATTGTGAATGAATGCCCATTTTAGAATATCAGAATATTCCCCTCCTCCGAGCTACAACTAGAAGTTTTTTGGAAAAAAAATATTTTTTTAAAACCTTTATCTACTACTTCCTTTGAAAATAACTTTATAAATAACTTACAATAACAGGATCAATGTAAAAGGTTTCTAGCTTCCAGGTCTATGTGAACTAGATCATACTGCTCTCAGTCTTTCTAGATATTCTTAAATCCAGATTTGCACCAATGCACAACATGCAGCCCAGCTCACTCTGAACCTTTTGACTCCTCTACCAGCAGTGTATACAAACTGTGAAAGGCATATATGTTTCCACTGGCACTCCCAAAAAAATGAATGAGTGAAAAGATCCACAGTCACAAATAAGAAATGTCACCTTAATTTTTTTTTTCTGTCTTTTCTTTTTTTCTCAAAGAGACAGTAACAGTAACAACTAATAGTGAAGTTAAGAAGACTGTTAATTTTGAGTAACAAAGGGGGGTGGGGGCGGGGGGGAGTGGGGAATAGCTTCTAGCACTAAAGAAATATCTCATTCTATGATAATAAGCTCAAAAATGGTGAGGAAGGGGGGATTAGGTAAAAGGGTTTAATTTTTCTGGCTAATCTTCATAGTAAAAACAATAATTAACATGGCCATGAATGAAAGTAAGTCTTTTTATCTCCAGCTCCATGCAGTAGGAGACTTGAACTCTATGAACTGGAGCATGTCACATTCACAAGCAAATACCTAAGACTATACCAGAAGAGGTAAAGATAGATCTAGGCATTTTTCTGATGTGTTTTCTCCAGTTGTTAAATCTTAATTTAAAAGATACAATCATAATACTGAAGGAATGATCTAATAAATGTAAGACACAAAACAGATACTGGTATTCTACTGTAACCTTAAGGACTCACCTGTTGAACTTCCACAAGTGCTGACAGCTGTAAGTTCCCACAGAAAGAAGTAAGGATTTATACTAACACTTTTCCCCAAGACTATACAGAACAAGCATCACCATTTGAGATCAGACTATGTATGTTGCCATTGATTGCAGAAGTAGCAGCAGTCCTTGCTTCCCCTGCAGGGAACTTCTAGTGTAGAGATTCAAGCATTTATAATCTGTTTTGTCAAAAAACATTGGCAAGAAAACAAAATTTACTAAGTTCTATGAGGTTTTCATCAAAAACCTAAGTAGTATATTGAAATCTATTAGTATCTTGGAAAACAAGTACCTTTCACTGGACAAAAACTTTGAGCTATTGAAAAATAAATCGAGAAATCAATTCTGAAAGGAGAAGTCATATCAAAAAAGGTGGTTTGGATTTTTTTTGTTAGGATACATGTATGCTCAAAGGAAGCATACAGTTCACAGAAAACTACCTATATAAACCTTATATTTTGAAGTTTTAGAATGAATATCTAGTCAAGGACCTTGATGGGAATATAAAATAAGTTGAACTTGTAGGCAGAAGAGATAGAAGTCAACTCACCTAAGATCAGTCTTAGAAAAGAACAGTGTTTGGTCCAAACTTGTTCTCTTAGTCATCTGTGAGATATTCACAGTACATCTCATTTTAGTATAAGCTTCTATGACAGGAAGAACGAATTGCCCTTTAGAGATGCATGTCTTCCTGAACTCTCTGTAAAAAGAGCTCAGATGACTAAATAACATAAGGTACCTAAAATTTTAGATAGCGAATTACAGGACTCATCACCACCTCAGGTGTCCAGCAGGAGTGAGAGAAGTAACGCTACCTTAATAAACTCTTTCATTCAACAAAAGGAATTCTAAATACAGTTCTGATTTTGAAAATCTTTATTAGAAAGTTGATGAATATTATTATTATGCAAAGCAATTAAATTGATGTTAAATACACAGATTAAAAATTATGGTCTTTCCAAGGTCTAGAGACTAAATAAAAAGCACAGGCTTAATTGTGTGTATCAATACAGTTATTTTTCCAAAGTGTTGATTTCAACCAACAACACTGCAGCTACATCAGCCTTGTGGCAGGAATGAACTGGCAATAGGACTTTGGTTTGATTACACTCATAGGGCCATGATTAGATCAGGCAAAGAAAAATATTTTTTAGAGAACAGAAAGTATCACAATCTGGCCTTCCAGCTAACAATTAGCATTGCTACAAACTCAATTTGACAGGAGCACACATAAATTCAGCTTTCTGCTACTAGCTGTAAACATCAAAAAACCCAGTCATTTCCAAGGGATATTAATGGAGGTGGTCTGGACCTGAAAGGAAAGGTTGGCGCATTTTAGATCTTTGCTAATGAAATTAATGAACAAAGCCATAATCTAATGGATTAAATATTACATTAGCAGTCCATTTCCAAAGGATTGATGAGTTCCTTGCTGGTTTCAGCTGGTATTAAAAAATTACAAGTAAGACTGGCTAGCAATCTGAAGATCTCAACATCTCAGATTTTCTTTACTAAAATGCAATATATAAAGCACGAAGTCCACCACCATCACCACCACCACCAAACATCAAAACAGCAATAAGAAAAGGCTTTTGTTGGTAAAGTTCTGCTTGAAGGCAAGACAGCGGAGTAATGTTGCCTCGGGATATGACTCAGTATCACAGATGCCTTATACAAAAGCTAATGAGCCTGTCGCCAGTACTGAAAACACTATTTGCCAGTCGCAAAGCTAACAGTAAGTCTATATCACCACTAATTTGAAGGATATTTTTCTTCATTCACTAGCTCATAAATTCCAACAGTGTTGCTTCTGGGGAAATATCAATTCCTATTAAAAAGGTATGTAAATATGTCATAATTCTAAGTGCTTTTGTGACAGGATTATTAATATTTGCATTTCACATATATCACTGAAAATATGAAAGTTAAACTTTTCTGAAATATCGAGTCAAGGAAATCTGTTGATTGGATTTAGAAATCAAAAGTAAAGAAGGCTAGATGGCAATAAACAATCCAAGGCTTGTTATATCTTCAAGTGATTCCAAATTTAGTTGCTTGAGAGGAAAAAGAGCTAATGGCATGCCAACCTGTAAACACAACTGTTGTTTCTGAAAATGCTGCTGTGTAAAAATCCTCTAATAATGCTCAAAGGGTAAATAAAATATTTATTTCCGTGGAATGTGCTTTTGTCAACTATTATCATCTTTATTGATGGAGAAGCCCTTTTAAAAAAGAATATAAAATTTAATTGCTGGAAGTTTTGACTATATTGAACAATTGACTTTTTACGGTGACAGAGTAGAAGGGAGCAAAGGGAGCCTTGTAGTTATTTGCATTAGCTTGCGTTTTATCTCCAAAATTTTTTCTCTGAAAACAGTCAAGATCAACGTAGATAACAAACATGATGTGAATTTAATGATACCTAGTCAGGTATAGATTTTTTTATCAAAACAGCTTGTTTTATGTCTAAATTTAGAGAAACATTTCTGCCAAAAAGTACACTTTACAATGTGTTTTCTTCATTACCATAAAAGTTACCGTATCTCCAGGGAATTTTTCTTAACAGCTGTTGAAAAATGAAGGGGGGGGGGGGGGGGGGGGGGGGGTGCACACAGGCAAGAGGAGGGGCTGGAAGGAAAGAAACAGAGGGAGGCAAAAGGAAAGAGAGGAAGATTGAGAGATAGGATGGGGCAGAGAAGGAAAGAAGGAAAGAAGGAAAGGGAGGGGTGGACAGAGGGAAGGGAGGAGTGAAAAGAGAAAAATAGGATAGAAAAAGGAGAAGAGAGAAGAGAAGGGAAGAGAAAGAGAAAGAAAAAATAAAAAGGAGGAAGGAAAGAAAAAAAGGAAAGAAGGAAGGGAGGAAGGACAGACAAAAATTTCTTTTCTCTTGACCATCTATTTCCAAACATTGAACAGAGTTGTTTGTATAAACATCCTACTCTCTGGATTTTGCTAAGATTTTACCTTGGTGGTATTTTGGACAATAAATTCCAGTGGTTGATAGTGCATTTGATTAAAATAATTATTTCCTTGACTTTAAAACTAATGACATTGTATAGGCAACAGTAATTTTTCTTTTCTTTACATTTTTACACTGCCATAGAAAGGAGTTAAACCTCCATTTTCCTTTTACTGCTGCCTTCACAGGCAGGATAGGCCTCTTAATGAACATGTGCTGGCATCTTTTAAGTATTTCCTTTTTATATCTTCTCTGGCTGGCTAATGTTGCAAAATGCCAAGTAACATGGCACTGAGAGAAAAATTCATAATAAAAGTATTGCAATAATACAAAATAAAGTCTAGCAGTTTTTAGAGAGAAGGGAAGACTATATTTAATATTTTTGATGATGAATTTACCATGTGTATTATGGTTCATATTCCAAACTCCTGTAAAAAGCAACCATAAAGTCCTATAGCTCCCTAATGAAAGAGAAGCACAAAACTCTGCCAGAAATCACTGCAATAAAATCATTTATCCCTGGATAACAGGCAAAAAACTTATTTTCAGGTAAAATAAAAATTTCTGTTCATTTGCTCAACACTTTAAACAACGTGTGTTTTAACTATTTTCCATTTACTTGAATAATGGCTTTTAAAACCTTTGTAAATCCTTCTGTTTGGATTTCCTGCACAGAATATTCTGATGCAAGCAAGCTGTGATAGGTAACATGATGAATCTTACAAATGTCCTCCATTTCTTGTAACCAAGATGTCTAGAGATTCCTCCAAACAGCAGGCTAAATGGAGATCACTGATTTGATTGAAAGCATACGGGGCCAAAACAGACTACCTGGAAATGCATCACAAGTGACACTAGTGAAAAATACTGCTAAAAGCATTTCTTTCTCCTGGGTGGCATCAATTTTTCCACTAGTGCTGGTCAGCACACTTCAGTATATTCATCTACAGATCTGTACCTCTTGGAAGAGCAAAGCCACCATATGGCATATTAAAGATCTTGCTAATAAATCTAGCTAAGGAGACCTTTCCTTCAAGCTGTTTGCTTGTTTGTTTGTTTGTTTGTTTGTTTGTTTGTTTGTTTGTTTGTTTGTTTGTTTGTTTGTTTGTTTTATAATACAGTTTCCTGGTTTTGCAAACATCTGGGTCTGACAATGAAGACAGTGTACATTTTGCAAAGAGATTCTGAATCTCTATTATCTGCATCATTGACTTTCAGTACTGGGAAGTATATTTTTCTGCTGATACATATCCCTCTATGAGATTCTGAAAAAATGAAACGTAAAATAAAATGTGGTATTGGCAAGCAGAGAAAGTATGTAACATTTGTTTGCTTTTCTTCCTTTCTTGTTTTAATTTTTTTTTCTTATTCCAGTGTTATTCAGAAGGAAAATTTGCATTCTAATTATAAAGCTAGAACTTCAAAGCAAGTGACAAACCAAAAAGCAAAGAGTATTAGACAGGATATACACTAAGTGTTCCATCAAAAATAAACAGGTATCATATTTAACATTTCCAGGACAGCGGCCCTTTCATACAGCATCTGAAAAATATTTTTTTATATGAATTCCAATTTGTCATATACTCAAATGATGTGCATGCATCTGTTTCATAAAAACTAAATATCCTTTAAGCAGTCATACGATGTCCATCTTACATGAGGAAACTATAGCTCAACACCTTTTTTGCTACAAGTAAACCTTTATTTCTTTGGGGTTTAAAAAATAAATTTTATCAATACAATATGCAAAATGAATACTATGTGATTTTATTGTTTAATAGAAGCCACAAATCAAGCACCATAAACTAAATAAAAATGATTTACAAATAATAACGCAACACAAGGGCCTCAGGTAGTAAGAGCTCATGGGTCTTTTACAAATGCTGCTACATACTTGTGTATCTTCATATTCATAGACTTCCCTACACTCTGGTATTGGGTGTCTCTCTTACACCATGAAAGGAAATCTGTTCTTTGACTTTTATTCACCTATCAAGAATACAGCAAAGTATGTATTTCTGCAGATATTCTCAATTTCTGACACACAAACATATAAAACCTCTCGGGGTTTTTTGGTGGTTTGTTTTTTGGTTTTTGTTTTGGTTTGGGTTTTTGTTTTGTTCCTTTTTCTCTGTAGGTCTTGCTTACTGAAAGATTTCAAGTTGTGTGACACTATCTTTTGTGCTTACCTCTATTTGCAGCCATAGCAGTTGTTCCTGGTAACTATCCACCCATCCCACATGTGCTCCCTCATGCAATTCTGTTGCTCTTCAATAAAGCATAACACAAAATACTTTTGTTAAATATGCTGTTCAAAATACACAAACTTCTAGGTTTTTCTTTGTTGGTTTATTTCTGTTTTACTATTTACCTCAATCGTTCTTTTCTATTTTCCTTTCCCTACTTATTAAACATGATAAAACATGATCTGCTACCTCCCTGTCCCCAGTGGCAATGAGGGTTCCTGAGTGACTCAAGCCCATGTGGGACAGGGGTATGCTGAGAGTGCCAATCTCCCCCCATGTGTGTAACTGCATATTCCCACTGCCTGCTGCATTTCAGCCAACGATGCAGTGAGGCAGATCAATCTGTCGATCTCACTGGAAATTTATCCAGCAAAACATCAAAATTTGTTTTCAGTCTCAGCACGACTTGCTCTAGCAGCAACTGCTTGCAGGAGCACCTCTTCAGATCAAGAAGTGCACAGTATTACCATCTTAGAAGTGGCTGTAGCTTGAAAATTAGGGTGATGAGGATTCTCCCAGATCTTAAAAGAAGTGGAATTGAACCGTCTTGGCCTGTAGAGGCAGGGATCCTTCACTGATCAATCATTTCAATCACTTCACTGTCACATAAGAGTGAACAGGTCTGCCATCACCACAAGTTGTTTAGCCAGGTGGTGTCCAGAATGCACCTATCATCTGTGGCTCATGAAGACATAAAAGTCTTCATATACAGCACATACACACAGACATGTATGCTTACAGCCCTACAGGACAGAGGGATTTCTGATATATCTATACCCACATCATTCCTGCCAGGCAGTTCCCTGCACAATATGTGGGATCTGAGGTCTTCATATATATTGAACAGGGAAATCAGCTACTCAGCAAAACCTGCAGTCTTAAATGTCAGGTCTTAGAGAGAACTTTTAAATCCTTAATTGAATATTTTGTTTCCTGGCGCAAGAACCTGGTGTTCTCTTTGACTTGTTACATTTATTATTCTTTATATAAGTCCTTTACCAGAATGTGATAAAATTTTCTTCAAAACCTGAGGGAGGAAAACGCATTACAGCTAAAGCAGCTCTCAGTGAAGCTGTAGTTATTTTCTGTCTTAAGAATTGTGATCTTTTCATCGGTGTCTATCTTTTGAGGTCCGACACGCTGCCATTAAGATTATCTTCTGGTTTATGATTTGGAATTTTTTCTACCTTTCTGCAATCTGGTTGCTGACTCCCCTAATTTAATTTCATTCACCCTCTTTAAAGCACTCTATAGGTCCACCTTCTCTGCTATCTCTCATTTTGTTTCTTTCTGTTAAACAGGAGAATCTTCCTGACATAACCCACCATGCACTTTCTACTGAATAACCCTCTGTGTTGCAAGAACAAGCTGATAATCACCTGTTATATGACCTTCTTCTATGTCAAATTGCTCCCTCAACCCCACTTAAACTGTGAGAACTGCTCTCCCTGCTCAGTACATTGTTATGGGTTTCCATTGTCCATTACTTGCATTCATTGCCATGAATGTACCTTAATGTTATATAAAGCAGTACTGTAATGATCACACTTTGCATTTCTTGGCTTTCTCTGTGGTTACTGAAATCAGTTGCTTGGTTTTTGTTTGTTCATTTTTATCTCCAGAATTTCAGTGCTTCAATGGGCTTTGAATTAGGTTGGGTTTTCATAAACAGCAGCTTTGTCTTCTGTGTATGACCATTTGCACTCAATGTGCTGTTAAACACTGGACATGTCACCAATGTAAAAGGGGCAGGTCATCTCGATAGAAGAGAAGGAAAGGGAATGATTCACATTTTCAACTAAACCGTGTTAAAGAAACGGCTGAACTTGCAGGAGGTTTGTAATATCTTAGAATATGAAAAAGTGCTGCATAGTTAGTAAGAACGATTGATGATAACATTTAATATCAGACAAGTTAACAGCAGCCACTGTAGAAAAGAACAGTTTCTGTAAAAGTTAAGCATCTTCTTGATGTACTAGCTTGGTACCACTGGGTATTTTCAGCAGCTCATTGAAATGTTGCTATCATTTTAAGTGTTGGTACTTATGGTATCACTGTAAGTGCTACTATTTGTAACATTCCACAATTTTTCATCAGAAGAATAGTGAAAGAAGAAAAAAACAGGAAGGGAAAAATAGTTATTTAGTGAAAACCTTAATAAATATTCAATAAATAAATAATTACTTAAATGAGTGATGCAATCATCATTATTTTAGCTATAACAATTTTTACTTACATCAGAATTGTCTACAAAACACAGAGGAGTTGTGTCTGATATCCATTGCTAACATATGCCCATATTTTTTAATAGATATAAATCCTTTTAAGTGTGTTTTTAGGAAAGATATATTTTATATTATGGTTTTGCTTGTTTTGTTTTCATACACACATTTTAAAAAGGCTTGGACTGGCACCTAGTAAATCTTCCTTGCTTGAAATAATTAATTACTAGATATCTACTTTATATTACTAGAAATTACTAGAATAAGTGATTTTATTTGATGTTTTATTGGAATGCAATTTAAAATAAGCCCCAAAGTAAACTGTACTTAACTTCAGAAGAACTTAAAATCAGGCTTAAGCATTAGGTCAATACTGTAAGACAGTTTCTTCCTCATTTTCAATATCAATCATTTATTTAAATTGAGTGTAAAGTGACATTTCTTGTACCATCTGTGCCTACAAACAATCTCTAGTGAATAAGATTGTTTATCCAAATCCCCATGTTTTCCTTGTCTGTTTTATTTTCCATGCTTTTGGAAAATTATAGTGGAACAGTTTTCCTGAGAGAGATCTAGTTAACACTTTATGAGACAGACAACTTCCAGAATTCCTTTTGAGCTTTGCAAAATTGAACATGTGAAAATAAAATTGTCAGGTGTGAGAGCAGTGGAACATTTTGCTCGTCTGGTTTGGAGGATGAAATCACATGGTAGTGTCCTGGGAAAAGTGATTTTAGTCACTGTAAAGTGCATCATTATTATTCAATCTGATTGATCAAGGAAAGTATTCACTTCATTTAGATCAAGTAAAGCCACAACCAAATTATTCTGTACACAGTCAGGTGCATGCCATCTATCTAATCTAAACCAATTTAATACACTTTTCCATTTTGTTACAAAAAGTAGACTGGTTCCAGCAACTGAGAAGTAGTAAGTGGATGATAAATAACTCAATGATTGTCAGGCTATATGAGCACAGGAGAATGCAATAATAAAAAGAAAGACAATTTTAAAATCTTGCAAGTTACATGGAAGGAAGGACACATTTCATTTGATTTTATTTCAAATACTGTTGGTATCAGAAAAATTAGATATACCTTCTGCCAAACTGTTCACTCAGTTTTGGAAGCAGATGGAATATTTTTATATTGTCAGACTGACTAGGTGAGAAATATTCCGCTTGGGCTATTTGTAAAGAGCTTTAAGTCATTCCATTATTTTATTAGACAACTGTCAAGAGGCTTAACATGTCATGATTTGGCTTTGGATATGAAGAGGAAATTTTTGAGCTCCTGGAATGCTGAAACAAGACACAGCTGAACTTAAAAATGTTTATACAAATTTGTTTTTCTTATATTCTCTAGATTCATTGTCAAGAAAATTACTAGAATGCTCTACCTTTCATAATTCACAACAAAGTCTTATTTTCATTGATATTATTTCAAACAAGATTGAAATGTGATGATGCCAGTGAGAAAACTTCACCTGTGTGGCACTTGCACAAGCATTTTCTGAACTGTTTAGAACTCTAGTTTTAAATTAAAAGGGTAGAATGCAAATAAAACATTATAGTTTTTTATATATTGACTTTGTCCTTAGCTTTGTGTGAAAGAGCACAATTCATGCTTTAAGAAGCTCACAGTCAATAAGCTAAACCAGATCATGACCAGAGCCAATTTCTGAAGAAAGGGAACATCTCTATAGATCAATATGAGATTTGATCCCAGACTTTCAATCACTTATGGAAAGAACAGTATTTGAACCATTTTATCAGATTATGCAGCTTTTGCTTTTCTCCATTTTGTTGATATTGCTACACAGTACAGGGAACAGGAACACAACCTCACTTCTTGCACCTCTTTAGGGTTCTTCATGGATATTCCACATAAATATACAATGCTGATCCTCAGCCAGTGTTTTTTAGTTTTGCATCTTGAGACAGATATTATAATATCCCAACAGGCAGACTAATAATGAAACACCCACAGAAATAAATTCTACCAGAAAGTAATTATCCTGTTTTCAGAACAAGCTTCTGAACTTATTTAAGTAGTAAATGTGGTATAGGGCACACCCTAAAGAACAGTAAGAATAAGATAAATTATCAAATCGTCATTAGAGTTCTGTGGAAGGTTTGTTTCTGTGGCAGTTATACAATATTAATATGACTGTAACGGTTGAGAGGATGTGCCAAGCACAGTGAAACCTTTCTAGGTACTTATCCACAGTGCTGGCATAAAAACGCTTTTGTACAAATGGATTTCCTAGCCTAACTCATTAATTTTCCCCAAAAAAATTGACCAATAAAAGATTAAGGGATAGCAATGAACTTTATAAGATTGAAGAAGTCATTCAAAAAGTTTGAGGAGATTATTTTTTCTCCTAAACTTCAGTTTTATTCTACACCATCTTCCATCTCTAATACTGAAGTAAAGTGCTGGGGAAGTTGGGAGTGCAAGATTTATGAGCACAGAATAAAATACAGATCCAGAAAGCAACTGATTTTTACCAATTATCTTGGTCCTGCTCCCAGGGTTTCTACATATTCTATAGTGGACGGTCACTGAATACAATACTGTTACACCTCAGAAGCAAGGACCAAACCTCTGCCTGCCATGCATATTCAAGCCCATAAGCACACATTTCTCTTAATACTTTTAAGATCTACTACCTGAACACGAGGATTTGGTAATTTTTAGTGGATTTTTGGAATGGAATTTAGGCATTCCATTCCACTTTTAAATTCCTATACTTCACTTTAAGTATCTTTGTGAGTGGTAAATTTTCTGAATAATAGAAGACTCCCTGTACAAACCAGCAGTTATATACCTCAGTGTAGTGGACCGAATGATGACCCACAGGCAGCTTTGATTCCAATCATTTGTATTTTCTTGAGTTCTTGGTTTTATATAGAACTTCATCATGCTTTTAACATAAACATGTAAATATTTAATGTATGTATTTTTGACTGGTAAATAAAATAATAATAATAATAAATCATTACAGGAACTAAATCCAAGAAGGATTTATTTGATAATCCCATTTTATAAATAATAGATAGGTGCCTTTTATCCATCCATCCTATTATCAATTCTCTCATTAGATAGGAATATAAGGCAGGGATATTCCAGTCCCCTGTTATTGCAGGCAATTTGCCAGCAAGGTAATTCAAAAGGAAACTTCCTAAATAGATTATTTCTTCACAAAGATTAAGGAAAGTGTAGTGAAGCAGAGAGATATAGCAAACATTGAGAATAGTGAAAAGAAGGAAAGGATTTAGACCTTGTAAGAGGGCTTAAAGTGAAAATGCCTAGGAGATATGTGATAGAAGTCATAGGTAACTTAAATTTATAAAAACATGTAAGAATCTTACACTTTCTTAAGGATATTTAAGGAAAGAAGGGGTTATTTATGCTCCCCTGCTTGGCCTGGAATATTGAAAAAAAGAGTTCTTCTGTTTCCACTGTAAGGAAGATGATGTGGGTTTACAGGAACAGAATGGGAAGGGGCCAGAAAAAAACCTTATAAATGCTAAAAAACCTTATAAATGCTAGGAAGTGTAGCTGGTGTAATGTTTAAAGAAAGTTAATCAGTCCAAGGAAAGGATGACCTCATTTATTCTTAACTGAAATGTGGGAAAACTGGGAAGAACAGTGCACAGTACTTCATTCCAGACAGAGAGTAAAGATAAAATCTATAAACAAAAGTCCTACTCGAACAATTAGTTTGTGATTGGTCAACAGTAACTGGGTGGCTGGTTTTATTTAGTTGTGTGTCTTGGTTTCAGCTAGGATAGAGTCAATTTTCTTCCCAGTAACTGGTATAATGCTGTGTGTTGGACTTAGAATGAGAAAAGTGTCAATAACACATTGATGTTTTTAGTTGTGGCTAAGCAGCGATCGAGAACTCTTCAGCTTCTCCTACTGCTTTACCAGTGAGTAGGCAGGGGACACAAGAAGCTGGGAAGAGACACAGCCAGGACAGCTGACCCCAGATGGCCAAAAGGATATTCCATACCATTTGATGTCATATTCAGTATTTAAACTCAGGGAAAAGCTGACTGGGACCTGATGCTCAGGAAATAGTTGGGCATTGGTCAGGGGGTGGTGAGCAATCGCATTGTGCATCACTTTTTTATATTATTATTTATTATTATTATTATTATTGTTTTTTCCCTTCCTTTTCTGACCTATTAAACTGTGTTTATCTCAACCCATGAATTTAAAATATTTTTTAAATTCTCTTCCCCATCTCACTTGAGGAGGTGCAGTGAGCGAATGGCTGTGTGGTATTCAGCTGCCTGCCATTAATCACAACATTTGCAATATAGATGTTACCTTCTCCCAGCATCGACAGCTGGTTATGATCCATACACAAAATTAATATCCTACAATATACCTCATCCCCTAAAACTTATTTTAAAATGGAAAAAACAATCAAAACCGGCAAAACAACACAAAAGCAAGTTTATATAACCTATGCAAAAATACCCCCAAATAAGTAGTTCTACAAAAGCCAACCAAAGAGATATGGTTTATAACAGATATTCTTTAAAACTTGATAGTCTTTCCACATTTAACATTTCATATAATCAAGATGAATATATAAATGACTTCTTGGATTATTTACATTTTCTTGGTTTTCTGGCATGACATGACTACTGTTAGATATAAAGCTTCTGTTACAGGACTTTTTCATGAGGTTTATCATTCTGAACTTGCTGCTGCAACTGCTAGAACTACCAGTGAACAACAAAATTGAGAACGATACATCTGATAGGTTTTACCCTTTATCAGCCTCATGCTAATTTAATGCAACACAGAATATTATTTGCATTACTTCAAAAGTAAAAAGATGCCTCCTGTGGGATTACATTACTATTAGACATTTCTTAGTCTATTATATGTGAGTCAACACAGCATTCAAAACGAGGATTTTACAAACTTCATTTGTGATAATAAACTTAATGAGCAGCACTGAGAAATGTCTAAAGAACTGAATTATGATGACATACTATTTGCCAAATAAAGCTTTGTATTTTTTTGTGCATTGTTTCATGAAAGACACACTAGCTCTTTTGGCATGTAATTGAAATCAAAAATAGCAATGTGCATTTTAAACATCTGCTGTGCTGGGCAATCACTGGAAGGGAAACAATCTCCAAAACAGATATAAGATGTAAAATTAGAACACTCAAACATGTTCCTTATGAAGTAAGATGGTTATAGTGGGTTTTTATGGGGTTTTTTTGTTGCTGAATCAGTAAAATTCCCATTTTAGTGAGCATCGACAGGAAAGGGAGAAGGGATCACCTATTTCATTAAAAGAAGTAATTATAATAGCCCAGTTTAGTATCAGAGGGAATGGTGGTACACCAGCTGAAGTGAATGGCACCTAACTTGGTCATTATATGTGACCACAGCAGAAAACAAAGGAAAACTCTTAAAAGTCTTACAAGGCTTCATACCTACAGACTGGGTTTTGCCTGGTACCCAGTAACCTTTCAGGACACAAACCTGAAAGAGATCCTCCTCACTAGCTTCCATGTCTGAGAAATGTAGCACCTCAAAGACACCATTTTGAAGAGCTGCTCTAAAAGAAACTTATCCCAGGAAAACAACACAACACAAACTTAAAAATTAAACCAAAGACTTCACAGGAAATAGATTTACCTGAAAAGAAACATACCACCTTTTGCCCTAAGGGTATCTGGGACTTCTGTATGAGTCTAACAGTTATGTCAAAAGACATACAGGAGACTCTTACCCATCCAAAGTGGCATTTAAGAGCATGGAGATACTCTATACAACTACAAAAAATTGAACTAAACTCTTAAATGTAAAATTATGCAGATGGTGAGGGGAAAGGACACAGAGATAAGCTATATTCTGCTATGGCCTACAAGAGTTTCTATAACCTCTCTAGAGAACAATAATGGATGTCAGGAGAGAGAATGTCATAAGATATCAGGATGTCATGAGAAAAAATAGGATAGATAAGCCACTGATATTTCAGAATTCACACTGGAACTATTTAAAGTTGAAAATTTCACAATATTTTTGCTTCTATTTTTCATAAATTGGAACTTTTTTTTTAAATCCATTTAACTTTTGGTTTGCAACATCTTTATTTATTTTTTTATTATTTTTATTTTTGCCTTACCATGCCTGACAGTCTTTATTCTGTTTTCTGTTTTGATATTTGTCACCACACTATCACTGTCCTTATCCTTTTGTTCCCATTTCTGTCAGCATGCTCTTTATAAGCATAAGCACATTGTCACCTATTTACTCTGAAAGAAACAGCCATCATAACGAGCCTTTGGCATGTTAATAATTCATATTGCACAGTAAACAGGATTTGAGAAATACTTGTGATCTCTGTAAATCACCTTGAAAACTGGTTATATCTAGGATGACAGAGGTCAAAATGACCTATGAAACACTGCATTTAGGGACAGAAAGGTGAGAAGACATTTTTCTTAGTATGAAGGACAAATGCATAGGTATGTATGTATTTATTTATTTATTGGAAATGCTGGTGCAACTTCATCCAGTATGGCTTTTTTTCAATAACTTCCCATGACCAATATTCTATTTTTTCTAAAATAAAATATCCAGTTCAAAAAAAAAAAAGATAATATGAAGGGCGATTTCACACTACACTATTCACCTGGGATTTTGCTGCTGGATAGGTACATCTTCATTTTTTCTATTTATGCTAGCTTTGCTCCACAGAACTTTGACAGGGTTTTATATGCAGAATCAGTGTCTGCTGTTCGATGCCATGTGTGTCCGAAAATTATTTTTTTCTTTCATTTGTTAAATCCTTTAGGCAATTTGCTTAAAAAAAATTGATCAGCGTCCTAGAGAATGTGCTGAAAATAAAGAATCCTTGAGTGGGATGCACACAAGTTAGTCCTACTGAAACACAGCAGAAGACTATAGCAGGTATTCCACAGGGAAAATTCTAAAGAAACAAGTTGTGAGTTAATGGAACTGTGATCTATAATTATGTTCTACAAAACCCAGAAAGAATATATGTTATAAAGTAACAATCACAATTAACACTGTTAATGGCAATCACAAAAGAAAAGCTAAAAGCTGGACAGAATGATGGGATAATTTGGAAAGTTTGCTTCTCTGATTCAAGTTTGAGATCATTTGGCAAGTGTCCCTTGTTATTTGTATTGTAATTACCTCTGCTTGTGTTATACTGATAAAGGCCTTAAACTGCAAATTTGTTATGCATTTCATCAACAAATTCCACTATGTCAAACAAAAGCTATGTCTACACTGCTGTACAAGACAGCATTTCTGTGGTTCCTATGTCTTGGTGAATGCTCAAGCCACATCCCAGCCACACGTTAGGACAAGTTATCAGTATGTAATAGTCCTTTCCTGTGCTCCCAGTTACACAAGAGTGGATCTTTGGAGCATGGGAGCCACCACCTTTGTTAAATGAGAACAGGTCTGGATGTCTAGTATATGAGACCAAGGAGTGTATCAACAGTGAGGCTAGTGACAGCCATAGAAATCTACAGCACCAATGCTGAAAATCACAAAGCTTTCTTTTTTTTCTCCAGGATTACTACATAGACTTTGAGTCTGTTGTAAGGCAGCAGGAGCTCTTCAGAACTCCACATTCAATTACTTTCAGTCTGAAAATAAATGAGGAATGGATATAGGGTGACAAAGTGCAAAAGTCAACAGCTGTGGGCCAAGGGTTAGCTAGTTAATCAACTGATAATTTAGAGAGACCTGTGTTAAGTATTTCTGCAGTGCAGATTTCTCTAGTTAAGGTCTCCCAGATGCATGAAAGTGGAAAATATTCAGATGCATTTTATCAAGTAAGAAACCATTTCAAAGAGGACTCACTGTATGAATGTCGTACCTATATCACTACTTTTGCCATAATGTGGTTAGCTGAAAAATAATTGTGTCCCAGTCCAAATTTGTCCTATACAATTAAGAACAATACTTAAACTTAATATTTATCAGCTGTTTAACCAACAGCTGCCAAAACACTGCTGTTACTTTTTTGTGCTCATATTTTTTTGGATTTTATAGTATTTATATAGAAAATATTGTAATTTCCTTCCTGCTTGTGCCTAACTTATTTTAGATGTTATATAAATAAATATGTTCTGCAATATTTGAGACAATTAGTCTCAGGATAGACTGCATTTTTATCCTTAAAAATAATTATAGTATTCCAACCACCACTTGTGGTTTAACCCTGGTAGGCAGCTAAGCCCCACAGAGCCACTGACCAACAGCAGGATGGAGGAGCAAATCTGAAGGGTAAAAGTGAGAAAACTCATGGCTTGAGATAAAAACAGTTTAATAGGTAAAACAAAAGCTGCACACACAAGCAAAGCAAAACAAGGAATTCATTCACCATTTTGCATTGGCAGGCAAGTGTTCAGCCATCCTCAGGAAAGCAGGGCTTCAACACATAATGATTACTTGGGAAGACACATGCCATAAGTACAGATGTCCCCCCTTCGTTTTTCTTCCAGATTTTATTGCTAAGCACGATGTCATATATATGGGACATCCCTTTGGTCAATTGAGGTTAGCTGTCCCAGCTGTGTCCCCTCCCAACTTCTTGTGTACCTGCAACCTGCTCACTGGCAGGGCTGAGTGGGAAACAGAAAAGCCCTTGGCGCTGTGTAAGCACTGCTAAGCAATAGCTAAAATATCAGTGTTTTATGAACACTGTTTTCATCACAAATCCAAACCATAGCACCGTATGAGCTACTATAAAGAAAATTAACTCTAGCCAAACTTATCAGCCAACACAAGTACACCACTATATAATAGTTAATGATAAGCCCTCACTCTTCAGTGGAGACCATTACAATGCTGCATTAGCAGGATACAACTTTTGCAGCCTACACTGTGCTTAGGGACTGTTGCTACAGTCTACCAGGAGCTAAGCATTTCAGACAATATACAACCTACTAACTTCTTGGTCCCTCTTCGAACCTGGTTAGAGGAAATGTTGACAAGAACATGTAGTATTGCTCTGCTGCAGTCCACATAGTTGTTTCCAAAGAGCTATTGTCTGTTTTGGTGCTGCATTGCGATGTTTGGACAGGTCAAAGAGGAAGATGGAAAAAAGTGATAAATCATTTCTAATTGAGCCTGGTCTTTGAAAATGACATTTAAAAAGGTTGTAAACATAACACAAAGCTTATATCTTGTTTGAAAAAACCAAATAGGTAATGAAAAAATGTAAAAGGGAGAAGTGACTAACTATTTTAAAACTGTTGAAACTATTTTAAAATTTATGTCAATAACTCTTTGACAAGATGTTTGAAAGAATCTTAATGAAATGGTACAAAAAACATCATAACATTAATTTATTTTTCAAATGACCATAATATCAGGCTTTTATAAGGAGCATCTCACCAATAAAACATATAGTCTTATTTTCTGCTATGAATAAACACTCTTTTTGCTTCTGTACAAAGATAATCTAAGGCAGGCGTCCTCAAACTTTTTAACCAGGGGGCCGGTGCACAGATTAAGTGGCAGGCAGTCATCTGCGGCTGCTTGGTTTCCCCTCCAACCCCCGGGGAGAGGGGGGAGGCAGCGGGGTATTCTGTAAATACCGGGGGCCGGATTGAGGACCCTGGGGGGCCGTATCCAGCCCGCAGGCTGTAATTAGAGGACCCCCGATCTAAGGTGTTTCTTTCATGTCATTAACATATATAGAAGTATTTAGATAATCCTGATGAGAATTTTTCAGCCAAAATTAACGAAGCTGACTTTTTTATTCTTGGCTTTTGTTGAAATAATAATAAAATTTTTACCCAGCAACCTAAATATGTCAGTTTATAAGTTTTTGCTTTCCAGCACATAAACCCACTTTTTGGCCCACACAACTATACGTAAACTGAGCTACGCTCAGTATAATACAATTCTGGGAAGTCATCCAAATCTGGGAATGTTGTTTCATGATCAGCACATAAAAAATAGATAACTCATCTCATAGTCAACTAAGAAAAGCATATAACCAAGGAGTTTGAAGCTTAGATTTCGTATTTTATAAAAACGATGCAAGAGACTTTCCTGTTTCCTTACTAAGAGTTCCAGAGATTTTACTCTTTGAAAGACCCTTTTCCATTTACATTTGTTTTATTAACAGGAAATATAGTTCAAATGGCCTTTTATGAACCCAAGATTTCTTCTATGCAAATATTAAAGATTTGCAGACAGAACCACAACACAGAGTGGTGTTGCCTACTGCTTAAAAGCTGCCATTGCAAAGCTGCAATTAACAATGTCTCATTACTTGGAAAATCTTTCCAGTCTCATAGTCTTTCTGCTTCAGTAGTTTACTGGTTTCCTTACCCTGGAATATGAAGGCTATTTGAAAAGAAACAGACAGACAATTTGTCTTTGCAGGAGCAGTATATTAGGGAAACAGTTTAGAAAGGATGAAATCTGAAAGTAGCAGAGCTAGGTGTCTAAAATAATATTGGAAATTGCTTTCCAGTGCTGTTTATGTTCTCTGGCTTCAAGAACATGCAGTGCGGGATGATAAGTGTCAGCTAATAAACATGACGACTCCAAGAGGGAGTCATGAAATGACAGCAAAAACATCTGGTAAGTACAGCAGTACCCAGAAATCCCACAACTTCAAAATCACAGATATGTAACGGCTGAGGAAGGTAGCAAGATATTAAATGTGCAGCCATTCTTTCACAGGTCTGTAGCAGGTTACTTGTCATGGGAAATAACCTGCAAGTCAGGTTTTCTTGCTGCTGGTCTTTCCACCTTTGTGGTTTTGGGGCTTGTAGGGTAGTCAGAACATAGTCCCACATTTCAGGTTACATTACCATTTATGGAGCATTTATCAATGAATCACCTACAATAAATAATACACTTTGTTTTAGGTAAAATGCACACTGTTTAGCAATGATTCTTTTAAAAATCTTCTTTTTAACCTTTAAGTTTTTCTTGCACCTAAATGAGTCATTTCAAGAGTAACGTTCATTATTCTATCAGGTAGAAGAAAATGCTCATTTAATCTTCTCAAGTACAGTTTGCTTTATGCTGATCACCTCTAATGCTGTTGCAAACTGAAGTGCATCACACAATTTGTGTTATTTTTACTAGCAACTGAATTACAAAATCCAGGCTTAATTACAGAGAATAAAGTCCTCCAGAACTGTAAAGGAGAAAAAGTCACAGGTTGTCTATACCCAAATATTTTGGAACAATAGCTTGAGCGTAATCACCCCACACCCAAATAATCCAGAAAACAACCTCCGATGAAGATAAAATCTGAACTTTTTCTTTGGAGAAGTTTAATAGAATAGAAAAGAACAAACCAGTTGGATGATTTGATTTAAAACATCCTTCACTCCTTGTCATGCAGTTTAAATTAAATTCAAATCAATTTCTGATCTCATCTGCCCATCACATTCTGTGCAGACATTTCAAACCTGAGGCTAAAATTGATGAAACCAATAATTTGTAGAACAACTTGCCTTACCTTTAAGAAGGCTCATGCATATCAAAACAATAAAAAGAGATAGTGCAAGGGCCAGAGGCAGACAGAAGAAAAGAGGCAGCAGGGCAAAAAGCTGTGTACTTTGCTGTTCTTCAGGAATGTTGCTTCTATATTAAATTTCAACTCCCATAAATAAATGTCATTCAAAATAGTGAAATGATGGACAGGTAATGAAAAAATGTGTGAGCTGAAAGGTCTATATGACTACAGAAAAAGAGGTGAGATGGGACGAGGCCGGGGAAGAAGAAAGGACGGGACAAGGCCGGGGAAGGGGAAAGGATGGGACGAGGCTGGGGAAGGAAGCCTTTTTAAAGTGAGAACATATATTGCTTTCTAATTCTACTTGGTTGAATTCTGCACACGACAAGATGCATCTAATGAAGTCATTTCATGTTCTATTTGAGACTATACAAGACACACTGACCTCATTAGAGAGGAAAAATCATGAATTAGACATCTGTATGGTGAATTACAAGGTTGAAGAAAACTGTGGCAGACACTATACAGCATAACATGGA
The DNA here is from genome assembly GCF_017639655.2 of Falco naumanni. Taxonomy (NCBI): domain Eukaryota; kingdom Metazoa; phylum Chordata; class Aves; order Falconiformes; family Falconidae; genus Falco; species Falco naumanni. The sequence continues at coordinate 55,469,219 of NC_054055.1, forward strand.
TGGAATACCATTTAAGCAATATAATCAAAACTGCAGATACTATAGTCAAACGGAAAGTTAAGTTACAATTTTAAAGGGACAGAAAAAAGTTGAACCTGAAGCCTTTATTTGCACATTTATTTCTGAGTAGTTATTTATACAATGCAGGGGGTGTGCATGAATGCAGGATTCTGAATCATGTGTTATGAATCGTTGCACGTCCTGATAGGCAAGGTAAAGATGGTGACAAATTATGTTTAAATTCACGTCTTTTTTAGTAAGAAGTAATAAAATACATATATTACTGAAAATACAGGTTGTCACGTGGAAGATACAGACATCTCTAAAGGTAAATGACAATGAAAGTTACAGTAGAGAAGGGAAACATGACAAGGTATGTGTATCTCAGAAATACACTGAAGAATGAAATAAGCAAGATAGCAAGTGAGCTGAATATATTAATGGTAAATAATGTAAGTGACATCCAAACTGCTATTTTACATCAAAATTCCTTTTTCTCTGCTTATCTCTTCCAAACTTGTCTTTATCAAACACTCATATGTACAGTTTCAAGATGCTGAAAGAGGAGTTTCAAACTTTTTTACTGGAAAGAATTTCAAGATGTAACTACAATAGTCCAAACTGTTGATTTGTGTAAATCAGTCCATGTTCCTGAAAAATAAAATTAATTTATTGTGTACTGTGTACTTTGCTGCTCTTCAGGAATTTTATTTTTATATTAAATTTCATCTCCCAGGGGAAAAAAAAAAGTCATTCAAAATACTGAAATGTTGGACAGTAATGAGAAACTGTTCCATTTGAAAGGCCAATATGACTAAAGCAAAAGAGACAAGAGAAAAAGTCTTTCAGCGATTTTGTAATTTACAGTACCTGAGAATCTGACCCAACGTAACAATTTTTGCCTGCTTTTGTTTGCATTTACTTGTGCTATAAAGAAGAAAGTATGGCAAGCATATGGAAAAATAAGAATTTACAAGTCATCTAGACTTGTTTTCTCCAGATGTTGCTCATGAACGCAGAAGAAAAAGAGAAAGAAAAGGTTTGTTAGCAATGAGGAAATAATTTACAAACAGAAGAGCCAAAACTGCCATTCCTATATAACCCTGCTGCAGAAGTTTGGCCTGGACACAAACTTCTGGGTAATCTGAAACTGAACAGCAACTTCAGAAATACAGAAATAAACATCAAAGTATACTTGAGACCATAGTGTTAATCATGCTACCAGTCTTATTTATATTTGTCTGTTGAAAAGCTTTAATGGGACTGAAGTTATTATATTCTGAGAGACATGTTTTAGGGAGTAAATTCAAAAGCAGCTGAGCTTGCTCAAAATGACTACAAAAATGCTTTCTCTTTTTTCTGAAAGCAACTGGATTCAATGGGTGTACTGTTCCCATGCCTTGCAAAACATTACAATAAGTATAGCTAGCAGACAGAGGAAATGTGTCTAGAGGCAGAAAAGAAGGCTGAATCACTTCTCTCCATAGGAGCACTGTCCTAGTTCAGCATAAGCTAGTTATAAAACCAAACCCTAAGACAAGCAGGGAGCACTATCTTCTGAAAGTGCTTAAATTTGTCTGTCAACTATGGAAGGTATGTACAGTGATCTGATTCAGGTTTCACACAAGATTACCTGAGCCAAATTTTGTTTTCCACCTCAAAGTCAAGGTTAAACCCTATGGTTTGCAACTGAACTGCATTTTCCCTCTTTCTGCGCAGTTTGTCTTGTCCTCCACAACATGTTTGTGATCTTCTCAGATAATAGTTCACAGAGCATTCAGTCCTGAAAAGAAAAGGGTTTAAGACAAATTTTTCTCATCAATATTTCCTATTCATTAGTTTGGGCTATACATTTAGCACTCTGGCTGCTGTAGTTTTTAGTGCAGGTCATTGGTAAAAATAAAAATAATAATTAAAAGCTCTTCTTTCTGCTTATAGGAATGGCCCAAGGTGAAGAAAACTTAATGCAGCCCATTTTGTGTTCATAAGTTAGGTACTGCATTATTTGAAAAGTAGATGTTAGTGGAGCCATGGTGATTCTGACAATCTAACTCTCCTGCCCAGATTCCCTGTAGAGTCAATATGCAGAAAAAACAGCTTTGATGGTTGATTGTTTTGGGAAATTAAGCACCTAAGTTAGATTGTTCAAATGGAATGACCTGGGTAAACAGCTCTAAGAAATTTAAACTCAGAAATCATAAAAGCTGCTAAAATCTCAAACTGACATAAACCATTTTGGTAAAAAAGGTTTGCTCACTTCTTTATCATTGGGAAAGAGATTCTTTCATGTTACTTAGTAGTTTAAACATCAGTGAGGGACATGTTAGTCCTTCACCAAGGACTGCATCTTGCTCTCTTCCTGATGCTGCAAGTTTTTTATTTTGGTATGTGTATAAATTTTATATATATATATATATGTGCAGCTTCAATGCATGGCCAGTAAGGAATAATCTCTTGATTCTGTTGCTTTACAGACTGCTAGTCATCTAGAATGTAAGTGTTATGATGTTATTAAGTAGTGTTATAAAGTTATTATAACATTTGTATTATGTGAGAATGTTAGTTAATCCAATGCTAGTCATTTTATCACCTGAGAAAACTTACACTACAGGTGACTTGAGCACTTCTTAAAATGCTTGCAGCAACAAGAGAATTTTAAAGCAGAACAGGCTGTGTCTGAAGAGGAGACAGTGTGTGTTGTTACCTAGGGCTGAACCTTCTACCCCTGACCTCAATGCAGTCAGAATTAATTTGCCTGAATCTAACCTGCTGGAATTAATCCATTTGATGCTGAAGCAATTGAGTTCAGAATTCTTCTGAATGAACTGGAGATGCTCTAAATATTTTTTAAGATCTCCAGAAATTTACAGGGAATCTGATTTGTATTTATCTTTAAAAAAAAAAACTGGAAGGATGGGCGAAAGAGTAGTTGATGTCTTGTTTTGGCCCCATATTTCTACAATGCATTGTGGTTTTTATTCACCCAGTGCAACAGGAAAGGAAATAAAATTAAAATCTCACATGTCTCTGAAGGATTCTCCTTATACTGAAGACAGAATCACAGGCTCATATAGGTCAGAAAAGACCTCCAGAGGTCATCTAGTCCAATCTCATACTCAGAGGACAACCAGCAGATTGCTCAAGACCATGTCCAATTGATTTTTAAATATCTCTGAAGATGGATGTTCCACAGCCTCTCTGGGCAGTCTGTTACAGTGCTTGACCACCTTTGTGGCATTTTTTTCTTATATAGAAGGATTTTATTTCATTTCCTTATCCTGTGTTCCAATTAGTGTTTATTATCTCTAGCTCTCCACAACTCAGAAGTTTGGCTCTGTCTTTGCTAATTTCTCACATTAGTTGCTTGTAGGTAACAACAGGATCCCCCTTAGACTTTTCTCCAGGCTAAACAAGCCTTATTCTTTCAACATTTCCTCAAAGAGTATGAGGATTAGCAACCTTAATGATCTTGGTATCCCCCTGCTGATCTCACTCCTAAATGTCTTTATTCCAGGTTTACAAACATAAGCTGGTATGTACCTTTGGCCCATTCTATGTATGCATCTGCAGCAATTTTCTTAATTCAAGCAGAAAAAAAATATTTGTTCTTTTAATTTGCTTCCTGGATTGTTTACCACAAAGATACTCTGCTCATCAGTCCCTCTAACAGAACACATGCTTTATTATTATACAATCAACAAAAGTCACAGAAAAGTCTTAGCACAACCACCTCACGAGTTACTTCGAACAAATGTTGAAGTATCACTTACTTCTCTCAACGCTGTGCACTTTTAGTCCTCCAGTTGCTAGGTATAGAGAGCAGAATATATTATTCCCTACATATATACTACATGGACAACTTTAATTTACATTTTCCTTTATTTCCCATGCAAGTAAGCTAGAATAGCTCAGACTTCTTGGAGCCAAAGTTTAATGAAGGGCTATAGCCTAGACTACTTTGTTCATTACTTCTAAATTTAGCTCTTGCATTAAACTAAACACTGAAGCAATGGGGATTTTTTTTTTTTAAAATATATCTTAACTCTTACAAAAACAATTATTTGTACCAATCTAGTCAGAATGCAAAACAGAAAACAACTAAAAAAGGCTCCTTTTTACAAGTCAGAATTTATTTTAATTACCACATTTCTTTAAATCAAGACTCTGTTCCCATTTTGTAAGATTTCCATATTGTGAATGCTTGGCACGTTTAATGAGGTACGAGACTTCATAAATTACAGAATGGAATCATACAATCACAGAATAACGTGGGTTGGAAGGGACCTTAAAGATCATCTAGTTCCAACCCCCCTGCCACGGCCAGGACACCTTCCACCAGACCAAGTTGCTCAAAGCCCTATCCAACCTGTCCTTCCACACTTCCAGGGATGGGGCATCCACAGCTTCTCTGGGCAACCTGTGCCAGTGCCTCACCACCCTCACAATGAAAAATTTCTTCCTTAGATCCAATTTAAATCTGCCATCTTTCAGTTTAAAACCATTGCCCCTTGTCCTGTTGCTACAGATCCTGGTAAAAAGACTCTGTCTTTCTTATAAACCCTATTTACATATTGAAAGGCCATAGCATATGAAGGCACAGACCCCAAGTGAAATCCATTATTGCACACGTAAGTGCTGGTTATATACAATCCCTTATCTACCCAGGTTCTGCCCTAGAACATGCCTTCATGCAGCAAAGCACCTTTACAGCCAGTTCACACTCCACCAAGCTGGTTTTTTTCCTCCATAATCATATAAGGAGAGCTCTTGTTCCCAGATCAGGATTTAAGCTGTGGGAGGCTTTGGGCATGCTCCTCATTGGGAGGCTTTGGACGGCCCTTCATTGCAGACAGGTGTGCACAGAATTTAATTGCAGGTGAGCTCGGAGAGCCAGATTTTGTGCTAGTTGCTTCCTCACTACATTTTAAGGCATAACCACTCTGCGGCCTGGCACCTAGACAATGAACAAAGCTTTTTCTTTATCTCCACATCCAGGGCTCGGGAGCAAGCAGAAAAAGCCCGCACAGATTTCAGAAAGAGCCCTTACAAAAGGTTGCAATAAGATCTTTTGGGACCTTTTTTTTCTCCAAGCTGCACATCCCCAGCTCTCTCAGGGTTTCCTCGCAGCAGAGGTGTTCCAACCTTATGATCATTTTGGTGGCCCTCCTCTGGGCCAGCTCTAACAGGGCAATGGCTTTTTTGTACTGGGGTCCCCAGAGCTGGGTGCAGTACTCCAGGTGGGCTTTCATGAGAGAGAAGTAGAGGGGAAGACTCACCCACTGGCCATGCTTCTTTTGATGTAGCCTGGGATATGATTGGTTTTCTGGGCTGCAAGTTCTCGTTGCTGGCTAATATCCACTTTTTTTTACACCCCTATCACAAGTCCTCTCTGCAGGGCTGTAGGGCTGTTCTCAATCAATTAATCTCCCAGTCTCTACTGATATTGGGGATTGCCTAGACCCAGGTGCAGGACCTTGTACTCAGCCTTGTTGAACTTCATGAAGTTTGAACACACCCACTCTGCAAAGGTCCCTCTGGATGGCATCCATTCCCTCAAGCATATCAGCTGGAACACTCAGCTTGGTGTCACCTGTAAACTTGTGGTGGGTTTACCCAGTCCCATTATCTATGCCATTGATGGAGTTATGAAATAGTATTGGTCCCAGTATGGACCCCTCAGGGGCACCATTTCTGCCTGGTTTCCACTTGGACATTGAGCTATTGACTGTAACTCTCTGGACATGGCCAGACAGCCAGATCTTTGTCCATCTAACAGTTCCATCCAAATGTCTCCAATTTAGCAGCAAAAACTGTTATGTGAGACAGTATCAGAGGCTTTACAGAGTGCAGGTAAATGACCTCTTTAGCTCTTCCTTTGCCCATTGGTGCACTCAGTCCATTGTAGAAGGCCACCAGATTAGTTAGCACTGCCTGTCTCTAATCACCTCCCTGTCTTCCATATGTCTTCTGGGGACTCTGCTCCATGATGTTACTTGGCACAGTGGTGAGTCTGAGCGGTCAGTAGTTCCCAGAGTTGTCTTTTTTTCCCTTTAAACAAATGGGTGCAATATTTGCTTTTTCTCCAGTTACTGGGAACTTCTGACTGCCATGACTTTGGAATTAAGACAGAGAGTTGCATGCTATCTACATCAGGCAATTTCCTCAGAACCCTGGGATCCATCTTCTTGGCTCCCATGGAGCTGTGTACATTCAGATTCCTTGGGTGGTTTTGGAACTCATGTTAGAATAATGGAATCATTTAGGTTGAAAAAGACTCTTAAGATCATTTAGTCCAACTGTCAACCTAACACTGCCAAGTTCACTAAACCATGTCCCTCAGTGCCACATCTACACTGTCTTTTAAATACCTCCAGTGATGGTGACTCAATCACTTCCCTGGGCAGCCTGTCAGACTGCTGGCCTCTTGACCAACACCTCCAGGTCCTTTCCCACCAGGCAGCTTTCCAGCCGCTCTTCCCCAAGCCTGTAGCGCTGTTTGGGGTTAGTGTGACCCAAGTGCAGGACCTGGCATTTCTCCTTGTTGAACTTCATACAAATGGCCTCAGCTCATTGATCCAGCTTGTCCAGATCCCTCTGTGGAGACTTCCTATTGTACCTTACCTTTCCTGATCCCATCCCTATATATCTGGACCGTATCTCTATATTATTCCAGGATACACATCCCTGGTTCCAGCGCCTGTGCATTGCATTCTTATGCTTTAGTTTCACCAGAAGTTCCTTTCTCAGCCATGCTGGTTTCCTGCATTCCTTACCTGATTATAAACATACATGTTATGTTGCAAGAGAGCAGCTGGATGTTATGCAAAGGGAGAAAGCTCATAGGAAAGGTGTTCAACAAAAATGTTTCACCAACACAGTTAATAACACATTTGTGTGACTGTGATTCTGAGTATCAAAAAAGGGAGTATGCCTAAAATGCTCTTATGATTTAAATGGCAGATATTTAATGGAAAGGCAAAATTTGCATCAAGGTCAGGAGACTATGCTCAAATTTTCTGTATTTCAATATGTTTATTTGAACAATAAAATGGTTTGATAGGAAATGAGAGGGAAAAAAAAAAGTTCTATGATTCTGTGATGTTTTTATTCTGAGAATTTGTGAGCCATACACTTACACACACACACAAACAATTACTCCTGTCCTCCTGTAGAATTTGTATAACTTTCCTAAGAACAATATCATAGTTTTCCATTACTCCAGTAAAATGCAGCAGAAAATTGAGGCTTTATAAAATATATTTATTGCGGCTTTTTTTAAACATATCTAGACTGTAGACCCTCATATTAATAATACTTTATTCTACTTCTACTGTACAGTTGCTGTTGAAGATTTTGTCTACCCTCTGTTTTGATCAGTCTGTTACTGTCTCAGAAGTGATGATTAAAATTTGTTCTGAATTTGCATGTCTGGTTGGTTTTGTCTTTTTATTAACTGACTACTTCTGTAATTGTTATCTGCATGAAATTAAAAAAGGAGAAAAAGAAGCATTTTGTTAAAATCTCTTATCTTTCTTTCAATGCATTAGACACTGTATCAGTCAATGAAGTAGTGTCATCATCCCATGAGACTTTGGTTGAAGTTCTGTATCTCAGGCAATACTCCAGTTTGATCACAGGTTATAATGTAAACCTCTAAGTATTGACTATTAATTAAATATTTTATTCATAATACTGTGTCATCTGTCATAACAGAAGATCTTCAAAGAGTTCAGACTACGGAAGAAAATCCGAAAGTTTGATTTCAGTCTTCAGAGTAGTTGTGGGCAGGTATAAGGTTTTACTCCTCAGTAATAGGCAACACAAATGATTCATCAGCAAAATGAAATAATAAAAAAAAATTAACAATGCTGAAAACATTGTTTAAAAGGTTTTAATTTTTATGAAAAATGTTGTATCTTCCTATTTGGTCAAGCTTCACGTAATCTATAATGGCAACAGCACTTTTTTTCTATATTAATTTATTCACTGGACAGAAACTTGAACCACTGCTAAATGATAACTCAATCATTTTATGCAAATGAAGTATCTATCCAGTCACTCCATATGGTTAGGCTGGTATACATCCCATCTAATTTAGGGCAGATAATCAAGGTGCTCCCTCTTTTGTTGATGACAATTCTTTTCATGACTATACATGAAAGGAGCACAAATCTGACACTAGCAGAAAATGTTAACTACCTTTGGCTCTTCTTCAGTGATCTGGACAGAGAGGTGAAGCCCGGAAGACTAAACCCACAAGAGTATGATCTATAGACAAAACTTGGCCAGGAGCTCTCAAGAGACTTCAGTTTCTAGGAAACTAATTAAGAAAAACAATATGAAAAGCAAAATTAAATGTAATAGAAGTTTAGGGACCTGGCACAAGAGCTTGATTGTCTTGGATATCAAAGCACATCTCAACCCAACTTTTCTTTAAAAAAATTTTTCAAAAGTATAGGTCTTATAATAAAAGCATGCATCTTCAAATGTCCTACTTGATCTTCAGGTCCAAATGAAAAATCTCTAATTCAAAGACAAACTCAGTATTTCATGAGACCAAGAAATGAAAGAACACGTGATAAAAAATAATGGAATAATTTGGATACACAGCAGTTTCATAGCAGTAATGTTCAGACATGACTCAGAAATCTCTCTGAGAGAAGCAAACATCATTCTTTTCACCACCTGTTTCTTCACTTTGGCTTTGGAAAGGACAGGTCATTTGGTACAGAAGGAAGACATTGTACTGCAGCTATGCCACAGAGAATATATTGCAGCTACTCCCACCGGAGAAATACCTAAAGCTAGTTGCACACTACTAAAGCTCAGTATTTAATCTTTGAAGACCTTAGTTAATTGAAGCCAGTGAAGAAGCTGAATGCTTGATATAGCTAAATATTAGGTTACTGAGTCATGTTTGAGAATGTTTATTTAATTAAGTAAATATTGTGCGCTATATATTGTAATTATTAAAACTATGATAACTGTTGTAATGAAGCAGCTTAAAAAATTCATATCTATACTGAAACTATCATTTATATATCTAATTACTGATAAAGGATGGGAAAAAATTAAATTAAACAGACTTTTGTATCTATGAATAAGCTATTTGTGCCATTTTCTCCATAGATCTATTTCAGAGATTTCATGGAATTTCAATGCTTTTTGGTTTATTGACATGTATTTTGAGATATAAAAATAAAAAATAAAGAAAAGCATTTAAGATTACTAGTATTTTATGGAATGTTAATTTGATTTTATTATAATTATGTCAATTTATTTACTACAATATTATGTCACTTTTTTATTTTTGCAGAAAGTAAAGATAGATTAGCACTAAGACGGAAATTTGTAAAGTTATTAGACAAATGAAGTAGCCATTTGGGTTTTATTCCCATTTCTGTTTCTAGAAATATCTGTCTTTTTCAGAGCATTCTATCTCACTATATTACCTGCTTGCTCTTATTTTGCTCAGTCCTGCAGTGAAGTAATCATACAGGACTGAAATTGTATATGTATAAGCCGACTATCATGGAACTTACTGTAGACTGCAAATAACACTGGTTAAAATCAGTTTTGTGGGAGGAACAAGAAGGCAGCAGCTTCCTTAAGTATCATACAAACATAGCAACTTACCATTTTCAGGATCTGTGTGAGCCTCCTTAAGCAAATAAGTGTTTCCTACTTGGATATTGAAAACTTGCAAAATAAATGCCTGTGTAACAACATAGTATCAACTGAAGGTTCATGATTTCAAATTAAAATAATTCAAATTACTTCTAGGCTAATTCATGTAAATAGGTATTAGTCTGTAGATTCCATTTGAACAGGCCTTTTTAAGAATTTGAGCCTTGCTAACAAGGTTTTGACAGGGAAGAGTCACTAAGAGATTTTATTTTCCCCTTCAAATGAACTCAAGTAATTCATATACTTTTGCTTCCTTTCATCCATTGTAAGACCCAAACAATCTCACTTTTATGAATATGTACAACTGCACGTGCTGAGATCAGTCTTATTGAGTCCAACTTGTTCTATTCACAGCATATGACTTAAGTACAAGGAAACATATGCAGCAACAACTTTTTTTACTTATAAATTCAGTTACGAGTTTAATTCAAAAGTTGTCTTCCATAAAATCTTCCTACCTACAGCAGTTTCCAAGCCACACATATGAAGATGGCTGGGAGGCAGCTGATAAGGAGACAAGAGGTCAATACAGAACAAATAATTTGATCAAATTATTAAAAAAATGCATATATGCACTATGTGTTCCTCATGCAATTTCCCATCTTTTGTACTGTAAGCATCTAAGAAAACTCATCATTCAATCCAATATTTTAAAACGTTATTGTTATAGTTACCTTTCTTCCTCTTGTATGTTTCTGTCCTCAGCTATTGGCAGCTCCTCAATTATTACAAACAGTGTTTGTTCCAATAAGTGATCTAAACTTTTAATCATAACTCCGATTACTCTTCTTACAAGATATTGTTACTGTATCTATAGTAAGAGACTTGCAGTTTCATGCAAGAGCTGTCTAAGACACTGATGTATTGATGATAAAAGAGCAAAGCTTTAAAAATCTAAAGCATTCAATAGCAGGAACAATCTGTGTTTTTTTAAGTAGCATGTCACACATTTTTACACTATTAACATTGCTGTATGGGATCATCCAGTTGAAGAGCAGAGACAAAGTATGTCAAATAACTCTGATAATTGGCTAGAGTAGCAAGGAAATTAAAAAACCCCAAAAAACATAACAGAGTAACTTAAAGCAGTTTTAGAAGTAGGATGGATTTTAAATTGCCCCCTATTTTGCAATTCCATTTTCTAAAGAAGACGTACAACTATCCAGATCCCCAGGTAAGAAACAAATTTAATAGTCATTGCAGAAGTCTTCAGTTGGGAAGCAAAACTGATATTAATATCCAAGATTAAAACCAATGAGCTTCAAAAAATTACAAAAACTATTTGCAGAGGTTAACAAAAGTTACTAAATACCTTTATACAGAATGTTTTATTTATGTTCAATAAAATCTATTCTATCATCATCTAGTTTGTATAATTATAAATATTATAACCATTTATAGCATTATAAATGTTATTTGAACAAAAGAGGTTTATATGCAAATTTTTTAAAATAAAACTTTTTAGTCTGTGCTTTGATCAATTTTCTTTAATTAGTTCTAGGGAAAGGAAATATGTTTTCACTCATGAGACTTTTTTCCCCAAACAATTTCGGAGGAACCACTGTTTGCATGAAGAGGCTGTGCCTGCTGTGCCAGAGTGCTGAACGTCTTTTGCCAGATTTATAATCGGACAGACAAAAGCTGGTGCCCCAGCACTGCAGGCAGGACAGAGGGTACCTGGTTGTGATGGGCTCAGGGCCCCGCAGTGCCTGGCATCTGGCTGTCACCGCAGCTGCTCAGTGCCCACCCCGCGGAAGGCTCTCACATGGCCATTTCCAGCTCCCTTACGGGGAAGTGGTTGGGGGTACAGGGTTGTAACCAGTCCTGGACCTGCCAAACAGCTGCGTAGGCATGGTTTGCCCTTGGTAAAGCCTTATAGGCTTTTCCTGATATCTTCTTATCCTTCATGTGCCTAGGCAAGGTTTCCCAGAGGATTTGGCCTATAACCTTCCCAGGGATTGAGGTGAGGCTGGTGGCTGCCTTCGGGCACATCTTAAAAAGGAGTGTGTGTTGTCTGACTTGTTGCTGTCACCAGAGACCTCCCCCAGTTACTAGTTACACTTGAAGATCATGATAGTCATTTTGTGATCACAGCCAGGTCCCTCAGCACCCTCAGGTCCATTCCCTCCAGTCCACTGGTTTGCTGTAATGGTCCCTAACTGGATCACCTTCCACTGTGGGCAAACATGCTTTAAAAAAAAATCTGGTAACACCCTAGCTAGGACAAGACAAAACATTGTTTTGTGTGATTTATGCTGTCTTCTGCAGCAATGCCTGTCAAAAGATGAGAGCTATCAAATCTCCAGAAAATTTGGGGTTTGCAATTCTAGTTAAAGAATCTGTAACTGGCAGGTAGGAAGCCTGTGAATATAAAAGGCACAATAAGGACAACTAGTAGTTCTGAGTAAGCAGTCCAGTCATTCAAAGACCTTATACTGAAGTAAAAAATAGAAAATAGAAACTTGATTTGCAAGCTTATATTTCTGGTTTACAAGACCTGGTAACCACAGAAGTCACATTTGAGCCACCTGGGAATGTGTACTGGAAGCCCCCAATGCCTTGCATTGATCACTACTGTGATGTTATAAAGTTCTCCTTTATTAAAACCTCCCAAAAGCTCAGAATCCATTTCAGATTCTGCAGGTATAAAGTCCTATCAAAAAACGTTTCCATGCTAAAACATAATAAAATATAAAAGTTTAATTTCCCTCTCTTTTTTCCAGCAGTGGGTAGTAAAGGTGAAAGCAAAGCCTCTCTTTTGTCTGCCTGACGTTACAAGGTCTCCTACAGTATGCCAGTCTCAGTGAAACCCTTTTAGGCAGAAACATTTTGCAGAAAAGTGCAAAAGTCCTTTTCCTCATCTTTCAAGATCAAACATCGGTTTGAACTAGAATTAAAAATGGAGACAATTCTTAGCAATGGATATTATTAAATTCATGGTTTCAGACCCTGTGGTCTATAGGTTTCAATACCACAGGAATTTGACACATTTTTTCTGATCCTCAGAGCTACTGCAAAAGCAAAACCAGTGTTTCAGAAAGTCCTACTTTGTTCTGTGAATGAGCCCTTTCTGGTAACTTAGGAACACATGAACAGAACACAACACAATTAAATTCTGTCCGTTGTATGCCTTGGCTAATTCAAAAAAACAACAACAACAAAACAAAAATGAAATCAAATTTTAAATCTAATGATATGAAAAAAAAAAAGGAAGTATTGGTAAAGAAAAATATTCTTGTCCTACAAGTTATTTTTGTAATGGATTTTAGGAATAAAAGCATCAGTAAAAATTTGGACATCTGTCAGATGCATCATTTCAAGGACCTCCTCACCTCCAGAATGATGCAGTCGAGAACTCTCTAGTCTACTTTTTTACTTTTTAAGGAGCTGTGCTAAAATGTATGTACTTATGTAATAACTTGTTAATTTTATATGGAATCTGCATAATGTGTTAAAGAAAACAATGCTTTTAAATCATATATAACTCAGTGATATGCTCATACATCTAACTTTTAAGAAAGTGGCATTACATTCATACTCCGTCTTTTAGCATATACTTGATTTTTTAAAACATTTATTCATCTAAGTGCCAGGAATATTTAGCTTGATTGTATATCTCAGTGTATTTCAGATATCGAAAAGTTATGTCATGGTAACTCCACCGGCAAGTTTTTCATTCTGCACATTTGTTAGGTTGGAAAATAAAGCTGATTTACTTCAGGCAGACAGAACATCTCAAACTGGACAAGTTACTATCTAAAGGTTTTGTGTGTCTCACTTTTCTGCGGGATGTTTCCTGCCTCCAGGCTCATTTCTGTGCACAGTCCTCTTTACATCTGACACATCCTCCTCTGACACTTCTTGAGGTAGTTCTGCATCAACAGCACACTCTTATGAGAACTATTAGCATTCTTATCTCCTTCAGAGATAAGCCTGCATTTACTCACCCATCTATCAGGATGGGGTGTTATTGTCCAGTCATTCTTCCAAAAGGCTTGATTCAGCAAACTCTTGAATTACATGCATAACTGAAAATATTCATCAAATCCAGTTCTAAAGTGTTTTTTAATTTAAGTTTTCCAATTATTATTTTTTCTTAAAATACATTTTTGCAAAAAGATGAGTGTTATCCCAGTCACAAAATATCAATAAGTACTTTTACTGATCAGAAGCTAGCTGTATTTATAGATGCCCATTTGCAAAAAAAAGTAAAATAGAAGTTTGAGCTGCCTGGAAAGGAGATCATCTAGAAAGTATTATTTTTGGCTACAGACTAATCTAATATTGCTTGGTTTCTTTTTTCTCTACCTTATTTAATTTCATTCATAAACTGTGATAGCAGAAGAAGAAAATGTGGGTAATGAAGATTAGAAGAAAAGGAACAGGGAAGAGAAGCAAAGGAGAAAACAAAGAAGAATAGACATTTGAGTCTTTTCTTTTTCTTAAAAGACACTGACTACAGATGAAAACTGAGAGCACAGAAAAAACAAATATAATGATGATGCAAGAGGAAACTGAAAAATCCCAAACCATATTCATTGTTTATCTTATTGACTACTAATATAAGCAGCTGCATCAGCATTAAGTAGACTTTCCACCGTATCCATTATTCTCAGTGTTGAGCATTTATGATTGAATGTAGAAATTTCAATTCTGAAATTTAGCTGCAATTTCACCTTACTGACCTTGTCTGCAGCCACATTTTGGAAATGGCATTATGAAGCCAGTACTAATTGCAATATTCAGTATATACATACTATGGTAGCAGATGAACTGAAAAAGCAGTAGAGAGACAGTGTCAGTCCTAGATTAGATGTAAAGGTATTTTGATTAATAAAGACTGATGACTATTTTTCTTGCCTGACACAACTGGAAGCAAGTCACTGAAAATTTTCTGTAAGATTTCTAATTGTCTCATCCCCAAGGAGTTTAAATTTTGAAAAATGTAGAGCATGGATACATAGTACACCATAAATAATTTCTGCCTTGTTTCCTTAAAAATAAATAAAACCTCAAATAAGTATAAATGTGGAAGCCAATGGAAAAAAAATTCTCATCCAATTCTTAATTTCTTTATATGCTTTCTACAGCATACCAGAAATGTAGAGTACTGAAGAACAATTGCCCAGTTCAGGGTCTAAAATGAAGAACACTCTAAAATTTGACTGTTGCCCACTAAAAGGTAATGCATTTGAAAGCGTGAAACATTTGTTGTATTTGACAAGTACTGTGGATAAACCCCGTTAAACCCTGAAATACATCATTGTGCCATGATATAGAAGTTATTGTGTTTCTAAACTATTTATCTTCTTAAATCAAAGGCTGTTGATTTGAATTCCACCTCTTTGTTTTATCAGTCTACATTGTTTACATATCAAACTGTTAAAAAAAACCCAAACAAACACTAAAGACAGAAATGGGAACAGTGTTTAATCTTACTATAAATATTATGTGTTTTCATATGTATTTTTACTTCTAATTCTTCACTTTTTTGCCCTTTACAGAAAAAGAAATTCAGCTCTGTTTCAGAATTTTCTAATATTTTTGGTCCAAAATTTTCCATTTATTAAAAAAAAATAAATTAAAGTTTCAGCTCTTAAAGGTGTCTCCCTTTTGAAAGCATCAGAGTTCTGAAATCACCTCAGTTTTACTTTTGACATTTTCTATGACACATTTAATTTTCTGATAAAACCTAATTTTTCTGTTTAAAAATAAGTTGTTTCTGAACAGAAAAAATACAAAACCAAAGGAAATTGAAAAAACTCAATTCCATGAAAGTATGTTGCAGCCACTTTTTGGTTCAGAGATTTATCAACAGCTTGAGATTTTGACCTTCCATCTTTCACATCAACCACAAGAGTTGTGGTAGCAGCTGCAGCTGGGTCAGAGAAGAAGGCTGAGTTCAGCTAGAAGGTTTGACATTGAAAATGTGATTCATTCATCTAAACACAAATACCTAACTGATTCCAGCGGGTCTTGTATGTTCATACCTCTCCATATGGGGTACTTCTGGAGGCAGCACACACATTCAGTATCAGACTACAAAAACTGAAGCAAAGAGTGATGTGAAACATAGTTCTCATTTTCTTGGTCATCTCATAAAGAAATATTATTCACTGAAAAACCTGAAACTGAAGTTACTGCAAGTGAGGGGATTCCTCAGCCACCTGCAGGAATGCAGCAGAGTAGCTGCCACATGGTGAGTAGTTTGAACTTGACTATTCAGGCTTGCTGACTTGGTCACCTGATAGACTTGGCTGCTGCAGCTCCTTGTCCCCAGGTCCAGCCACTAGTCAGGCTGAGCATCAGTTCTCAACAGGTATGCCTGGATGGCCATGCACAATCACACAAAAAATTCACACACACACGGCCAGTCACTCCATGCTAACTTGGGTGGAAGTGCCTTCACCAGCATGCACATAAACTCAAACAAATACAAATAGCATGGAAAGCCTATGCCACTTCCCCAGCTGATTTGGACTGAAGTCCAGTAGTGGACTTCACACACAGACACACACACATATACATAATACATATACAAAAACCCACATGGATCAGCACAGCAGCTGGCCTTAGACACTCAGTCACCCCAGTGGGTAGCCCTTGGATTCCCTGCTTTTCCCAGTTTCTGACACTTGAGCCTATGAGCCCCCATGTTTTTTGTCTCATCTCTTACATGCTTGTTAGTTAATCCATCTTGAAGTTGGCTAGTATTTGCATACATGCAATCAGGATAGAGAGCATGCCCATACAAACATAGTTAAAATTACAATTCAATGAGAATATGGGCTAGACTGTGGTGATGAAATGCAGGGTGCAGGTGACCTGTTTGCACTTCTACCTTTAATCACCATTTCTTGCTGTTTTCCTATGTTTGTTCCACCCCTTCCACTGCCTTTGTCCCTTCCAATAAAGATTATACAACAAGCCTTGCACATTCTCACAGTCTTCTGAATGTATTCCACAGTAAGTTTTAGACAGTCCTAAAATGTTTTGTCCCTGCATCCCATAATTAATCCTATACCCCTCTTCAGCAACACCCCCATTCACTCCACAAGGCATGTGGGGAGGAAATTTTTTTCCATGACTTATCTTGGGGGGTGAACACCCCGACACTGGGCTCAGTGTTCTTCTAGAGCAGCCCTGGAACAAGCAATCTTCTTGCACTCATTAATACTGGGGTCCTCAGCTGGTCATTGTTCCTCTGCTCCTCACCAGGCCTTAGTGGCTGTGGTGATATATCAACCTAACACACTCCAAGTAGCAGTCAAAATACTAAAAACTGTAAGATTATTTGGGCACATTTGAAGCATGGGACACTCAACATGTGACCAACATGCTTGGTAGTCTGGGGAGCAGGAAGGTCAGCAAAGGCCAGTGCTTTAGCAATGAGCTAGGAGCCATTCCCATGAAGAAATGGCTAGCTCATTTTAAAAAAGGCCTAAAAGGAAAAGAGTTGAAGCAAGGTACTCTGAAGCAAATGACTCAGGGAATGAGGATGGTTCCCAGTGACACATGATGAAGCTGAGAGAGGAGGTTGTCACAGCTGGTACAACTGTCTTGGAGGAGACATCTACCTCCCCTTGCCCCTGTCCTCCGTATGAAAAATGGGAACAGTAATATTGCCCTATCTTAAAGGCTGGAAAAAATGCATAATATCTGACAAATACTCAGAAAGCTGGTTAAGATTCAAGAATCACCTCCTCCAAGCTCAGGAGTGATACTTCCCAACAAAGAGAAAATCAGGGAAAACCTCCAAGAGACCAGTATGGATGAACAAGAAGCTCCTTGACAAACTCAAACACAAAAAGGAAGCCTACAGAGACTGAAAGCAAGGACAGATACCCTGAGCGGAAAACAGGGAAATTTTCCAAGCAGCCAGGGATCATGTTAGGAAAGCTAAAGCCCTGACAGCTTTACATCTAGCCAGGGACATTAAAGGCACCAAAAAAGGTTTCTATAGATACATCAGTGATAAAAGGAAGATTAGGAAAATGTGGACCCTCTTCAGAAGGAAATGGGAGATGTGGCTACCCAGGATATGGAGAAAGCTGAGGTACTTCCTGTATTTTTCCTCAGTCTTCACCAGTAAGAGCACCGGACACACCACTCAAGTTGCAGGATGCAAAGGCATGGACTGGGAGAATGAAGAACTGCCCACTGTAGGAGAAGATCAAGTATGAGACCATCTAAGGAACCTGAAGGTACACAAGTCCATGGGACCTGATGACATGTATCCATGGGTCCTGAGGGGAATGGCAGATGAAGTTGCTAAGTCACTACTCATTATATTTGAAAAGTCATGACAGAACTGTGAAGTTCCCATGGACTGGAAAAGGGGAAACGTAACCTCCATTTTTAAAAAGGGAAAAAAAGACCTGGGAAACTCCAGGCCAGTCAGTCTCACCTCGGTGCCTGGCAAGATCATGGAGTACATCCTCCTGGAAACTGTGCTAAGGCACATGGAAAATGAGGAGGTGATTCATGACAGCCAACATGGCTTCAGTAAGTGCAATTGTGTGTGATTGATTTGGTGGCCTTCTATGACAGGGTTACAGAATTGATGGATAAGGGAAGAGCAAACAACATCATCTGCTTGGAGTGGTGCAAAGCATTTGACACTGTCCCACACAGCATCCTTGTCTCTAAACTGGAGATACATGGGTTTTGATAGATGGACCTCTTGGTGGATAAGGAACTGGTTAGATGTTTGAACTCAAAGAATTGTGGTCAACAGCTCAATGTCCACGTGGAGACCAGTGATGAGTGGTGTTCCTCAGGGGTTGGTATTGAGACCAGCACTATATAACATCTTTGTCAGCAACATGGACAGTGTGATCGAGTCCCACCTCAGCCAGTTTTCCAACAACATAGAGCTGTGTGGTGTGGTCAACCAGCTGGAAGGAAGGGATGCCATCCAGAGGGACCTTGACAGGCTTGAGAGGTAGGCCCATGCGAATTTCATGAAGTTCAACAAGGCCAAGTGCATGGTCCTGCATGTAGACCAGGACAATCCCCAGTATCAATCCAGGCTGGGCAGAGAATGGATTAAGAGTAGACTTGAGGAGAGGGACTTAGAGGTGCTGGTGGCCAAAAAGTTCAACATGGACCAGTAACGTGAGCTTGCAGCCCAGAAAGTCAACCAAACCCTGGGCTGCACCAAAAGAAGCCTGGCCAGCAGGTTGAAGGAGGTGATTCTCCCCCTCTACTCTGCTCTTGTGACACCCCACCTGCAGTACTGCATTCAGCTCTGGAGCGCCCAACATAAGAAGGACATGGACCTTTTGGAGCCAGCCCACAGGAGGGCCACAAAGATGCAGCTCTCTTCTGAAGACAGGCTGAGAGAGTTGGGGTTGTGCAGCCTGGAAAAGAGAAGGGTCCAGGGAGTCCTTATAGCAGCTTTCCAGTATCTAAAGGAAGCCTACAAGGAGGCTGGAGAGGGACTTTTTACAAGGGCATGTAGTCACAGGACAAGAGGGAATGGCTTTAAACTGAAAGACGGTAGATTTAAATTAGATTAGGAAGAAATTTTTTGCTGTGAGGGTAGTGACACACTGGAAGAGGTTGCCCAGAGAAGCTGTGGATGCCCCATCCCTGGAAGTGTTGAAGGCCAGGTTGGATGGGGCTTTCAGCAACCTGGTCTGGTGGAAGGTGTCCCTGCCCATGGCAGGGGGGTTGGAACTAGATGATCTTTAAAGTCCCTTTCAACCCAACCCATTCTATAATTCTAAATCACGCCACTATTGCAAGAAAAGTAGAAAACATTTCTAATGGTGAAGAGTGTTTTCTTATCTGGGTTGTAAAGGTTATTTAGGTCTTTTGCACTTAAGTGATAAAATGTCCCATGTTTCATTCTCTGTCTGCGTGTTTGTTTTCCGTCTGAAGAACAGCATGGGACAATGCACTTTCTCCATTGTTATGTCAATATACAGTTGGTGTATATATATATATATATATATATATATATATATATATATGTTTCTACTGGCAATGTCAAAGGATTTGGAACAAGGAAGCCCTCCCAAAACCCAGAACTTATGATGTGCTCTTCAGGAACTTAAAACTCCCTTGTATATGTAGTAAGTAATCAAATGGCTCAGCTTCAAGATATCTTTCAGAGAAAGTGACAGCCATACTAAAGCTGGGCTCCACAATTTATTTTTTTCCCCAGCTAGTGAAAAAGAAAGGATAGGAGACAATATAATCTTGCTTTAAACTACAACCTTGAGACACCAAAACTTTCAAAGGAATGATGACAATTACGATATGCATTGTGAATACTTGTGTAAATTACTCACTTTCTGACATGCTGAAAAAATTATTTCCTGTCAAGAAAGATCAAACAACTTGTTATAGAGAACTACAGAAGACAAATACAACTAAATGCCTTGCAAAGTAGCCTATCAGGGAGTTTCTCTGCCCATAGCAGTTAGAAAAGCACAATAGGGAGCCAGGGAGCCAGGAAGCCAGCAACTGTTTTTAGGACAAAACCCATTTTCTTTGGATAATGAAATAATTAAATTAAGTAGTAAAAGTTATGCCATTAGAAAAAATATAATGTTAGCAGTGTATATTTCACACATACTACACTGAGATTTATAAGACTCAGCTGGCATCCAAGTTGATATAACATATGCCAACTCAACGACATTAAAGTTCCTTCTTTGCATCTCATAGAAGCACTCTATATTGTGACATCTGAAAAAAATATCATAAATGGAAATAGTGACACAT
Source organism: Falco naumanni (assembly GCF_017639655.2). Lineage (NCBI taxonomy): Eukaryota > Metazoa > Chordata > Aves > Falconiformes > Falconidae > Falco > Falco naumanni. The sequence goes on from NC_054055.1 coordinate 55,489,640, forward strand.
TTTCATGTGGAATTTTTCAATATAAAATTCATGATTTATTGAAACAATCTGTTAGTAAGAGAATGGCATTGAATTTTCTGGGTAAAAATAAATTTATAACTGTCAAAGCTTTTATAGCTTTTTAAAATCTATTTTCTGTTCTTCAGAAGAGAAAGACTTTTAATATTAAAACACAAATACATTTATAAAGTGAAAAATAAAAGCCAATACTGAGATGAAATGTTTTAGAAATCACTGCAGCAGAGTGTTTTGATTAACCTTTACAGATGCTTTTCTTTCTTGCACTTTCATTAAGATACATTTCTCATATACTCAGTGTTTCTTTCCAACTCAGAAAGAAGCAATTTCTTTGCCTAAAAATGGGTAACTGATGCCATTATAGATGCTTTCATGTTTTTTTCAGATAGTTGCATGTAGTTAGCATGTCTGATCAAGGATCATGACAGGTGAGGGACAGCAAATGGGTACCTCAAAGAGATCTGCGTGTCTACATTTAGGCAACTGAATCCTGCTTTTTGTGACCCTGAAAGCCAAAATTACTTGGTGAACATATGTAGACACATCTTCACATTCAACTATGCCACTTTTTTTGATTTTTATTTGCTTCTTGACAGAAACCATGTGAAAAAAAACCACTCTTCTTAAGCCTAATGCAAAATGAACAAGGGAATTTGCAAAAAAGATTACCTGCTTCTACTCTGAACTTATAAGTTACAAAAATGTTTCAGCTGTTTGTTTGGTTTTAATAAGTTCATTTTATTGATCTCAGGCTTTGATGGGTAGAACTTGCAAATGGAAACTTTAACATCTTGAAGTATTGTTCTTTATAAATTAAGAGTATAAATAGTAATTAAGGAGAAAAAAGAAGCTAAACACTTCCAGAGTGTTGCTCTGATTTTACATTTCATATCTATCCATAATTTGATATCGTTAAATACTAGAATTTGAATGCACAAGGAAATCAGGTATTGAACATTTCTTAGGTGTTTATAGGGAGAAAAAACAGTACAAGTATTTCCATTAAATCAAGTAAAAAACCCAAAACAACTGGCGTTTTTGTATTTAGTGGTTACTGTTCTGATCCTTGGTTCATAAACCTTATTTTCCTTATGAGTATCTGAAACTAAAATCAGGACATTTTACAGAAAGAATTATGTTATGCTTACATTCATGCTACAAATCAAGATTGCCTGAGGTCAAAACTCATATTTCAGCCATAGCAAAGTAGAACATAACATATTCACAAATACAACATAAATTGTAGAAACTTGTTTTCATTTTATCCTTAAATCAACTTTGTTTCTAGTAGCTTATCTTTTTAAGGTTTTCTCTAAACCAAATTCTAAATGTACCCTTTCTTTCTTTTTGGATATATATGTGTCTCAGAGATAGACATGGATAGACATATACTGCCTCAGTAAAACATTTACAGCAGTGCAATTAGAAAGAGTTACAACAGTATTCCCAGAGTACCTGGATCACTCAGGAGAATAATGTAGTTGCAGAGACTAACATTATAGTGCCTTAGAGCTAGAGGAAGCATGAAAACCATGGATAAAATATGAAAAAAATGTTATTTTTTATTCTTCTCAGTCTTTGGAAAAAAATACTAATTTTTTGAACATTTATTCATTTTTTTCCTAAATAGTTTGAGGACATTTAGTGAATGATGCACTAAAATAAAGTGCTTCCTCCAGATTTGTTTCATTCAAATTAATGATTGCTTTGTACCAAAATCCCAGATCATAATATATATATTGACTTTCATTTTATATAGAGTTACAACTTGACAACGTAGTTCCTAATTTCTGTCATGGTCCAACCCACAGTTCTGTATCTCAGCCCTTACCAGCTTTGGACAACTGAGGGCACAGCAGAGTTTTGCATGTCTAACTCCCTTTGCAAACTTTACAATAGCGATACGTTCAGAGATCTCCACTAGTTTTGAACTAACAACAAAAAAAAATCCCATGTATTTTCTAAACAAACAAACCTTTTTGTAAATATAGCCCCTTTTCTAGTCAGAACATGGTTTCAACCCTACTAGCATTTATGACAGGTTTTATATATTAATGAAAATAATGAAAATCTTGACTGTGAACAATAAAAGGGTAAATGCTTGACAATATGCAATGCCTGTAATGACAAACAAGTGTTCCCAAAAGTGCACTGTAACTGAACGAGCTTGTTAGAAGGAATTGAAGGTCAATTCAGGGGACTTGGTAAATGGAAGAAGTTACGTGAGTCACAGAGCTGCCCTGTCATATGAAGCATTTGCCTCCAGAACTGACTCAAAGACACTTCCTATCCAACACAATGCATTCCGGATTTGTCAGGGATATGACACACTCTATTAAAACTGGATACTGGTAAGTGTCTTCACAGAGCAGTTCTGCTGAGCAGCCTGCAGAATTGTCACATTTTGTTAGAGACACTACCCTGTCTTCATGTCACATTATGAGTGGACAACTACACTGGAGGGTATCAGTTAATGAAATTAATGCTGAAAATGAAACAAAAGCCAAGATGCATGACAATGCCACAACATATCTGCCCACTTAGAACAAGTTACAAAATAAAGGCACAGCTCTCACTATTTCATCTGGCTTTATTATATTATAATTGTTTCTGAAGTACTTGCAAATCACTTTAAATGGCTGTGGAAGGAATTATTTTACTTCTGTTTAATTTATGCAAACATGTCTGAATTTACTATTCTCCTTGCCCTCTTCCTTACAGCATTCTGATTTTTTAACCCCTTGTTGTGAGTCATTAGGGAAAGATTTCTTCCAGTGTGTGCCCTCCTTATCTTGTCCGTGCTGGTTTAAATAATCTATAGATTCATTGGAACGCACAGGCACTATCTACAATATACATAATAGGTAACAACAGAGAGGAACTGAGAAAATAATGTAAAAGAAAGGAATTAGGGGTCCATCATACAGTTCTAGTGACCCTAATGTTTTATCTGAATATTCTACATGGCTGTTAAGAAGTTTTTCATTCTTGAAAAAGGATCTGTCACTAAGGCATCTGCTAGACCATATCTGAGACAACATTCATGCCGTCTTTAGTAAGTAATGCCAGAATGTTACTAGAATTCCTAAACAAAGTGGCATTCACCAACAGTTGCTACTCTTTGGAACATTTAGGCAAGGATGTGTCCTCCAGCACCTTTAATATAACACTGGGATCCCAGAGGAGTATAAGGGAGTCCACTGTTTGCACAAAACAGGTTGGTTTGTATGGTCTTCCTAAACGGCAGTTTCTACTTCTACTGCTCTTGGAGAAAAACAATGGGCAAGATGAACCAATGGTTTGAAATGGGGGGGGGGGGGGGGGGGGGGGGGGGGGGGGCACTTCTTCTGTTCTTGTGATAGCGCCAAACCCAATCCTCCCAAACAAGTTCCTTTTTCCTCTATCCCAGTCTCCACTTGGAAGGTTATGTAGGACAGGAAAGAGCAGCATACAGAAGAGTTTCCTGTTGAAAACTCAGCATTCGACTACTAAGCAGAAGAGATTTACAAGATAAAAGTGATCTTGACTTCACAGTCTAGTGCTTAAAGCACTCCATCAGGCTGTGGAGTCCTGGATTATGCTCCCCGTTTTGTGTTCTATATTTAAAAGTCATTGATTTTAAAACAGCCATAGTAGTACAAAGGACTGATTCCCATCTGGGTTTCCTAGCCACTAGGATAGTTAATAACCCTTTAGGCCTTTGGCTCTTCAGAGGGGCCTCTTCAGAGGTATTCTGGGACTGTTGTTAAATAGCAATATAGATTCTTTAAGTTTTAAACCTGGATCCGACATAACTCAGTCCTACAGAGATAATAATTTATGATAGTCATAATCTTTGTTATCCTCACCCAATTCAGTTCATTTTCCCCTTAGCTCAGCACTCATGATTATAACTTTTATACAGTAATTTCAGTCAATATTCTGCAGGACTTTGATTCACAAGGGCATATAGGGATGAGGAAGAGGATATCACATAAAGAATACTAGTTATATTTTTCTTTTCTACTCCTTCAAGATATGTATTCTGCTGGATTTTTTTTTTTCTCTCTTTGTGACAGATAGAATGGTAGGAAAGTCATTTCACAGTATGCAACATATTTTCACCTGTTGTTTCTCAGGTAATGAATAATGTTATGCACATTCGGCATTCATTTAGCTTGCTCATATGTTAGGTTGTACTTTTCTGAATAATTCATTCTGCTCCTTATACTCATGTAAACAAATTAGGGTAGGTAAGGGAGTGTGGGAGAGAGTCATGAAACTGTTGAGGAGTTGTTGTCATCTGAGCAGAGGTTATGAAACAAATCTGAACCTCTAGGAAACTAAATACATAAAAATGGTGTAGAAATGCAAGATCTTTCCTACAAAAGCTATACATTTAGGCATTCACAATATAAAAATTCCAGGATTCAATTCTGTTAACAGAAAGGTAATAAGAGATTAAAAGACGGCACTACAGAAACACTACACTACAATTGTTAGGCCACTGCCTCAGCCTTTTAAATCATAAAGCAACCTACTCTTCTAAAAATGCAAAGGTTATCTTGTGCAACATTGGCAGAACTGTTTTTATCTGTATCCTATTAAAAACTAAACTAAGCATGGAATGCTCAGTTTGTTTGTTTGGTTTATATTTTATTTTCCCACTTTGATTGTTTCCTTGGCTGTATGTGGACATGTATCATTTTCATGAACCACTTGCTCAGATCCTACAGATCGCTGATAATCCAGAGATCAAGAGCTGGAAAACAGCCTTAGATCTGGCTGCTCCAAAAGCTTCTTTGATAAGTCTTTCTACTTGGATGAAATGCCAGGAGTAACTCTAGCTACTCTAAGTCTTTAGGACTTCATCTGTTTTTTTGCTAGAAGCTGTCTGATAAAGCAAGGGACCAAGAACAGTGTTCTGTTACATCATTAATGTATACTGTCCATCTTCACACACACACACAAATACACAGGCACATATGCACATATTTTACAATGTTTTCTCTTGAGGTCTGAGGGAAGTTGGTTAGTTAAAAAGATATTCTTTGTGGCTCAATGCAAAGACATTAATGGTCTCTCTGAAAATGTTAAAGACTTAAAAGTTGTAAAACACTTTTGTATCATATAGCACCTGATCCTGTGTCTTGAAATGTATTTCTGCAGCCATGAAAGCTGTGATTTTTCCTGCTGACTTAATCGGAAACTGAACTGTACCTTTATATCAAAGTAAACAGGGTTAGCCGAAAGACTGATATTCATATGCATTTGTAGATGACTAGAAACTAATAATTATTTCATTCTATACTCATTATGAGTTGGGGTTTTGTACTGTTTTAACTAGTATGAAAGAAATGGTATGAGGGAAATATTCACTGCTAAAATCCCCATGGAACTCATTATAAAGATGAACTGATTACAAAACTGGAAAAAAAAATGAAAAATTAGACTGAAAACAAATGTGAGTATCACAGGTTTTGGCCTTATGTTTTAGGCCTTTTTACAATATGCTCTTGTTTCATTGCATTGTGACATTTTTGTTACTTGGCCATCATTGAAAATTTATTTGTGGTGCCAGAGAGGATTCAGAAAACAGCTGAAAGGCTGAGAGAAGCATAATAGAACTCAACGAGTTGAACTAATGTTTTTTGGGGGAAATGGATTTTCTTGTTCTTCTTCAGCAAAACTTTTATTGGATAATTCTACAAAATATGATCTTTATCACAGCCACAATGTCAAAACATGAGGGAAAAGATGAGAAACAGAAAATAAAGGTCCTACAGAATTTTCCAAGCACAGATCTAACTCCCAGGTGTTAAGGATGACATATTTATAAACTTTTTCTCTGTTTGTAACTTTGGTTACAAAGTCTTGGGCAACTGGCTCCAGATGACCCTACTTGAGCACACAGGTTGGACCAGATGACCTGCAGAGGCCTTCCAACCTCAACTATTTTGTGAGTTGTTACCATCTGTGTTTGACATGTTAATGGACCAGAGAATAAAAATCCTTTTGTTTCACTTTCAGTTAATTGTAAGGACAAATAAGAGGGAAATCAGATTTGTGTAATTCACTTTGTTTCTTCTGAAAGAAGTGAGCATCTAGGCAGTGTAGCTGAGCTTATTTTGAAGATACCTGTCAACTCCATAAGAGATGGATTTCGGTAGGCTACAAACATACTGTTTTCACTCTTGTGGAATAGTGAGGTATTATTCAGCAAAGTGAAATGGTTTATGAATGACAGAATCTTCCTGCCCCATTCCCTTCCCTCAAAACCTTATAATGACTTTACATAGATTCCTGAATTGCAGCAATGTAGGTGAAATGAAAATCAATCTTATAATGCATCTATACAATCTTCAGAAGACAAACATAGCCTTCATCTGCCACCTTCTAAATCGGTGTCAAATTTTGTAGGTTCAACCAGTCCACATACTGTGTTGCTGTTGTTAGTATAATAATTTCTCAAGCTAATGTGATGGTGAATATTTTTATATATATATATATATGTGTGTATATATACACACACAAGCATTTAATCAACATGAAAAAAAAGTAAAAAAATGTTTTGACTCAAATGATGCATTTTCTTCTTATGCAGATTTCTTCTTCAAATCATCTATGGGAATATTTTGCTTAATTTTAAATGATTCATTCATAGCATATAAAATTGTATTTATAATATTGTATTACAGTTACCTGGTTATGAATGAAGATTTTAATATGTTTAGTCATAGCTAAGTCTACTTTTTCCTTTTTATTTCCTATCAAAATTAATTTCCTATAAACACTAAGGGAACCCATGATAAATAAGATCTACTCATACTAACATACTAAGAATGTATTCTGCTTAATACATTGTAGTAGAGTATTAACTCTTGTCCTATATCCAGGTATTGAAAGATTTTATGTAAGTGCAAAATGCAAACTCTTAGGGTCAGAACCAGTTGACCAAACACAGATCTGAAGTGCCATTTGAGCTGCTTTGGAATATTACTTCTGGTCTACAGACACTTCTTTAAAAGCACATGGGCTATCCATAGATCTCGTATCAGCTAGCCCTGTGCAGATAGCTGAAATGTCCATGGGTTCCAAAATGGTACTTGGCACCCATGTACAGACACTCAAATCTTACTCCAAGGTTGTCAGACACCTAAGTGCCTACTTTCCCATTACAGTCAAATGAGAGCTGGTGTCATTTCATCAGCTGGATCATTCTGTACACTTTATTTGCTACAAAGCAGTTGAAAAGACATTGATGACTGGCATCATATGTTATTTTATTTAGCCCATACTCTCCCAGAAGTACATGGGACTTCTGTAGATCTTGTGTAAGATCTGACATCTCAAAAGACACAAAAAGCCTTTGAGCGAGCACCTGAACCAAGTCTAAAATCTTCCACAAATACAGTGGCACCTTGGATACTAGCTTACAAATGGACACTTAAATGTACATCTCTAAATCTGCTTTGCAACTTTTCCACATTGGAAATTGCCTTGCTTTCACTATAAAGGAGAGCACACAGAATAGCTGTTTTAAAATTGAGGATACTACATTTAATTTCCCTACAGCGCATGGTGTTTGTGTTACTTTTGTGTAGTCACTGGCTAGCAAGACCCTATGAATTGAAAATAGAGGATCAGCTGTAAGCTGACATTGCATGAAATTATCTAAAGGACAAAAATATTAGTAGCATCAAAACCCAAAAGATAATCAAAACTGTTAATAAAAGTATCTCTTTTGCAGAAGAAAACTTCTGTGTAGTGCAATCCAAATTGAGATATTGTTGATTACAGATCCAAGGTGACAAGAAGCATTAAACACGGAGATCTTCTCAATTACTTTGCCTTGAAGTCCCTATTTGTAGTTCATGGCATTTGTGCTTAACAAAAATTCTTGCTTCCTTTTTTATTTTAAATAGTTAAAATATAAAATACATTGACTAATATTTTAAATTTGTTGTGTAATTCAAAGTAGATAGGAGTTTGAATTATTTTATTCATTATGCTAGTCACCTATTTATATGCACCACAAAGCTTAAGTATAGTAAGTACCTGCAGCTGTTTTGTAGCAGATGGCTATAGTCAGCATCTGATTGTATTTTTTACTGCTGTTGAGTGCATAGCACTTGATTCAATGGCCCAATTAAAAAAAAAAAAAACCACCAAAACCCAACCAAAAATCTACTGATCATTTCAGAAGATATAATTTGTCTTTTCTCTCCATTTGCCATATAACTGTCATATAGCTTTATCATACTATTTCCTCAACTTGGTTAAGATTTTTCGGGTTTGGTATTTTTCAAGACTCCTGCTTGATGTTTTTTGGATTAGCACCGTATGTATCTGCTGCAGACATTCTGTCCTCTGAAGGAAACTTATGGTGATAATCTTAAGACTTCATTTCACAGCTTCAGAAAATTTACAAACATTTCAATCTTGTTTGGAGAAGGTCTGGGAATCAGGAAGGTAATAATCAGGTGATATTTTTCCAAGCACACTACAAACTTAAAAATTATCTGCTTGATCTAAACTGCCAGAAAGTGAGACAAATTAGTCCAAGCTACCTTAGGCAACTTCTAGCCCATTCCTCTCAGAAGGGGAGATGGAACCAGAGATTATGAGGGGTTGCTCTACAGGTTTCTTAAACTACAGTCTGTAGTCCACTGCTAATCCAGAACCGTATTGTCCTCATAACTGCTTCCCTCCACCATCACCCCCCCCCCCAAGAAGTTTGATGCACAACTCCTATTAAAGTGTCTATATGTACACACACATATGCAAGTCATTAAGAGTCTTTACCTGGACAATAAATAACCCCCCTATTAGACTGTATTTATTATTTCTAACTTCATAACAACCCTGATTTTTTTATGCTAAAGCTATGGAGATATACCTTTTCATTGAAGTTCCTTTACTGTTATTTACACAGGATTAGTAGGCTTTTCATGGAGAAAACTGCTCAGGTCTGGCACTTTGAATTTCCAAAGCTTTGTTGAAGGTCACCAGTTTCTACACTACACTGAAGAAGGAACTATTGGAGCCTTTTCATCCAGGAGTCATATCAAGTACAAGGAGACAACTGCTTCTAAAAAGCTATGTTCTGCCTCTGTACATTTTAGGACCTTCATAAGAGCAAAGTCACTATATCCCAAGGGGACATACTAGTGAATTCTTCATGGATCTCTGATTAACTTATAGTTTCTGTTAATAAGAGCTTAGTTAATCAGCTGTCCACTTGATTCTAGAATAATTCATTCTGGGATAAATTGAGAATTATCTGTCTTAGAAACCACTCATACTTTTCAGGTTGATTGGTAGATCCATAAGGCAGCCTTAGGCTTGTTTTTGCCACTCTTGCAAACAGTATTTTCACTTTCTCATTTATACTTTACAACTTGTTCTAATGCAGTCTAAGATGGCGCAAGCATCATGAGAAAGGGCAATGATGGCATCATCTCCAAATGAAAATTCTGCAACTGTTTGATTCTAGTCTGTAGCATACAGAAGTAGAGGGTTTGATAAGCACAGAACTAAAAGTGGAAGGCAATTGTAGAAGAGATGAAGTCATAAGATCTATAAACCATACTAAATAAAATATCTGGTGAAGTTCTTGCTTTAATATCAATTTTCCCACGCAGATTGCTAAATAGAACAATATCTTGATAGCTGGAACCCAAGGTATCTTAACTGTATCTCTTTAGTTTCAACAGCATCTTTTATAGTCATTTTTAAGTTTGTTTGGAGAATTGAATTATTCTTTCCCCCTCCCAACCAGCAGCTGACCTAACAGAGAAATCAAGATCAGGGCTCCCTTAATGAAAGCTGCTGTAATATAATTTGGGAAGAACTACTTTAAAAGACAGTTGTCGTACTATCACTTGGGAAAACTTGGCCCTGCTTTGAGTGGGGTTTTAGACATGATCTCCAGAGGTCCCTTCCAAGAAACTAATTCTGTGAATCTGTGACTCTAAAGCCTATTTTATCTTTCAAGGAGTTGGTGGCTTAATTGAAGACAGATCACAACAGCTCATCCTGGAGAGGGAGTAAGGATCAGAGCAAAACAAAACAAACTATCATTCTACTGTATCATGCAGTGGTCCTCACAGCCAGATCAGGAGGAATGATTACAAAGAGACCAAGCTACAAGAGTAATTTGTCCAACTGTGAAACTATGCCAATAACTGTCCCCTACTTAATTCAAAGCTTACACATAGCTGAAGGGCAGACTTCAGTGCAACATCTTGTGACAGAACTACAGAGAGCTGTCAAGCTTCTTACCTCACTGCTAAATCCACCCAAACAGAAGACTACTGCTTCCAAACATGTACCCTGGTAGACATCACTGCATTGTCTGTCCTTGGTACAGGTTTAGGTTAGAGCTGTCCTTACTGTTGTGTGGGTTAGAAACTGAGCATGGTAAAGGCAGATTTTCCCTTTTCTTCATACCTTTCTTTTGCCTTCTTTAATCAAAGGTAAACAGTTCAAAAATCCTTCAGACCCAGAAGGTAAGGCCTGAGTTTAAGTTTTAATCTGCCTTTGGAATTTCAAAATGTGATAAAAGCAATAGATATTTTTTTTCTCTAAACTACCTATCGTAGTTATGCTGTTCTAACGTAACATAGTCTTCTATCTTCCACAACAGCACTAAACCATATTGATCTGCTTGCATTGTATCTCCCCATCACTGTCTAGTTAAGAGTACACTAAATAATTTCATTCTGCAGGAACATACTGTTATTTGAACATGCTTCTCTGAAATTGTTATGGGTGCTTGAGTGATAACTGATTGGATGACCTACCTAGACTCTAATAATGAACAGAATATAGAAAGTAATATAGCATATTAAATTGAGGATATAAATCTCTTTCTATTACTACTGTCTTCCACAACACTAATGGAAAGTTCAGCTTTTTATGGCAGCTTAAACACGAACTGGAAAATGATGAAGCAGGCAGGATTAATTGAATGCCCAGGAGACATCGCTGTTGCTGGTCTGCTTCCTCTCTGTTGGTCTCCTGCACTCACTTTACAGTACATCTATGCATCAGCCCTCCATTTAGGTTGTGTATTTGTGGCATATTTGGTTTAAGGGTTTTTCTGCTTTGTTTGATAAGATTAATTTTCTGCTAATTACAGGGACTGTTGCCATTATGTTTGCACATAAAACTCAGAATTTCCAGTTAGAATACTTGCCCATTCTGTAACTATGACAAATCAGCGGTGTCAGACCAAGTCTTGTTGCTAAAAAGAAAAAGGTGGTGCTCATTCTGTGTCCAGTACAAAAGCATGCCTCAATCATTTTCCTTAATCTCACATGTGTAGATCCTCTTCAAAACTCAGTGTTCTTGGGTTTACTCTGTATAATATCCCACCTGATGTGCATATAAATTAACTCTGCAAACAAAGACTCAATTTACAAAGTTTAAAAGAAACAACTATGTCTGTTGACAGTTTACTATTTTATAGAAGTCCTGCAGACCTGATTTGTTGGGTTTTTTTCAGAGTGAATATGGCTTTGGTAATAAGAAACAGAGGTTTTTGTTGGCTTATTAAACTGTTTTGTTGAAGTATATTGACATAGGGTTTAACACCAACAGTCAAAATACAAGTTAATTACTATTCAGTACCTTTAATTGCAAGCTACAGTTCAAATACTTCAGGACAAGGTAAAGCAAATAACACTTGTCACCAGTAATTACAGTGAGTTTTCACCACTCTGCCTTGAAGGCACTGAGCTGCTGCTTTCTTAAGAGGTCACACAAGATAAATGAGCAAAAAGGAGATCCTAAAACAACCAAGTAACACTTCACTTTGAGAATTCTTTTCTTTATCCTCAAATATTGCTTGTTGTGCACAATTAACATTGTTTAGACCCCAAAAAATGCATTTAATTTCTATTCTTTTGTTGTTAGGCATTCCAGGAATTTCCATGTCATTTACTTTTGCTCAATGTGTAATACTCACAAGGTCTGAGGTTAAGAATGATTTGGTTGTTTTGCTTTTTTACTTTTTTTAACAAACTCCCAGAAAGACCTAGCAGCCAAAGTACAGCCTTGTAAGCAAAATGTGCAAGAGAAAAATAAACATAAAGCTCTATAAAAATCAAATGGTCAAAGGGAGACTGTGATTGCTTCTAAAATTCATAGATACCTCTTTTTCTCCTATGCAGCATATGTGGAAAACATAAACAAGTAAATGGAAGAAGAAAATCTACATCAAGCTGTTTCTTAATTGAGCTTTAATAGATCCCCTTTGAGACCCATCATAACAGAGAAATTCATATGTAGTCTGTGCGCTGAGCTGGCTCACAGGTGTTTACCTTTGCTATCTAGCAATAACAACCATTTTTTAGGACTAGCATGTGATCCAAATCCTCCTCTCATCTCTTCTAAGCAACATATCCCAGAGCCTCAAAAAGAAGTGTGCTAATAACTCTCTGCAAAAAAATATTTGTATCAGCCCAGGCCCCATTGTCGACTTTCTGCACCAGTTTCCCCAATATAAGTTATTTAATTTAAAAAAGAAAAAGACAGGAAAAGAAGTTAATATCTATAATGAAAAATAAGAAAATTTGAAAAACAGGGGATGTTAGTTAAATCCTTACATACAGTTAGCAAAACATGGCCTTGGGAGAAGGAACAGACCCCATAAATATGTCAGCCTGGAGCACAAGATAAACTCAAGGAGAACCCAATGGTTAATGAGATTAAATGGAAAATTACTGGAACTATGTGTGAACTACCCATAGTTAGCATACTAAAAGATCCACTCTTGAGCAAAGAGAGCCCCCTACTAACAAAGGCTCCTCCCCCTACCGAATATGCTCCGTGAAAAAAAAAAACCAACACTGTACCTTTAAATGAAGATGAGTCTTGTAAGAACCAATGAAGACTGAGTGTGACTAAAAGTAATTGTAAACAATTGTTCAAAGTGTGTTAAAAGTTTTTTTGTGTTGAGAGTGTACTAGCTTTGTGGATTACCACCTTGCACCCAGCACTGCACAGATGTGCAATAAGCAAATATCTCGGCTCTGTGTGTGGATGGGCTCCTGCACACTGGGTGAAGAACCCTGATTTGGAATAACACCCCTGGTATTGCAGACTTAGTAGTTTGTGTCCCGTTCAGAGGGAGATGCTGGCAGCAGCCCACTGTGGTCCAGGACAGGTCAAAAGGGTCTTACTTTAGGGCCACTGTTTATAAGGCTGTGAGATGAATGCCCTCAGTCATCAGCAAATTTCCATCACAGCCACAACCTGAGCTGTTGATTTTCTAAAAAATTCCAGGAACAATGGGTTGTTCTGCTCAGTTGCCACTTGGGCTATGACCTGCGAGATAGTTCAATAGATGCTTTTCTTCCTGATGGGTCTCCAGAGGGAACTCCGTGAAGCCTCTATATGCTAGCATGAATGAATTTAGGAGTAACAGGACATACTGATAGGTTCAGAATCAAAACGTGCTTTTCTTATATGGGATCTTTTGTGTGCTTTTTCTTCAAAGTTCGTCATCTAACTTTGTTTTGAGATGAGTTAGCTATTTAAGGTGTTGAAATGTACAGTCGATACTTTGTTAGAAAGGAACTCATTTCAGTCAGTTAAATAATCCCTATGAAAGACTTTTTGACACAAATGTGAACTGAATGTTCAGAAGAATTGCTGTCCTCAAATTAATTTCATAAATGTAGACTTACAGTGATGTGGAGTTCTGTAGGTCATCAAATGAATAAATAAATAAACATATCTACATATGTATATGCATGATCTTATATATGTCATATATGTATATTCTCATTTTATCAAAGTTTCCCATCAAAAAAGAATAACCATGGAGGATTGTCTGGGGACAAATGACTATGGAAGAAGACACATGAAAGTGTGGGGAGAAAGGGAAAGTCTCTTTACCTTAATAGGCATTTCAATTGTGTCTTTTAGGGAAAGGTGCAGATGATCAGATGCTTACATGTCAAATGTGAAGTATTCAAATGGAACAGTTTGTTAAAACAGTTGTTTCAACATGCTAGTCCAGGACTATGCCTTACTTCTCTTGTATCAATTTTTACACGCTGTAAGTTTCTGTGTATCACCTCACCTGTGTGAGACACCTCAGCACCCACAGCAGGGTAAAAATGAGGGGTGGCAGTACATCAAACGTGAGCAGACAGCAAAGAACAAAGCTGAGCTGATGTCTTCATCACTGGCTTGGTTACATCAAGTGCTTTGTCGGCAGAGCCCCTAGTGTATATGCAGAGCATGGCAGCAGAAAGTGCTTTTCTGCCATCAATCTCACTAATCCTCTGAATGACATAAACGAAATATGACAAAGACTCTCCTCTATCAGCATAAATTCCTCGGCATAAGGTATTTTTGTGAAATAACAATGTCAGTAAGGGGTGAGATTTTTTTCACACCCTCAGTTATGAAAAGTTTACTGATAAAAAATTTGAGTGTAATTTAGACTGAGACTGCAAGACTAAGAAATGAACATTAAAATCTCTAAGAACCGTCTCTCCTTTGTGTCTGTGTGGAGGAAAAGCTGAGATGGCAGGAGCAGGATTTGTGAGCCACAGAAGGATAACATCAGGATGAGCTTGATGTGGGGTTGTAAAGTTAAGTGTTCATGTCACCCTCATTCAAAGATGATGTCAAGGAGTTTGGGGAGAACTAAGTAATGTTTGAGGACTATAGTGATGTTAATCTGTGATGTGGTTATCAAGACGCCACTTTCTGTACAGTGGTATACTGGAAAGTTGTTTCTAGGAAATAGTCCATATAACGGAGGCTATTTTCCTTTGCTTTCTAAAGGATGCTGCTTGGCCTGTTGCCTTTGCTCTTAGTTCAGTGTCAGTGACAGTGTTCTGCAACATAAACTGAATTTATTATGAATAATGTCAGAAATTATATTTCATGCTTTTCCCTTCTCAGTTACCAAAACCGTGCTACAATGGATAACTAACAAAATAGGCAAATAATGTGCCTTATAGACCGTGCATTATACCATGCATACAGGTACATACATACCTGTAGTATATGCCACTATATTAGCTATAGCATATGTAAACATATACATATATATATATATTTATATATATATATATTCATGTTGTATCTAATCCATGCCTTCAGATGCTAAGTTTTAGCTGATTGTCTAAACTTATATAATGAAGCATAAAATGCAGTTTTCCTGGAAAAGCCCCGATATTCCACTCTCTCCAATAAGAGATTATGATGCCATTAGAGATATTCTGAGGTCTTATTCACAAAATTTGTGCATGTCAGTTAGTGAAATGTTTGTTTATCATTACCATTATACCATTATACACAGATATACAGCCTTCTACCAGTATATTCAGGATAGCCTAATTTCTTTATGAAGACAAGTTCTAAGTTCAGGGTAGCTTCTTCTTATCTAACTCTTACATTAAATTTTAAACATATGAAATATCTTTGGAATAATTCTAGCAAAGTTCAAGCATTTTGCCCTTATTGTTTGCAATAATAGTTCATAATTAATGGTACTATCTTAAGACATTTCTTTACTCATAGCATTCATTCTAAATTCCAATTCTCTTCAGCATTTGCTTTTGACTTCAGGTGCCTTCTATTAACTATTTGCATTTATTTAATTTGGCATGTCTTTTTTATGTGTAATTCTTACATACTTTATTACTGCAACTAGGTAACTGAATTTACGAATGTGGGCAGTAACTAACAGATTTCCTGGTTTAAATGTTTTTTTTATTTGAATGTTTTCTTCTGGACTGCATATTTATTGCCTGAGTAGTTATTATCTTCATTACTATTCTCTGAAGAGCCTGCTGGCACTACTGGCAAAAGTTCACTCATATGCAGATCTGACCTCTGATGCCTGTTCACTAGCACTCCTCACTTAGAATCATAGAATCATAGAACGATTTAGTTTGGAAAAGACCCTTAAGATCATCAAGTCCCACCGTTAACCTACCACTGCCAAGTCCAACACTAAACCATGTCCCTCAGTACCACATTACACATCTTTTAAATACCTCCGGGGCGGTGACTCAACCACTCCCTTGGGCAGCCTGTTCCAGTGCTTGATAACCCTTTCGGTGAATAAATTTTTCCTAATATCCAACCTAAACCTCCCCTGCTACAACTTGAGGCCATTTCCTCTTGTCCTATCACTTATCATTTGGGAGAAATGACTGACACCCACTCATCACAACCTCCTTTCAGGTAGTCGTAGACAGTGATAAGGTCCCCTCAGCCTCCTTTTCTCCAGGCTAAACAACCCCAGTTCCCTCAACTGCTCCTCCCAAGACTTGTGCCCCAGACCCTTCACCAGCTCCGTTGCCCGTCTCTGGACACGCTCCAGCACCTCAGTGTCCCTCTTGCAGTGAGGGGCCCAGACCTGAACACAGGATTTGAGGTGCGGCCCCACCAGTGCTGAGTGCAGGGGGACAATCACTGCCCTGGCCCTGCTGGCCACACTGTTTCTGACACAAGCCAGGATGCTGCTGGCCTTCTTGGCCACCTGGGCACACTGCTGGCTCCTGCCCAGCCGGCTGTCAGCCAGCACCCCCAAGTCCTTTCCCACCAGGCAGCTTTCCAGCTGCTCTTCCCCCAGCCTGTAGCGCTGCGTGGGGCTGGTGTGACCCAAGTGCAGGACCTGGCACTTCTCCTTGTTGAACTTAATACAAATGGCATCAGCCCATCGATCCATCCTGTCCAGATCCCTTTGCAGAGCCTTCCTGACCTCTAGCAGACCAACAGTCTCCCCAAACTTGGTGTCATCTGCAAACTTACTGAGGGAGCACCCAATCCCCTTGTCCAAATTATTGGTAAAGATATTAAACAGAACTAGCCCCAATACTGAGCCCTGAGGAACACCAGTTGCGACCGATCACCAGCTGGAGTTAACTCCATTCATCACCAGTCTTTGGGTTCTGCCATCCAGCCATTTTTTTACCCAGTTAACAGTACACCCATCAAAGCCATGAGCAGCCAGTTTCTCCAGGAGGATGCTGTGTGAAACAGTGTCAAAGGGTTTACTAAAATCTAGGTAAACAACATCCACAGACTTTCCCTCATCCACTAAGTGGGTCATAGGAGATCAGGTTAGTTAAACATAATGATTGGGCCTGATCAGCTATTTGTCCTGTATGTGCTGTGTGGTGGCACTCAAGATGATCTGCTCTATAACCTTCCCAGGCACCAAGGTCAGACTGACAAGCCTGTAGTTCACTAGATCCTCCTTCCAGCCCTTCTTGTAGATTCTTAGCACATTTGCTAACCTTCAGTCACATAGGATTTCCCAAGTTAGCCAGAACTGCTGATAAATGAGGGAAAGTAGTGTCTCAGTGAGTACTTCTGCCAGCTCCCTCAGTACCCTTGGGTGGATTTCATCTGGCCCCACAGACTTGTATGTGTCTAAGTGGTGTAGCAGGTCACTAACCATTTCCCTTTGGATTATGGGGGCTTCATTCTGCTCCCTGTCCCTGTCTTCCAGCTCAGGGGGCTGGGTACCCAGAGAACAACTGGTCTTACTATTAAATATTGAGGCAAAGGCATTAAGTACCTCAGCCTCTTCCTCAGCCTTTGTCACTGTGTTTACCCCTGCATCCAATAGAGGATGGACATTCTCCTTACCCTCCTTTTGTTACTAATGTATTTATAGAAACATTTTAAATTGTTTTTTAGCACAGTAGACAGATTAAGTTCTAGTTGGGCTTTGTCCTTTCTTATTTTCTCCCTGCATAACACCCTTGCAGTCCTCCTGAGTTGCCTGATCCTTCTTCCAAAGGTCATGAACTCTTCTTTTTTTTCCTGAGTTCCAGCCATAGCTCTCTGTTCAGCCAGGTCAGTCTTCTTTCTCACCAGCTTGTGTTTTGGCACATGGGGATGACCTGCTCCTGTGCCTTTAAGAGTTCTTTCTTGAAGAATGTCCATTCTTCTTGGACTCCTTTCCCTTTCAGGACTGCCTCCCAAGGGACTCTGTCAACCAGTCTCCTAAACAGGCTAAAGTCTGCCCTCCAGAAGTCTAAGGGAGCACTTCTGCTGACCCCCCTTCCCTACCTCTCTCAAAATTGAAAATGTCATTTTTTGACCGCTATGCCCAAGATGGCCTCCAACCACCGCATCACCCACAAGTCCTTCTCTGTTCACAAACAACATGCCCGGCGGGGCGCCTTTCCTCACTGGCTCACTCACCAGCTGTGTCAGGAATTTATCTTCTACACACTCCAGGAACCCCCTAGACTGTTTCCTCTCCACTGTACTGTGTTTCCAGCAGACAGATGGTAAGTTCAAGTCCCCCATGAGAACAAGGGCTAGTGATAGTGAGACTTCTCCCAGCTGCTTATAGAATATTTTTTCTGTCTCTTCATCCTAGTTGGGTAGTCTGTAACAGACTCCCACCATGATATCTGCCTTGTTGGCCTTCCCTGATTCTTAGCCATAAACACTAAACCCTATTGTCACCATCATTAAGCTCTAGATCGTCAAAACACTATCTAATATGCAAGGCTACCTCACCACCTCTCCTTCCTTGCCTATCACTTCTGAAGAGTTTATAGCCATCCATTGCAGCACTCCAGTTGTGCGAGTCATCTCACCATGTTTCTGTGATGACAACTATTTCATAGCTTTCCTGCTGTGCAATGGCTTCCAGCGCCTCCCGTTTGCTGCCCATGCTGCATTCATTGGTGCAGATGCATTTCAGTTGGGTTATTGATCCTGCCACCTTTGAGAGAGAGAAACCTTAATTCCTACATGAACATTCTCAGGTGCTTCTGTGGTTTCTCAAACATCAATAACCCTTGCATCTTTGCTGCCACATGGATCTCCATCCCCTACCTCCACTGAGACAGCAGACTGAAGGACCTCAGTAACACACTTCCCTCAAACATTGTTATTCTGACCCCAGGCTTATCTCTAGAGACCTTGGTTTTGTCCCTTTCCCTCTTCAATCTACTTTAAGCCACTTCAGACAGTGCCTAGTTGTATAGAAGTAATTTTCACTATTCTGTTTGAATAACCTGGTCAGACCATATAAGCAGATCTTCTGTCTTTGCTGTCCATCCCTCTGGATCAATGTCTCTTGTATTGCTGATTACAGAGGGAAACACACGTTTTCAAAAGTGGAAAATGAAAGTTCTTTCTCCAAAATACTCTAATACTTTGGGTACTGCCTTAAGAGGTGAAAGAAGAGACTGTAACTTCTCTAGGGAAAGCTGTTATTCAAAAGGTAGGGACTTACATGCTTTGTGAGAGTTATTTCAGATGCTTACTCTTATGGGCAGACCTAAATCTCCAGAGCATGAATGGTGCTTAGTAGACATCTCTGACTTTGAATACTGAATCTGGGACAAGCCCTTTTTGTTGGGTGTGGGAGGTCCCTTCTCAGCTGGAGGACTTTCAGCAGCCTCCGAGAGAGGCTCCTTGGTCTCTTGCTGGTCTCTACATGAGACCCTGAATACCAAACTTCAGAGGTCTGCATCATCACCTTGTGACATGTTCTGTGTGCCTGTGCCTGGTTACATAAATGAACCTCACCTTTGGCTGATAGAATACACTACATAGTGTTGTATAATGAAACTTAACTGTAGTATTCATCCAGTTAAATTAATATATAGTTGTCAAGAAATTATTACCTTTCAGGAAAAATGTATGGTGTTGAATACAATTCCTAGAAGTCCTGAGTAAAATTTTTGTTTTACTATAGCAGCTTTTCAATCTATAAATCTCCTTATTTTTTTGTTGTGTGTTGTATTCCTAAATTAAAAGACATTAATTTATTCTTTTGTTCTCATCTACAATTAATTAGTGTAGCAGTTTAGATAATACTGCTTTTATTATTAATATATAATTATTTTAATGAAATGTTGCACAGCTCAGATCTTCAGGGATATATAGATGCTTTCTTTTTTATTAGGTTTACCAACAATTTTAACATCAATAAAATCTCAAGTGCACCAAGACTAACATTAAGTTGCTGTGGCCTGTGTTCCAGGTCCAGTTTTGAAGTTACATGAAAAGAAGGGCTGAATTAGTCTTTTCAGAACCTGGGGACAGAAAGAATAGGTAAGGGCTGTCCTTAGATCAGGGGCCTCTGGTGTTTGAAGGCTGTGGATGATGCTGCTACAGCTTTTAAGCACATGAGCACAAAGGGCATGTAATATATGTTACTTATCCCTTGAAACAGAGCTGAACAGGAGGGTCCTCCTGAAGAGCTCCCCACACAAAATCCTAATTTGTAATTTGTATTTGGACAGCACAGCATTGTACAATGCCAGGCAGAGGCTGTGCCCCAGCTAGTTCTGAAACCGATGGCACACTCATGCTGTGCCTGTACCTGCAAGTGATTATGTTAGTGTGCTTACGTTGCTTCCAAGGTCTAATGGAGCATAAATCTGGAATTGTAGTGTGATACTGCACTGTGCAGCCACATTGCATCATTTAGAGCTAGCTGAGGTGTTTCTAACAGACTGTGGTATTACTTTATGTAAGCATGTCTTTAAAGCCCTAAAAGCTTGGACTGAAATCAATTCATCTGAGATACTTGATACCTCTATTGGCTACAATGACAATGTTATGCTATAGTGGTTAAGGTATTGCTGAATGTAGTTTCTTCCTAGAAAGCAGAAATGGCAGCTCTGTGGATGGACATTGCTCTTTGGTTCCCAAAGGAGCATGTGCCACATAAAGATGAATCTTCAAAATCAAGGACTGCCACGGCAAGTGTGGTTTCCAGACTGTGCAACAAGGATCTGAAAAAAACTCTCAGCTAATAGCTTCCCTGTGACTAAGATCAGACAAATTTTTTAATGCATTTCAGTAATTTCTTGAAAATATGAAGATTGCCTCCTCTTTATTGTGTGCCTGCAGCTCTGAGATGTTCATTCTGTCAACGTCTTTTCTATTTCTTAAATTTTATAACTTTATTAGACTCACTTATCTATGTTTTGGCTAGTTACAATCTCAGCATTGCAAAAGCATTTTGACTTGTTTCTTCTAATCACAGTTTTCTGGATGTTATCCCTGTTACCATCTCTGTACATGAGACAGTCAGTATTGTCTTGAATTGCAACAATAAAATTTCAGATAGTTCCCTTCCAATACTCTCTTTCAGGCCTGATTTCTTATAACAATTACTTAAACAAATGTAATATTAACTTTCTAGATTTATCTGTGGGTTTTTTATGTATTTTCACTCTGATTGACTATTGTTCTTTTTCAACTAGCATTGGAAACATAGCAGCTGGAATTTCTACATATAATCTAGGAATGTGATACCGATGATCATGAAACAGATTTTTGTATGCATAATTTCAGACAATAAATAGCTTAGCAGCTACTAAAATCGTTATAAAAATTACCCAATTGTTTATTCAAATGCCATGCAGTAACTTTTTTAAATTACTGGTTTTCAGGAAGCTGAATCTCTTTCAATATGTCCAAACATCAACAACTACTACTATTTGAGACTAGGTGAAACATTTGCACAGAGCTGACAGACAGAAGGATGGGAAGGTAGAGGGTATATAGCAGACGTGTGCCTCTCTGGAGAGGCAACAACAAGCTGGGTAGCATGCTCTAGAATCATAAAAATTACTCCAGGCACCCATCTTTAAGCACCTGAAACAATCCCTGCTTGAAGTTTTGTCATGCATGGAAAATATTTGAATAACAGTAGTTTCAAAACAAGACTTAAAAGTTTAAGTCTCTCACAATCTTTTACATTAAAAAGCATTAGCATTAAAAAAAGGGTGTTTTTTATGCACTTAACACTTATTTTTCCTACAGATCTTATTCAAATATACAGGGCGACATGTAGTAGAGTCTTGTGTAAGCATATGTGTTAAACACTTCATTGAAAAATATGCACAGATAATTTCTACAGAAAAAAATTACACATCAGAAGTAAGGCCCCTTTGAAAATTAGAGATAAAAATAATGAATCAGGCTTAGTAGCTATTTAGGTCTGTGCAACTGCACTTGTACAGGGACAACTGAGAATAAAGTCGTTCCTCTGAATATTAATTGGAAGGTGATGAAGTGATGAGATACATTATGGACTGAACAATTATAATTAAGTTTTTCCATCAGTTAAAAAGAAACCTCCAGAACAAAACCCAAAAGAACAAAAATAATAAAAAAACCACAAACCAACCAAACAAACAAACAAAAAAGCTGGGGTAACAGTACAGCTCTCAGCTCCAACAAGAAAAAAAATCTTTGCCACAATAAATTCAGTATTTAATCTTGCTGGCCCAATACTGCACTGAATTAAACTTATGGATCACTTAGCCCTTCTGGAATGAACACCATTTATACCTGCAACAATAGTCTGTAAGTAAACTATTCCTCAGTCTCTGTTATGTGCCTTACAGAAAGGTTCAGGAGAGTAATTAACACTCTTCATTACAGCAAAAAGAGTTACTAACCAACACTAAAATAAAAATATGGGAACAATTGTAAATCAATGGGTTTGTAAATTAATAGGTTTGCAATGTGAGGATCAGTAAAGTTTAGCACCTGTTTGAGAACCTACTGTAAAAACATCACAGTATTTTTATGTTCCTAACAGCAAAGGTGAACTTTGTCTAGCTTGTCTTAGGTAGCTAGATAAACACTTCCAACCTAAAAATTTCAATACAGAGGTGAGCATCAGTTTGAATTTGCCATCTGATTTGATAGCATTATCTCACCTGTTTTATTTGCTAATACAGAGGATAATTATTGAATGGTTCTTACAAGTCTTAATAGTCAAATGGGATTTATAATAATTTTGAACCAACCTGTTGGTATAATTGTAGGTATAACGAATGTATCAGAGAGTTCAGTCTCTGACTTGACATATCTGATTTCTATTATAAAGTTCATTTTGTCAGGATTTTTTATAAAATCATAGCATTTCTAATCTACAGATTTCTCCTGATTTTTTTTTCTTGGGTTTTTTTGGAGGTTTCATAGAATGACAGCGGAAGGTACCTACCAGCCACTTACTGGTGTTAAGCTTTAATGCTACCCTGAGTCCATTGCCTCTTACAGGAATATGCCCCATAGTTTCATTAGTGTTGTTATTGGAGAAAGGCTAAGGGTAGTGCCATAGGCCTCAATTCACACGGGAGGCCTACAGTCCCCCTCTCTCCTGGGGGTCAGGCTGCCTGTGCTCAAAGCCAGTGTTGATGTGGCACAGACACCTAACCTTGCAACAAACCACTAGGAAAACAGCTTGGGTGGCAGAAGGACCTCATGGTCATATTGCTCCAAAACTTCACTGCTGCTCAGACCCACAGCCCTGGCCCTTGTCTGAGTGAGCTATGCTGTAGGTATGACCATGCCTGACCTGCTGACTTGACTTCTTGGCTCCACCTCAGGCTTGACGGGTTACTGCACACTTGCCCAGTGATTGCAGGAGTCTTGGCTGACCATGGTGACCATCCCGTGTCCTGCTCTGCTCTTCTTGCTCACATGGTGCCAGGTGGTGCCCTTCCCAGCAAGAGTCTCTCTGTCCACCACATTGTTGCCCTCAGCACCATGTAGGGGAAGCGGAGACAGTGACATTCAGAGGGACCCACCACTGCTGCTGGTTTCCTCAGGCACAGCAGCATAAGCTGGACCAGGGCTCCTCTCCTGGAGCAAAGGGGTTCCTCAGCTGAAGGCTGAGGGCAGCAGGCACAACTGCATGGATGAAGAGTGAGGGCAAAGGCTTAATTGCAGATCCTGAGCAGAGGAATAGGGAGTCCCTGATGGGCTAACTGGTAGGTACCCGGTTCACTACCTTGAACCGGGGAGCACCTTTTCTGTCCATAATGATTTACCAGATCTACTACTTTTTCTTTTAAACCTTTACTGAAGATCTGTCCTTGTTTTCTCAGCTCAGGATGAAAGAATCAGGTATTACTGTTGGTACAGGGTTGTCATCTACTGGCACTCAAAAAACATTCTGAATCACAAGGTAAGTTTAAAACCAGCTCTGTTAGCTCTCCCTTTGCCTTCAGTCTTCTCGGTTAATGTGTTCAAGCTTTTCTATCTGATAATTTTATAATTTTGTGATTGTTTACCTCTTCCTAATTAAAAGCTCGCATTACAGAAGCTAGGATATATGAAAAGAAAATAATTGATTGTGTGAAATCTAGTGACTCTGAGCAATGGTTTCATGGACTGTCATCTGAGCCAGGGTTGTTGGTATAGTGAGTTTGGAAAAATCCTTTACTCACCATTATACAATGCTTCCCCATCTCTTCTATGTCATGTTGTTAACGTTATGAATGAAAACCTGAGAAACCTTTCAAAATTTTCTTTTGAACTACTTGGCTCTCTTACGCACTGGCATTCAGCTTGCACAATTGTTGGTATTGCAAATGATTCCTTATGCTTCTGTAATTCAGCTGTAAGCCAAATCAGTTGAGTAGGCCATATTCATGTAGACCAGCTGATGATGTTGGCACAAAGGAACTTATTTTTGCTTCCAATCTCACCTCATACATGAGTTCTGCCAGCCAATACAAATGTCATGGAAAGAAGTGTAAAACTGGCAGTTTTTACAAAAAAAGTTTCCTTTAAAATGTCCTTCCGTAAGGAAGGAGAGATACACAAAGAAATGAGATGTTAAATAGCTCCCATTACTTCTCTTTGAGTGTACAATCTATCAGTTTTATCTCCCTGGAGCAGTACAAAAAGAAAACATAAAATGGTTTTAAAACTCAGACAAACACTATAGATATAATTACTTGACTTTGTGAACACAATTATTATCCATTATGAACATGTCATACTGAACAAAGCATTCACCCCTCTATTTTGTTTTTTATAATAAAGGTACATACACAACACATAGGTTTCTGTTTTCCTAATTGTGTTTTTTATGAACAAATAAATAGTTAAACTTTTATCTGATCATGAAGAACTAGGAAAATAATAGGGAAAACAACACATCCCCCACAACATCTAGAAAGCAGCAGCAACTTTGCTCACTCATGTTTTGTTTTTACCACTAACAGCAGTCCAGCATTCTGGACTGCTTTGAGTTTGACTGCTTTTAGATTAAATGTTCAAGGCACACAAGGAACTCGAGGTCCACACCAAGTCCACACTGAGCAGGGACTGGACTAAGAGGGGAACAGAGAACCTTCCCATTATGATCCACTGGTGCAACCACTCTCTGCAGTGCCCTTGTGGCCTGGGGCTGCATGAGCGTTCTCCCATTTTCTCACTCCTGCATTAAGGTCAAGGCTGTATCTGCTTATATGCTATTGAATACCAGAAATCGATGCCATATAGAAAGTCCCAAAGGACCTATTATTGCAATCCACCACTGAAAGGGCATAAATACATGCAGAAAACAAAACAAAACAAACAAACAAAAAAAAAAAAAAAGAAAACGTCAGTAACTGTAATCTGCAAAAGTAAAGCCTTACATATTCATCTGTGCATATTGTAAAGACGAAGCAATGTGTCATGATTTAAAATAGATTGCCAAGTATTCTTTCCATGATTTTTTATCACTGCAACCCTCTCCAGGCAATACCAAATTTCTACACACTATTCAGATTGAGGAATTTCCTGACTGGGGTGTTTGGTTTGGGTTTTATTTTGTTTTGTTTTGCTTGTTCGTTTGTTTTAAGAGAAATGTGAGCCTCCTAGATCGCTGCTTATGTAACTTTTTCTGAGATGCAAAAGGTATTCCAGCAAAACCTTACATCTGTTTAAGTTGCTTTGTTGTTTGTTTCTTTGTTTTTTGGTTTTTTTTTTTTAATCTTTATGGGGTTTTTTTGTTTGCAGTCTGTGGGAGGTTGTTTTGGTTTTGGGGGGGGGGGGTGTTGAATGATCTGAAATAGCTGAATATCAGAGATACTCATTAAATGCTTTGGGGTTTCTTTACAGGAGACTTTTCCATTTTCTATAGGACTGTTTTATAGTGTATATTAATATTTATTTCTTTTTCTCTAGAAATTACCTAAAAGCAATGTAATGTCAACGTGGAAGTACAATTGAGAAAGCAATGTAATATTTATTTCATATGATTAATGCTTGAGCCCTTTTCCTTAATACAAGTAAAGCCAATGGTAAGACTACTAATGAATGTAAATCTTATCTAAATATGAACCAGAAAGTTTCTGGTCCTGTGACTTCTAAAAAACTTAAAGTGTTTGACCAATACTCATAGTTTTCTTTGATCTCTTAAATTTATTTTTCTTACCAGAGAGGTTGCTTTGAGACAATAAATAGTTTAGGGGTAATTTAATCTCTTATTCTACCTGGGAATCTTTAATGATTTACTTCCTTACAAATCATCTGATGACAGTAGACACAAATTAAAACCATTAATCTCTGTATAATCTGAGTTTGGACTGTATCCAAGATGCTACTTAAATATACTGGTCATGACAAAAATCTTTGAAAATTATTCTGACTGCAGGTTGGATACAATAAAATAAGAAGCATCTGTCCCATTTCCACAAGTTAACAGCAAAAATGTATCTTTCCAAAATCTTCATGTCTAAATTCAGATATAACTACATAATTTCAGTGTCTTTCCACTTTGCCTTAAAAATCCCCCTTTTATATAAAAAAGATGGGTAAACAGTTAAATAAGTAGCAACAGAGACCAAAACATACAGCAGATGCAACAATGGTCATTGTTGCAAATAATCATCATCTGGATAAATATATTCGTACTGCTCTATTACTTGCCATGCTACTTAAGTCAGTTGAATATTTCTTCACTTGATGGGGTTTTTGGGGTGGTATTTTTTCTTTTTTCCCCCAGATTTTTGATATTTTTTTTCCCCAGGAATTTCTCTCCTAACTCCGTAGGTCAGTGTAAGGTATCTCTTTCCAGATCTGGGATTTCTAGGCTCCTGTGACAGAAATGATCAAGTGTTTCTGGCTGCAGACATTGAATCTTTGAGTTTTACTTAGCCTTTACATATGGGCATGCTCACATTTCCGTATGCTGTTCCCCACGTGTTTTATAGAATCTTCCTGAGAACAAATGGAGGAGGACAGTGTGTTGGCTTTGGCAGAGTGCAGTGCTAATGCAGTTGGACTGCTTCTGGTGTATGAGGTAGCTCTTTCAAGCTGTGTTTTTTCTTGATGCACAGATATTTATAAAGCTAAAATGGCTTATGGGTTTTGTTCTTATTTCACTTGCAACAGTCTAACTCGGACTTACTTTGGGAAATTTATACCTGCATTTATGACTTTTCTTTCCTAACTAGTATTCTCTTTCTTCCTCACTCCAAGTTTACTCCTGATAACCTCACAGTTTATTTTGCAGTCAGGAAAGGCCACGATACCTTTCCACAAGATTTTTCCAGGATACTGATCATTCTTTCGATTGTGAAGGAGTCCTGGAATTTCTGTGAATCAATAGCCCTACCTCCTCTGTGCAGCATCACAAATTCCCTAAATTCATTGAAATCTGACCACTTCAAAGCAAAAAACATTTGTTGCAGAACTCCTTTTTTTTTTGGTTGGTTTTTGTTTTGTTTTGTTTTGTTTTGTTTTGTGTAATAATTTAAATTGAATGATTTAAGGTTATTTTCCATAAAATCCCTACAAGGATATCCAGATCAATATAAACCTAGCGCCACTTCTTGTTGATTTATAATGACTTAGCAAAGAAATCTACCAGCTGTCAAAAATCTGAATAGCCAAGGCTTTTCAGCACTAATGCCATTATTAGTTGCATTTGTTCTTCAACACTGTATTTAAGAAGTTAAATACTTCTGTAATGATACCATCCCCAATTCACCATCTGTTGAATGATTATTGGTCTTCATACAATGCTTACAGCAAAATTAATATTGAAGTTTTCTATGGTGATTAAAGATTACTGTTTCTTGATACATCAGCTATACTGTTTCATAAATGTGTCTTCAGAAAGATAGGAGTGGGAAAACAGCCTAAAACCTTTAAGAAGTTTGTAAACAAATTAAAAACTACAGAGGAAAATGTAAATCAGGAAGTGCTGGTGAATAAAACTAGGAGACCCAGCCAAATAAAATGAAGAAACCGAGTACGATTATCCAAAAGCCCAATCACAGAGAACTAGTAATCAAACTTGTACAACAGCAAGTAGAAGACTTTAGCTTAAATATGTTAGAAAGAAAAAGACAGACAGACAGCTTCCTAAACTACTTAAGAGACACTGAGGTATTTCAGGAACTACTTTAAGGAGATCTGCATTTGTATTTTCTTGCCCTAGGGTTTCTTTTGTAATGTTTTCCTTAGCATAATGATATGTTTTAGTTTTACTCCCTATCAGAGAGCAATTGTGGGGAGACCTGGCAATAACTGGGCAAATGAAGAATGGTGGCTGGGTAAACAGTGGATCCATTCTCCAGTAAAGGATTGACGAGCTGCTCAAGAGGTTTTTCTAGTTCATTTCTTTGTGTGATTGCAGGCTTGCGTGAGAAAGGGGGGTTCTGGAGACCTGGCACATCTGAAACCAGTTGCAAAGGCTCATTTTGGGGTGGGACCTCCCAAATGTCTAAGTTCTGGAGAGTTTTTACTGCTATTGTGACAGACAAAAAGAGTATTAAAATGACTGTTGTCTGCATGATTTTCACGTTGATCATCATACCTAGATCTGAATCAAGGGACAAGAGAAGACTCCCAAATGAATCCAGTAAAATCTCTTTCATTATTTTTTTTTTTGTGGTTTCTCCCCAGAAGATTGCCCACTATCTACATCTTCTGTGTGCTGATGTTTCTATGGCAAGCAGGATTCCTACAAAAGGGCTTCTACTAAAAGGAAAGGAAATATTTAACAGAAGCATTCGTTGGAATGGGCAATAAAGGAACATATATATTTTCCAGAGGTAAATCTTTCAAGTTCAAAATTCCTGAAACAAGCTCATTTTCCTCAAAAGATGCATAAAACATAAGCCTGTACTATTTTCAGGACTCAGCCTCTGTGTCAGACATAGATTTTCTAACCTGCTGTGATAAAGCAATTACCTCAAGCTTTGAAGTCGGCTATAAGAGAAAATATTTAAGGATTCCATAGTCTGGTGGAGACATCTGGCTGGAAGACAGAAACTAGTGCAAATTTATTGCACTGAGATAAGATTCATTCCAGCCAATAACCTCAACAAGGCACCTGATGCTTTATAAGGTTGAAAATATATTTTAGAAAAGAGAATGTCTGTGAATACAGTGGATGTTTAGGCCCTAAAACCAAACTAAACTATCCACTTCTTTTGAGTTGTCTAAACCTCCTTATGTTAGACAACAAAACCACTAAAATTAATTTTTTAGTAGAATAGTAGAATATAATTTTGATTTTTTTTTTTTTTTTATCTTTTACCTCTTGCATTGTGTCTGGGTGAGATAGAGTCAACTTTCCCCATAGCAGTCCTCATAGTGTTGTGTTTTGAACCGGCAGTTAGAAAGGTGTTTTGGCTATTGCTGAGCAGCGCTTGCACAGACAGCAACTGTGCTGTCTCTCCAGCACTCCCCTCTCACCCGTAGGGTGGGGGCAGCCAAGACCTCGGGAGGGGACACAGCCAGGACAGCTGACCCAAAGTGACCAAAGGGATATTCCATACCACACATTTGCTCAACAATAAAAGCTAAGAAAAGGAGGTGTGGGGTGGGAATGGGTGGTATTTGTTATTATGGTGTTTGTCTTCCTGAGCAACCACTATGCATACTGAAGCCCTGCTTCCTGGGAAGTGGCTGAACATTGCCTGCTGATGGGAAGAAAAGAATAAATCTTTTGTTTTCCTTATTAAACTCCCTTTATCTTCACCCATGATTTTTTTTTTTCCATCTTATTTTCTCTCAGACCCAGGCCTGTTGAGGAGGTGAGCGATAAGCAGCTTGGTGGGCACATGGCATCAAGCCAAACTCAAACCCCAACAGTTCCTTTTTGGCACCCGAACAGGGGCATGAGAAACTTGAGATAAGGCAGAGGCAAGGGGTGGAATGTATCTGGTTTGCATGGTCAGGTTTTGGTAGTGGGTGGGCTGCGCTAGGGGTGGCTTCTGCCAGAAGTTGCTAGAAGCTTCCCTTGTGTCTGACAGAGCCAATGCCAGCCAGCTCCAAGATGGACCCACCGCTGGCCAAGGCTGAGCCCATCAGTGACGGTGATAGTGCCTCTGATAAGATATCTGAGAGTGGAAAAAATGTTACTTGTGCAACTGCAGCCAGAGAGAGGAGTGAGACTGTGTGAGAGCAACAGCCCTGCAGACACGCAGGTCGGCGCAGGAGGAGGCAGGAGGGGCTTCAGGTACCAAAGCAGAGACTCCCCTGCAGCCTGTGGTGAAGACCATGGTGAGTGAGGCAGGCTGTGCCCCTGCAGCCCATGGAGGTCAACAGTAGAGCAGATATCCACCTGCAGCCCATGGAAAGACCCCACACTGGAGCAAGCAGATGTCCAAAGGAGGCTGTGAGCCCGTGGGAAGCCTGCAATGGAGCAGGCTCCTGACAGGACCTGTGGACCCATGGAGAAAGAAGCCCAGGCTGGAGAATGTTTTCTGGGAGGACTTTTGACCCCATCTGTACCTGAAGGACTGCTCGCTATGGAAGGGACATGTGCTGGAGCAGCTCATGACAAACTGTAGCCCATGAGAAGGACTTGTGTTGGAGAAGTTCATGGAGGACTGTCTCCCATGGGAGGGACTCCACACTGGAGTAGGGGAAGGGTGTGAGGAGTCCTTCCCCTGAGGAGGAAAGAATGTCAAAGACAATGTAATGAACTGACTGCAACCTCCATTCCCTGTCCCCCTGTGCCAGTAGAGAAAATTGGAAATAAAATTAAGCCTGGGAAGAAGGAAGCGGTGGGGAGAAGGTGTTTTAAGATTTGGGTTTCTTTCTCATTATCCTACTCTGATTTGAGTAGCAATAAATTAAACTGATTTCTCCAAGTTGAGTCTGTTTTGCTCATGATGGTAATTGGTGAGTGCTCTATCCCTGTCCTTATCCTGACCCATGAGTCTTTATATTTTCTCTCTCCTGTCCATTCGAGAATCAGAGTGGTAGAAGAGCTTTGGTGGGCACCTGGCATCCGGTCAGGTGAACCCATCGCATCTGTAATTGTTTTGTCCTTCACATTTATTAAAAGCAGATCAAATCCTATTCATAACATAAGTGAAAATCCTCATGAAGTATTCAGTGATTTTCAGATCCTATAGATGGGATACATCATTCTGGATGACCTCACTATTTGCATCACTTATGAAGGTAAGCCTTCACATATAGCTTAAAATAAAGGCATTATTTTCAGGAAATCAAAACTGATTATATGGATTGCATCTTTACTGATTAATTTGATATTTGTAAAATTTTTCAGCTTTCCTTTTACATTTTCATTAACATTTTTCCAGATGCTTAAAACAATGTATCTTAATTTCTTTCTTTCAAAGAAAATTAAGAGCCAAATTATGCCATTTATAAAAGGTAATTTTCAATTTAACCTGTAATTCCTTATCTGTTAAAAAGAAATTTCAAACTGTGAAGAGGCACTAAACCAAAACCTAAATAAACCCAAAACAAAAAGGCCAACATTATTTTCTTAACCT
Source organism: Falco naumanni (assembly GCF_017639655.2). Lineage (NCBI taxonomy): Eukaryota > Metazoa > Chordata > Aves > Falconiformes > Falconidae > Falco > Falco naumanni. The sequence continues at coordinate 55,521,151 of NC_054055.1, forward strand.
GCAAATACACTCATGGGAAACTGAAAGGTTTTTCTTTCATGAACAGAGACATGAAGCATTTTATCTGAGCAAATGTATGGGAATGATGACATTACTACATGTAACCTGCTAGATTTCCTCTTTACCTTCAAATTTTAAATCTTCAATCCTTATCATAATCCTAAAATCATGTCCTTTTAACATTCACTTCCATGTTACTATTTTTTCCATTAAATTATCTAACCCATTTTCCTTTTAAAGCTTCTGACACTTAGTGATTGTGACAGGACTGTACTAGAGCCTTCAAAGAGATTACTTCCTTTGGGTGGTGACGTCTTCAGAAGTAGGATACTTAATTCTTTACTTTTTAATATAGTGATCAACCTTAGGGTTTTAGATAACTGTTTTTTTAAAGGTTAATTCAAAGTCCTGGAGTTTGCTCTATTTTCAATGCACAATAAATTATTTAATCACACAGTTCTGACAATTTTGATGGAAATTATTTTTTCTTTAGGCAAAAGAATCTATTAATGTAATTAAACATAATAATATTCATAAGGTGCTTGTTTAAAAACTATATTTGGTATGATATGCCAGCTAGGTGATATTGTTGTTAAGTATGCTTCTTTCTTTCTGATGGCAAATTATTTAATGAACTTTTCCTCTGGAACTTTAGATCATCTATTTTTCCTTTGAGCTGCATTTACATAGTCTTTGCTGGCACAGAGAACAGCTGATGTGCAATTGGTTGCTCACTTAAGACACCTTTGAACTTGTCACCTTGCTGTCTTAACAAGAGTTAAACAATAGAATAATAAAAAACTGTTGTTTTTTTCATGCTGTTCGTAACACTGGTAGTAACAAGAGGTGCGCAGACCGAACGCTGTGAAAGAAACCCAGTTTTCAGAAGTGACTGTTTCATTGGCATTGAGTCGTAATGAATAGGCTTGATTTCTAAAAAGTGTTATGGATATTTAAAATAAATGTTCATCACTTCTGAAAATCTATGCCTTATTATGAAGAGCCTAATGTGCTTCCTTGAAATTAAAACTTTTAGCTCTCCATTCTTTTGATTTTTAAATGTGCATGTATACTGTGACCTCTACTATTCTAAGTGAATTAGATGCTACTGGCAGGCTAAAAAATACAAATAGTCTAATATAATTTGACCTTTTAAAAGCAACATTCATTTTTAGATTAAGAAGAGTTAGGTATTTTTATCAATTGTAGAGGCAGCATGTTATAAACTTCTGACCTTTTGTAACAACATTGTATTTCTCTGTTTATAGGGAAGACTCGAAAAAAAGAACAGTGGTAAGGTACTTACAGGTTAGTAAAGTGACATCTGGTTTAAACTAAAACTATAGGGTTTGACTCCCTACTAATTTCTAAAGAGAAACTCTATCTAAACCCTCTGTATTTACATAGTGGTTTAGTGTTTGTATTTCCACATCACCTAACTTCTAAATTCTGTGTACCTGCTTTGACAACATAAGTTCTATATTTGCATTTCCATGAAGTATGGAACCAGTAAAAAGATAAAAATCTTCCCTCAGTTAACTTTTAGATATAGGAAAAAAAAAAAGAAAAGAAAAAAAAAGCGCAAGGAAATGAAGAAAGACAAGGAGATGAAACTAAGATGGTTTAGCAATATACGCTTGCTTATATGATTAGCAGATCTTATTGTATGAAAATCCTTTTGCCAACATCAGAAAGGTTTGTGAGGGCTCTGGCATCTGACTGAAATTTCCCAGTGTACACTGATCCCATTTTTCTCTTAAATGTTTTGGGCTTTTTTCCCCTTGATTTCCATCACTTTAAATGATACTCTCTGATGAAAAATAGGCACCTTTTTGTACTGAAAGGATGAATATGTACAGTGATGATACAAGTGACTGTTACTGTCTACATGGAGGTAATAGCTCACAGAATAAAAGGTGAAAAAAGAAAAGCCTGAAGTATGCATAAAGACTGGAATCAGGGGAAGGTTTTGGACAAGCCTCTAATGTATTTTACTGTTGTCCACTTTTGATAAAAGGCAAGTCTTCAGGGAGTATCTCAACAGTGCTAACAAAGTCCAGTCCCTTTTATAATTGATTGAGGAAAAGCAGGATCCTGCTTTGAATCATCCTCTGGAAGAACCTAACTTTATAGACTAAATTAGCAGCGGAGAAGCCTTTGTCTCTCTCTATTGACTATTAAAGAAGAAACACAGATCAGTCTAAGCACAAATTAATCCTTAAGAAGACCTTTCACTTAATTGAATCATGCCTCTAGATGACGTCATGTTGCAGGATGGCTCTTCAGTGGTTCCTTAATGCAGGCAGCCCTGTGTGGTAGCTGGCTCTGGCGACAGAGCTGCAAAGACGGGGGTAAAGAGAACAGTTAGCAATCTGTATCATGGATAGAAAGCAAAGGAAAAACCCAGGATATTTCAGAGTGAGGAGAACAACAGAGTTCTTTGGAACACAGGGCTCATTTAGAAACATGGGAATCTTCTTTGTCCAGATTGTCAAGTCTTTCTGCACTTTTATTCCAGCTGTGTAGAGAGAAGTAGGAATATGAGCATATTTTTCTAAATAATCAGTATTGTACTGAATAAATACACAATTTCTATTTCCAGTGGATCCAATCAACCACAAAATAATTGCATAGGCTTATGGCCAGTATTTTCAAGATAGCTGATAATTAGAAATTTATATTCAATAAGATTTTATGAACTTGGAGCTGTATGGAGGTAGGGTTTGTTTTCCTACATGTTTGGATAGTTTAAAAAGCTCTGTTTTGGAGGTTGTTTTCTTCTGAGACAGCCAGAATCAGATGCATTTCTAGTCAGTGATACAGATATTTGGAAATGAACTGAACATACACTACACTGCATAGAAGGGTGAAAACTGCTTTCAGATGGAAACAATTTTTTACCAGAAGCACTCAATTCTGCATGCGAAAATACAAAGGTAAATGCTTAATGTTCATAACCAGTCTCCTTATTAATCATCTGTGTCTCTGAGATAGATACCAAATTTTTATACATATTTTTCTTCTGTTAGTATTCTGTCAAGGCACTGATGATTTACTTTCAGAAAATAAGCATTTCACGAATGGCAAGGTCACTTACATAGAATTGTCCATATTTGGTTAATCAATGCTACTGTAGGCAAGCTTTAAAGCAAAACAATTTCACTGGGTCATTGCATCCATGATTCACCAACCAAAATGTCTTGTGGAATTGTACAATTACTGGCAAAATTTGGAAAGTTTTGTGTAGAGGAATTATAGAAAAATGAAAGCAGGTTAATTATCATTGATAATATAGAGCTGTGGGCTGGTTTCAGGGGCGGTGGATTGGCTGATGTGGATAAGGTGCAGCTGTGGCTGGTTCCTGCTAAGTAGCTAAATAGCTCTAAGGGGTATAGAAGAGGGGTACTAGATGAAGAGAGACCTGGGAGAAGCTGAGAGAAGAAGGGGGCCCAGATGAGAAGAGGCTGGTTGGAAGAGGAGCCAGGAGAAGAAAGAATCCAGATGCAGTGGAGGTAAGAAGCAGAGTGGTCTGGCCACCAGAGGATGAAGAATCAGCACAGACAGTAGATGAACCTTTGAAACCTTATGGGAGATCGGTGGCTATGCCGGGGCAAGGCATGGGAACTCCTTATTGAAGTTAATGTGGCATGGGATGGTAAAAGCCTTCTTGCAGCTGGCTAGTTCTGCTAGTGCTGCAACAGTTTTCCTTGCCAAAGACATAACAAAACCAGCCAGGTTGTAGTTGGGTGTCCCACTGTATCAGGCTATGGCTTCTAGCCACCTGCTGTGGGAAGCACAAGCAAAATGTCAAACCTGCAGCACCTGAGGATCCTGTTTTAGACTTGTGGTTCTGCATCAGCTGGGACTGCCCCCTGCCCAGAAGTGAGCTTCTCTTTCTGCTTGGAAAGAGGGTTGCATTCTGACATCCTGAAGCGCTCCTATTGCTCTTTTCTGCTCAGCTCTATTAGCAAAGTAACTTTGTGCCAAGAGAATAAACTCTTACAACATAAGTTGCATTCACAGCTGTTTAGAACACATGTATATATATTTAAACTTGTAATTGTACATGAGGTGTATATACACTGCAAAATGATGATTTATATACTTCTGATACTAATTATCTGACACAAGACCAAGTAAACCACACTTGAGCCTCAAAATGTGTAAAGGATATAACTAATGCTGCTAAAACTTAATTACAGTTATTTCATTAGTGTGGGACTTCTTATTTTATGTAGTTCTCTATGTTCCTCAATACATCCCTAATATGCTTGCACCTTCACCAGCAGGAAAAAAATACTGTAGAAAACTAGAAAATTATGCTTTTGAAAGGAAAGTTGTGGCTGAAGCTCAGAACCAGATATTTTTCTGTTCCAAACCTGTTCTTTAAATGGTGTATGTGCTGTTTAGCCCAACAATAAACATACTCCTATAACGAATCTCAAGTGAAAATTCCAGTTATGAGTAATGCTTATACTTATAGCAGTATTGTGAATTTTCCCTGATAATGACTCAATTTGACAGGAGTGGATCAGTTAATTCAAGCATGTAACCATGGATAAAACTGGGAAGCATTACATACCAAACAAGTCCTCCTCTAAAGAAAAAATGTTTATTATTAACTGATTAACCAAGATAAATTCATTGAAATGTAGTAAAATGACAATTGCTGAGTTTATTTATGGACATTGATTTGTTTATCTACTTCAAATACCTAATGACAATTCAGTTCTTAAGTAATTAAACAACATTTGAATAAAGGAAATAATTGGAAAATAATGGTCTAAATTCCCATTTCCCTGATACAGAAGATACTAATTGAAATCTGGATATGTTTGTATGAGTGTAACTGGGGAAAAAATAAGACAATAGGGTTAGAAATAATACATGTAGATAGGAGGAATATAAAATGGTATTTGATTCTTGGCTATTTTATTAAATATATCCCTAAGCCAAAACAAAAGCTGTAACAATGACCATATTAAAAGTAGCAGTCTGTTCCATTTGTAAATTTGGATGTTAAGATTTGTAATAAAGACAATCACTTTATGTCTAAATATCAAATGTTGTATAGTATAGTCATTTTAAATTTTGTTAAAGATATATGTAAAAGCTCTTTCTGGACTATTTTCTTTTCACAGCAGCCACAAGACACTTTTTAAGAATTTATGAGCACAAAAAACCCCAAAGATAATAAAACCTGAGTATATCTCAGTGGAAGTAGGTAAAAGTTAAGCTAATGAAACAAACATTGAACTAAGTACAAATTCAAGTGCTTGCATGCTGGGAATACTTGGAAATACACACAAGTACTTCAGTCTTCTATCAGTCTCTACTGCACTACCCTTGATAATGGTGGAAATACTGCCTTTGGGATTACTGTAGGGTACCAATTCTCATACAACCAGAGTCAAAATAATCATGACTGTTGCTGATGTGAAGATAAACCATTTGCAAGCAACCATTCACATACACGTCAGGCAACAATGTTCTTATAAGGGAAGACAATAACATCACGAATCTCCATGCCATGATTCAACTCATCCTAACACAAATGTCAAAATCCAGTAAAATAGATTCATTCTAAAAGTGTGCAGCTTGGGCTTAGACATCCAAAGTTAGTAAAGATATTTTTCATCCTATGTGATTTTGAAACATGTTCTGTTTAGGCAGTTCCAGTTGCTGAGTCTCTATCAACAAGGAAGATTTCTTCAGTAGTGAAACATTTTGTCCCCATCGGTAGGATACATCTCACTTAACTTTAGACAGCTACAATCAAACTAGTTTGCAATGCTCCCTTTAGAGTTAATAGAGATAAATAGGCATCTTGAATTAGACTCATTGTCTACAAAGACAGTCTGGACAACTAATCAAATGTAGACATCCTAATTCACTTATTTGAATCCTAAAATACATTGCTAATTGTAGATACAATGTTTTTGGTGGCAACCAAAGACATCTCTCTTTTTCCCTTTTCTCTCCCCTCTCAATTCTTATTCCTCGCTATATTATGAAGATACTTTCCAGTCCTATTACAAGTGATTAAATACTAGTTTAAGTAGATAATCAATGTCTGGTAAGACAGATCACCTTATTAAAGAGAAATTTAATTTTAGCCATCTCTAAAAACTGGGACAGAGCATAGAATAAAAACTCAGGGCAGTTCATCAAGGTCAGGTTCAGAAAGAAATGTATCAGATCAAGCAAGAGCAGAAATAGCTACACACAAACAGTCCAAGGAAAAGTAAAAATCACAGACACAGGGGTAATTTATGTTTCAACATAGGCAGAGCAGTACTATGTTTTATGAATCTCTTGCTTAACTTTAAATGACCTCCTGACTCTGCACTTAAATTATCCAGAAAGAGGAAATGTTTACTTCATTCTAAGAGAGATTTTTTGGGGCTATGTTAATGATAAGGCCTGTACTGAGAAATAATCTGTTACTTCAGTTGTCTGCTTAAATTCTAAGTATTTCCTCCCTTTCTGACTAATGGAGGCTCCACTTTTCTTCCTTTTTTATAACTTCATATATCATCTGATCTATTTCTTTAATGATACCAAACTGATGGAATGTTTTGCCACCTCTGACGTACATGTGGCTCCAGAGGAAAACTTTCTAATAAACTCCAGTCTGTATTTAAAAAGCAAACCTGAAATGATGGGTAAGAATCGGTGCACCATGAACTGGAAAAAGCCTGAAATTTTCTTTGTGCATGATCCTTCATGGCACTAATAATACCACCAAGAGAGACCTTAGCAGCTAAAAGGTGGCTCTAGCTAGAGCTAATGTGAAAGGTATAGGTGTCCACACAGTATCCTACTTAATCCCATAGTCAAAAAGAAAGGAACAGTGGATCAAAGAGGATGTGCCAAGAAATCAACTCCCAGCTGCTCAAGTGGGGGTCACTGGCAGGTCTTCATCTCTTTGACCAATGAGCCCTCTTCAAAGGATGAGAACTTGTGCAGAGAGAAGAAACAAGATCATAGAATCATTTAGTTTGGAAATTTTTAAAAGACCGTTAAGATCATTGAGTCCAACCATTCACCAAGCACTGCCAAGTCCAACACTAAACCATGTCCCTCAGTACCACATTACACATCTTTTAAATACCTCCGGGGCGGTGACTCAACCACTCCCTTGGGCAGCCTGTTCCAGTGCTTGATAACCCTTTCGGTGAATAAATTTTGTCTAATATCCAACCTAAACCTCCCCTGCTACAACTTGAGGCCATTTCCTCTTGTCCTATCACTTATCATTTGGGAGAAATGACTGACACCCACTCATTACAACCTCCTTTCAGGTAGTCGTAGACAGTGATAAGGTCCCCTCAGCCTCCTTTTCTCCAGGCTAAACAACCCCAGTTCCCTCAACTGCTCCTCACAAGACTTGTGCCCTAGACCCTTCACCAGCTCCGTGACCTTCCACAGACCTTCCACAGCTTCTGAGCTCTGATACCGCTGGGATGAGACAGATGTAGCAGGATAGCATCGTCACCTGGAGTGCAGCAGTAAACGAACATGGACAAGCTCTTACACTAACATAGGTGGAAAAGATACAGTGTGGACTGCTCCAGTCACAAAGGACCAAATATAGAGCATGGCCCTCTGCTCTGGAGAGTTCAGATTCAGAGAAAAGCCTGTACTTGGTCTGGATGGGAAGGAGTTAATTTTCCCCATAATAGCCCTCACAGTGCTGTGCTTTGTATTTGTAGCTAGAACAGTGTTTATAACACACCAGAGTTCTGGTTACTGTTGAGCAGTGCTGCACAGCATCAGTGCTGCCTCTCCAACAGCCCCACCCCAAAGGCCAGTAGTCTGGGGATGGGAAAGATCTTGGGAGGGGACACAGCCAGGACAGCTGACCCAAAATGACCAAAGGGATATTCCATACTATATGAAGCTGTGCTCAGCAACAAAAGCTAGGAGGAAGGGAGGCAAGGGGAAATTCATTATTAAGGCATTTTGTCTTCCAGAGCAACCACTACATGCACTGAGGCATTGCTTCCTAGGAAGTGGCTGAACATCACCTGCTGATGGGAAGTAGAGAATAAATCTTTTTGCTTTCTTTGCTTCACTATATGGCTTTTGGGTTTCTTTATTAAATTGTCTTTATCTCAGCCCATGAGTTTTTAATCTTGTTTTCTCTCCCTGTCCTGCTGAGGAGGGGCAGTGATGGAGTGGCTTGGTGCACACCTGGCAGCCAGCCAAGGTTAACCCACTGCAGAGCCAAAAAGCAAGAAACCGGGGTGGGCATCTGACATAGTCTAAGCAAATCAAGAAGAAAAGGTGGATAACGTCATCTTAAACCAGCAGATAAAGTGTTCCCTCACAGGCCGTAGTTCTCAGAAATGATGAAGAGTTGTCTGGGTGTGTGGTAGTCACTGGAAGCTTTGGCTGTGGTCACTATGAAATGGAGGAGTTTAAGACAATGAGAAGAGTAAGGAAACCAAGTAGCTGACTAAAAAACTAGACTTTGAGTGAGTGAATTGACTTCTTCAGTTAACTGACAGGCAGTGGTAGCAACTGGAGGATATCTCAAAGGGCAAAGGAACCCTGGCGGGTTGGTCAGTCTTCAAGGACAGGTTCCCCCAGGGCACAAGAATGGTTCACCCACATTTGCAAGCAGAAAGGAAGGCAAATCAGGAAGCCAGCTTTGCCAACTGTGGAGCCCCTTGTTGACCCCAAATCAAAGAGAATCCTAAAGGAGAGGTGGGGTTCACAGGTGGAGAGTAAAAGCATCACCTTTCCAATTTTCTGGGATTAATGATGACACTTATGCACAGGATTGAGTATTCAAGTGAATGTAGATGAAAAAATGCTGTACTTCCCATGTGTTCTTCTTGGTCTACATTGTTGGGATGCCTTAGTGATTTAGCTCACAGTAAGAGTCTTTTTTAATGAATGCACCTTCGTGGCCTTTCTTGCTGTGTGTTCAGAGCACTTACATGCACCTCAATGTGTTGATGCTCATTTTCTTTGTGTGCAATAAAGTCAGAATGTGTGCGTTTCACTGTCATGTAGCTAGAAGAACTATTGACAGGGACAGAAGATATGGAACGTGTTATGGATTGTATCAGCGCTGAGGTCCACCAGAACCGTCTGATGGCACATGATTTGGCTGCTGTTCCGTAGGACTTGAGATTTTCAAAAGAACAGAAAAAGACATAAAATAGATTAGTCTTTTACCATTGTTTTGTCATTTTGGTTGAGTTAAAGCATTATATACCTGTATTACAAGCACTTTCTCTGATTTTTTTTTTAATTCAACATTACTCTGCATTCAGTACTGCCAAATTTCATTCCCCAAATTCTCATCTCCTGTGTACCCCAAAGCCTTGCAGCTTCTACACCTGCAATTAAATATGGCAGCAAATGAAGAAACAAAAATCAGGAGAGGTATCTCTGTAGAGCCACCCAGACACCATCTGATATTCTCATGCCTGTAAACCTTTTCAAAGAGAGAGTGTTCAGGAGTAACAGGAGAAGAGAACACAGCTCACAGGGAAGGATGCCAAAAAAACTAAACAACTGACTACCATTGGCTACCTGCAGACAGGTATTGCATACAACTTAGAAATAAGACATTTTTTCTAAAGACGGAGATGACATACATGACCAAAAGTTCTAGTCCACAACTTCCCACATATTTTGGCATAGATTGCAACAGCCTCTGGCACTTTTAAATGACTAAGGTAAAGTTACAAAAAAGCCACCTTTTTGTCTCTGACTTTTGCATAATCAATGATATCCTAGAACATGGGTAGAAGTTTTTAAAGGGTGAGAGGTGGAAAAGAAACAGCTTTTTATACCTGGCTGCTGTTCCTATATCTTATGTCTATAGGGACATTTATCCTATCTATGCTTCTACCTTCAGAACTACCACCTTTACACATATTTCCATGATACAGAGCTGTGTTGAATGGTGGACCCATTTTCTTCCAAACTCATGTACAGCTGGGGCAGAAACGTTTCCTTTGTTAGTTTAATGCTGAAAATAACAATATCTTATTTGAATCGTACCAGAGTCACAGAATAATGTGGCCATATATGTACTACACAACACCGGCATTTTCTTCTCCTTCCACCCCACCCCCTACATCTCCTTAATTTATACCTTTATTTCTGTATAATTTAGTTATGTCGTTACCAAGAATTAGACCTTGTCTTCTTTTAGTGGGCAGAGGATGGGTGAGATGGAAAAGACTCAGTCTCTACAACAACCAGGCACACAACACATTTTTTCATAAAGTTAACAAAAGGAAATATTTGAACACATTTCAGTATCATTTATGGGTAAAAGCATGTTGAGCAATAGACAGCTATGGTCTGTTGTCCAACAACTGAATAAAATAGAGGCAGATGGCAATACATTAACTCGAACGTGTTTATTCCAAGGCGCCCAGTGCCAGCTGCGCTCACCAGAACTTCCCAGCATTAACTTTCTCCTTCATTGCCACATGCCACCTAGTGACTCAACGCTGAATCACAGTTTAAAAGCTGTTAAAACCGACCGGGAATCACAGCGTATCAGGAGGAGTGTCTTGGTTTTGAATGCTTAAGGACGTAAAAACTGGCCGAGTAGACAGCTAAAGGCAGAGCGCGAAGCACAGCCTTGCTTCTGAGCACAGCTTCTGCCACAGACCTGCAAAGACAAAGCAGCAAAACAACAACAACAAAAAAAAAAATCAGATGTATCTGAATGATCCAAATTTTGTCTTCCATTATTTGTGCCCCTGAAACCGAAATACTAAACCACAGATCAGGTCATTCAGACCTTAAAATAAAAAAATCAAATTGTAAGACAATATATTTGCTAAATGATCAAACAATAAACCCAGTTAATGTATAAAAATAATGAACATTCCCTTCTTCTGACTTAGACTTCTTAAACATTTTGCTTAACTTTCTTATCTATCTCCTTATATTTTCAGATTTTTAAAAGTCGTGGTTTTAGTCACATGAGTTCTGGAGGTTTGTTTTTTTTTATTTTCTAAGAGAACACAGACAGTGGAACAGAGCACCTCTTTCTGCCTGTGATCTAAGGCCATGTTACAGAGATGTTTTGATTTTTGAACACAGCACGTATTTCTTACACAGAATGGTGAAAGTAAGGTCTTTGTCTCAGAAATGAAAAATACGGGAGACATTATTTTAACTGCTTTATCAGTTACAGCAGCTCTAGAAACTCACTAAAAGATGTAATTATAATAGCTTTAAAATTAAAACTTCTGTGCTTGAGCAGGCACTTCTAAGAAGAAGAGACATGGTGATCTCTGCATTCTTCCTACTTAGGAAACAAAAAAACAAAACAAAACTATGGGGTACTCATGTTGATTATCAAAATACTGTGTCTGCTTTCTCTCAAGTGTATTTTGATTGAACACTGTCTGAGAGGTTCTTCATTACACAGGCAGTCCAGACGTTCAAGATTCAGCATGACTTTATGTAATACAGATCAGAAAGCATTTGATGGCCATTTAGTATTTGAAATGCAATGAATAATTCACTATGTGGATCCAGAACATCATTCTCTAACTTGCTACATTAATAAAATAAAACTGCAAAGAAGTATCATCTCTAAAACAAAACAGGATAACAGACCAAATCAAAATTACATTTATCACACAAGACTGTTAAAAGATCTTGTAAATGAATACTGCAATGTATTCTCTTTTGAGGGAGGGTTACCCTGTGACTAGTAACATCATAATTATGCCATGTTTGCCTCAAGTATTTTTTTTCATCTGATAACCCTTGACCTGTTTCCCCAGAAGAAACTTCCTCTAATCTGCTTTGGGAAAGCTGAAGTCAAAAGAAACAAAAAAAAATTGTTAATGATTTAACTGTTGCCTTATTCACCTGCAGCTGTACAATATTCAACACAGCCTTTCAACAAGATTTAGGAATTGAAATCTGAAATTTATTCCCTGCTATGCAAAAACTTTTTTAAGGTTCATATATACCATGACTCTATAGTTTTAATGGTACAAGGTATTCCCTTGCCCAGAAATTGAACGCTTACAGAGATTTCAGACTGAATTCAATAAACAGCACAGATCAAACATAACTGCATTTAAGAATTTGATCACTTGTTCTATTTGCAAAGGATAGGACCAACCAAAGTTTCTTTCATTATGGTATTTAAGCTCCAGTTTTCCTCACTTATGAAGTCCAAGACTTACAGACACCATTCAGATGTAATTCTGAAATTAAATGAAGAAGTCTCAAACATCTAAACAGAAAGCATGTTTGTAATGCTGGTATTACATGAAAACAGACCTGGACTGGTGCTACAGACATGGGTTGGTGCTTCATCAGTATTGGACAAAAGACAGAGCAGGCGAAAGGCAATTTTGGGTAGGCTTAGGCATTGATAGCAAACATTCAAAATGCACTCTTAATTCAGGGGCTAAGTATTCATTTACAACCGTTGGTTCTCCTTTAGCCTGTCATGGATATCAGCCTTGATAAATGGGAGGATAGTAGTGATTCATCCTTCCTAATGCTGTGCACTACAGCTGACCCCAGTCTCTCCTGAGCATTCCAAGTTTGCTAAATTTATTGGTATAACCTATGGCTCATAACTAAAATTTAGAAACAATTTTTTACTGCAATTTACGTATATGTATGTCAGTGAAGTGATATCCAAGAGGGTAATGAGGGCAGCCTACACTGTTGCAAAGGGAATCTGCCTTTGAAAGGCTATGTGATTGTTTGGTGCTTAAAAGCCATCTGTTTCACAGGGGAAGAAGGGAGCACACAGTGTAATGCACCACAGGCTGTCAGTGCTGTATTTACTGGACAAGGACAATGCCAGCCAAATTGTAATGATAACCTATTCTGGCTGCAGCTAGACACAACAGATTCCTCCAGGTTCTTTGCAAGTGTAGCAGTCTGGAGGAAGTCTCTTGGTGTTCGACAAAGTAACTGAGTTGTTAATAATATCTTCCAGAGACCTCATGAAGGCAAAGAGAATGAGAGAGAAAGAATAAGGAGGAAGAGGAAGAGACAGGCTTTGTGGTTTAATGACGAACCCTGGCAGGAAAGTAAGATCCTGAGCTTCTTGAAGGACATTTACCTAAGTATTAGAGAGTTTTTCCAAATAATAAAGAAACCGGCAACTGTTACTGGGGATAGGTTATTTTTTTGTTCATGACAGTAGCAGTTTGCTAAACTGAATCTGCTGAGTGTTCCCTGTGCATCATGTCTCATTTATGCTCTCAGAGGGATGAATGATAATCCCTGTGGTAGTGTGAAAGTGTATGTGAAAGCTGTCAAGGAATCACTATGTTGGCCTAAAAGGGTTGCAGACCTTTTTACAAATGGGTAGTAGGTTAATAGCATGAGTCAGGCCACCTAGATTCTCCCAAATCCTAAAGAAGAACTGAATGTTGTCTACATTGCAAAGCAAAAGAGGGACCACAGTCAAGCATTGGGTCCTGATTACCACGCCACATAATTGTAACTCCTCAACTAGCTCACTATTCAACTGTCCCCACTAGCTTTTTCCAAGATTAAATCTGAGCTGGATGAGGGATATAGTCAATTCCCAAAAGCGTAAGATTATATTGGGATTACTTTCCTCTACTCTCCACATCCAGCACGATCCAAGGATATCTTGCGTTCTCAAACATACCTGAAGACCCTTATCCCTTCCCCAAGACGTGCAACTAACATGCTTAGTTTCACACACAGACAGCATTCTGGTGAGCTGTATCACAGCCGTACATTATTTCAGACATTCCTAATGGAAACAGGAGCAGGTAGTGCAGACTGTATGTGTAGACTGCATGTATAGACTATAGGTCCATACCTGACAAGACGTCCAGTCGTCTTCACTTTCATAACATCAACCATGTCCAGAGCATTTAAAACAATTGAACATCATGCTGCACTTCAGGAAAATGGGCATGCTTGAGCTATGTTGCAGTTCAGTGGCAGAAGTGGAGAAGCCTAAAGTACTCTTTAGCCTCTGGTAGGGTAAAACTTGCAGGCACAAACATGTTCACACAAAGTCTAACAGCCAGGCAGCACAAAAGGCACAAATGACTGCCAGTCACTAAGTAAACAGGGTCAGAGCAGTGTGGGGAAAGCACATCCTAAATATCTAAACTTTGTTCAGGCAGTAAGTTTGGACTTAAGGAATAATTCACTCTACCGCTAGTGACCTGCTCTGTACAACTTGTCCAAGGAATGTTACCGGGCTGTGTGCTAAAGAAATAATAAATTGACAATATGGGTTGTGTGTGATCTAAAGAGTATTAAATTAACTACTTCTAACCTGACTCATTACTAATAATGAATGATATATCACTACTATATATCATTCTACATACACATTAGTAATCTAATACTAAACAAAATCAGTAATATAAAACAGTTAAGAACTTTAAGTGAAATCAACATAATTCCGTCATGAGTGTGTGGGGTTTTTTAAAGAAAAATGCAGTAGTTTAATGCACTTCAGCCAGAGGAAACTGAACAGCAAAATTTAAACAGAGAAATAGTCTGTTAACTATGCTTTTGCAACCTATGATGCTTACTATATCAAAATACAGTAAATTTCAAAGTGCAGTCAAGGGCTTATACAAACAAACAAGTCATTGTGGTGCACCAGCTCCACACACCTCAGCTGATTTGTGGCAGCTGCCTGTATGCAGGCTCTTAGCTTGTGGTAAAGTAATATGAGCTAGCTTAGCCTTCTTTCATTAACTTCTTACCCTGTGGGAATATTTTCATGTATTTAAGCTTTCTGGCTGACGTCTAACTTTCAGACTAATGCACAACATTGAAACATCACATCCAGACTGGTGCAAAAGCCTATCCCGATTTGAAAATGTGCACGTCATTTTAACCTGCACTGACGGAAAGAAGACTTCAGGGGATCACGCAATTTCCTTTGTATGTGAAGAACATAATCAAGCCTTATGACAAAGTGAAACATCCAAAATAAAGTGAAAAAAGTCCAGATGCATATATTATATATATTTTAGCAAACCAAGAGATAACTTAGTAAGAGCAGTGTTCTCTAACATTGTTAAAACTCTTTCACCTTATGAAGCTGTCTTCAAGGACATATCAGCTCTTAATCATTTTATAGCTGACTGATCTATCGAGAACCCTTTCCTTCTGATCCCTTCATAGTGTTTTGTAAAAGATAACTAAAAACATTAATAATCAGTTAAAATAATTACATTTAAAATATTCTTAGCCGGGGGGGGGGGGGGGGGGGGGGGGGGGGGAGGGGGGGGGGGGGAAACGACACCACGATGACACACGACACTACTTTTTCCAAATGAACCCAATACTTGTAGTTTTAGTTGTATTAAATATTTTATAAATATTTCTATTTTTTTTATATTCCCTCAAAAGAACAATTATTTTCTGCTCAGCTTATCCCATTTTCACAGATGACTTAACCATTTTTCCAAGTTCTATTCCTTTTATCTGGTTCATGGAAGAACTAGAAAATGCCTCTTCTGAGTCCTGTTAAAGCTCTTTATTCACAGATCTGCTCCTCTGTGCTTCATGGTGCAACCAGTTTTGGAAGGGTTGAAAGCAGAAATGTTTTTGCTGAGGGAAGATATCCCACTTTGAAGAATGAGATGGTTGTGCATACAGTTCTTTATTTTATGAATATGGGTGGGAGTTGGAGGGAGGGGTATTAATCTCACCTGTCTATAGACATCCAAAATGTTAAATTTGTTAACATCAATTTTTATTGATGACAGCAAGAAAAAGAGCTCCAAAGATCAATTTAGCTCACTTTAACATAGATACCCAAGACAGGGCAGCTTAATCTGAAGGTGCTTGGTTTTTTCCATCATCACCAAAAAGAATTTAGGCTGACTACTTCCAGCTTAGACATCTAACTTTCAGACATCTAAACTGTGAAAGAGGCAAATGTTCCCTTTAGAATTATTCAGCCTTACTGAACTGATTAATTTAATACTGCTGAGGGTAATATGCAACCAGGTAAGAACAACTCCCTTTCATAGGCATTCTGTAATGTATATGCTCCTAGTACTTTAACTAGATCATGTTTTCATCACCTATTAAGCCAAGTCAACAAGTTACCTTTTAGACTGATTTCTATAGCTTCTCTTTCTTGCCCCATAAATGCAATCTTTTTTTTTTCCTACCACACTATTACATCTGAAACAGTTTTCAGTATATAGT
This sequence comes from Falco naumanni, assembly GCF_017639655.2. NCBI lineage: Eukaryota > Metazoa > Chordata > Aves > Falconiformes > Falconidae > Falco > Falco naumanni. Next base: position 55,537,333 of record NC_054055.1, read on the forward strand.
ACCCTCCTTTTAGCATCCCTCAGTTGAAATACATTCTGTGTTCATATCCTATTTGAATAGGGCATTCTCTGCAATATTCTTAAACTGGCTTCTATCAACTACCCAAAGAAGTCTGGAATTTTCCCATCATAGCTAAACTATTAAGACGGCATTTAGCACTAAGTTAACTATATTTTCAAAATGTATTATTTTAACTGCTTCCTCTTATGATATCAGGAACTATTTCTTAAAGATAACAGTGTTTCAGTGTTACCTCTGTCAAATATTTCTGCAGCTATTCCTTTAAGTATAACAGACACCAACCAAATGAAAATATTTATGCGTAAGCAGGACCTCACAGAAATATATTATATATGACTAGGAAAGGAAAAATGAGCAGGTCTTGGAAGAATAACAGCAACAAGAGATATCACTATCAGAAATAAAATTAAATGTGGACAGGAACATCAAACAAGAATGTTGTATTATAAATAACCATGTCCCTAACTGAAACCATAAATCAGACTTTACTTATCTTTAATCTCTCTCTTGAGCATTGTAGATGTAGCTTCAGCTGCCTAACTACAGCCCTGACTGGCGTTTGATCCCTGGGACAGTCCAGTCAGCCTTGAAGCAATGCATTTCACCTCACATTAATCCACACCCTGGACCAGAGTTAGGCTTCATTTCTACTCTAAGCCATATCTCTTCCCGGGCTGCTTTTAAATGACTTCCCTGGTTCACCTCGAGGAAAATTTTGAGAATACGCATTCTGCACCATTCCCTGGCAATTGTCATGCAGCCAGCATCATGCAGCCTGGCACCGGCCCATTAAGGCTCCAGTCATGCCTCCAAGGTCCATCCCTGCCTGCATTTCATCTTCAGCTCCCACTTCAGCCCAGCTGCCTCAGCCAGTTCCATGAAGCTTTGAAGGTCACCTGGTCAATAAAAAGATCAAAAGTGAATATTTTAAGGCAGCTAAAAATCATGAAGTCTAAACGTAGAAGAAGGCAGCAGAAGAAAGCAATACAATTGTATCACCAGAAATAACTGACACATCTTTTGCAAGAGAAGTGATATAATGTCAGTTATAGCTAATGAACGTATGACTGCCTTTATGACTTACAGATTTCTTATGCATAATGTTTCTATGTCAAAGCCTATCCACCTGCAAAAGAAAACAAGTAAACAACTTGATTTTTTTTCACCTCTCACTTTGATTAATGATCTTACTTTGCCTTGAAAATTGCAATATTGGCCAAAAATATCCATTCAAAATGCTCTTACAAAGATTACTCTCCTTGTGTTCAGCTTCATCATATTGCCCGTTTCTCCAAGTCCCTTATCTGACTGCCCATTCTTAACTATAAACTATTTGTCTTTAAAAGAGTTCCATGTGTACACTCAACTACATCTTGCGCTTTCTTTAATATCTACCCATTAATATATCTGGGCAACTCAAACTAAACTTTTTAAGAGACTCCTGTTTGTTTCTTAACACCACTGAGCTTTCAAACTGCTTACAACAGTTAATTATTGTTGAAATATGACCAGTTAAAATTAATAGTAAAAATAAATTAAAACTGGGTAAAGGACAGTTTACAAGACAATAGAGCTGATGAAAAGTCAAATCCAAAGATTTTAGCTCCTGTGGTGCACCACCTACTGTAGAAACAAACAACATTGACACGCCGTTTTTACACACAAAAAAAAATGGAATACTGTACAATCTTTGGTATAAAATTATTTGCACTAATACCACATTTTTTTTAAATAACACAACTATAAAAAAACACACTGAAAATACACCAAAATAAATTAAAGATGAAAAAATAGTTCTGATTTATAAAGTCTCTAACTAGTGAACTGCTATGAAATCATAGAACAGAAATAATGATCAAGCTCATAAATAAGAATGAAGTATGTTAGAATTTAAAAGAGAGGAAATCAAGATAAAAAATGATTAGATATATTACATCTAGGCTCATTAGGTTTTAATATAAATTGATAAATATAATATGCATGAATTTAAAATAATAATTTCCCCAGGTAAAACAAAAAATAGCCAGCAAAATCTAGGTGCAAAAAGTTTTTACCTCTACGTTTTTTCAGGAGCTCCTCCCTACTGTCCCAGCTAATCTGCAGCATCGTTGTGATGAATGAGCCACAGAAGGTAATATAAAAGCAAGGTATTAGTTTTTGAAGAGTGTTGTAAGCAGAAGTCATATGAACTGTGACATGTTGATGGAAGAATTTGAGAAATAATTGTAAAGAAGAATGGCAGTACTCAGAATCTTCAAAGCTTACAAAGTTGGGGGTTGAAGAAAACGGGATGTAGAACAACACTTAAAATCTCTTAGTTTTATCAAGCCAAGTGCTAATGAGAAAAATTCAAACCATGTTAGATGCGTACTTCAGCTTCAAGAATCAAGAAAGAAATTTAGAAGCAGGATTATTCTGTGGTTTAGCGTGTGCTATGACCTTTGGGGATTCTACTTAACTTAATTCTAAAGTCAAGTTAGCCATTTGCTTTCCGAATTAAAGTTTTACCTGTATTGTGTGTATCTTCCACACAACAGAAAACAAAGATGCACTTTACAGGTGTGTTTGAGTTTCATCAATAATAAACACTCAGCAATCAGTTTTCTGCAATTTTTACTAAAGTGACATAGTAAGAAAGACTGCCTAATGATCAAAGTAGTTCATCATTAGCTGGTTTAAAGTAAACACATGCAAGAATAAGGCTTTCAGAACTGAAGCTGTTGATGAAACTGAATGCTCAGGGTTGGACATCACCTAAAAGTGAACTGGAAGAATTATTTCAGGAAACCAAGTGTTCATTAACAACACTTTGACAGCATGTATGTGAACATTAGCTAAATACATAATTGAATCTTCACTTTTGCACATTCTATGGAGCAGATGACTGCTGAAAGATTGAAGATTACATCAGTCAGAATAAATTGACTGGTCATCTGCAGCTATATTCCTAGCTTGTAACATATTATTTCACCTAAAACACAAGTAGAAAAGTATAATTAATTTTTTTAATGATTTTGCTTGATTAATGCAAAGTCTTGCATTGCTATTCAGGGCAACATAGATGAAGAACCTCTGAGCCAAACACGTTTCCACGACAGAGAACTGCAAGAGAATTTAATCCCTTCATGAAAAAGCATGCAAAGAATTAAAGAAAGATTTCCACCAAGTTATTTGACAAGTGAACAGTAGTCAACTCCTGACCTTGGAACTCAAGCATTGTAGTTGCTGTCTGGGCCTTAACATCCATGACTGCTGAGTGGTCATTCAGTTCATTTCAGAAAATACAGGACAAAAGACCAATTCAGTTCTCTTACAAGCACTTCTGACAGTTGAATAGGTTTTATTCTAACACAGACATTAAAATCAACTTGGAAAATTGCATAAAAGAATGCTTTTGACTGTCACATAGACAGTTGTTCTCCGATGGCTCCAATTCTAATTTGCAAACATCCTTATTGCAGACCCTCAGTTTCTTTACCATTTTATTTTGAAGATTAATTAACAAGCACATATAACACATGCATAATTAATAAATACATTGGCTTTTATGTGACTATAGGTACAAAACCTGAGTACAAAACCATAAGTTTATTGTAAATGTTATGGAACAAATGGGTAAGCACATACTTAAATGTCAAAAATTATTCTCAGTATGTCTCAAGGCAGTTTTAAATGCCTGCTTTTTGTTAATGTGATTGATGTGCCACCTTTGAAAAGATATTCACAGAAGAAAAGTGTGACAATAAATTTGGTTACAAATAACAAGACGTATTTCAGGTTTTGTTCCTGATTTTTATTAAAAAAAGTGATAGTTTTTATAAAGTCTACCTATAATTCCTGACCAATGTATGACCTTTGAAACCTTTAGAATTGAGATTCTTTAGTCTCCTCAACATGTAAATTGGCATCTTTTCATAATACGTAAAATAAATCTTCCCTTTTTGAAATTAAACCGCAGATAGCCTGTGTACAACAAGCACAGAGAATGTTTTTCTTCACATCTAAAATTGTACCTTACCATGTTTTCATTGCATTCCAGGAACATTTCATTACAGGAGCATTACAACCGCAACCTTCTGGACACTCTCTACCTGGTGTTCAGCAGGTAAAAGCACTTCAGCCAAGACCATGCAAGAAGGAATTCTACCAAACAAAGCAGAAAGGTGCCTTTGAGACAGTGTTCCTATTTGTATATCCTGATAATAATGATAGACATCTTTTTTTCAATTGCATTACATCAATCAGTGTTGTTTAGCACTGAACCTCATCCTTTTTTTGCAAAATGCTACCAAGGCTATCATTCTGATCTTTCTGAAATAGTACAGAAATTTGTTGTGTATTTGCACAGGGTCTTTTCCCAGTTTGTTCAATCAGTTTACGAAGACAATTTTGAATTTCTATCTTACCCAATAGTCTGCTTGGAGTACCTCCTAAGGGATAAAGATATATTCTCTTCTATCACCAAGTGTTTCAAGGCATTCACATTTAAACACTTAGGAATTGAGACTTTTTTTTCCAAAATGAGATCTTCAGAGAAGATTCTCAATAGCAGAGGTTGAAATGAATTAGAAAGAATCTTATTTTGCTGAACTAATGGCTTATTGTGTTGATGTACAATCATTGTAAGTGCTCAATGACATTTTTTCAAAAAATACTTAATTCAGCAAGAAGTGACATTTTGGAGTAATCAAAATAACTTGCAAATTTAGTGAAAAGTTTAAATAAAAATATTAAAAGGTATATTCTGAGAATGAGTTTTCTGTCTCCAAAATGAAAAACCATTTCTCTTTGATATTTTTAAATTAAAGTTTTTAATATATTATTTCTTTTGGATATTTATCTTCATTAAAACCAGAAAGGGCTCAATAGCTTGAAAATGAAACTAATATTTTCATATGACAAAAAGGAAGTGTTTGACATTAGTCAGATCAGCAGAGTTTTCACGTTTCAAAAAGAAAAAGAAGGTGTGGTACTTTGACCCACAAGGAGTGTATTTATCACAACTATTTGGGGGAAATATTTAGTATTATTTTTTTTTCTTATCTTAATCATGTTAGATATTCTGCTTTCATTGTCAGATCATAGTGCTGAAATCAATCAGAATATTCACTTCAATATTTTTAAAATACTTATAATTGTAAAATTAGTCTTTTAGTACTTATTTATACACTTGTGTCAGATACTTTAAGTAATTTTTTAAATAATACAGTTCAATTCTAGGATCAAAATTAAGCCAGACATAAACTAAAATAGTCCTCATATTCTTCTTCTCAGCTCACCCAATAAATATTCTACCTCTGCTACTTCAGGATAAATGTCATTGTTAAAATTAATTTTTAATAATTAACAATACAGGTTAATGTATAAGCAATTGTATTGGAATAAATAGAAAAAATACAATAAAATCTGCCCAGTGTGCAAAAATTGCTGCACCTTTTCTGGTTAGTCTTATTTAACCATGGACTGACTATTCAACTCTGGACTGTGATAAACAACAACCAATTCACCACAGCAGTAGTTAATTCCTCCTCACCTGTTCCTTTCATTCCATTTCCTCTGACCGGAGAACTTCACTGCCTGAGCACCCAAGCAACTATCTCTCCTTCCACTGTTACGAGGGCTCTTTTGGCTGACAAATGTGCGTTTTCTCCACCTAAGCACAGTCACGCCAGTGACCCAGCCATGTAGGCTGCAATCCCACTGTGAGACCCAGGAATCCAGCATCTTCCAGTTGAATGCCTGGGCAAGAGTTACATGTGTTCATAGTCTCTGGTCCTTATGATTGCCATTGGAGGCCCATCTTTTGTAACCACAGGTGCAAAAAAGAGACTTCGGTGTGCTCTATCTATCTAGGTCTTTTGGAGAGAGGCTGGGACTGCAAAATTAACTGGGCAGCTACACTACCAAAGAGCTCAAAAGCAATTGCAGACTTTGGAGTTGGTCAGTGCATTCATTTATGTATTTTAGTTTTACAACTTCAAGCCAGTATTTTGAAATTCCAGCCAAGATTGTCCGCATTTAATAGTTTCAGATGTTTGCAAGATGACTGCAATGTTTCTCTCTGGTGACAGTGAAGAGAGGAAGGCTGTGGGAGAACCAGCCAGTTCTATCTACCACTATCATCCAGAACTAAAAAACTTACCACAATTTGTTTACAAGAGCAGGCGTTTACCAAGGCTTTAGGGGACAAGTCCTCACATAAAAACTTGAGCAAAGGCTTTCACTGCAACAACACAGGCTGAGACTTGACCTGGGACTGTATATTTACTGTATTATAGACAGTAATATATGGTTAGTCCCAAGTCAGGGAGCTTGGAGACACACTGTACCACTGTGTTACAATAATTTATTCAGCTAATGTCTTGTCTGAATTGACGTCCTCTTCTTTTCTGAGTACTGCTGATACTGACTGCTTTGGGTTGTTGTCAGGAAAAGGACAAAGGACCCTTATAGTTAACCAGTTATGGAAACGAACATAGTGAAACCATGAAATTAATTGCTGAATTCCTACATTTCGCTTCTCAGATTTCAACAGCACCCTCTTTTGAAGCTACCATGAGCTATGTAAGAATTTGTAGCTATCATCAACAGATATATATAAAAGGCAGAACTATTTTCCATTATGATTTCCTCCTGGAAATACTCCCTGCAGGAATATAAACATATGGTAAATGTGAAAAAGTTAATTGGCTATATATTGGCTGTAAAAGTTAATTAGCTGCAGAGTGTTGCATATATTGGTATTTTAACAATTTACCTTCAGATGTCAAAACTGGTCCTTTCATTTTCCTAGGTCTGTTACCTCAAAATTAGCTTTCAAAAAAGTTCGATGCAATAAAAAGATCTTTCTGTCCAGAGACTGAGTGCACCTTAGAGAGTTGTTATACTCTTCTGTTAGTCATCACAGTAGAAAAAAAGTGTATCCTTGGGATTCTTGCCAGCTGAATTTGCGAATGGCCGGTCAAAAGCTAACCTGGCAAAAACAGATGTTTTAAGCCAAACCAGCTCCCTGAAGTAATTCGTTGCCTGGCCACACAAGCATAAGGGCTCAAAAAAGGAGGTAGGAAGACAGCATCAAACATGATTTGTGTGGCCTTAACCTGCCACAGTTTAATTCTTCTCATATTCTGTCTCTATGACTACTCCACTTTTTAGCCTCCTGTGTTCAAACTTAAATTTGTTTCGTATTCAGGCTTTGAGCAAGCTTCAAAACGTGTGTGTGGGAGACAGGGGAGCTTAAGCTCCAAAACCCCCTTAGGACAGTGCATCAAGGACCTAACGAGGATGTACAGGCACCTGGTTAATGGCTGTAGAACCACTCTATTTCTATATTTCTCATGCTGCCTACAGATGCAACACGTGGCTGATGTCAGGCGGAAAACCAGCCACGCTTCTTCATTAGAGGCCCAGTAGGACAAACCAGAATTTTTAATTTCTGGGTAGCTGACCATTATTGTCCACATTACCATGCCCTATCATAGTCCTGATTTTATGATCCTGTGAAAAGCTGCTCATATAGAAAGATGTGGATTCTACTGAAGATGCCAGATAATTGAAAATCATGTGTCAAATTATCTAACACTAGGCCTTTTGTTGGGTTTAGGCCCTACCATACTCTAGAGTCTGAATTTTGCTACAAGGTGGGCACTTTGAAGTGTGATATCACAATGAATGTCACACTGGTTGAAACTCTGGGCACTGGTAACAAACACTGTCAAGACAGAACTCAGGACCTGAACCCTTGACCATCCACAGTGCTTATATTTTAACTTACTGCTTCGTGTCTGTTATGGACTGCTCCAGCTAGCTGTTTCCAAGGCAAAACTGTTGTAGAGACAAAACCAAGCACTCTGGAGGCAAGACAGTCTGTGTCACTTGGCTTTGAGGTCCTCTTTAATTATAATAACTTATTATAATAGTATAATAATCACTTCGTTCTCTTTTACATGCTAGAAACTCTAGACCTGACATTGAGACCACTGAAATCTTCAGCTAGCAAAAACAAGATGGCCTTGAGGAAGCCTGGTAAAATTAGATCTATGGGAAGATCCTTCAGTTTTCTCTCTTTTGGGCAAAGGTAAAGTAGGAAAGAGGTTTCCATTAAAAAATGAAATTATTTTTGCATTTACCGAGTTTTATTATGCAAGAACCTTACAGTACTTATGAATTGCATGTAGTCATGCAACTTCCCTGTGAAAGTTAACTTTTTCAGGTGGCTAAGGGCTCAGAAGACAGCTAGCTTGTCAGTGGCAGAATATGTACTAGATCACCAAAGACACTCTCCCTGATGCCTGATAGCTAATTATTTCAGAAGGAAGAAGACACTGGAAGGTACAAGTTCTTAATTCAGACTGTGGTGTCAACTTTAAGCAATGCTGGAGATACATTTGTAGTAGAATTTTTTACTATTCAGTAGAAATTCTCTTCATTATGTCTTCCACTCTTCTTCATGTGTATGATTCCTTATCCTATTGATAGATGCTTCTGCAGTTACTTTTTAAATAGAAACTTCCCTCCATCAGAATCTGAATGTTCAAAACTTGAGAATATTTTCCTTTTCATTAGATGTCTTACTTGTCATGAAACTGAGAAAAATAAAGTATTATCAGTAAATGACTACCAACTACTCACCACTGCCTCTAGTCTGACTTAATCGGCTAGTAATTCCATGATGAATTATTTTTTTCAAATTTTAATTCCTTCTTTCTATGCAGATTATTCCCCAAAAGCCAGTAGAGTTTTCTAAAGCATTTTACCTCTGTTTATTTCTGCGTAATTGAAACAATTCTCATTGGATTTTATACACAATTCCTGCAAGCCTTTAATTTAGAATTTACATAGCCCAGAAAATCTGCCTTTTTACTGCTCCATTGGGAAAACTGGGGTAGTACAAAATGAGCTTCTGATGGTCAAACAAAGCACTGACCTGTTCGTTCAATCTGTATCTGTCTTTACCAAAAATCTGAGGTCCTGGATTAGAAACAGTTGGGTAAAAAGACAAATCTGGACCAGCTACAAGAAACACTCATGCTTCTTATGTCAGTATAAGGCAAATTTTGAATGCCCAGGTACAAAACTAACAGATGGCCATCTCTACAAGCATTTACAGCTGGGCACTTCTTTGTCTATGTCAAACAGTTTCACCATCAAGTTTGCTTTGCAGCAGCAGCACTTTAGATCCCTGCCTGATAAAGTAAGTGTGCTTTAAACACATCTAGGGCACAGTCCTTATTAAAGGGAAATTGTCTTCTTTTTAAAAAACAGAGGTTGAAAATGCCCACTATCTTATCAAATAGATGTAGGTGATCTAGATTCCTGTCCCTCCTCAGCCTAAGAAGCCATCAATCTACATCTTAAGACTGCTATTGGAGCATCAAGACAGAAACTAGTTTCCTTTCTATGGGATAAGGCTGTGGCAATGTGTGTTGAAGAATATGGGGCAAGAAAACAAGTTATTCAATGTGTCCACTGGGAGATGATGCTCCAATTTCATTGTAGCTAAGCAGGGAATAGAATACAGGCTTTTTATTTTGTGGTTGAATACTTTACTAATTTTGTAAACCAGTCCTGAAGAACGGAAAGTATGTCACTGCCACGTTCTCCTGATCCCTCAGCTCACTTGAGTCTTCCAGTGCATTGTCACATATATGATTTCCAGGACCTGGATCCTAAGTGATGAAGATGCTTGTGTTTTTTTCTCTTAGTTTCCTAAGAAACTAGTAATTCTAAAAGAATTGAGTTTTCAGGTATGGGTAGCCATTGTCTGCCTTTTTAGGCCTGACACTGCATTAAACATTTAATTTTTAATTCTTTTTTTTTTTCTTTTTTCTTTCTTGGACTTGCTGCTCTTGGCTGTATTTGGATTTCCTTTCTGAGTTCTTCTCCAGCAGCAGAGGTTGGAACAGGTCTTCATGGGGTTTGGCCTTCATCTCTGGGTATAAAGAATTCAAGGACTATTCAGTGGTAATGCAGTAACTGAAAATATGACTAATAGTCTTTCCGAATGAAAGGAAACTTCCCTTTAACCTGCCTCTGTAATCAATATACATGCTAAAATCAGCGGATCTCTGCATGCACACCTGTCCCAGTCTGTAACATTTGGAACCTCTTCCACCCCAGCTACACCCTGAGTTCATCTCAGATGTGCATGCCATTTCTCTTCTCCAAAGCCTGGGGTTTTTTTTACATGAAGAGTTGCACTGCATTCAGGTGAGTCCCCTGATCTAGACAAAAGGATCAAAACTATAACATGCTCAGAGAGGGCACCTGTCTCACCCTCCTGATACAGGGACAAAATCTGCCAACAGTGAGCCTAGTTAGCACCTTTACAAAACACTGATTAAAAAAAAATAATCCAAAATATAAGCCCCTATACCCTGAGAATGTATACAATGCGGTATGTAAATACAAAACCCCTGAGTACAAGCTACCTATCCTACAGATAGGCTGAGACATCCTGTACGTCACTTGTGAATTGCTCCTCACAAGCCTACTTGGAGGAGTCTCCAAAATGCTGAAAGCTGCCCACGGTGTTTAGATATCCTGTATTTGTACGTGCCAATGTTCTCCTGAAGAACCGGAGGCTGGTTCTATCCTTCTGGTGAGTGATGTGTGAGGTCTTGCAGGTTTGCCAAATCAATCGGGCCACCTTCAACACAAAGGAAAGCTCTCCTTTTTCAGCCTAGATGGAATCCTCAGATACAATTGTATAGATTTGTGACTGACACTAGGGACTTGACAGGAGCTTTTTAACACCTCACATGTGTTGTTAGATTTTATCAGTCTCTCCACAGCTGGTACACACTTAAGGAGGGCGACTGAGCCTCATTACCAAATCAGGCAGGCAGGCAGGGCAGCTAAGCCTCCAGTCTAGCTAACAAGCCCACTACAAAAGTCATAAAGGATACTAGGCTGGGAAGTAAGATAGAAAGATGCAGATCTGAAATGTTGCCTGAAGAGGCCAGAAGCTGTGTCATGAGGGAGTTATTAGTAGACACTTGTACATTGTTTATTTTCCTGGAACATAACTGAAGTTAGTAATGCTAGATACAGCTGGACTAATGCTTGGAGACTTTGACACTGTGAACTTCAGAAAGCTGCCAGTGGACTCTGGATCTGCTATTTCTTTCCTTGCCTGTCAGTCTGAGTATAATGTAGCTCTTGATCCTTGCTGGTTTTCCTTATTATGGATAAACACGATCTTATTATAAACTGCAGAATATTTGGCTCAGCCATCTTTCCAGGGTGGAAGCTGATTTTTGCAGTTTAATATCCTTTCGTTGTTTATACTTGTATATGCTATGTGCATTGGACAATACAACCACATAGTACTCGAGTTATGCAAAAGCAAATAGACCCATCCCAAGTCATCCAGCTGTAAATCAGAAAATACAGTTTGTATTTATGCTGAGAAACCCTTGCATATTCTTACAGCTGACAAGCGTAATTGCTGAAGTATCGTTACTTTCCACATTGTCTTTTTAACACCTATTCTGTCATTTTATTGGTAGACAGTAGTGAAATGTTTAGCAGCATTGAACAGAGGTTCCTAATGCTTACATCCCATAATCACTCAAAGAAACGTATTTAAATCTGATTCTCTTCTTTACTGTCTTTTTGCCTTGTCATGTCCTTCAAAGCAGCCACATTTTCCAAAGACATATGTAAATATAATGGCAGTCATATTGATCCTCTGTTCCAAATCCTTAAATCCTATAATAATTCTAAGAAACATGTTTAGATAGGAAAAGATTTCTGCCAGCCCCTGATCTGATTTGGAGGCAGGTAGTCTGGGATTTTTTCCCAGTTCAAGATGACAAAAAAATATCTGAAATATCAACATTTCATAGATGTCTAAATAAAACACTCTCATTCTAAAAAAAGAATGTACATATGCAGACTTCACAAAAATGGAAGAAAAACATGATTTCAATTCTTGTTAGCTTCACAAACCAAAAATAAGTCACTCTCAAGCTAAAATTGTTTATGTATTAGTTAGGGCTAAAATCAATGCAGAACTGTGAGTAGCAAAACCCCAGAAGCTCAGAACTAATTTCTTTTCCAGAGTTGAAGAAAATGGAAAAGTGAAATAAGGGGTAGCTTATCATAGACATAAACTCGTTTTTAATTTTTTTTTACTTTTCTTTTATGGGGATATACAACTCTTCCACTCTATTTTAAACCTGCTGACCTCAGAAGCTCACAGAATTATTATGGCAGGCTGGGTTTTTTATCCACACTTTTTGAAGTAGCTTTTTGGACAAGAAAGTGGCATCCACTGGAACTAGGTATGTATTTGGAAATTTAAAGCTGGCAGACATTGGAAGGAACAGCTTCATTGTTGATATACTGGTTTATCCTTCCTTCTATTTATAGGTAAGTGAAAAACTCATTCTGTTTCCTGATACAAAATTCCTAGGGCACATCTTTGAGACTATGTGTCTGAGATGAAGAGGATTAAGCTGCATGTTGTACTTCTCTTATTTAGGGGTTTTGGCAGTTCTTAGAGCTGGGATCAACAGTTTTTCCAAAAAAAACCCCATAGAACTGATACTGGAACTCAAACTGAATTTTGCAACGTTGTGGCACACTGCTGATGCAAGCACATTGATTGCTTACTGCATTACACATCCTTTTTCATGCTGATTTTTTTTCAGGTCTTGTAAATCATAATGTGCTGTATTTACTGCCGTATATCTCATCTTTTTTTTTTTTGTTGGTTTTTTTTTGGGTTTTTTGGGGTTTTTTTTTGATAAATGGGGAATTTATAAAGCTAAAATAATAGATATAAGAGAGCAGGACAGAAAGTTTGATTTTAAAGGTCAATCTAATGGTCATTTCAAGTTTCAATAATGTATCTTGATTTTGAGGTTTTAATCCAAATTTTCAAAGGAATGACACTTTCAAAACACTGATTTTGTACTTTCTGAAGCACTGTCTGCTTTTAGAAAGCTCAAGATTCAGCAACCAAAATTGTTACTCCTTACAAAATTTAACACAGATGCATAAAAAGTCATCTTTGAGTTAAATACATTATCTCCTAGTTTTTCTGCACTTCCAACTAAAGGCAATGAATGCATGAGTAAAACAAGCCTGACAAACTTCTGTGAATATTCCTTGATATGGTTGTTAAGCCAGGGAATTAACTCAATATAGCTATTTTTTCATCTTTTTCTTCAGGAAGGAAGATATTGTTACATACTGAACTCAGAATTCTGATGAGTTCTAGCTGTTGTAAAGATCAGATTTATTTTATTTAAAAAGTAAACTGTGTTCCTCCCTTCAGAAGATGGGTTTTGTCAAAGAATTTTCATTGATTCAATATCAATTCCAAACGGCAGGAAAATGAAGTTTTAAGGTGACTATAAGATTAGTTTTCTTCATATACTGTTCCTGCGCATTGCAAAAGAAAATTAGAAAGTTTTCTCCTTTTTTTTCATATAGAGTCAATGTTTTAAATGAGGTTTTCTGCTTTCTAGAGATAGACTCAAACTAATAATTTGTTGAGGTTTAATTTATAATCTGGTTATGTCCATTTTGCATATTTAGATACTATTTGCATAAACAATGCAGCCACTATTATCAACTTTTCCCAAAAGATTACAAAAATACTAATTAATCTCATTTACATGAGGATAAAGATAGTTACCTGAGCTAATTTTCTATTATCTTTTTTCCTTTTTTAGCCTTTTTTTACCATAGTAAAATGTAAAATGCCTTTTATTTTTTTAGATTCATACTGTACCCTTATAAAACTGTGTTCCTATAAATATTGTTTTTTGAAGTTTTCAAAGATAGGGCTCAGTTCCCTCAAAATGGATTATTCTGTGATTATATTCCCTGGATATTAACTGATACCGTGCACCCATTCAGCTGAAAATGAAATCTTGGAGTCCTGAGCACTCTCAGCACTATAAATAGCCTCCTTTTTAGTCTTATATTCTCACATGCATGCTCATAAATTAAGAATTTGTTGAACAGGTTAACCCCACTGCTGTGTTTCCCTTTGAACACTGAATTGCTCTTTTTTTTACCTTTGTGCTTCTGGATATCTCTATATGCATGTTTTCTTCTCAAAAAGGAGGTGCAAGGCTATATTAAAATTTGTGTGAGTGAAAAAGCATTTGCTTAGCTGAGTGGCTAGGAGGGTTAGACAGATTTAAATCCCTAGGTGATTGACAGGTACACGCTTTGCATTCAGCATCATTGTAGTCAGTGAGCTAAAGGGTTTCAGAGAGAGTGAAAACAAAGATCATACCCAAAGGATTGCTTCTCCCAGTACCAGTAATAATAACCCTGAGTTTTATCCTTAGGCGACACAGATGAAAAAAAGGAGTACATAAATAATTTACAACTATTAAACATTAAAACAAAATTTTTGGGGGGAGGGTATGATGTGTCAATAAAATAACACAAAAAGGAATACAGCATACTTTGCTGTACTCTCTTACTGGCATCCAAATTGAAGGGAGGTTTTCAAGGACTGAATTTCCAAAGATGAGCTGTGAGTAGCTGCTTGAGTTATAAATGTGAGCATAAATTCGTAAAACTCAATTCTTCTGTTATCTGTGGTATAACTTTTTCCATGTGGTATACAGGTCACATTGTCTTGTGGGTTTATGGGATCTCTCATCATTTTCCTGATATAATAGAATCACTATGGCTGAATAAGTACATTTTCCTGATCTATTACCGTGTCTCATTGATATGAAGCAATCATCATGATTTATCATGACATCAATGTGGAACAGTTGCACATGGCTAGCTGCATGCAACGCCATTTGCAGTGGCACCAGCTACGCTTCCCTTGGCATCAGGTTTCCTGCTTTTGCCTACCAAAACCTCCCAGTTCCCTTACTTTTGGGTCAGACCGTGTGTACAGTCTCTTGCGTTGTACATCACCACAGTTACTGTGATGGTCTGGGTCTGGCACCTGGGATTCTGCAAGCACGCTGAATGAAGCAAACTGATGAAGCGACTTTCCTAATGCCAGTAGAAACAAGGTTTCCTGAGGTTGTGAAAAGAAGGAAGAAGCTTAAAATGTCAAAGTGCATGGCTATCTTATCTTTCCTTAAAGGTGAACTTATTTCTTTAGACTGTGTTCTTGTTAGCTCAGGCTAGTTCCTGTGACTTTCTGGGTAATTAAGTGTGAATATCCTCAGTCTTTGTCTTTGCCTTTAAATACATCAAATGTGTTTTCTTGTATGGCTCTCTTCAAAGCAGCAGCTTGTAGTTCCTGCTGTTTTCCTGAACTTTCCATGGACTCTCTTCAATACCACATGCCGTAATATGGCATTTCAGTCTCAGTCCTTCAGAGATGCTGCACTCTTCTGCCTGTTCCCCCCCGACCCTGCCCCAAACCTCCCCAGAGCCCTCCCTTTTGCTGGCACTTTTTCAGAAGGAAGATGAGGAAACTAGTTTTCAGCGGGAACAGGTCCCTGAATAAATAGGCATACTGCACTGCTTCTGAGGGACTAATGCACAAAGAGGTAGGAGATGATGAAAGAATGATTGGGTTTTGACAATTATCTTGCAAATAAACTATTTTTTTAGTTAATAATTTTTCCATATGGCATTGTGGAGTAGCTCCATGTTTGTCAATAAAGTATTCTCTTGTCTTCTCAGTAAAATTACTGATTACTTTTTCCTTTAGTTTAACATTGAATGAAAACAGCTAAAATTAATTTGCTTTAGAATAAATATGGATTATTTTATTAGAATAAAAGTGCAGCAAGGATTTTGAGATGTTTTAAGACTGCCTTTATTTATAAGCAACGCCTTTTCATGTAGCAGATATATTTTAACATTCATGTGCTGTACAAAGACTTGTCTCGAAAATGTTTTCTGAGCTTACTTATTGGTCTGCCATTTTATTTCCTGTTTTAAATGCCTCTGAAGTTTCACAACTTGAAAAAACCAAAGCATTGAAGTCAAAATTTTATAAAATACGAAGATGAATAATATATTGTTAAATACCAGCAGGGCAGAGTAAGATTCAGCTTCAGTAAGATTCATTTTCTCGTGTTCTTTTCAACCATAATTTTAGTCATGCTTTAATTGACTAGAATTTTTAGTTTTTGGTCCTTGTCTACATTGTATGTTAGAATGAAACAGCCAAAAGAAAGAACTCTACATTTATCATGATTTTTAGGTGGCATTATTTGAAAAAACAAACAAAAAACTCAAAATAAAACACAAACCACTACAGCTCCATGGCTCCTTGGAGGAACTACAAATGTCATAGTCATGGATTCTGGGGTATTTTTTAATGCTACATTATAACGCTTTCAGAGTTATATCTTGTTCTGACCCTAATGGTTGCTGCAGGAGAGTAGAGAGCAGCACAGTACCCAAAGCAGGCCAGAGCTTCAATCTCTTCTCTAAAATTCTCCCTGACAATCCTGATGTTGTCAGACATGCCCAGGAAGTTGCCATTATCCGTGTCAATTGGGCTGCAAATGTTCTCAAGAATGCATATACATTACGCTAGCAAATAGCACTCTGCTTCTAAATGTGGACAGTACAGTCATGACTGTACCCTGAGCATCAGCTGCAAGAAGAATGACTAGAAGGCTTTGAAATACTTAAGTTCCCAGGCATGAAGCAGGAAATATGTGGTCTGAAAGCCAGAAAAAATGCTTATGGCTCTGAATTAGAGGAATCATCAAAACTAACAAAGCAAGAGAGAGGATGTTAATTTTATGTTTTATACTGCCTTAATTATCATTTTATTTATTTAAGAGAAAAAAAAAGGCAAGAAAAGGTCTGAAAATTTCAGATTCAAATGACTTATACAATATTTGAAGGGTATTTGGACCATGAGAAATAAGGCATAGCTATGTTTTTCAAATGTGCCTGTTAAGTACTCTTTTAAAAGAAACAGACAAAAGAGATACTGATTATTTTATAAATAGTCTTCTAGTCTTAAAAGCATGAGGCACCCACTAGTGCCTCATTTACTGATTTCAGTATGATAATTTCATGCATGCAATGTGTGACTTGTAGACATACATTTGCTTGGAAATTAGGCAGAAACCATGTTGTCAACTGTTGTTGACAAGATATTTTTTACAACTTGGTATACACTGAGGTGGCTGCAAGTTTGGCAGCCAGAGTGAACATTAAGCTTTTGAGAAAATCGCTGGGGTGTTTGATTTACAAAGTTTGAGAGACTTTACTTGGTATAATGAGATGATTTAATAATGATTTAATAATGTAGTTTTGCAATTATAAGCATGAAAACCATAGCTTTTTGTTCCCAGGTTTCCTACCTGTCCCAGTGAAAAATAAAGTCCTTGGTTTTACTCACTACAGATGCTGTGTATTTTTACAGAATTTGCATTATGCAAGTAGGTCACCGACAACCTCAAAGTTTCCGTGCCATTTGAATGGTGTTGTGTGAACACAAAATGGAATTTCTTTTGAACATATGCAATTTGCTAAAGGCGTTTGGAGAAAATTATGAAATTACACTAAACTACTGTGCTGCACTGCATCCTTTTTTTTATATTCCCTCTCCATTAGTGAAATAAGCTTGAATGGTCAGCATGTAAATTATCTGAATCAGCTAATATTAAATTTCTGTTAATTAAACTAATTTATAACTTTACCTAGTGATTTTTATTAAGGTCAGCTCTTATTTTTCACCATTGATTAATATTCTATCTCCCCATTTACTAAATCAACTCTGAACTGTTAGTAAAAGGAAGTATTTCAAAGTATTCTGGTTATATCTTTTAAATCCCCCTAGTGTGTTTAACTGAATCCACAATGTATTTTATGTCAACAAGTGACAGGCTTTACAACCTCACAATACAGTCAAGGATAACAAGTTGCATGGATATAAAGTAAATTGATTTGAAATATTGTTCTGTTATGGCAAGAATGAGTTACTGCTGTTTCTCTCAAGGGTTTGCTTCTGTACGTTGTCTTATGCTATTGATGTATTTTTACATTACGTACTGCCCAGTGAGTTGTTTTCTGTTATCTTTTTATTACTGACTGAAATATAGCAAGGGCTGAGTTAAAATTTTATCATGTCAGACTGCATCAGGTGAGTGAATAGTCTCTTTGTTGTTTCTGCTGTACTGGCCACATATTTGAACCTGAAGTGGTAAGAAAAGGATAAAGAACCCCCAGTCTCAGAGTATGGTATATAGTCTGAAAAAAGTGTGGTCTTGAAAAGCAAAGAATCTGAGGCTGACTGGGTGGTTTGAATCTGGCTCTTCTCTGCAGACAAAAGGGAAGCAGTACTATTCAGGATAACAAGGAGTAGGTGTGGAAGGACGTATGTTGAGTTTTCTGATTTGGGATTATTGGTCACTCCAAAGAATCTTTCCTACAAATTTTTAACACATTGGTTATCACACTTCTGTTCAGCTACTGGATCTTTTCATAAAACTATATTCCATGAACTGATTAATCTGATAACATCTGTTTTGTAAAGCATAAGTACTTGCTCTTCTAACCTACTATCTTTAACTCTGTAAAGGTTAGTACATTAATATGTGACACATTAATGCAATCTGATAAGGCAAGCTGCAGCCACTGAGGTTACAGCAAGGACAGATGCTGCCTTGTGGGAAACAGCTTAGGGAGGTAGGACACCCATGTCCAAAGCACACTCACTTCGCCAGACCACCCAGGGCAGGAGAGGGTAAAGCGTGCTACAGAGCTTTGAATGGGAAAAGGATTTATTACCACTCTCATTATAATGGCTACTGTCTATCACATTTTCCTTCTGATTGGCATTTGGTGACAAAAGAGGAGCCAGCGTAGCTTGCTGTCTATGCGTGAAAATACAGCCTACATAAATTACAATGTATCCAGTGCAGTGGGGTGTCTGCATACCCCCATATTTTCATCCAGTTTCCTGGATAGAAAAATGGGTTGCCGTCCCACCCTCTGCTATCTTAATAACCCTTCTCCTTGCTCCTACATTGTTGGGTTGCCACCACTTCTTCCCCCAAAGCATGGTCAATGTTTGGGTCATTTTACATTTAGTTTGTGATATTATGGAACTGGTGAAGGACATCAGTGGAGAGGGCAAGTTGTGCTGGTGACCTACAGAGTGGAAAGAGCATGAAAGCAAATGGGATGGAAGTAATAAAAACTCCCTCTGTTGATCTTCACCTTGAGGTAGATAGAGCTATATGATTACATCCTCGGGAAGGATGAAAAAGAGACACTGCAGAAAGATTTAGATATCTAAAAAGCCCTATCTAGCAGAATTTGCCCAGGTTCTCTAAAGTATACACAATACAATGAAAATAAAAGCTGCTGCTTCTGAAAGACAATAAAAAGTGGGACAACTCCCAGAATAAACTATGCTCAGGTCTCCCAGGCAAAAGTATGAGAAAGGGCATTGCACTATTTTGCATAACAATCACTTTGTATCAAGCTGGATTAAACAGGTTGTAAAACAGTCTCAGGAGCTTTCTTTCTGCTGCTGGTGACATGTTTCCTGTCACTGATGCTCCCTCCTGCTCACTGTGAGCACATCAGAAGACCTCACTGTCAGGTGGTAGATGCATCAGGGAAAAAGAATGGGTTTACATTCAATCTGATAAATCACATGTATATGACAAATTGTTTTCTGCACGTAGAGAGGACTGTTAGGTTCACTGACAGTTTCTGCCCCAGCTCAGTTATATGCAAACGAATGCTTAAAAAATAGGATGCATATTTAAATATCAGCACCCTGACACCAGCATAATCTCATAACTGCATAAAATCCCACCTAATAAACTCTGAATCCAGTCTATAATTTCCATCATATTTTTAAACATATACAACTGATTAAATGTTTTCAAGTGACAAGGAATGACCACCTCCCAGTGTAAGCTTCTGAGGATTAAATAACCTCATCATAAAAGAAAAATCCATGCCCTCTGTTTTAGATTTGTCCAGCTTCAGTACCCCATCATTGCACCTTGCAATGCTTTTGTCTCTTTGAGCAGCCAATCTAAAATCTTTTCCTATATGGTTATAGGTAGACTGTAATCCAACATTCTCTTAACTTTCCCTTAAAAAAACTCTCACGTCCCCTCCCCAATCCTTTAATGATTCCATAGGTATCCCGATGGGTGAATACCAGAATTACAGATGGTGTTCCAGACAGAGTCATTTATTCCCAATAACAGCTTCATTGCATAAGATATGTTTGTAAATGACTGGATGAAGTATTGTAATAAATAACCCTGTACCGTTAGAAAACAGGGAAGTTGTTACTGATGTTTGAAAACTGCAGTCTTGCAGTTCTACTAAAGCCTATTCATTTTATGAAAAGGGGCTCTAGAACTTGTGTTAACATACTTTGTATATATTTCCATTTCCTTTATATACAACGTCTTAGGGTTTGGGTTTCATCAATCCAATAAAAGTAAGTAGGTACAGGAGAGCAGGCATAGTGTACCAAGTGTGGTTTTTGTTCAAATGAAAGATAATGAATGATTTTCCTGAAAATAGGAATGATAATTTATGCTTTTAGAATCTTCTTTTCCTGTTCTCTGCGTTTTTTAGGGATCACTTAGAAGACGTTTGAATAATGGTAAAAGCAGGAAGAGTAATGCCACTGTAAAATTTACATACTGTACTTCCTGTATCACAGGGATGGGATGTAATCTTTGAGACTTGTTTCTGCATTGGAATTCTAAATGCTTTGTAAGCTGGGATTCAGCACATTAAACCATCTCAGATAAGTAATAAAATTGAGATGATTAAACACTATGTACTTTTGTTGGCTTCTTTAAACAGGTAAATATTTGTCAGTAAAACTCTGTCCTTTTCCAGCATCTGGAGAATTATGCTGTGACTCAAATGGCATTACTGCACTATCTGCAGAATGCTTTTGCTCAGAGTTCACAGAGATTGAGATGATGAAAACATATTCTAGCAGTGAATGTGTTACAGGAACATTTCTATTGCAAGGATGCTAAAAGTTGAATCAAAAGAACATCTACTTTAAGCACTTTTTTCAAAGAAGATTACTTCCTTCCTTGTTTTCTATAAAGCTCTGTAAAGAAAAGAATTTACTCATCCTGTATAGTATTATTGTTGTGGAATAAATATTCTTTTTCCCATTTTTCTCCTGTTATTCAAGGTTTTGGTCACTTGCTGTGAATATTCATTCTATATGTTTTCAATTGTAATATTAAAATGAATGTTATTACTTTGTCAGCATTTCATTCCATCAGCTTACTCCTTAGTGAGAAACAATGTCTTGGGTGAATTCAAACCAGTCGGGTTTATAAGGGTTTTTTCTTCCTAAAAAGAGCAGCTAGCTTTGTTTTCTTTAAGTTGATGTGGATGAAATTTGTACAGGTGTACTCTACCTTATGGTTTGTGGCACCCACAGAATACCATACATAGGGAAACCAGAAAGGTGAAAACAGTATCGTGATGAGGGGTGGCCCCCGGAAGAAATATTAGTTCCATGTATATTATGTTCAGTCTCTTCCCTCTCAGAGTAGCAGATGGGATAGCAGATACTGGGGGCTTCATACGTTGAATGTTTTCAGGTTTATATTTTGTTGGATTTTTAGCTGCAAATATCTGGCTTCACTCATCAGCTACAATCAGTAACATTCTGGATTTGCCCTTTTGGAGATTAAGATGTATTTAGTGGCTAAACAGATAAGGTAAAGCGGAAATATATGGGGTCACTGAATAGGTCACTAATGTTTTGTTAACAATCGTTTAAGCTGAGGTCACCATCTTTCTATTTAGAGACTTGGTAAACAACATCCTCCTCTGTTGAGCTTAAATATTCTAGTTCCTTTGGAAAGCAACTGGCTTGTAAAATTCTCAGGTTGTAATACCTTGGCCAAGATTTCCTAGGTGCAGAACATCTTGCCTACTGCTAAACTAATACCTCCATAAATATGTCCCTGGTACAGGGCTGATGGTTATTTTACACTGAGAATTTTTGCAGTGATCACTGTCAGGAGAGGTAAGGTCTGATTAACACTAGTCACCTTTGCTAGCTCTATCTTTAATCACAGGCTCTACAATAAACAGAGAAATGTAATCAATAAAATTGCAGATACAATGAAGAAATATAGATGGGGACTAAAAGTCTATTGATAAAATCTGATGATTCTTTCCCATCAAGACTTTAGCCTGTTATCTTTACCTGTAACACAACCCAGCAGAACTGAGTGGCCAATTATTAATGAACATTACTAAGAAAAAAAAACACTGAAGTTCCTCTCAGGTATGTTTCTTAAACCTTACTTTTATTTCCTTGGTGTATTTTTTTCTTTAAGTATTTCTTACATCCCTTACTATGTGATTATTTGGTAGACAAATAATTTATGCACACTAATTTGAAGTTTGCATCATTCCTTAGTATAATTTTATTGTAACTTAACCTTTCAGGTAACCACATAACTTAAAGCACTTCTAGAATGTGATTAAGTATTTTCATTTAGCAAAAGGATCACGTTTGTTTCGCTTTCCAATTAATAGATAAAATTACTGTTATTCTGAATGTTGCAGTACCCCACCTTTTTATGAAAGCACAATCTAATTCCCTTATGTAAAGTTCTTAAGCCTAAATTTTATTTTTCCCCTCATTTTTCGTAAACCTTGGTGGAAAAAAAGCCCAAACCCAAACAACAGCAAGATAATCAAACAAAACTCCCAAGTATTAAATGTGATAAATAAGACTTTGAGTTACAACTCTTTTGTTTTTTTCTTGTAGAAGTTGCATGCAATTCTCAAGGATTTCCAGGGAAAGAAAAAGGATACTTGTCGTGTTTGACTTCTTTATCAGCCATAAATTTAGTAATAAATCTCTCTATGTAACAAATGCCTAAGTTCAAGTCATAATACAAAGTGTATGTGCATCTTATATAGAATACATGTTTGAAAATTAAATCTAAACCATCATTTTAAAGAAGTAAGTTTATCATCAAATCTCCTTTCAAAACAAGGAATGGCACCATTGCTCTTGATGGTCAGGGAACAGATCCAGCATTATCTTGATTTTTTTATCAAATAGGATAAAAGTATGATAAACATGTCAACTATCCCACAAATTCAAGATAAACTGTCGTTCTTCCAAAAACAATTTATCATTCATAAATTTAAGCTAGCAACTTTGGCATAAACTTCTTGGGTATGAGCATAGCTCCTATAAAGATACTTCTATGCTTATTTGCAGTATTCAACACCTTGTAACTAATTATCTTTAAAACAATATTCTATTTTAATGTTCAAAAACCTGACCCCATCTCTGCAAGTGCAAACTGCTATGAGTGCTTCCTTCCACATATATGTTGAAAATTATGAAATAATTTATGGTTTTCAAATTCAGATGATCTGCCACTTTTATGAGAGCACATAAACATATTTCTAGAAGCTTTGCAAAGGTATTTCAGGGCTGAATTCAAGATGACAATGGAGTTAGTGAGTGAAATCTTTCTTACCCACCGTAGCAGAAAATGTACACTGCACAGTATTCATCCTGCTCTCTTTCACTCCAGTAATCACGCTGTATTTCAAAATGCCAGTGTAACTTTATTAAAGACTGACAAAAATGAGAAGATCATGTGATTCACAGATTGCATAAGGGGTATGGAAATGTGCTCTTCAGTTAAATATTTGCATGTGCCTTACATATCCCCTGCATTAAGACTTAAATCATTGAGTCTCTTGCTTAATCCTTGCATTTTTGCAAAGTGTGTGGGGTTTACTATTCAAGTGAAGTTCAGACTTTTAGCTTACAGATAGGATGCAGCGAAGGTCTGCCCCAAACTTCTCTGACAAGATTGTATGAAGTTATTAGCTTGCATGCAGTTTAAGACCTTGGATAGATGCACAGACAGTAATCACTAGGACACGGACAAACAGAACTTCAGAGGCTCCTTGAAACGCTTGGGCTGTAAAACTGAGTACTTGAGGCATGAGTCTTCTTCCTTACCAGAAGCAAGGGCTGCCTTCTGGACTAGTTTGCAACACTAATTTTAAATAACGTGAAAGAGTGCACAGACTTACTAGTAAGAGGAATGTGCAAATTCTAGCTACAGCAAGGAATCTTTTTGTGGTTTTCTTCACTTGTTTTCTTCACATATTGTATTATATGGTCTTGTTAGATATCTAAGGTGAATTAGTCCATTCTGTACCTGTCAATTGTTCTACTTGTTTGGCAATATGTTTTTGCACATTATCAGTTACCTGAGTTGCTTTTCTGGCTATTGATCTGGAATTTTTCAGCAGTTAGTCGTGTGACTCCAGTAAATCTAACTTGAACTCCAGACAAAAGGACTCTGCATGTGGATAGACTGTGCATGTTTAAATGCAGTCTACTGCACATGGCTAGACTAACTATACAGTGTTTAGTTAGCAGAGCCATTTAAACATATGCAATCTGCATACATCCATTAAGCTACAAGCAGGGACAGTGCATGTGAAGAAATCAATTGCAATAGTTCTACTGTAATGTAATACTATTTTTTTTTTTTTTTTTAAACTCATGGGTTCTGGAAGAGCTTTGCTTAGTTTATTGAGCTTTGCATTTAAAAACAAGGACATGATGTAGGAGAAGTATCAAAAGACTGTTTTGTGGCTATTCCATGGAAAACAGGGAAATCAGATTTACAAAAGGATCTGCATAGTGTATGTGCAAAATACTAAGGCTCACCTGAATTCACACTATAATACCTGTGTTTTTAAGAAGGTGTCCAAAGGCACCCTAAGAATTGTGAGTTTTGTGAGATGTGTATTTTCTAAATATTTATTGTGTTAGGATTTATACGTGTTTTAGCTTGAAAACAAGCAGCAGGAAGCCATTTTAGCTAGAAAGAAGAACATACTTATGAAAGAAACAAGAAAGTGTATGAGCTAATGCTTCTTTTTGAGCAGAGATGAGTCCAGTAGCTACACATGCATGAGAAGACTACAGGAGTCAATGAAAATGTTCAGGGAGAAAAGAATACAGAAGATTGCATTCTCAGCATAGACATCACAGAGCTGCTGTTCTGCTCAGCCTCAAAGAAGTATGTTTTACTTTCAGTCCTACCAAGCCAGCTTCATCATTTCATTTTGACAACCAGCAAGAAAGGAGTCACAGAATCACAGAACAGTCAGGGTCAGAAGGGACGTCTGGAGACCACGGCAGGTTGCACAGAATTGCTTCCAGGCTGGTTTTGAATGTCTCCAGAGAAGGAGACTCCACAGCCTCTCTGGGCAGCCCGTGCCAGTGCTCTGTCACCCTCAAGGTAAAGAAGTTCTTCTTTATATTCACATAGAACTACCTGTGTTGCAGTTTGTTCCCATTGTCCCTTGTCCTGGCGCTGGGCACCACTGAAAAGAGCCTGGCCCCATCCTCCTGACAGTCACCCTTAAGATATTTGTATGCATTGATGAGATCCTCTCAGTCTTCTCATCTCCAGGCTAAACAGGCCCAGCTCTCTCAGCCTTTCCTCATAAGGGAGATGTTCCACTCCCTAACCATCTTTCATAGCCCACTGCTGGACGCCCTCCAGTAGTTCCCCGTCTCTCTTGAACAGGGGAGCCCAGAACTGGACACAGCACTCCAGATGTGTCCTCACCAGGGCAGAGCAGAGGGGGAAGATCACCTCCCTCCACCTGCTGGTCACACTCCTCCTGATGCACCCCAGGATCCCAGTGGCCTTCTTGGCCACCAGGGCACACTGCTGGCCCATGGGCAACTTGCTGTCCACCAGAACTCCCAGGTCTCACTCCACAGAGCTGCCTTCCAGCAGGTCAGCCCCCAGCCTGTACTGGTGCATGGGGATGTTCCTCCCCAGGGGCAGGACCTTACACTTGCCTTTGTGGAACTTCATTGGGTTCCTCTCTGCCCAACTCTCCAGCCTGTCCAGGTGTCACTGAATGGCAGTGCAGCCTGCTGACGTGTCAGCCACTGCTCCCAGTTTTGTGTCATCAGCAAAGTTGCTGAGGGCACACTCTGTCCCTTCATCCAGGTCACTGATGAGTAAGTTGAACAGGACTGGACCCAGCAGTGACCCCTGGGGAACACCCCTGGCCACAGCCTCCAGCCAGACTCTGGACACAGCCCTCTGAGCTCTGCCATTCAGCCAGTTCCCAACCCACCTCACTGTCTGCTCACAACACCCACACTGCCTGAGCTTACCCATGAGGGTGTTGTGGCAGACAACATCAGAAGCCTTTCTGAGGTCAACATAGATGATATCCACCACTCTTCCCTTGTCTACACAGTCTTTCCATTGCAGAAGGCTATCAGGTTGGTCAGGCATGATTTCCCCTTGGTGAATCCATGTTGACTACTCCTCATAACCTTCTTTTCCTCCACATGCTTCTAGATGAGCTCCAGGATGAGCTGTTCCATCACCTCCCCAGAGATGGAGGTGAGGCTCACTGGCCTGTAGTTTCTGGGTCCTCCTTGTTGCCCTTTTTGAAGACTGGAGTGACACTGGCTTCCTCCAGTCCTCAGACACCTCCCCTAACCTCCACAATCTTTTAAAGATGATGGAGAATGGCTTGGCAATAACATCTGTCACCTCCCTCAGCACTCAGGGGTGCACCCAATCAGGGCCCATGGATTTCTGGGTGTCAGGTTTGCTTAAGTGACCTCCAAGTGACCCTCTTCAACCAGGGGAGTCTTCCTTTCTCCAGACTTCCCCTCTTGCCTCCAGGGTCTGGGAAACTGGAGGGCTGGCCTTGACAGTAAAGACTGAAGCAAAGACGGCATTCAGTAAAACTGCTTTCTTTGTGTCCTTTGTCATCAGGGCACTCACCTCATTCAGCAGCAGGCCCATGTTTTCCCTAGTCATCCTTTTGCTACTGATGTACTTGAAGCTCTTCTTTTTGTCCTTGACATCCCTCACCAGATTTAATTCCAACCAGACCTTAGCCTTCCTGGTCACATCCCTGCATGTTCTGACAACATCCCTATACTCCCCCAAGTGGCCTGTCCCTTTTTCCACATCTAGAAAAATTGCTTCTTCTGTTGGAGGTTTGACAGAATCTTCTTGCTTATCCATGCAGGCCTCCTGCCCTCTGTGCTTTGATTTCTTACTCCCGAGGATGCAGCTGTCTTGAGCTTGGAGGAAGCGATGCTTGAATTTTAGCCAGCTCTCTCGGACCACCCTACCTTCTAGAGCCTTAACCCATGGGATCCCTCCAAGCAGGTTCCTGAAGAGGCCGAGTCATTGTTGCCAATAGCCATGCTCATGACTCCTATAGCCGAGATTTGAACCACAAAGAAAGATGGAGCTTGGCGCCAAGTCATTTTCAGAAATCTTTCTCTTCTTTCTTTGTTTAACTTTATTTCTCATCCAAAAATCAGCATCATGCATTGAGGTCACAGAGTCATACAAGAATTTGTTAGAAGGGACCTCAGAAAGTCATCTGGTCCCACCACTACTGAAAATAGCAATACTAAAGCGTAAGAATTCCAGCTTTTTTCTAGCAATCACATAGAAAAGTCCAAATAGGTTCATAAATGACCTTCTGCATATTCAGCAATCTTCATATTCAAAGCTCCCACTGGAATTTCAGATAACACAGAAAAATGTCTTTTACATTTCTCCTGTTTATTCTAAAGGAATTGATATCCGACTTGATATTTGGATTCTGCAGAAAAACTTATCTTCAAAGTTGCGAGGCTGAGCGTGACTCGCCAGCCACCGATTTCCAGGCTCTCTCTTACCTCAGCTCTTCTAGAGAAGGCAGGGCACAAGCCTGCTGTCTTCACAAAGACACCACCCTAAGACTATCAGATCATGGAAATGTGCTAGTCAGTTATCTGCAGGTTGTCAGATTAGGCAAATGGTCTTTCAAAGGCTGCCTGGACGCAGCTGGCCACCTGCAACACTGCACATGCCCACAGGGTCATATGCTTCTTAGGTATCACTGGAGAACAAACCATGCATCAGGAGCAGGTGGGCTGCTGGATCCTCCACAAACACGCACACCTTTGCTGGGTCCCCACAGTCACTCCACCGTGTTTTACCTGCTTTGGAACTGATTTTTTTTTTTTTTTTTTTTTTTTTTTTTTTTTTTTTTTTTTTTTAAGAATCACAATCTTGTAGTTGCTGCAGAGGAAACTGCAAAGAAGTACTTGTAGTGGGAAAAGAAAGCGTCCCACTTGGGTTTTTTTCTTGCTTTTTGCAAATAGTCTTCTTCCCTTCCCACTCCTAGCACTTTTTAGAAATCTTAAGATTAAAACTCTGAGCTTTTGGGGGAATATAAAGAAAGGTGGTGATATGATTATACTAACGATAATTTTGCTGACAGAGGTAAAAAGTATCAAAGGAAGATACACTGAAGCATCTTGATGAAGGGTTCATGGTGGGGTAATGAAAATAATCTCCAGAGAAAGAGGCATTCTCCTAAACCCTGTGAGCCTGGAAATGAAAATAAAGCATCTGAGTTACTTAACAAATACACATTTTATAATTAAAGCCAGCTACTGTCTGAAGATTGGAGGGAGGCCGAATATGATACCTAACAGAAGAGTTAAAGGTAATGCTGGGAACTACAAAGCAGTAGTAAAGGAGTACAGGAAAAGCTAGTTGCCACAAAATTAACCAACAAAGAACTGAATAAGAACAGATCAATACCCATAGCTGATTTTTCCTCTATCAAAATTGTAAATCAACAGAACTCCCTGAACATGAGTATTGTTAAAAGAATACAGCCCTTTCTTTTGTAATAACTGCAAAGAAGTCTCCTGAAGGAAGTGGGGTAAACGTCTCATGAAAAAACAGAGGTTTTTTTCCCCCCCTAAGCTTGGATTTGTAGCTTGCTGAACATGAACTTAAGGCTGTAGCAGACAGGTATTTTTCTGAACAGTAGGTGGGCAAATACAGAAGAGGGGTTCTGTGATCTTTCCTGTCCCTAGGAGGAGTGATCCTTTTACTCAATTAAATGTGTGGAATTTAGTCTCCTGAAGATAAAAATACCCAAAGACTTTTACACTGATATTAATAAAATTTTATCAGTTTTGCCATTTAAAGGTCAAATGGACATGAGCCGTGTTGAATCAAACTAGAAAATACTGCTGGGACTGAAAAAAATTTCCCTCCCATAGAATATCACTCAGTAGCAAGTCAGGGGGGCTTACTGGGAGGGAAAGGTGGGAGGGAGGCAGCGAGGGACGGGCTGTGCTTCCCTGTGAAGCAGAACATACTCTTAAAAGGATGATACTGTGTTTGTCCAGCCAGTGATCTTGCAGAATATGGTAATTCCTGCTGTCCTGATTGTGGGAAGTGTAAAACCAAAATTTTTTTTACAATCTTTGCAAAACTTGCAGTGCGTGGTTGGTAAACTGGAGGTTTAGGAGGTATTTACAAGACATGCACATTTATGGGGGGCCTGCCCTGCTTACTGCTAGAGATCTGAATTCACTGAATGCACTTCAGAAACTGATATGTTTTTCCAGACCCAAAGAGATAAACATTTACTTTATATTTAGGTTATTTTTTGTTCAAGGTACATAAGATTAAAACCAAATTAAGAATGTAACATACAAATGGCTGTAACGGCTTTGACTGAAGGGTAGACCTAGCAGGCTGCTCCTTCTCTGCCAGTGGCCCAAAGCACATGCTAACAGAAAGTACAGAATAGCACAGACATATAATCTGTCATCTTGAGCAACTGGTTGCTCATGTTATTCCCGAGCCAGGTCAATTCTGTGTATTTAGCAATTGTCAGCTAATTTCTTTAGCATCAGCCTGTCTAGTTTCTCTATGAACCCATGCAAGTCTCTATTAAAACATCCATAGAGGAGAGAACAAATTATCAATTCTATATAACACTCTATTTTGATTATGAGGCATACCATGCCCACCCCATGACATAAAGGTGATGATGTCATTCTATTAAAAGAGCCAAGAAAAAAATGAATTATATAATTGTGTATGAGGTGTATTTTCCTTTAATCCTTACACGAGTTTTCTTGCCCATCTTTACCTAAGAGCTCAGCTGCTGTAGTCAGAGTCCAACTCAGTCAGCCTCACACAGGGCACCAATTGTTGCAGCACAAACAAACCAGTAGGCTACAACAAGGCTTTTACCATCGGTCAGATTCTGCTGTCTGGGCTATATCTCCTTCCTCCAGAGGTCAGACCACACTGCTCCTCCTCCATCTGACCCCCTCTCCCACCATCCTCAGGGCTATTTAATCACGTAGCGGGACAAGCTACAGCTGCACATCATCCATGTCGATCAACCCACTGTTAGCAATGCTAATCAACCCACTGCCTCCATTCCTCTACACCTGGCATTTCCTTTCTCACAGCCTTCCAGTACACTTGCATGCTCACAGGAACGAATGTACCATTGCAACCTCCTTGTACACTTCATTCGCTGATATTCCTTAAAAGATATTTTGTTTTAGAAAACTAAATCACCCAAGAAAGCTGACAAGGCAAGCATGCCAAGAAATGAAAAGAAAATTTAGTCTCCAATAAAATCTTAGCTATTATCATAGCGCACATTCCAAGTCAAGTCTAAGATGTCTCGTATTTTTGCTGAATGTATAAGCTTGTGTGATTCGTTAGGCTCCCATTCATTATGAAAACAGACCAGTAAATTACATTTTTTGCAAATGGAATCATTATAGCTGTAATTTACAAAATATATTAAGCCCTTTGATCTTTGTCAGAGAACATATCATATACTTTTAAACACATTGCTTGGAAATTATAATTTAAAAATGATAAACCTTACATTCAAAGCTTTAATGCATATATTAGACTGTACTTTTCTACCAAAAATAATGTTGTCTATTGCATAACACTGCCTCAACTTTCAGCTGAACAGAATAAAAAATAAATAAATAAAAAAGATACTGCAAACTGGTAATGAATGAAAATTGTCACCGATGGACACCTGTTGACATTTGTATTACTCAGGCCTATGATCTAAATAGAGCTAGATTTTCTAGTGACAATCTATTGCATATTAAGTATTTTCAACTCTGCAATATTGTTACAATATAATCTGTAGTTTGGCATTTTATATATGCATGTTTAAAAGTAGTAATGCTTGTCAAAAATATAAATGTACAGTCTAAATGCTGTTTGGAAATTAATGTTTTTCTTTGACTTTATATATCAAGTCATTTTTTGGTTTTACTTGTTACTTTCTAATGATAGTAAGATGGTACCAAAAAAAAAGATAAAAAGATGCTTAGCCATTTCTAGGAATCTTTAATGTAATCTTCTTGAATCAGAACAGATGTTGCATCATATCCATGGATTAACTAAAGAGGAACAGATTCATAAAAGTATATGTTTGAAAATGAACCTGATCTTGTATATATCTGTTCTTATGAAAAATGGCATTTTTTCTGGAAAGACCTAATATAATGTTAAAATCCTGCCTGAGCTGGAGAACAGTCACTTAGAAGGAAAGCATCATAACAGCACAAAAGAGGCAGCACATAATATTTAAAATGGTATTTCTTGGTCAGTGTAAGATTGACACCAATATAGAAATAGTTGGATTTTGGAACTTTGACAACATTTATTCAAGCTTTAAAAATGTTTTGGACTTCAGTGAAATTGAGCATAAGAACAGAATTTGTCTATATATGTGCACTTCAGTCTGATGGATTCATTGCTTATTGAAATGAAAAGTTATGGTCTTAAAAATACTTTCTGTAGGCTTTTTATTTAAGAGACAGTGCCAGTGTGGTCCATTGTTTTTATTAAAAGCAGGTTAAATGACACTACCTTAAATAAATAGAAAAATATATTTTAAAAATATTATTATTATGAACAACAGCCCTGGATTGTTTGCTGTAATCCTCACCTAAAAGGAACAACGGTTCTGTCCAGCCTTCACGTACTGTTGCTGCAAAGCCCAGGCATTTCCACTTACCCATTCAGTTGCTATGCATAAACTTCTAGCATTTCTTCACAAAAGGTTTCATAAAATGAACAGCTAAAATAAAATGCCTCTATTTGACCAAAATAGCATAGCCTGCAGATTTCAAGAGCAACCACTACTGCTTATAATTAATATGATATCACTGATTACCACTTATAAACCTTTTTTATGGGAGCCTAATCCTCCTATATTATGCGTAAGTGAGCATATGGAATCTTAGATCATTTTTTTTTACCTTCTGTCTCTGAGCATTTTCAGAGGAAAGAAAGCTAGTTGTATTTCATTATTCTGTATATTTAGCAGGTCTGTTTTCTTGGCCATGAGTCTGAAAACCTTTTCTAAGAGGACTTATCTAGCAGCTGTGTTGACAATTCTATTTTGAGCACAACTTCAAGAGCAAGACGAGTTCTTCACACCTGTGCCTCTAGAGCTTACTTTTCGGAAAGAACTGGGCTTTGCATTAATTTTGCAGCAAATACCGTAAGTGCAAAGAAAAACCCAAATGTCCTCCCTTCTAACATAGAGTGATAAGGAAGAACAGTTTGTGCTGTGTGGAGAAAGTTTTTCTATGAAGGCTATGGACGCAACGTGAAAAAACAGTTAAAAGGGACCTATTGATACTGCAACGTATGCCGTCCTTGAACTGGTCTTTGGTCTTTGGGAAGTTTTACTGGGACAAACTCACAGCTCAGTTTCATTCAGAGCGTTACCTCATCACCATACAATTAATGATTTCTGGGCTTTTAAAGAATCACACCCACCTGGAGAAGACACTGTAGATCTAGAATAAGAACATTTTCTTCATATGATTTCTTCACATTTGTTCACAAAGTTTTACGAAAAAAAGGAGCATGTTCAGACTTCTCTTTTGGAGCGTACAGCTTGGAGTGGGGGCAACTTGGTCCTCATTATCAAGAATGTCTTCTGTACTCTAAAAAAATGCACTGGAAACCTGTATGGGGGTGGACCTCCCCTGAAGATGAAGGCAGGATCCTACCAGCCCTCCCTCCCCGAGAGCTACAGCTTCTGCAGTGCTCCAGAGCCTGGTGGTGCAGACAGGGGCTAAATGCACAGAAGCAGTCCTTCACCTGCAGAGATAACTGAAACATCAGAGTCACTTCACCAGCAATAATTCTATTGGACATCCGAGAATCTCGCCGATTGTTGCCTCAACCCATGAAACCTTCTTGCTAGAAATCCATTATGTGAAAGCTGCAAATCTACAGCACACATAGATTAACAATGAATCTAGAAGTCAGCTCTTTTTTTTTTTTTTTTGTGGAGTTATAGAGCATTTTGACATTTGCCAAAGCTTTATTGTCAAGCCACGTGAAAGATGTTTTTGTCTATGCAGTCCCCTTAATACCCATGACATCAATGAGTTTTTTGATAACACCTGATAATAAATCAGTCTATCTTTCAACCTAACATCATTTATCCTGTTTCTAAAGGGAAATAACGCAAAAACATGAAAACAAATGAGCAACACTTCCCTGCAGAATTTCAATCTCATGCCTATGTACTACACGTTATACTGTTTAAAATCCATAACCATGTGTTTTCCCACCATGTCCTTGAATCATTCTGAGCTCAAGATGATGGCTGCTTGGCAAATGACGTAGCAATTTAATATTTATTTTTGTCCATATTGTTTAGAGATTCCATAGCTCCTTTACTGCACACCATAAAACTGTCTCAGCCATGGGGGCAGAGTGTTCCAGTGGTTGAAGGAATTAACGTTGGCTGCTGCTCCACTTTGCTTTGACGTTTTTATTATGATGGGGTGTGAATGATTACTTTTAATCCATTTTTTTATAGAAGTATTTGGAAACAAAGGTTAAAAATCATTTGTCTTCCACACTTCTGGCACAAGTTTAGGAAAAAGTTTGCAAAAAAAATCAATCAGTAGAACTTGATACGAATGAACACCTTTTATTTGGAATAACTTGGAAATAAAAGGCCCACTTGTGGTAAACTTGGCCAGTAGATGTATTGCAAAATCTTCATTCTAAGCAATCATCTCATGTTAGTACATTGAATGTGTTCAGTGGAGGGAGCTCTCCAAGAGGGTAAATGATTGATTTTCAGTCTGACTGCCAAGCAAGCAAAATTATTAAAAATATTTTTTTAAGTGCTATTATTTCTTTCCACAGAAATGCAAAAGAAGAAAAAACATTCTCTGGTGATTAAAAAGTTCCACTAAAATAAATTTTTTCATTTTGGTGCTTATGCAAATAAATTGAATGTGTTGCTTCACAAAATTAATGTAGGAAAAGCCAGCCTTTTACCCAACAACTTAGAGCTTTGAGCACTGAATGATATGTGGCAACTCAGAATCAAGTCCGTCTCTGCCAGAGAGCACTTGAACCTGGAAGAGACTAATCACCATGTCAAGACAGGGAAGGAGGACTTTATTCACCATCTTATATACGTTAAATTGTTTCTAGTTCAGCAACCAGTGGTCACTTGTGCCTCCTCCTGAAAGAACAAATTAAAGAGGTATTTTCATGAGCTGTGAAACATACTGCTTACAGGTTTTAAGGTACAGCTGAAAAAAGGATGACTATGGTGTGTCCACCTCAAATAGCTTAATAGTGTGGGTCCTGAAATAGGAGAGCTTTTAGCTTGTGCCTATGAGTTCCCTGGCAGAAGGTGTTATGTTTCTGAGGGATTGCTAAAGCCACTGACTTTGAGTGTGTTCTGACCTGGGCTTTCTTTGGAGCTTTTCCACTTTGTACAAAATTAATTACATATGTACTGAGAACACACAACGATTCTCCCATGTGATGAGTAGGAGATTTGTTGGAGCGGTAGAAATACCTGTGTTTAAACATGAGCTCTTGGGAAAGTAAGGTGTTCCTTCAACACACAGGACTACAATGCAACCAGCTACCGGGCCATTTTTGTCTGAGGCAGGGTTCAAGGATGGAAATAAACCTGATTTTCCCCATAGCAGGTTGCCCATGTTATATAAAGGTCATATCATGCTGTCATCACCTTAAGTAAAAGTGCTATCATATGCCAATGGTATGAATTCAACCGGTATTTGCAAAAAAACGCAGGGTGAATAAGCCCCACATTTTGTATCAAGTTTACAATTTTCTTAAAACATTATTACCTAAATGTGCTCCTGACTTAATCACAGAATCTCTTTTGCTATTTTATGATGATATCTGCACTTCAAATCAGTTTGCTGATTTTCTCATTTGCATCTTTGAATTTGTGTCAAATAACTTTCCTGTGGGTTGGAGAAGTGTTGAAGAAGATTGGATTGTGGGGGAGTCTGTCATGCTTGGTACACGGTAAGCTAATTCTCTGCTTTGACCACAATGTAGAGGAAAGCTGGAGCAATCCAGAAAAAATGCGGTATGTGTAACATTTGTAACACTCCTGATCCTATCTTCGGGTGAACTATATGTACCTTTCATACAGTGAGATCTTACAGACAGATCTGCCAAACCTTTCCACACAGTAAACATACAGACCTTGCTTAACTTTCCATTAATATGGGGTCACTAACACATACTGAAGGCTTATTATTTGTAGGAGTTCTCTATTTGTGGGTTGCTATCCTCAGAGACTTCCACCCTGCCCTCCAGGAGATGAGGCTGGGTGACAGTGCCTGATGCTGTTACAATACCTACCCACGAGCTCCCAACTTCCCCAAACTAGTGCTAGCAAGGATTATGGTATATAATTAAATCTTGCGAGGTAGCAAGTCTATGGAGATTTAAATGGCTGGTGGACTAGGGGAAAGGACGGAAATGTCTCCTTTTTGTTTACCTCCCTCCCATACTTTTGCCTTAAAAAGTGATCTCACTGGGACCTGGCACCTGTCCCCTAGAGACATCACACCTTAGGGGGAGGTTGGAGGGACAAGTGCTAACCCCATCTTTTTGAGCAGATTGCAGCAGTCTAATAAGATCCATGACTTGCTAACCCCTTCCTGCCCGCCCCTCCCCCCCCATCCCACCCCCTGCACATTCATGCACATTCCTGCACATGGAGGAGTTTTGCTAGGAAGGGGGAGGGCAAAGGCTGCACATACAGTTG
The DNA here is from genome assembly GCF_017639655.2 of Falco naumanni. Classification (NCBI taxonomy): domain Eukaryota; kingdom Metazoa; phylum Chordata; class Aves; order Falconiformes; family Falconidae; genus Falco; species Falco naumanni. Next base: position 55,573,249 of record NC_054055.1, read on the forward strand.
CTGTTTCTCTGCCGTGTACACGAGCAGTGTCAGGGTATCATCACTGAGTTGGCAAGGAAAAGGGGAGAGAAGAAGTGAGAAGATGGAAGAGGGAAAATGGTAAGGAAGGCTAAGGGAACACACAACGTCAGGTGGGACCAGGCTGCGTACACTGGCCCAGACCCAAAACTAACACTGCAGTTAATGTAACACTGCACCAGTATTGGCACCTAATAATTTCGGTCTAATTTGAATGCATCTTGAATGAGGACAGTGTCATGATACTGCTCTATGGCTCCTCACTGATAAGTGACTCTCCCAGCTGAAGGTCTTTTATCTCTTCTGTTGGCCTTCTTCACCTCATCCTGGGCCTGACACCTCTGTCTTATACTTTTGAACAAAACATCACACTTCTCTATAGTAATATAAAGCACTGCAATAAATCCTCTAAAAAGAAACTTTGGGGTTTACTATCATATACTGAAAAATAGAATATTTTCCTCTCTCTCTCTCTAAACAGAGACTGAATTCACCTTGCAGGAATTTTCTCAACTTCCCCCATTCAGTTCTTTGCAAGTACTCATTTGCAAGAGAGAATTTATGGGGTTGTCCCCTGCTCTCCTCTCTTAGGGTAGCACAAATTACCTGGGTCAAGGATGAGCCTTCCTTGTTTCCTCCTCATTCTTTGTCTGATGCACAGAATCATCCTTCCTTCTCTCTCCTTTAGAAGATGGACTCATCCTGGTTCCAGCTCTTCAGCTTGGGTATTTACGTGTGCAACAAACAACAATTAATTTTAAAAGGTATTTATGGGGCCCACCCCAATCATGGCATTACAGAGAGCAATACCGCCCGCCAAAGAGTACCTTCTCTGACTTCCCACTACCAGGCAATTTGTGATTTCGGGGCTCGGAGCGGCTGGATCCGTGGTGAGGGGGAACTTTTGGGGGCTGTGGGTGCTTTTCCTTCCTTCTGCCAGCAAACAGCGATCCACGCCAGGATTTGCTTTCTGCTCCCGTATTTCGGCGATGCAACGTGTAGCACGTTTCTGTGAGTGTGTGTGTATGTGTGTGTGTGTGTGCGCGCGCGTGTGTGTCTCTCTCCCTCGCTGTGTCTGTCTCCAGAATTTCTCCCTGCGTGGCTCAGGAGGCTGCTCCAGCGCTGCGCGGAGCAGAGGTTTCCCCGGATCCCGTAAATACAGGCACACGCATCCAGTGCACCACACGCATGCACACGCAGACACACACACAGGCACACAGGCACGCACAGAGCCGCTGTCCAGTCCATCCCCACGCCGGCTGCTTTTCCCACCACCTCCAGCCTCGCAGAGGCGGCAGGCACAGCTCATCGCGCTGCCGCTGGCCCGGGACTCCGCTCGCAGCAACGCGCCCGCGGTTTCAGTCGTCACAACCTACAGCTAGATTTTTATCTCTTTTTTTCCTTTTTATTTTTCTTTCCCCTTTCCCTTTCCACTCCCCCCCTCCTTTTCTTTTTTTTTTTTCTTTTTTTTTTTTTTTTTTTTTTTTGGCGGCGCGGTGAGAGCGCTTTGCATTTGGAGGAGCTGGGGGGCCAAGGCTGCCGCTCTCCTGCCCCCGCCGTGCGCGCATGTGTGTGTGTGCGCGCCTATCTCCCCCCCGCCTCTCAAAAGTTTGCCTCGGCGGCCGGGGGGCTCCCGGGCCGCCGCCCCCGCAGCCGGGGGGTGCGGCGGCGCGGCGGCGCGGCGGCGGCGCGGGACTTGCGCGCCGCGCCATGCCGGCGGCGCAGGGGGCTGCGCGGCGCTGCGCCCTGCCGGGGCTGCTGCTGCCGCTGCTCCTGCTGCTGCTGGCGTCCGAGGCCGCGGGGGCTGAGGGCAAGGCGCGGAGCTGCGGCGAGGTGCGGCAGGCGTACAGCGCCAAGGGCTTCAGCCTGGCCAGCGTACCCTACCAGGAGATCGCAGGTAGGGGCCGGGCGGCGCGGGGGGGGGGGGGGGGGGCGGCAGCGCGCACTCCCCGCGGAAGCGGGGCCGTGAATCGCCGCGTTGTCTGCGCGGCGCGGAGCGGCTCTGCCGGCCCCGGTGGCACCCGGTGGCTTCCCGGCGGGGCGCGCGTGGGCGCATAAATGATAAATAAACGTAAAAACTAAAGGTGGGATTAAGGGGGGGGGAGTAACGGGGGAAAAGAGGGGGGCGCGGGCGAGGCTCAGCCGCGGCTGTGTTCGCCGGCAGAAACTTCTTGAGAGTTGCAACCGGGCTGCGAGAGGCAGCAAGCGGTTCCGCAGTGGCTGCCGCCCCCGCTGCCGCCGGGTGCGGGGGAGATAACTTTGCCCTCCGCCAGCGGGGACGGGGCGTAAGGGAGGCGGAGGAGGAGGAGGAGGAAGGCAGCCCGGCTGCCCTCCCGGACGCCGCCACCGCCGCGGCCCCGGGAGCGATGCGCCCCTGGGAAGGGGCCAGCGCAGCCGCGCACCCCCGGCCGGGCAGCTCGCCCCTTGTGGGCGCAGCCGGGCGGCTGCGCTGCAGCCCGAATCGAGCCGAGGCATCGGCTGCTGGGGAGAGCCCCCCCCCCCCCGCCGCCCCAACACCCCCGCCGCACCGCCGCTCGAGACCCCAGCAGCTTGTGACTTAGCTCTTCCTTCTGCTGAAACATGCCTACAACAGGTTATATCTCATCTGCCTAGGAAGGTGTTGGGGTTGTTTTTTTGTTGTAGTTATATTTTCCTGCTTTTCCCTTCAGTGTTATCCCTGTTGCATCTTTGGGACTGACTGAATAAAAATATGTCCGGGGCAGATAATCCTTTAGCAGTCGGAGAGCACGACAGAAAGAGAAATGAAGGGGAAGGCATGAGCTCGGGCTGCTTAAATTGGGCTGCTTGAGCCCTCAAGGAAGATTTCTGCTTTGCCATTGGCACTTTGCTGTTAGGTGCTGCCGTTTGTAGAGTGAATTAGGTTTGCTTGCTTCCTTTTTAAAGTTGGAAGCAGTAGATTTATCTTCCTTGAGGTGAAATAAAGCCACAGTTTTTCACTGTGCAGTATTTAGCACTTTACAAGAGGAATGATAAATGTGGAAAATGTCAGGACAGCGAGGATGCCGTTCTCAAAAATATGGGGAAGGTTCTTCCACGTTGCCAGTGCAGAGCAGACCAGACCTCTGCATAGCCACCTTGGTTCCTTCTGACACATAGGTCTCACCCGTGGCAGAAGAGTAAAGGACCTGTGGGTGTAACTGTCCAGAGGCACCATTGTCCCTCAGGCTCACTGATTCTCTGGTCTTTCAGTGCTCTTTTTTTTTTTTTTTTTTAAAAAAAAAAATCTTCAGGTTGCTCAGCAGTTATATCAAATCATGGAATCTCTCCTATGAGCCACAGATCCTTTGAATATGCAGTCATGCTTTCCCTTCGCCCACTGTTACTCCATCTCTTTGAGACAGAGTGGTGGGATATGCCCTGTCCCATGTAAAAAAAAAAAAAAAAAAAAAAATCCTGTGAATTTCAGACTTCTAGTAACTTTTGGTAAACACTTGTTGCTTTCAGCTCACAGAGAAGTTATGTTTTCTCATTTGTTTTCTGGATGTACAGTGCAAAGTTGCTAGTGCAATTTGTAAGTAATCCCAGCATTTGCAAGTTTCTGCTAACATGTATCAGCATAGAAGGATTCCTAGTAGTTAAATATTTAACAGTAGTTCAGTCCAAAATTACTCTTCAGTTTCCTGCTAGGCTTTTAAAGTATAATATAATCTACTTTTATGGTTAAGAAGTATATGGTTTATGCACATATGCGTTATTTTTTCTGAGCTTCTATTAAAAGTTGTGTTTTGTTTTTTTGTGGTTTATATATCTTGTTGCTAGTTGGTGTATCAACTTTTGAGCAGTTCTGTGTGTAGCTATTCAAGTTACTCTGTTGTTGGAAGACTAGAATTGCTTTAAGGTATTTTTCAGAGTATGCTGCTCTTGTACAGTGCTGAGAGGTCGTGTAGTAACTGTTCATGCAGCATGTGCTCTTGTTAATGTGAAAACTGTGTATTTGCAACCCGGTGCAATGTTGGAAGTTTAACTAAAGCAATCAGTGTCCACGTTTCACAGCATTTTTTTTCTCAGTCTTTTTCCACCATACTGACTTGGTTAAGGAAGCAATTTGTTACTTTTATGAAAGAAGTCTAGTCTGTCAAATGCCTTATGTTTTAAAGAGTTCAAACAACTTTAATTACAGTTGTATTTCTGAACAAACATTGTGTTTTCAAAAGATTGTGCATCAGTGGCTTGATAATATGATGGAAAATAGTAACACACAGTATGGTTTATGTATTCTGATTTAACAGTAGTCGTATGTTTTCATTTGTTATTAGTTTAAAAGCTACTTTTTAGCTAGGACTCTTGAAACTTGATAAACTGAAGAGTCAGTGTGTATGTACTGATGCAAAGCATGTCTGTGCTGATGCAAAGAGCTGAAGAATCCCTTTAGAGAGGCTATAGACACAGAGATACCCCTCTGCTGAATGGAGCTTTTTAGATAATTTCTGTAAAATTATTTGTACTGGCACTCATTTTTGAATGGAGAAGGTAGATGTTAGAGGTTTAAAAAGCTGTAGGTTTTGCACAGTAAGGCAAGCTTTTCCTACGGTATTTTGTGGCACGTGAAATGTGTTGAAGTTGGTGATAAGGTGATTACAGTTGTCTGCTATGCTTTTACAACAATGCTGAATTGTTCAATGTGATTTTATAGACGTTATTTGTAATCAGCCTGCTGTGTCTGATATCTTGTCTGATCACCAAATTGTGGTGCTGTGGCCTACACTGGAGTAAGTATATAAAGCTGGTTTCCAACACAGGTTGTCAGAGTAAGTCCTCAGTGAGGGAACTTTGCCTCGGAATGAAAGGAGGAAGAAAATTTGAAGTATACATAATATGCTGCTATGGGCTTGATTCTGTGCATCAGTCACATGCAGGGTGGGTAGCAGTAGCTTGTGGTGTAGCTGGGCTATCCGTGCAAAATCTGCCCTCTCACAGAGCTGCTGTGGTGTGTCCTGCACGTGAAGAGGAGTTGAGCTGTCAGACTCACGCCGCCGTGACCCAGCATTCACAAGCACCGAGTGGAGCTTCTGAGGACTTTGTAGGAAATATTTTGCTGTAGGAAAATCTGTCACCTGAAAGTCAATACAGAAGAGAAAAATCACAGCACATATCTGTTAGCAATACTTGTGTAACTCCAACCATGATTTAAAAAACTTACAGCATCATAGGGGAAGCCATGAAAATGAAACATCAAAGCTAAAGGTGGAACATGTCCTTGTCTCAGAATTTTCTGAGTGAAACTGAATGTCTGGCTGTTTAAAAATAATGGGTGTGTTTGATTTGTGCCTTTCCACTTCCAGGTGATCTAGAGATTTTGAAAGGTGAAGGGTGTGCATTTTTTGTGGGTTGTGGTTTTGTTTGGGTTTGTTGCTTTTTTGGTGGTTTTTTTTTTTGCTAGATACTGAATAATAGTGTATTTAGAGAAAGACTAGAAGTGTCCTGGTAAAGCATCCAACTGTAAAGATTTTTAATTTTAAATACTGCGTAAGAAGTTAGTGAGCTTTGTTCTCCTGTGCAGATGATAGATGGGGTGAGATTCTGGCAACACAGAGACACCATAGTGAAAGTAACTGAAATGAAAGCAGAAGCAAACCCTTCATTTTGAAGGTCAGGAGTCACTTGAAATTGTGCTTTGATGAATGGGCTTCATACTGCCATAATACAGAGGCGTTGACTGAAGAAAGCTAGCAAACATAACACAGTTGCTTGTAGCTCTAAAGTGGTAATAATAATAATAAAAATAAACTCAGCAGTCACTCATGCAATTGAGCTATTAGGCCATGTCAGATGTTCCCAAGGTGCCCTTTTGGAATGTTTTGCTTTCCTGTAAGTAGCTCTAAAATGTAATGATAGGTTGACAGGAGAACAGCAGAAAATCCTCCTAACTGAGGAGTTGTATCAGAGCAGTTGTTAATTAATGCCGTCTTCTACTGTTTCTCTGCGGCTGTCACCGAGAGTTGTGTGAAGGAAGTGGCTGTAGACCAGGAGGCAAATGGGGATTCACAGGCACTTTGTGTCTTTGTCTCTGGAGTGTAAAAAAAGGAATAGCCTTACTGCAATCAGTAATATAATCAACTCAAGTTTGTGAAATCTGAGTTGGGTCATTAGAGATTAATTCACTCCTGACCTCAGTGGCAACAATAAAGATGGACATGGAATTTCATGTAAACTTTGTACTTTTCTTGTTTTAGCTCTGTTGTAGTGGTATCATCCACATTGTGTATGACTGCTTCTCACCTCTGTGCGTGATTTCAGTAACTGCAGCTTCAGGAGGCTCTCTGGTCACCTCCCCTTATGGCCTCCCTTGTTTTCCTGCTGTGAGTGAATGGTGTGTGTTAATAAACCAGTATGTGCATTTAGCTAGGAGGAAGTACAGCTTTCCTGAGACCTGGCTTTGCTGTCACTTTTGTACATACTTACTGGTTTGTATGTGACTGATGCCATTAGAGGGAACACAGCTTAGGGTATGTACATCTAAACCTAAAGGTGCTCTTTGTAAGATGAGGGCCTTTAGAGAAGAAATAGCATGTTTTTAACACTTATAAATGAGTAATTTTTGACTGAGAGTTTTAAATCTCAGCATCTGGAGTTTTCCAGTGTGACTTCCTGATGGTAGAGTATCTTGGAAAGAGGGACTTCAAAATAGAGAAGGCAATATGCTTTAATAATCAGTGTAATGATGAATTTCAGTGTATTGCACTCGAATAATCTTTTTCTTTCTGTTGTCAGTCTGATTTGTAATCAAAAAAACAAACCTAAAGCTATAAGGTTTTCTATATTCCTAAGTGCTAATGTGTTAAACTTGTTATTTCATCATATGCTATTGTGAAATTCTCCTGAGATTAGGTGGTGTTCAGACACCAGAGAGGTCAAGCACTATGTTAAAAGCTCAGGCCATTCTTTTTATATTACTGCAATAAAGAATATATTCATTTCATTTATATTACCACTTGGCTCTCATAAAAGGTCAGTTTCAGCTGAATGTACAATTACTTGCAAATGGCAAATCTTGTAACAAGTGATCAACAATAAAAGCTTTTCTGGGTAATTTGTCTTTAAAATTACCACCTGCCATTTCTTTTGAATGACTTGAGCATCTTGCAGTATCACTCAGATCTTCATGTTATTCCCCACAATACATGTAAGAAAACTATGCATACTAATCTTCCTTTCTGCTTAGTAAAGTAAAAATGCATAATTACATTAAAGTTTCTAGTTGAAATAACAAGCTTGGTGCTTAAAACTCCATTACAGTATCAAAGTATCAGCACTCCCATTACTAGCAAAATGAAATTACATTTTCAGTGAACTATGACTGTATGCTCCCCTTCGTACCTGGTTAATGGGTGCTGCCTCCCTGGGAAGGGAACCTTCATCCCATGGTTTCAACTGTTCATACTAGCAGGCGTAATTATTTTAGCAGCTTAAATATGTATAAAAGAATTAACACTTCTCTACAAATTTCTAAGAGCAGCGTATAAAGCTTGGTGTTTAAAGACAGACTAGTTCTTTTGCTAAAGAGAGAGAATACATTACAAGATGCAAAAGGAATTTAAAATGTGCTGCAGATGGCAGGAAAACATATGCCTGGTAAAATTCTTATCACTTTATTCCTCTGTATGTAAAAACAGTCTGAAACCAACTGAAACTAAGGTTTGCTTTCATCACTGTTGATTGCTCCGGAGCCCCTGCGCGCTTCCAAAAAAATAAGCTTCCCTATTAAGAAATTTTTTTAGCTCTCAGTACAGGAGGCTGACACAAAGACCACCAGCTCTCTGTGATGAGCTTCTTTCGGTTAACGTGACCTTTTCCTTCCCGCAAAGTGAAGCAGTGGCAGTTTATTCTGTGGAGCGATTGCAAAGCACAGCGGACGCGCAGCGTTTGGAGCAGGTGCTGCGGTGCAGGCGCCGGCGCTCCCGTGGAATGCAAGGGCGGCTGCGATTCGGGCCCTGCCGCCACGCCTGGCGGAGCGAGTCTCCGCCGAGCGGAGTCAGGGGTTATTAATCACGCTGGAAGGGTCCGTGTCCCGCCAGCCCGCTGTAGAAAGCTGGGTGCCCAGGAGGAGGCTCTACAGCACAGCGCCAGCCCGGTGACGGAGACCCACCGGCTGCCTGTCCTGGCCTTGGTTTTCAGGGCTCAGGACAGGGGCTGCTTTCCCTCCGTCATAAAGAAGCAGCAAGGGCTGATGCTTCTCATGCAAACAACAAATTGCTCTCCGGCTCGTCTAGCCTGTGAGGTCTGTCACCTTGCACTTCTAATGGCCTTTTAACTGCATCTCCAGCTGAGCAGCAGATGTAAAGGGTACAGGCATCTCGAGCTGGGTTGTTGTGGTTGTTTTGTTTTTTTTTTTCCCTCATCCCAAAAGAAGCATTTCTACAGGTGCTTGACTAACAATGGAGCCTCGGACCTGCTCACTGACCTGTTGGGTTTAAAATAGCAGGGCAAATCTCCTGAAATAGGTGGAAGTCTTGACTGCTTTTAACAGGTGCCTTGTAGGGCTGTTAATTAAACGAGGCATGCTTACAGAGTAACACAGTCGTATCTGTGCGTGTGCATGTATGTGCGTGCAGGGGTAAAATTGTGGCTTTTACGTAGAGCGAATTCAAAGTCACATTTAAGCACTGAAGGAGCTAGGGAAGCTGCACATTACTGCGATGGGTATTTGCAAACCAGGCTGAAACTTTGTTTTATGGGCCCCATCTGAAAAACACATGTGCAAACACACATGAATGCAAACATATGCACAATAAAAAACTACGCAGGGCTCAGTTCATATATGTCAGGAAGATCAAAAGCTAAGTCAGGCACACTAATCCTACTGTTTGGGGAGTCCAATTAGTTCAAGCCTGATGCTTGACTAAGCAGTAGGTAATATAACCTGCCCTCTAAGTCAAAAGCTAGACCTCTCTGTTGCCAGAAACAGATTCTTTGTCTGTCTCTGTAGCTGTAGCTCTGGCCATGTCTGTGGTGGTAGCCACATGTTTCTCTGATATTTTTTTGCCACATCCCTCTGACTTGTGCGTTGAGGTTCTAACATACTGGAGTCTACAGGGACACGCACCTGACTTTTGTCTGAGTTTGTCTTGGAGGGAAGTCAACACACGGGATGAGGCTTTTGCACATTTGGGTATCAGACTGTAATATGGTATAGTGTGAGGACGTACATGGATACTGCTGTGGTTGTGACAATATGGACGTATGTAGAAGTGCTCCAGATCTGGCAAAATACCATCTGCGAATGCCTCGTTACAGTTCTTACGTCATATGTCTGCGATTCGTTTTTGAGTTATGGTATCCCTTATGACTTTGGAGTTTTGCTTCAGGAGCCTATCTATAAGCAGTAATTAATACAGAAAACTAAAATGGCTTTCTTAAACAGAATTCTTTTTTAAGAAGCGGAGCATAACATTAGGGAAAGAATCTTTCCGTGCAGTTATCCTACCAGAAGTCTGACAATGCTAACTGATGGGCACAGCCAGGGTGGCTCCTGTCAGGTCCTGTGTACATTTCCTGTAGGTTCTTTTTAGTTCAACATTAAGTTTCCTGTTTTCAGGAAATGTTTCTTTTTGAGCTACTCTTATGTAAATTTCATTTTTCTGGTGATAGCAAGTAGCAGAGGTAACATTTTGGATGAAGTGTTGATATTTGTGGTAGCAGCATTTGAACCCAGAACAACCATTTCTCTTGCCCAGTAGACGCTACATTGATTTGTGTTTTGGTTTTCGTTAGTCTTTTGTGAAGGCAGCAGTGTGTGGCTTTAGAGTCCAAATACGCAGCTCTAGGTAGAAGTAGTGAGGCTAGCAAAAACCTGACCCAAAGAACCAGAGAGAGGACAGAGTAGGATGAATTGTTGGAGAAGGGACTGTTACTGGAAGATGCATGAAGCATGAATGGAGTACTTCTATCATTGCTTGAGTCACTTGGCATTCATTGTGTTAGGTATTAAGATCTTTCTTTCACTTAGTTAAAGCCCTGTGAGAATGGAAAAAGAGTGGGAGAGTGCTTTCATCCTTTCATACAAGGATTTGGATGAATAGGATGCAAAGGAGGGAGGGAGCAGAGGTGCTCCATTTCTTTATTTTGTTTGTTTGTTTGGGTGTTTGTTTGTTGGGTTTTTTTTAGTGCCCCGCTTGGTCTTAGTCTGTACAGTCTGTAGATTTCTCCTTTTCCTCACTGTCGAAGTGGTTAAACATCTCATCTCAAACAGGTTGTGGTAACCTGACCGATCACGCTCTGAAATGGAAAAAGTTCTAATCAAGATGTATTGGCATTTCTATTGTTGAATGGTTCCTTCAGAGCTTGTTGCTGTGCTAAGTGGCCAGTTCTCAATAATTCAAGCTCAGTATCTAATTGTCTCATTCCAGAGGGAACAATGCAGCTGGTTCTGTCTCTCATCTTAACTTTACATAACTGTGCTGCATAACCTGAGGAATTGGACTATGACTTTCTGGCTTATACTTCCGTAAAACCTAAAAAAAGTTGTAAAAGGGTTGGCTCCAGACTACTGAAGTATGTTTTCATTTGCACCTCACCCCATTGCATGGCAGTTGGATGTCAGCAAAGCTGTGTGTGCCCTGTTCCTGCCACTGACTGCTTCCCTTGCATCAGGTGCAGCTGTCTGACATGCTGACCTCGACTAGCAAGCTGATCTGATAGCTAACCCACCAAGAAAGGTCTTCAACTTACTGAAGAGAGTATGTGGGAGCATGTGCTTGAAGTCATGATGAGAAAGTGGGGCTCACCATTTGATGGTGGCTTTCAGGGACACGGGTTAAATTATCAGGAAAGTGCAAGTGGAAGACTGTCCCTCTTCTTCATATGACAGTAAAATGCAATGCAGCAGTAGTACAGTACTTTTACAGTATAATTGAGAAGAAGCTACAAGCAGCTGAGCATTCTTGGCTATTATCCTCACTTTTGCATTTGACTTTCTAACTGCATCACCAAAATTTGACAAGTCATACTAGCGAAGTCATCTGTTCTCCAAAACTGGAGGAACTGAACATCTGCCTGGGTTGAGGCATCATCCAGAGTGCTTAGCTACCTTAGGGAAGCTCTCTGCTTGTTACCATGTTGATGTGTGATAGCTAGTGTGGTCAGTTTAGTGGGTGTCTGCTGATTTTATGGCACATTGAAATTTGGGGTTTATGAGGCAAATGGATCGGATTATTAGACCACAGGTTTATATACTGCTATTTGTTGTTGTTTTCATGTTTTAAATCTTTTCTGCACCTGAGTGTACCCATTCCCAACTACATGATACATAGGGATACAGCTTTGACATATAAACTAAAATTGTACTTGAAGTGCTGAAATACAAATCGTTAAAAGCAGTGGCAGGATGCTTCTTTGCATCTTGTAAGTACCTAGTTGTCAGTCAGCAAACTTTAGAAGCTGTTGCAGAATTTTTTAATGTAATAATTTCTGAGTACCCTCATTTTTCAATGTGAGCTCATCCCTAAGAAGCTTAAACAATGCAGTGACAAATCAAAGGCAAGAGTGTATGAGCACGCAATGTCCGGTGGCTAAACCTGATGTGGTTTTGATCTTTTCTCTTAAACTGACAGTGCTCCACAGAGAAAGGAGCTGTGAGTGCAAACAGTGTCTGCATCTCATTTAGTTACACAAAATTGATTCACAGTAAAAGCACATAAAATAAATATTTATTTCTCTGATATTAGCTTTTGGCTTTACAACTTTAACATATAAGATAATACTGCATAAAAGCAATTTAGATTCCTGGGATGAAAATAGCTATATATCATTTTGTCTGTCAGCATTATCTGTGTGGTAGAGAAATACGAAAAATCCCTCTCGATCTGTTTCTGACTCGGATCATATTCTCTTTAACCATTACAGTTTAACAAATTTACAGTATTCTTATCTGGTCCAAACTTTCTGTAGCATGCATGTATTTAAAGCTGTTTCAAACATGTAAAAGGCGATGCCAAAGTAAAAACTTTCTTAATAAAATCTTCTCTCTTATTTTGTGAAGTAGTCTATCCTCTGCTAGCAGTCCAGCTGCAAAAAACATGCAGGGAAGACACGTCATGCTAATCAAAATTACAAAATAGGTTTTGTTGGCTCAACAGAGGTTTAGGTGTTTATGAGCAGAAAATCAAAATCTAATTTAAAAATGAAGGTATTTAAAAGGATGGTGCAGGGGAAGTTTATTTATTGAATTGGTGAAAAGCCAGGAGCAATATTCCTTGGCTGCTGCTGTTCCAAGGTGGTCTGCCATGCTGGCTGTGGGCTGGCAATGAGCACTGTTAATTGAATACCTGGAACATAACTAAAATGCATTGATTAAATACAAACACCTGTCTTTGCAATGTAGCATGGCTGATGAAGTGAAAGGGCTCCCAGAAACAGCTTCCTGAAATTGAATGCTGAAATAGTGATTAGCTTGTTCTTAAAGCTGATCTTCAGAAGGCCTGTACTGTTCTTTGAACGAAAACTCCAAAGCCTGTTTCTTCTTTAATTACTGAGACAGCATACTAAAAGCCATATATGAATTGACTGCAATCAGATTGGCTGTAGGGCACGTGTACACGTCTGTTTCTCATTTTTTGAGTTAAAGACCCTCAAACCTGATTTCTGCCTATCTCCATTGAATGCAGCTGATGGCAGAATTTGACTGAGCATTAATTACTTTTTTTTTCAAAAGTAAGTAAAGCTGTAAACAATCAAAATTACGGTTTAATTGTGTGAAGCACTGAAGAAATACGAAGAAGAGACAGTCCTGTCTGCGAAGAGCAGCCATTTTATATTTATGGTAGCATTTCTTCACGAGGCTTACACAATCGTGATGTCACAGTTACGTACATATTGTTTAAACCCTTTTCTGTTAAGTAAACAACAAATGTAAATACACTGCTTAATTTTTTAATTGTCCTTTTAAAGGACACCAGCTTCATATCCTGCTGAGATTACTACAATAATTGATGGATCCTTTGTGGAAGCATCTTTGTACCTTGTTAATTAGTAATTTAGATCTGAGTTTGCTTTTTAAAGCAGCTCCAGCTGGACACTGTAAATCATTGTCTAGAGCACAGTCTATACTCGGTACAGAACCTGGCCAAGCCACAAACTCTTTGCTCCTAGTATACCAAAATCTGGTTGCTGGTGAATACTTGAACACATTAATACAGATCATCGCGCAAGTGGAGCTTTTCCAGATCTGATGAATGGATTTAAATTGCTTTTCTTTCATGATTTGCCCAAGAGACTAATGACTTCTCTTCAACTGAGAAGAATGCACAGAGGTATTATGTCCACAGTGTGTGGACATATGTACATATGTACCTGAACAGCCCCATACATTCAAGAAGTCTGCTGAAATTGTGTCATACCCTGGACAGATTTTTTTCAAGGTATATTATAACACTGTGAATAATTTTTAGATTGTGAGGTCCAATTTTACTATTTCTATTTGCATAGTTCTTCCTTCCATTGTTAGTTTTTGCTTCTTTGAGTATTCTATAGTAATTTCTATTATTCTGGTGACAGGATGTTTATTGCTATTATCTTGATGCCTAATGGATCTCTCAAGCTAAATCTACTTTATCAGAAGAGGAAACTGCATAATTTCCCAGTCCTTTTTAGCTCAAACACCAGCAAAAATCAGACTCAGGATGAAGAAAATTCTATAGTCAGTAGCAGATTTATCTAGATTTTAGTCTGTAATGCTGAACAAATGTGATGCAGATCCATAAACTTCAGCTGGGCTGAAGAATCATACATGTAACTTTGCTATTGATTTATATAATTTTAGGTTATTTTTTGTAGTCCTTTCAACATCATTATTACAGTTATTGTACAGCACAGACAATAAACCTTTCTAGAAAGACTAATGGAGTTGGCAAATTAGGTTCATCATCATTTTAATGGTTGATACATAAGTGCTAATTTTTTTGTTCCATTCTGTGGCTTGCCTGATGTTGGGAGCTGATCAAACTGTTGCATGCAGTGACTGCTCAGATGAGTCATGTGGAAAGGACTGATGTAGAAGAATAAAACTTCTCAAAGTGGTACTTAGAGTTTCTGTATCGTTGTGTTAATTCAGTATAGAGATACAATCTTAATTAGTTTAAATCAGCAAGTATGATATGAGCTATTTACAATTTTCAACAATAAGCATCTTGGGAAAATGATAATAACAGCTAGCAGCCACATTTTCTGACTAAATAGATATTTGTATTTTCAACACTCTCATATGAAAGGCAAAATTGTAAAAATTACTAATATTTATTCCACAAATATTTGTCTCATTTTTATTTCACCCTGCTGTGATCTGCAAGTGCTAAACATTTGGACCCCCTTGGAGGAAAGCTACTTGCGAAGTTGTGTTTAGATGTAGCAGGAACTTAGTATTCAAACAAATTTTTGTTGAAGAACCATCTTGGTAGGTTAATTTTACAAGAGAGCTTCATGCAGGCCTTTCAACAGCAAGGACTTAATTTGCAAAGGCAAGCAATATTTGGAATATTTTCTCAGTTACTTATGGAGAACTAATCTTCCTTTTATTTCTAAATCATTCGTTTCTGTTCTGCCCAGAATATTTGATGTTTATGCTACACAGACACATACGTACCTCCTCCACATTTCAAAAGAGCAAAAAATAACAGATAATTCATCTTTTAATATTGTGCATGCTGGAATACTTACTGCTTTCAAACAGAGTTAGGCCATCACTGTATTTACTGATACAGCCTGTTTTTTTTAGACAGCTTCCTGCCTTGCGGGATAAAGTTTTCATATAGGTGCCTAAGGCTACAGGATACAATGCACAAGAAGAGTTAGTCACAGTGAATCTAACCTGGGAGAAAAATCCTGTGAGTGATGCTGATGAGTGAGGGAATTGAGTCCTTATTCCTTGCCTTTTGGGAGAACATCTTCAAGGCCCTTTTTGGAGGGATGCATGCGATCTTCCCTTTAGAAGCAATTCCACTGTGCATAAATACTAGCATGGCTTAATACTACACCAGAGAGGGTGTTTGTTGTTGTGTCCGTGTGTTAGCACATTGGAGGACACTGTTTTGAAAGAGCTGAACTTCTGTCCAGCTCCAGTCCAAGGAATGCATAAATATTTTTGTGTAAGGTGGCTACTGGAAAACAGACTTGACACCAGCATCCTGGATCTGTAGTCCCTCTGTGAGGTGAGGGCAGGCGTCACTCAGCTAGGTAGTTTCTTCACTGTGGTTCTTCCCAAGAAATAATTATTGCATGCAAAGCGAAAGTATGGTAATAGAAAAGATGGAGACAGGTTGCTAAGATTATTTTTCTTTGCCAAGGACAACCCTGTCTATGATAAACCTGTTTAAACATAACATAGCTTCGAAGTAGACTGGCATTGATATTCAGTCTTGAAGCTTTTCTTAATAAAAAAGCTTAACCAACTTTAAAATTGGTCAGCATAGAAGATTTTTTTTCCTTTTTTTCCCTCTTGAGGAATATTTTTTTTAAAAAAATTATTGCTGTGCTGATAATGTTATTTAAATTATTACTAATCAAATACTGGATTGCAAGCAGTCAGCAATAATCCAGAAGATATTTGACAAACGCTTTGGTTTATGGCATAATTTTCCAAGGGATTTGATGTGAAACTCATTGCTTGGGCTGTTAGATCCTAAATTAGACAAAGTAGAATGAATTACGTGTTCCTGTCACCTCGTATTGATTTGTCAGTAGTGGTGGCAAGCCTTTTTTTTCCCCTTTTTATTTATTTTTATTTTTATTTTTTAAGTACTGTGAAAGAACAAAACACAGTGGAAACAAGCATCTACACCTTGAAGTGTGAGGTTCTGTAGGGACCAGTTTGGATTAACATGGTTCCCAGTGTAGGTGGCTGCTGGTGCTTTGGCTCGTGGATACCCAGGTAGACCCAGTCCCTTTTCACAGAATCGCAGAATGGTCGGAGTTGGAAGGGCCCTCTGGAGATAATCTTGTCCAACCCTCTGCTAGAGCAGGGTCACCTAGAGCAGGTTGCACGTCCAGGCAAGTTTTGAATGTCTCCAGAGAAGGAGACTCCACAACCTCTCTGGGCAGCCTGTGCCAGTGCTCTGTCACCCTCAGAGAAAAGAGTTTCCTCATATTCAGAAGGGATTCCTTGTGTTTCAGTTTGTGCCTGTTGCCTCTTGCCCTGGTGCTGGGCACCACTGAAAAGAGCCTGGCACCATCCTCCTGATAGTCACCCTTAAGATATTTGTATGTGTTGGTAAGATCCCCTCTCAGCCTTCTCTGGGCTAACCAGACCCAGCTCTCCCAGCCTTTCTTCATATGAGACATGCTCCATTCCCCTCCTAATCATCTTCGATAGCCTACCACTGGATCCTCTCCAATAGTTCCCTCCCTCCCATGAACTGGGGAACCCAGAACTGGGCACAGTTTCAATATATCAGTTTTGCTCCAAGCAAGAGTAGGGGCTGGGAAGTTCTGTATTGCCTGTTCCCACTGGGCAGGAGCCTCAGAAAGTGATGCCGAGTTGGCGTGACAGCCTACACAGAAATATTTCCCCACAGAGAACACACTGCAAGAGAGAGTCTTTTGTGAAAAATCAGTAGGTGTAACTATTGGAAGTTCACATGATTAATATTAAAGGTGATTTTTTTGGGTGGGTTATAGTTCTAGAAATGGGTTGATTCTTCCTCAAACGTGCAAAAACCAGACAGCATTCTTGGTAAATGTTCTTATTTTCCTGTTAGTGGGAGTGGGTGGTGGTGATGAATGGTTCCTCATAGGCCCCTCCAAAGGGTTTAATGTTTTGCATCCTATAAAAAGGCTGTTTTAAGAATTATACGATATAAACAAACAAAAAATATTTCATGGAGAGTCAGCAGCAGAAATCTTAGTGTCATTTGCTGAAGATGAAGCTGTTCCCCTTCTAAGGTGTTCCACTAAGGTTAAGGTAGAAGAAAGAGGGTCTTAACATCCTGTGGGTTCTGTCTGTTTCCACTAGAAGTTTTATTTGTCTTCTGAGCCTAGATACAGACTCGGCAGTGGGAATAACAGCAGCTTTAAAATTTTCTACTGGGGAAATTGCTTGACTTCAGAAGCACCACAGAAGGTTGCAAAGGTATTGCTGGCCAACAGGCATGAAATAATTTGATATAAAACTGAGTTTTAATTCACTGTTGGAAACCACCAGGATAATGACTCAGTTTCATAAAAAAAAATAGGTTCATTATTTTTTAATTGGGCTGCTTTTCAACGAATCCAGGGGCTGCTCATCAAAATGCAAGAGGTGTTCCAAATATCACAAAGTTTAAGGAAATTAATTTCTGATTAATTTTATATACCTGACATGATGAATCTATCAATTGTACACTGTTGACCTTCACTAGTGAATATTCTTGCATCTTCCAGTGTCTTCTCTTGTGAAAACTAACACAAATATCAATTTAAGCAGTATATAAATATGAACTGAAGTACTTAAAATGAAACTTCAGCAAGACCAGAAACATTTTGGCAGAATTATTTCAGGGAATAGTTAAAATCAGTGAGAACAGCTTTGCTTTGTGATTAACACTGTTATATTCTTATTCATTCAGACATCATATTCATTCAGGATTTATATAGCAATTTTCAGAGGTGCTTTGTAAAAATAAAATGAGAAAAGCAATGAAAGACATAGAACTAATAATACATTTGATGTTCAGAGAAAACAGGTTGCAGGGTGAGCTGGGAGGCCTGGGATACATCTACATTCAGCGTGCTGCAGAACTGGGATGGAGGCAGATGTAGAAACTAAAGCAGCATTTCTCATGCAGTTACATGATACAGCCATGACTGAGGAGGTAGATATTTGGTCAGATGCTGATGGGTGGGCTTACAAGGCTTTCTGAGATTGTCTAGGGTTTTTTTTGTTTGTTTGTTTTGTTTGTTTGTTTTTGTTTTTTTTTCTTTTACTTTAAATATGAATTCTCTCCTTATTGCTATCAATCCCAAAAATACAACTGGAATCAAACCTCGCTTACTGAGAATTATGTGGTCATTTGATAGGAGCTTGGTTAATACTAAACTCAAAAATGAACATGACACTTTTATCACATATCTTTGACTATGTGTTCCTGAGTAACTAACAACTGCATCAGTCCTGTGTGATGTCTTTCTGAAAGTTCCTCTCCTTAAACTCTTCCCTTTCTCTTCTTTTGGTCCTTCTCTAAACATCCCATAAGTTTTCAACATCTCCACAGCCCACTTAGCACATCTCAAAAATTTTGAAATAGTCTGAAAATGCTCTTCCCTCTGCAGCAAACCTATAAGGAATATTTTACTTCTCTAGACAATACCCTGTTTCATATGCACAGCATTCTGGGGAAGGAGTTTCTTTCTTTGACTTATTTTTGGTTTCATACTAGATAGAACAATCTCATCAAGAAGTCATTCTCCTTGGGCAGTCAGGAGTAGCTGACTGTGTCCTCTGGGTTTCACCAACTAGGTTAGTTACTAGAATTCCTCCACCTATGTTGTTTCCTTGGTTCTTCTCAGGAGTTAGCATTTGATTTGTGTTGCCTTTATTATAAAGATAACCTGACAGCAAATATTCAGCATTTTTCTCCATGTCACTTTGCTCCCGGTAACTTAGTCTACTAATGGTTTGTTGGGTTTTGGCCCCCCTGCTCCCCTTTTTCAAATTATCTTAATATTTTGCTTCTGCAACTCCAAACTGTAGTTTTATCTGCCAGTTACTCAAAAGAGGTATCATTAAATGTGGTCTTCTTACATTCGTGATTTAGCCTCCTTACAGTGCATTTTCTGTCAGCATCTTTTGGGAGTACTTTCTTACCTTGTCAGACACAAGCCTGGTTTCATCTGTGTTTCAGACATCATGGGGATACGGTCTGTCATTGCAGCTCCTCCTGACTGGTGGGTATGCTACTGGTTTTTACCAAAGCCTGTCAACAAAAAATCTTTTGGATTTTTGTATGGCCAGGACTTCTTTCTTTGTTCAGAATTTTCTTTCCTGAACTATTTATTTTTGGAGATTTTAATTATTTGCTCAATAGATAAACCAATATGTAAGAAACTTTTTGTTCTTGGGGATATGGAGAGTCCCTTCAGTCTGTAGAGAAACAAAGCTTTGAGGAGCAAGAACATGAGGCACACAAATTTGCTTTCGTGGAGCTATGTGAAAGTAGAGGAACCCAAGTCCAGAAATATTTACTGGAACAAAAGAAGCAATAACTAAAGTAATGTTTTGTAATTTTAGTGCATGTGTATTACTAGAGCAGTTTTGCTTAACTTCTGACAGTACCAGAATCTTGTTCACAAGCTCTGATATTACATCTGTAATTAGTTCCTTTTCTATTCTTAGACCGTGATACTTAAATCCAGGGAGTTCCCATCTTTTTTCAAAAGGGATATGAAAACTACTAGCCGTCTCTCCACATTCCTTTCACAGCAGAGGTCCTAGGAGTTACGTGCTGGAATCCTCATGTACCCACAAAAGCTGCAGAGGCAGCCTTTGTGAGCCAGCAGAAGTGGCAGCTCTATGAGGAGTACAGGTAGGAGATGACAATGTAGGAGATACAGGTAGGATAAACCCTGGCTGTAACAGGCTTCCCTGGTTCCTCATGTCTGGGTGTCTCTACTCCAGGCACCAGTGCCCTGCAGCCCGCTTGCAAATGATGTGGCACGGCTCAGGTAGGGATGTCCCAACTGAACTGCAGCTCGGGAGCCCTAGGCTGGCCAACCTGCCGTGCATACATGGGTGTGTTTCTGAACATCATAGAATGTCAGGAATTTAACCTTAAAAATGCTCTTAACCACTCCTGTGCAGAATATATTTTACTTATATTGACTAACAGCACCTCTCGCCTTATACAGTAGTTTGATTCTGTGTGCAGAATAATGCTGTGCGGAGTAGAAGAGGCTGTTAGAATCGGTCTGAATTCGGATAGGACGTGACATCAGATGAAGATGTTAGGAATGAGAGGTTTATTACATTTTTTCCCCTTGTATTTGAAGGAGGGAGAAGTATTAATAGCAAACAGCAGTACAGATGTATTTTTATTTCTCAATCATCAATACTTTGGGAAGAATGCAGAGGAAGGAGAAAACAAGAGAAAAGCAGTGGCAAGACAGAAGTGGCGGGATATGTTGAACTGGCACTGTCTTTCCCATTCTGCTGTAATCGGAAAAGTCAAAATCCACTTCAGAATGCAGGAATAAAAACTGACAGTCTGCTAGACTGAAGTCTGACATAATTGCTGTGAAAATAAGCTAGCTCCAAGCACAACACTGTTCATCTATCACTTACCATGATGTTGGCTTTTAAGATACAAAGTGTGATACTGTATTTGGGGAGTGGAAAATTAATTTTTTTATCAGCATGACAATTTTTAATGCCATTATTTCATAATTACACCACCATGCTTAGAACAAAGACTTCTAGTATTGCCAATAACTTTTTCATCCTGTTGAATAACACTGAAAAGTAATCAGCAAAATGAAATCAAAATGTAAAATCAATATGAAGTTGCCAAAGCTTTAACTGTTTTGTCTTAAACAGACATAAGCTTTGAAAAAAGCTTCATTTAAAAAAATAAAAAAGTGTAAATTCTCTTTTTTTATTACCAAACAGAAAACGTGGAGCTTCTGACCCAAAGGAGACAGTTTCAGAATAATGCATGAAGTAAGCTGTTGCTACCTAAAAGTGTGGAACACCAAAGGCAGGTGCAACCTCAATGTAGATCAGGACTGTGCAAGCACATAGTCGGTGGCACCAGAGGGCTAACTGATCTGCTTACTGCTACTTTAATCTCCCCTCCTGGCTTGCAGATGGCCAACAGGCATGAACTTTGCTGACATTCTTTTGTGGTTTTAGTAACAGTGATCAAATTCAAATTTTAGGAGAGAAACACCAAAACAGGTTTATTTATTTTTTTCTTTAGATTGTGTGGGAAAAAATATAATTAGCATGGTAGCATATTTTTATATATATATCAGTAATTATAACCAGAACCCATGTGATGTGAGAAGCATTGCATCAGCAAAATTATTCTTACATTATGTTCTGGGGTTAACATTAAATAGTGGTGGTATTCCACACCACCTTGTCTACCTGTGACTGATTTGCCTTTATATCATGATATAAGAAACACACGATCAAGGTACAGCTGTTTTACTAACTGAGGTAGGCAGAACAGCGTGGAGTTCTGCTTTTTGGCATGATGCTATATATCTGTAGAGCAAGAAGACAAATTATTTAAAAATGAAAAATCCACTTGCTCATTCCTTGCAGAAAATTGGTAGCTATTACTGATGCAGATTTTGGGCACAAATAACACAAATATGCATACCGAACCGGGCACTATGATCGCTGCTGTTTAAAACTATTTCTTATACTACAATTTGTGAACAGATACTGATAGAAAAAGCTTTACTCCAAACAGAAACAGAGCATGGGAAAAAAAATAAACCACCACCAACAGGAGAGAGAAGTCTGTGAACTGGAGTTAGATGATGGTTGCATTTATATTTCTGTATGATGCTAGGGACAAATAAAAGAGGTAGATCCAAAGAGAAATATATTTGGAAGTCCATTGGCGATAGGATCAAAAGGAAAGCTAATGGGAGATAAAGAGGATGGGGCTGGAGAAAAGGAACTCCACAAAACATACAGCAGCACACAGAGGGAAGTGGAGGTGAAGGAAGTGGCATGTGGTACCTTCCCTTCAGATGTGAGGCTTTAATTTGTTTTTACATGTTTTGCACATGAATTCTGTAGAATTGTATTTGCTTTCAAAATCTCATCAGGCACAAGTGCTTGTTGGAGTATTTCTGATGGTATTCCTAGCCCCTGAACTTCTTAGCTGTGATTAGTTCCTTCAACAAATTTTCCATGCAGTTGCTTTGATTCTCATAATTAATCACCCTCACTCAGTCAAGCACTTTTTTCAAAGACCGAAATTGTTAAATATAAATTGTTTGTGATCACATGAAGAAAATACAATTTTAAACGTTTTGATTCTTAATACATGTTCCTGCTAAGAAGAGACCGTGACTACCTGAAAAAGAACAGAGCTATGTTCCAGGATACTCTCAATTTAAGGATAGGTTAGGGGTTTTAATACATTCCTAATGCGTGTTGTGGTTTAACCCCATCCAGTGACCAAGCATCACACAGCCGCTCTCTCACTCCCCCCACAGTGGGATTGGGGGAGAGGATCGGAAGAGTAAAAGGGAGAAAACTCATGGGTTAAGATAAAGACAGTTTAATAGGTAAAGCAAAAACCACGCACACAAGCAAAGCAAAACAAGGAATTCATTCACCACTTCGCATCAGCAGGCAGGTGTTCAGCCATCCCCAGGAAAGCCGGGCTCCATCATGTGTAGTAGTTACTCGGGAAGACAAACGCCATAATGCCAGATGTCCCCCACTTCCTTCTTCTTCCCTTCAGTTCATATACTCGGTATGATGTACCATGCTATGGATGTCCCCTTTGGCTAATTTGGGTCACCTGTCCTGGCTGTGTCCCCTCCCAATGTCCCGTGCCCCTCCAGCCCTCTGGCTGGCAGGGCCCAAGGAGCTGAAAAGTCCTTGAATTAGCGTAAACATCACCCAGCAACAACTAAAACCATCAGTGTGCTATCAACATTGTTCTCACATCAGAGCCAAAACACAGCACTGCACCAGCTACTAAGAAGAAATTAACTCTATCCCAGCTGAAACCAGGGCAATGTGTTAAGATGCCAGTGTTTCCAAATACATGCAAAATACTGGAATTGATTTATTAAAGATGGAATCCTATACCATATTTGTGAGGTGCATATATATACACACACATATGTATAGCTCTCTATAGGTGGTTAAAGCAAAGCTGTTTATTTGCTGGCATTTTTGAGAAAACATTTTTTTACTGTGCCTGTGATATCAGAGAGTCTCAGCTTTGAAATGATGTGTGAGACTAGCAAACAGAAAAGCAAGCAAAATAAAAGGTGTTGTTCCACCTGGAAATGAAGGCTGGAGTGAAGGCTGTGTTACAAGTGTTCTATGCTGGACCTATGCATGTGCAGACCTCCTACATTAGAACTTAAAAGGACTTTATGCAGAATTTAGTTAATAAAATCTTAGAGACCAGTTGAGGCAGCTTCTTGTCAAGAACCCCATGACAGCTGTAAAAACATAAACATCCCCCACCCCAAACAATTGCATTGTCTGGTTTTGGGCCAGGAACTTCACCGTGCTAGCCATTAGGCTATTGAGACAGAGTGCTCTTCTCGTGTATATGTTTATCACCCAAAAAGAAGGGCTCAGCACTTTGAATCCCAAATGGATTTAGGCATCTGCTTAATCAGGTTTACGAGCACTCCTGTGCCTGGTGTTCTGGCATATGGATACCTTGCAGTTTCCCTTGGAAGTATATAGGTTTCTATGCTCTGTAAGTTTTCTTTTTTCTCTTTATAGTACATGAAAAGAAAGCATAAAATATATGTCCTTTTTTTCCATTGTAATTATTTGTAGTCAATGGAGAAGGGGAGACTTCTAATTAAGATGTTCTGCATCATTCCCTGTAAGCATTAAAGAGAATGTACCTGCATTAGCATTTCGGTATGAATTAGGAATGTGCTTTTGAAGTAAAGGTCCCCATTTTCTCTGCTTTTTTTGCTTGGATTCACATCAAGCGTGGCCTTGGAGGACACAACATGGACTTTTTTTTTCCTTTTTTTTTTTTAATGACCAGAAGTTGCGCTCCAACCATTAAAATACATTCAAATCCACAGGCCCAGAACAGGATAGTTCAAAAGCCTTTAATATGTACAGTGTGGATGTCAGATTCTCCTCACCAGTGCTTTACCCTAAGGATTTGCTCCTATTGCACTGCGCTGCTTGTTGATGTAGATACAAGCACAGATTTCTTCAAAGCTTTCTCTCTTTTAGCTGCAGGGTGACTCTGTGTCCTCAGCACAGGCGGTCTGAATCGCTCTGCAGCAGTGAGGTGCCTAAATCTGAGGCACTGAAACATTCACATTAGCTGTCTAAAAGTAGGTGATATAAATGCAGTTCATAGTGTTCCTATAAAACAGGGCAAGGCAGTGCAGGCAGCAGCTGTGTATCACTTCTTACTTCAGGCCCCTTTTGGTTATTCTGCTTGGGGGAGAATGTGATGAGGAGCGCACCCTGTCTGTCCTAATGCAGCATCTTGACTGTTGTTTTAGAGACATGATATATACAAAAAATATGAACCAATAGAAAGTAGGCAAGACAAACACCCCTCACCCCCACCCCCCTTTTTTTTGAGTCACACCCTTCTCCACACTTGAATTCAGCTGTTCATAATCACTTGGCCAGCACAAAACAAATAGTTTGATCTTGTACTAGGAGTATTAATTAGACCATGTAAATTGTTACTAGTGTTAACTTCTGTTTCCTAGCTTGTTCTCTCCAAAGCTGTTTGTAAATCTTGTTTCACTGTCAATTTAGTTATTGTTCCTCCCTCTCAGAAAACACAGACATCTCAATTAATTCAAAGAATAGTTTACCAGTACACCTTTCTCATGTCAAGGCTGTAACAAATCAAGTATAAAACGGTTCAGGCTTTAGTGATGTGCTTTTCTATAACTTAGTGATTCTAATAACATTTGTAGCATATGTTTCTACTTAAAACACTTAAAAATACTACATCAGCTCATCTGTAGGCTCATCTGTAGGACAAAAAAAAAGACAATATACTAGCGTATTAGTTGAAATTTAGAATTGTAACATCAAGCATTAAAAACTTAGGTAATTAAGACTGTTGCAGGAGCTTCTGTTTAGCTCCTTGGTGAGTAAAGATAGTTCTTACAGCATAATCATGCACAAATCCTCATACATGATAAATGGTACTTATAAAAGTAATTATTTTCTTATACTAGTTTTTATTCAAATTTTGTTCTGAAGACAAGACTATATAATAGATATTCTTATAGCCTTTTCTCTTATAACTACCATATCTGGAAACTAAATTAAACCCCTTTATTTTACAATACTTTCTGAGATGTTATTTTCCTTTTACAGATGAGAAAAAAATGGATTTTTGAGGTTTCAGTTGCTCAGCTTGTGTTGTAAGAGTACTTAGCATTTTATATTTTCAGAACATCACTAACACTGGTTTCAGCTTCAGTCTCTTAAGTAGGTCTTCTGAATATCAGGCTCCATTGTGTCTGGTTTTGGACACCAGAAAGTGATTAATGCAAATAGAGAATCATTTGTGAAAGTTTGGCTGAGATGCAGGAAACTACAGAAGAAGAATCATACAATGCAGTTCTCCATGGAAATTCTCTTGCCATCATACTCATGAGATTATCCTTTCTCTAGCTGTAACTTCCATCTCCATTCACTAAACACTCTCCTAGTTCTTTAAAAAATAAAATAAAATAAAAAGACTTTTGTACTATAGACGGAATACCTAATCTTGCTAATTCTAAAATCATTTTAGTCCTATACCGTTCACTATGTGATGCATATGCGTGTAGGACAGAAGGTACCATTTTATCATTTGAATGTTGCATTTCCTCACTTTCCTAGTGATCTTTAAACAGGACTCCTCAGATGTGTATAGAACTTACAGTGAAGGTGCCTGAATTTAGACTTCCTTATTGCTCTGTAATCTTTCTGTGTAAAATTCACTCCACATCTGTCTCCCTGTGGTCTTTGTTCTGCCCAAATCACATTGTGGTTCATTGAAAGAAAATGCCTTTATGGACCCTTTGTATTGTGATCAATTTCCCTGATATCCATATAGCAGTAGCTTAGCGAGAATTGTATTAAAATGGACAGGGAATATAATAATATCCATTGAAAAATGTGAGATCAGCTGCACGCTAAAGTATCCTGTGATTTTGACCATTTGATAAGGAGATTTGCTTCAAATGATACCCGAACCAGCACCACTGAATGCGCTGTGGCACTCCTGCCTTAGCAAGGTTAGGAGGAACCTTAGAAGGACATTTGGGGGTGGTGGTGAGAATAAACAGATGGTGCACAATTTGATTCTTTTGAGCATCTGAGTGGGATTCAGGTCCATACATGCATAAAGAGGGTGGTTTGGGATTTGACTTACAGGTCCTCTTCGTTGTGAAGTATATTCTGCTCCAAGGCTGTTTGTCACTGGGGGACCAAGGGACAACTAATGAGAAAACAGATTTTGCAAGTGAAGCGGACTTGTCAGCAGAAAGACTGGGGAGGGTACAGCTGAATAACGAGTGTTTGGGTTATTCCTGAGCTCTTTCAGAGAGGGGAAAACACAGTTTGTTCAGATCAAGTGGCAGCTGCTACAGTACTGCAGTTAAGTGTATTGAAGCACCAGGTTCACATGGGACGCAGGCTTATTTTAAACACTCCACAAAACTGAGAACAATTCTTCAAAGCTGAAAGCTAAAGCATTCATTTATTTCAAATGCTTCTCTTAAAATGGTTGACTTTTAGTAGACTAGACCCTTCATTTTCTATTGAGTGGTTTATTATTGTTTCTGTTTCCTTTTGAGAATTACTTCAGATGTTGTGCCACAAAGTTCAGAACCTCCCTGAAAAGTCCACAAGAGAGAGAAGCCCGGTTAGTCTCCTCCTCTCTTCCTCTCTGGTTACAGCTATAATTTAATTATATGAGATGAGCAAGTGGCAGGGTTTAGGAAACACACGGTATTGTGGTACCCCTCAGCTGGTGTGTTTTACTTGGTACAGGCCTCTTCTCTGTTACCATATTGCCACTTTTCCCATTTCACGTATCTGCCTTGAGAAGTTTATTTTCTCTTATTATTCCAGCCTTGTGAAGATTTTGTTTTCCTAGGTCTCGGGAACATTTTTCATTATGCTGAAGTTTGCAGCATGTAATGCAGCTTCTACCTGCAGCTCCATGACCTTGTACCAGCCAGCAGTGTGGTGTTAGAGATGTCACTCATTTGCAACAAATGCTCCTCCTTCTCCATAATTTTACCTGTCTCCACAGCAACTGACAGCTCGGATTGATTTCCCAGAAGCAGATTTGCCATGTTGAAGGCTTAATTTCAGGCTTAATTTTAAATTCTAATTCTAAAATGTGTGTGCTGCCCACATCTAATTCCATTTGTGCTTTCCCTGCTTGCTGAAAAATTTCATCTTCACTTTCCCCCCTCTCCTGTCTTCTGACATAATTGTAGTAGTTGGTTCCCCAGTAGATTTCAAGGATCATACTAAAGGCAAAAACTCAAACAAAAAACCAAAGCAAAACGAAATAAAAACCCACCCTAATATGTTTTTCTCCTATTTAACTTCCATCCTAAATCCCTATAATCACATATAACTGAACATAGGCAGAGTCTGCATCATCGTCCTGAAAAGGCAGGACTAAATCAGGCAGAACTAGGTGGTCTGCTCTAAGACACACATACAGCAGACAGTGTTCCTAAAATAAAATCTAAATCTATCTGGATTTTTTTTTTCCCCAAATTCATGTTTCTTAATCCATTTAATCTTTTCAGAGATTATGTACAGAAGCTTTTCCTTGTGTTGATTCATTGTGGTCTTCCGTCTTCCTTCTCTATACCTTTTCTAAGTATACCATCCTGTTGAAATTGCTGTGCAGATGTTATACATCATAAGGTTACATAGTAAATAATTTTCTGTTTTGGTCTTGTTTCCTGTTACTTAATAATTCCTAAAATTGCATTTTGTTTTTAACTGCTACTGGGCATGAAGAACAATAATAAAAGCGTTTAAATTGACTATTAATACTACAAGAGTCCGTGATGGTTTAACTGCAGTTAGAGCTGTCCCTTCTTGCCTTGCATATGCAGTACTTTGCAAGTAACTACTTTGAATTTAATCTGTCATTTTTTGTTGCCAAGTGATTCAGTGTTATGAGATCTTTGTACAGCTCTTCAAAGGCAGCTTTAATTCTTCCTGTTCTGGTTAATTTTTTATCATCAAGACTTTCTCTTCACTCATCACCCTCTTTTCTCAAATGCCAGAAGAGGAAATTCAGTGACATGAGAACCTGAGGGAGGTTGCTGGGAGCTATTCCTTCTCTGTTGTGAATACTGACCTTTTATTTCTAACATGACTTCTATCTGCTAACCAGTTACTAAGCCAGAAGAGACTCTTCCCTCTCCTCCCATGATAGTCATGTCTGAGGCCCTGTGAAGGACGTTATCAAAAAGAAGGCACTTGGAAATCCAGCTGCTTTTTGTAAATCAGTTGCATCTTATACACACTTTGTTTATTCTTTCAGGGAACTAATAATTTGTTAGACATGACTTTCCTTGTTATAATTCATTCAACAATTTTCTGTTCAGGTCATTCATCAGACAAACTGTTGATACACCTGGTATAGAGGTTGGGATTCTTCACTGTGTGTTTCTTCAATCCCAAGAGAGATAAAAAACCTCCCCTCTGTTAAACCTGCGACCTTCCTCTGGCAGAGAGCTTGGTTTAACTGACAGAACTGGGCGTTGCATGCTTTCCCATCTTCTAGACTAGTTTGGAGTGCAATGCAAGTTATAGCAAAGGGAGAACCAGGGATGCCTGAAGAATTATGAAACCACTGTTTTGTGGACTAACTGAGTGTTACCAGAGGTCTCATTCTGCAAAGAGAAATTCTTCATTCAGAGCTGTCTTAGTTCAAAGAGGAAAGTGAACACATCCTAGTCAGGAGTCCTAGAAAGGCATAAGCAACACAACTCTTATAGAAAACCTAGAACTGTGCAGTAATTGCCATGATAAATAAACAGAAACACAATTTTTAGAAGAGCAGTAAGAAGGACTTGTGGTTACATGAGTAGTAAGTGAAGTTGGAAGTTGTTCTCTCATGTACTATCAGCATATTCAAAGAAAAGCCTCTTTCCTAGAAATGCCAATATTAAGTTCTTTCTTAGGTTACTTCTTTTATTTCAGACCAGAAAAGTTAAGACCTTGGAACTTTATTCTTACAGACTATGAAGATCAGAGAAAGAGCGAGCTTTCCAGAGATACCACTGTCAGGAGGTATGTTGGACTAGAGAAGTATAACCACAATCTTCAAGCAGACATCTTTTTTTGAAGCTAGAAGCACTTACCAGTAAGATATGGGATCACATTATTAATTCAGACGAGTACTTGTTATAACTCACATTGCATTCATTTTCAAAATAAATCCAAATAGCATTCTTCCTTTCAGGTAAGCTTCAGAGCTTTTATAATGGCACTATCAATCTGAGGCGGAGAAGTCATGACTTCTATTGTGAGATCTATGAGACTGAATGCATGGCTATCAGTACATAAATTTACCATTTCTCCTATTGGTCATACAAAGTAGAGGAAAATAGAAATTATGTATAATATATAAGATTTGTTTTGAATTTCCATATTTAGAATGTGGTCTTGCTTTCCAAACAAGATAGATCTTTGCAAGCAAGCTAGATCTTTCCAAGCTCGTAACTGAAAAATTGCACAGTAGTTGATTTATGGACCTTAGTTTGATGGAAGGTAGAAAAGTGTAACTGTGCTCACATGGAGGTTTCCTTTCTTCAGCAATAAAAGTCCTTAGATCAGAATATTCTAGAAATGCTGCATAGAATTATTGAGACTTATGTCATTGTGGTGAGTTCTTATGCTTTGCAGTACTAGAAAACAACTTTTTCCTTTTTCCCCAGTTCATTTATTTGAAACAATCTGTTACTTAGCAATGTAACATTGAATTAACTTGGTTGTGAAAGTTTGCTGATAAGAGATTGAAACTTCAGGGAATAAGATGTTTTTCTTGGTTTTTTGTTTCATTTTGTTTCTTTGATTTTGCCCTTTTGTTGCAGGGACAAGTCTGTGCCAGTCTTAACAGACTTGTGGTCTTTGTAAGAAAGGGAAATTTCAACATTTTACTGTGACTTAAGGTCACGAGGATGGGGATTTTTATACTTTAATCCATATATTAATCCATATAATAAATATACTTTAATCCAAACTAAAAAAAACCTCCTCAGGTATATATGAGGCCCGTTAAATAGCCCTAGAATATTCTGGTGGCTTTTGTGTTTTTTTTTAAGTGGCTGAAATGTTGGCACTAGAAGACATATGAAACTCTTAAATGTGTGAAACTTGTGTTGTTGAAGTTTTTATGGTATATTTGGCATATGTGGTATTTTTTTCCCTGGACTTTCACCTTCCATCCTCCCCCTATAATACAGTATGTTAAGCTGTGGGTTTTGTTAGCTAACATTAATGGTAGCCTGCTTTCAGTGTGTTTTTTGTGACCACATTTGAAGTGGAAATAAAAAGTTATGAGTCCCACAAGATGAGGACATAAAAGATGCAAAATTCAATCCTCTACCTCCTAGTCTTTTAACGACAATATTATTTGAATCAAGGACACTATCATTATGTACCATAAACCCCAGTATTTTGAAAGGGTGTTTTCCAAAAGTAATTCTGACAGATGGGACAGACGAAATCTTTTCACCTGCTTAGTCCTTGGATAATTCTTTAACATCAGCTTCTGACAACAGCTTGATGCGCCTTGTTTGTAGTCTACAATCAGTCTAAAATCACTCTCCAGGCGCTGTGGAAGAGTTACCCTCATTTCCCCCATATTGTAACGGTAAATGGGGTCTTGGGGTGACTAGGTCTTGGGCTAGACTAGTGGGTGAAAACACACTCCCTCCCAAATTGTAGGGTCTTGGGACCACAAGCCAGCCCTTGTATAAACACTTGTCTTGAACCAAAATGCCCTAGTCCTAGCCAACGGGACCTCATAACTCTATGGTTAAGATGCTCCCAACCAGTCTCTGAGGCTTAGGCATAGGTGTTTATGTGTTTGCATGTGAATAGATAGACATAGCTTGCTCACTTTCCCTCTATCCCCCACCGCCCCAATATATAATATGTACATATAATGTAGATCTATAATTCATGAAAGGATGATGTTTGCACCTGGGATGCTTCTTGCCACAGATCAAGTGGATTAGGAAGGTCCTCCTCACCAGGCTGAGAAACTTTTACAGGTAGGGAAAACATCTAGGAAATTTGTCATTCTTTCCTGGAACCTCTTTTCCCTAACTAAACTTTCTTACATAGTGGCGTAGTCTGCCTCTTTCTCTGATGCAGGTCCCTTGCAGCTCCTTCAGCAGGCAGTCACAGATCCTCACTGATACCCAAAACCGGCAAATGGTTTGCTGTAGGATCAAAGCTGTCTGCTTCCCAAACTTCTTTGAGGGATGCATGTGCACTGCTGCACTGACCATTACTGACAGCAAGTTAATGGTGAAGATTGGGTCTTCCTCAGTAATGAAATTACTGGTTTTCAAGTATATAAATTCCTTGAGAGAGTTGGTTTTAAGTTGCAGTATTTTTGAGAGCAGCATAATGCATACGTGTGATAGGGACTGTGCAGGCAGAGCGTGTATAGCTGGTGTGTTGTGCTCTCAGTGTAACTATTTCATACAGCGAAGCAGAATGGATGTTACAGCTCGTGGCTACAGAAAGGCGTTAGATGTTTGAGGTCCAGTAATGGGGCTGAGGTTAGAAAAGTTAAATCTAGTGAGACAAGACATTATTATGTTGCTTGCTAAAGGGCTGGACAGGATTTAAAATTCTTGGGTGGGGAAAAACCCAGACCTGGGCACAACTCAGAATTCTATTTGTTTTGTTTCAATCCTTCTGTCATACGCTAGCTTAGTTTTCAAGTATGCTTTCTAATGCTGTGCAGTGTGCCAGAGACTTTTCCCTCGCTATTGCCAGGAAACCATTAGAAAATGCTTTTTCCTTTCCAGTTCTTTGTTGTGTGGATTCTTAAAATATCTCATTCCAAAGAAATATATTTGTTATTCCCTGGGTGCCCTAGAAGTAGTCTGGTGGGGGGCTGGGCACTTTTAAGTGTTTCAGTATCTGTGTTTAAAGATTTGCTATGTACTTTCATCAGGAATGTCATCTTGATTGTTGGGTCCCCATTTAAGAACTAAAGAGCATGTCTTTAAAATATAAATTTGCAGTAATGGGACCTAAATATAGGACGATACAACAGCAGAATTAAGACTGTGCTTAATAAGAGCAATCTTCCTTGGCTGCTCCAGCCTCTCTGAAAGGTTTCATCTCACTTTTCCATCAAGGCAGACTCTCCTGCTATTAATTGAAGCTTATCTGCAGACCCTTTTTAGTTTGCTTACGTTGAAGAAAATGTTTCCAAGTAAAAGCTAGTGCTTTTCTCCTCTGCCATCCCCAAGCTAGAATGTTCCTGTCGGTTTACGTGTTGTGCAAGAAGAGCTCTTTCTTTTTTCCTCTTTGCTGAGCACTCCTGGTGATGACTACCCCTGGCACTGAGGAAGAGGTGAAGGGATTACTTTACTTCCTCCCCAAGGTTCTCGGAGCAATGCTTCAGTGGCTGCTTACTTCAAAGCAGTGAAAAGAGCAGTGCCTGATGGAGACGTGTGTGCTTAATTCATATGAGAACCATTCCTAAGAAGACTTACAAGGATTTGTCTGGGATCAACGGACTTTATAATATGCCTCTCATTTACAGAAAAGTGATTTTTTTTGCCTTTTCTCTTCTATTAGAAATATAATGACTCAACAGGTGTTTCAAGCTTTGGACGTAATACATGATTTTTTTTTTTGTTTTTTTAGGAAAGTCAGAATATATGGCTTTAGCTTTTATTGTATCTTAGACAACAAAACATTAAAGCAAATGCAAAATCTCAGACTGGAAGAAAACCCCAGCACAATTTAACATAAAATAGTCTGAGGCACAAAAGGTGTAAAGATTTGTTCAATGTACATAAATGCAGAAACAATTTCTAATCTTCATAAACTGTCAGTCATCCAGGTGTTGTAACTGCTGTTTTCCATATCTTCTTTCTGAATATTGATAGATCGTGTTTGCAATTGAGAACTCTCACCTTCAGCCACTGTTTTGTTCCTGCATAGTGCTTGGGAGAGATTCAGTAAATGAGGTAGTAAAAATTCATCCATTTTTGACTGGCAACTCTTCAGAAATAGCAAGTCTATAATCAAAGGAATACGTGAGGGAGTCGCTGGTCATTGATCCTACCAACTTAATTCATGTCATAATAAGCCCTTTAGGAAGGCCACCTTGCAGCCCCTCTGTATTTAAATAGGTCAAGCAGATGCTGGTACAGTTCAGCTTATCGCACTAGATTCACAAGAATTGCATGGCTGCTGTAAAGGTTGATTTCAGCCAGTGGATATCTAAATTGGAGCATTACCAGACAAGCAATATTAAAACAAGACAAAACAAAACAAACTTCCTTCTCCACCAACAAAAAACATCTAGGAACATAGATTTCTCACAAAATGGGAGTGATGATCTAATGGTAGTTTTTACAATAAGACGGGATAAAACACACCCTAGAGGTGTGTTTAGATCCCTTTGAAACCCACTAGAGAATATACGTGATTTCGATAGTCGTTTCTGCTATTGCTTGTTGTGAGTAGACTGCATTCCCTCTTCTAAATGGGAACAAACTCTGTCCTTTCATATACATGTGCAATTCCCAAAGAAAGCAATGGCTCTGTATAAAGTGGTTTCATGTAAAAGTTTTCAGCTGCTGAGAGGCTTAGAAAGAAATGGTTGATGTACCATTACTGGTGACCTAAAAGCTGTACTTTCAGGATGGAGTTTTCAAAAGCTCTTATTGAGGACCTCCATAAACCTCATGGGAGCAACCAAAGATAATTCTGTGCTGTTTTGAAAATCTGCTCTAAATGTGGGCTCTCCAGGTGCTACATAAGAATGTGAATTGGGCTGTCCTGTCCCCAAGAAAAGTCCCTGTGACCACTACTGATATGCCCTTACTCTGCAATGGGGGCATTTCTTTTTTTCTGCAGGCAGTGCAGAAATGGGAGTTGCCATGGCATCCAAGGACTGTCATAAAATCAAAACCTACCAATGGAATTCACGTGGAATCAACTCAATTTTATTTTATTCAGTTCAGTTGTCTGCTTGTGTCTGACAATAAAACATGTTATTCCTTCATGAGAATGTATTTCCACTGTAATTCCTTTAATTGAATGGTGCTAGATAGGTTCCAGTATAAGATAAAAACACTGCTGAATTAGGCATTCAGGGGCATGCAGACATTCCAAAGAGCCCCAAGCAAAAGTTGAAATTGTGGTCTTTTCTAAATTGGGATTTATTATTAGTGTCTTCACACAAAGCTCACTGTGCCTACTCAAAATATTGCAAACTGTCTTTCCTGCTTCCTCAGCCTCATCTCCTGGGCAGTCCTGAACTGTATTTATGAGATACTCTTGCATTTACGAGATACTTTTTATTTTTATTTTTTCTGGTTTAAACTTCTCGGTATCCTTTTTCAAACTTGAAGTTTGAAAGCTAGAGAGACAGTAGAGTATGTAGTGGAATGGTCACTTGTGGCTGGATTTAGTAATAACTGGGAGGACAGTGTGAGTTCCATTCATAAATTATAACAGTTTGAAACACATTGTATATAATAGCTTGGGAAATACAGCAGATGTATTGCTCAAGTTCAAGAGCAATTGATTAAAATACTATCAAGAGAGACATACTTATAAGAGTGCAGTAACTCTAAGTCAGTGCTTAAATTCTGTTTGTCTGACTGCTGGATCCAACTGATGTCTCTCATTTTCTAAACGCATCATAAAAGCTACACTGAATGTGTTGCTGTTTTTCCCAGCCTGGTGAAGCCTCATGCTCTGATCAGTAACACTAGGATTTATCAAGATACAGATAATAAACTTATTGCATTGTGAAAAGAGCGATCAGTAACTTGCACAGATTTTCATAGGTACGGCATCACTTTTTGTGAGAATTGGCTCCTTCATTTCATTGGTAGACTATACTTCCTGCTTATCTTTTAATTCTTTCTCACGCTACCTGAAGTCTTTTATCTACTGTGTCATACGTTGGGTTTAAAACTCTATATTAATAAGTATTTAAATATTTTATAAAAAGACAAGCTTTATGGTTAATATTGTTCCTGCTGTTTCTGCTAGTTGATGTGTATTGCTTGTTCTTTCTAGATCTGAGGACAGTCTGACTCTTAGGATTAGGCACACGGATTCCAGTGCTCAAACGGGGTCCACAAAATGCAGAGGAGGTTCCCTGTTACTTAACCATGGGGAAAGTGTACTGGCTGTGGACTGCCCACCAGCACCCACCTCTCACCTATCCTTCCTTTCTAAGTAAGGTCAACTGGAGCATGCAGTGGGTTAGGTATGGTACCTTACAGACCTCAGCATCTGTAAAAACTCTGCCTGCGGATTCCTCTTTCAGATGGCATTGTCAATGTCACCGCTTTTACATCCTTACCATCGCTGCAAGTGTATATTTCATTCCAAGCCTTCTGTATTTTCATGACTGCTAATTTTGTCTCTTTTACAATGTTGTTATGTCATCTGTTTCTTTGGATGGCCTTTTTAAGGAGGTTGAAAATAAAGTTGCCTTTGCAGTCATGAGAAGAATTAAAAAAACCCAAAACCAAACACAAACAACAAACCAGTAATAAAAGATTTAGCTACTGAATGCTGAGCATAGACACTGATGGGTCTTTAAATGCCAAGATTAAAAATTATGTTAGGCATTACAGCTCTTCATCTCATGTATAAGATTAGTTTAGGCTGCCAGGGTGAGAACTGGGTGCGAGACAGCATTAACTCCTGGGGGGCAAACAGGGAGTTGAGGGTTTCAAACCTGCCTCCAGAGTGGCCTAGTTCTTTACATTAATCAATTGCTGAATAAATTTCATAAACAGTTATCACAGAAGGAACTGGAGCACGCTTCTCCCTCACCTGGCTACTCTGCCCTTGAAGCTACACAATCATGTTCTTTGCTTTTTCTTTTTCCTCCTGACTAAGGAAAAGGCTGGAGGGGGCTCTTTTCCCAGCCAGTATAATGTACAACCCACTTGTGAGGACACTTTCCAGGGAAGTTGGATGCTGGGGGTAAAGCTTCAGCTCTCCTACCTCAAAGAAGCACCAAATCCATTAGACAAGCGTATGTAGGGGAACCAGAAACATGAGATGGATTTTTACTGATGCTGCCTGAAGGAAGAGTGATCCAAAGTACATTTTTGAAAGAAGTGGTTTCTTCTTCTTAGGCAAGATATTTGCCTTGTGTATCTCTGGAGAACAATAGCACTTAAGGTATATATGGGTCTGCTTTGCTAATTGCTGGCTACTTTCAGGCCAGTTTCAGCACTGTTCTCGGAGCTTAATTGGATCTTCCATCACCCTGGATTGAGTATCTACTTCTGTGATAATACTGTATCATGTGAGGAGCTGTGCTGCTCATACTAGATTTCTTGCCCAAGCTGCATAGCCTGATGCTTTGCATAACCTGCAGGGTAGTGGGATACAGGGGCTTGAATTGCAGTAGATGAAGAAAGGGGCTGAACTGTCATCTACTGAAAACATTCTGAGTGTATCCTTGACCCGCTGAATCAGAACCCTAAAATTATTCTTATTTGTATTTTTTAATACTGTTCTGGCCAAGTTGTGTAACTGTAGCAAACTTAAGTCTATTGATGATAGGTGCACTCTTCTTAGTTATATTTTATGCATTGCTCAGGTAGTCTGTTCCTGTTCAGTGCCTGCGGACAACAAACTGAAAACAGGTTAAGCTACGTTAGGCTGTTGAAAAACATGGAATGCTTGCACTTTTTGTTAGACTTTAAAAGTGTTGGTTAACACTGTACTGTGGAGGGGCTTGATCCTGGTGGTGTGTCATAAGGGTATTTAATGAATTCAGTTCTTCAAGGATGGTAGGCAGGAGATTATTGACCTCATTTTTATGTTTGGATTTAGCTAAACGTTGACTTCTCAGTATTTCCACACCTGAAGAAAATCTGTGTATGTGCTTAAGGAAAATTTTAGCTACCTAGGAACTTCTCAAATACTCAAAGTAGATACCTTGAGTAAACTTTCACCTGAGTTCAGGTCTTCAGAATAACATTCTTGAATACAGGCATCTCTGTTTTTACTAAGCCTGCTTTAAGTGCCTGGTTTCCTTCTTTACTTCTTTTAGGTTTTTTGGGTTTTTTTGTTGTTTTTTTTTTCCCATTTGGACAAACATAGATTAACCTTATAGTGTGCCTACAAATGAGTGAGTTAATACCCAGGTTATGCTGCTAATGGCATTGCATTTACTGCTGAACTGGGAAGGAGAATAGCTACCTTAGCGTCTGGCTGGCTGTGATCTGACACTGAGTTTAATTGGACAGCAGCAGCTCCTTCAATTAACAAGTCCTAATGGCAGCACACACCTGATTCCCAGCATGAGCAGAGGGGATGCAAGGGAAAAGATAATCTGACACTATGGACAAAAAAAGAAAAAAAGAGACATTGCTGCAAAAATTAGCAGAAGCAAAGCACATCATTTTACCTTTTTTTCTTTCTTTCTTGAGAATTAACAGGGAGGGATCAAACAGTTATATTTCAGGAACTGCTAGCTGAGAAATACTTTCTAGATTTTGAAATGTTTTGGCTGAGAGCTTGGAATTTGTATCTTCTGTCTTCAGGAATCTTGGAACAGAGCAGTCTTATTTATAGTAAATACTGGCAGAATATTGGACAGATAATGAAGAATTATGCTACTTTGCCTAGCAAATAACTTGTCATACCATTTCCCCTAGTCAATGCATGCATTTCAACAATGAATCAGTGACTACTTGGTGGTATTTTTAAAGGATTTTGGAAGCAAGCAAGTAGAAATATGGCATAGATAATTATGGTAGACAATCTCAAACTAATCGCCAAAGAGCTGTAAAAATGGGTTTGGTGGGAACCCCTGTTCTTTTAATCATTTCGTTGATGCTTGGCTGTGGAATATAGTAAATGAAAAGAAAAAGATTTTCAGCTTTACGTCATGTATCTGCATGAAAAAGTTGGGTCATTCAACATGTTTAGTTGGTTACAGCTAAAAAGTGATGCTCACAGTCTTCTGTATGTGTGTTTGTTTGTATGTAGGACTTCTGAACCTGGTAAAATTGGAAAGGGATTTAAATGTAGTTTAGTCCATAATCTTAAAAGCTGTCCATCCTTGTACTATAGTCGCTGATAAACTCCTTATTCCACCTATTTAGTCTTCTCTTTTGTTACCGCATGGATTTTGTATAATTTTGGTTTTCATTTGAACTGTTCCTCCTTGTTGCTTTATTTTTTCCCTCATCAGCCTGGTGTCTCAGCTGTCTAGTTAGGAGAGAAGTGCTAAAAGAAACAGAACTGAAGAGGACCAGTTTCTTATGGATTTATGTCTTTTGGTTAATAATTGAATTATAGAGGTCTTCTTTTATCTCAGAATATGCATATGTTCTGGTAATGGTATGCAGGCTGCCACACTTGACAGCAGAAATGGGCTGATAAGATTGTTAGCACCCTGAATGTTAATGTGAGGATCCTTGTCCCTCTTCTCTCCTGCAGCTCTGCTTTCAAAATTTTAAGACTGTGACTGTCTTTGAGATTTCTATCTTCTCAGTCACATTTGGTTGAAATTGGGCTACTTACTTCAAAAATTACAAGGAGAGGACACGCAGACTGTATTACGTAGTTGTACAGCCTTGTTTCCATAGGAAACCAGTCTAAAAACAGCCTGATGAAAGTATTCTTTATCTTCTGCCAAAAAAAAAAAAAAAAATCCCCTCCCAATTGTATGCTATAGACCTATAACACAGCTGAGGATAATCTGAAGCAATTATTTTTAAGGAAGATAGTATGCTTAAGCACATCTGTGGCAATGCCAGATACCTTCTGTTAAAAGGAAGCTTTTCACCTAGGCAGCTGTAGGTAGCAGTCATTCAATCATGGAGAGCCCTCCCTGTCCCATCCTTCCTATGCTGCTCTCTATGGATGAGGGTTGATATCTTGTCCATGCATCTGTGAAGAGAGAAAGTAGATGAGGAAAGGGAGAGGAGGACTACAGAAAGGTAAAATTTTTCTTTCCTACCTTCTGTTGAAGATCTAGATAACTATATTCCTCTGCCTGCACTCGCCTCTGTTCAAAGCTTCATTTCTCTACAGGTGTGCAGGGAACACTATAAAGCTAACTGGAAGTACATTATGAAAGGAATTGGAGGTATGACCTTCCAGTTGTATATTGCAACAAGAACAAACCTTGCTTGTAGAATTTAACTGATACATGACAAAGTGAAAGAATATTTGGCTAAATCATAAAAGAACTATCAAAACCCAGCATCCTGTAGAGGTACATGATTCAGAAAACAGGAACTTTTAAGACTAGTCTCACCTAAAGAAAATATCATACACAAACCACTATTGAATCATTTAATAACATGACTTAATACATTGCAGAAAATGTTAAATTGTCAGGAAAAAACAAGCACTGCTGTTTCAGTGATAAAAATGAAACTGGGTTATAAAGCAGTCAGAGTCTATTCACCAAGTACAACTAAAACAATAAATAAGAATAACTTACCCTGAACAGTGCAAAATTTGAAGAATTTGGCTTGGCAGACTTGTCAGAAACTTGACTAAGGGTTTGCTAATTTGTTCTGGATGTTAAAATATTTAACACATGACAAGGGAAAATGGTCAGCTCTGGACTATTCATGAATTATTGAGCCTTTGGGGTAAGTACTGGTCACTCAGGTTTCTCAAAAACAACATGTATTGTTATGTCCAGTACATCTAACAGACAAGTTATACATAGACCAGCTTACTGCCTTCACAAATACATGCAAATGAAAGGCTTAGTCAATAGAAAGCATCTGTATATTTTTGGAAATCCAAATGATCGCTTGTATAGTAATATACTCAGAAGTGTAAAGTTCTGGAAATGACCTAGTACGTGTAGTTGAAAACTGTCTCAAATTGAATGCAGCTGTGGATAATCCATCTAATTTCTATTAGACTATACAGCATGCAGTAAGTTAAGGGTTAAGAATCAAGCCTTAAGTTAGTTACTAGTTACTTCAGTCAGTTCCCTCTGTGGTCAGTGGAGAGAAAGGGGCATCTCCAGAGAGTGGCTCACCCCATGCTAGGTGTATGACTGGCATGAAAACAGAGAAAAAATGAAGAAAAAAGTTATTCTCATTCTGAAGATGAGTGTTTACAAAAATGGCCATTGACCTTAAAGCATGTCTTTCACCTTTAAAGCACCACTTCAGACACATGTTGATTTTTGTTACGACATTTGGAGCACATGACATACAAGCATGTTAAGATGTGTTTAGGCAGTGGCATAGGAGCTGTACCAGGTGAGGAATTTTTATTTCTACAGCATTTCGCAAATGGACCAAGGTTATGACAAGATGCAGGTAGAATATATCTTTCCTTCCAGTTTGCTCAGAGATAATTTGATTGGCTGACTGAGTTCTAAAAATCCTTTTTTCTCTATTATTATTTAATCAGGCTTAGTACTAGCAAATATATTCAATAGCAGTTTTACCGTCTGAGGAGCAGGCTCTGATTACAGATTTGCAGAGTAATGTATCCAAGATACGATGTTATGACAACCACCATTTTTATTTCATTGATTGAGAACAGTAATGAGGTCAAAATCATACCTCTAAAATGGGTTCATTTAAGCCTCTAATGAGCTGTGTGATATGCAAGCTTTTTTCGTGTCCTGTAGTATAGACACATACTGTGCAGTAGGAAAAATACAGAAAAGTGGCACATCTGAAAGAAGTACATAAAATAGGAAGATCATAGTGATATGTCTTGAATTTGTTAATCATTCTAATAACATAATAGAAATCTGTGGTTGATTAAAGAGTTGCAGTGTAGCAACTTGATGCTGCAGTGCCCTGTTGGCTTGCAGCCAAAAAATATTTGCTGTTGTCACCTGAGGAAGGTATGTGCCCTGAAACACATTTATGGAGCTTGTTGCTGCCCACAGGTTACACTGTGTGTGGTCAGGTGTCCACTGTGTGAGACCTGTGGCAATGCAGGTCAGGAGAGAGATGCTGATTAGAATTGCAGTCTAATTTAAGATGTGATTGAAGAGGTGGGAAATACTCCTAGAAGGACAACTGAGAGCAGGAGGCTTCCAGTACAAGGGGAGCAAAGCCATGGAAACTCTACAATGCTATCAAGCACATGTTTTATCTTGGTTGATTTATCAGTGTTCTTATGTATTTTTTAATTGTTTTTCAAAGTTTACTGTAAAATCATAGGCACTTACTTGTTTTTATCTGTTAAGAGACAAGTGTGCTCACAAACCAAATCCTTGTGTACGTAAATCCATCTGTATGGGACTTTTCTCTTACCCAGTCTTCCCACCCTTTTTTTCCCCACCTTTTTCTTCGCTGTGGTTTCCATTAATAAGCTATCTGTATTGGCCCCACAGACCTTTCCTCCCTCCTGCACCTCTCTGCAGTTTACTAGGTCCATGTCAGGTTTCCTGTAGACTTTCCTCCCAGACACACGTTTCATTCCAAACTGAAAGCTGGGCTCAGTGGCGGGTATCTGGGCTGTTACAGTGTCAGGCATCGCTTACACTTCTGAGGGGCTGAGTGGTGAGAAGGGGTACCCCAGGGCATCACAGAGTCATAGAATGGTTTGGCTTGGAAGGGACTATTAGAGGTCATCTAGTCCAACCTCCCTGCAATGACCAGGGACACTTGCAACTAGATCAGGTTGCTCAGAGCCCTGTCCAGCCTGACCTTGACTGTTTTCAGAGATGGGGCACCTACCACCTCTTTGGGCAATGTGTTCCAGTGTTTCACCACCCTCATAATAAAAAAATTCTTCCTTATATCTAGTCTGAATCTACCCTCTTTTAGTTTAAAACCATTACCCCTTTCTTTTTACTACAGGCCCTACTAACGCCCTGGTTAACTGTGGTAAGCCTTGAATCAGGGCACATTCAGGCATTGAGGGGTTTCTTGAAGCATCTAGTCACCAAATTAATTTCCACATTTCAGTCAGTACTTTTTTTCTAGGAACCACAAAAAGCAGCTTTGTTTACATATTTCAGTTTGCTGCTCCAGAGTGTGAAGTGACAAGTTACCTGATGAGATTGAAGAAGGCATTTGTAAAGCTTTGGCAAAGCAAAGCTTTTCCTGCCTTTCCCTGTCTAATTTCAGTCTGGTATGGAATATCTGAACAATTTTTGCATACTTAAATAACAAACCTCAACCAGAAAACAGGTGAGAGATATTTTTTTTTGTCAAAAAATTATTGGCAAAATTGGAAATTCTTTAAAGTAGGGAATGTCACAGAAAATTTTAGCAATACAAGTGCTGAAACTTTCCGTCTCCTGTAAATAGTTGCAAAGTTTTGCTTTTTAGTGGTGTCTCTAGAATGCAGAAGATTAATGACAGTGCCATTATCATAATGCTGATTGTAATTGGATACAGATGGTAATAGCTTCACACCGTAATTAGCTGTTCAGATTAGGATTATTGTAGGTTTAGAGTTCTTAAATTTTACAAAGGTTTACCATGGTAGTTAGTTGCTTTCTGTGACAGATATTTTGGAGCTTTACCAGGAATTAACAGGGAGAAGTGAAACAAAAAAAAATGCTCTTCCTTTATGCAGACTGCTGTTACTTGATACCATTCATATGCTTATAATAATGTCAGAGTAGTAGACCAAGAAAAAAAATCTTTTCTAGCTACATTTTAAAGACATTTGTAAAATTACTGTATGCTAAATCCCTCTTAGTAACACTATGTACAAGGTGTAACAAGACTATTACAAGGCTACTGTTAATACATAGTCCACCTTACAGCTTCTTTCAATTTACTTTCAACGTGGATATGCAGATAAATTGTCACTAGAAGAATCTTTCCTGTTTTCTAAGTGCTGGGGAGATGGAGGGAATGAGAAAGACAGACAGACAGACAGCTGGACAGACAGGTGGCTCTAATATTGCGGTTTGTGTTTGATAGTCACATACACTCTGGCATGGATCTGGGATATAATTTTTAATGTATTCAGCATAATACAGAGTAGATGCTGTTTAATACACATGGAAATGCTTTTTATGTCCTTTCCTCAGATGTTTTCTTGTGGAATTTTAATTCAGGTATTCGCAATCCCCTGAGTTCTTTAGAGACAAGTGTATCTTCAGTTACCATGTATCTCTACCAGTTTGTCTTCAGATTCCTGTGTTTTTCAAGGGAAGTCCAAAAACCCAGCATAAATTTTAACAGCCTCGTAGAAAAAATATACTGTACAATATATTAATTTTTACATAGAGACATCTTTACCAATATACTTCATATGAAAAAGCATAATAAAATGGTAATTCTTTAGTGAGAAGTTACCATGTTTATGATACAAAAACACTTTTAAATGAAAATACAGTCCTTCAGAGTTTTTGTTGTTAATAGTTTATTGCAATTCAGGGGAACACGGGGAATGCATAGGGGGAGCAAAGGGAACTTTATCATTTGCTAAGAACACTGTATTGCTAGATTATGCCTCCTGAATAATCATGTCCATTATCTACCTCAGAACATCTTGCAGTCCATTTTGTAAATATACTCAGTCATATTTTTAAAATAATGTGCATGTTTTCCCCACTTAGGGGTTTTATCCTTCTTGCTTACCCCATCC
Organism: Falco naumanni; assembly: GCF_017639655.2. Lineage (NCBI taxonomy): Eukaryota > Metazoa > Chordata > Aves > Falconiformes > Falconidae > Falco > Falco naumanni. Next base: position 55,616,711 of record NC_054055.1, read on the forward strand.
ACCCATGTACTGTTCCATTTTCACTTCATCTGTCATGGATATCAGGCAAAAGTATTCCAGACAGGATGTATTACAAAATATCACAGGCTCTTCTCTCTTTATTTTCTGGATTTCTGCTTCATATACCCCTAGAATAGTACTGTACTCCCTTTGGTTTTTGGGTTGGTTTTTTTTTTTTTTTTTTTTTGGTGGCTTCATAGTGTTGTTGCTACCTCATAATCTTCTGGGTTGAATTTAATAATGTTTAATCTGAGTCGCCTAAAAGGTGAGCATCTAGCCTAAAATAGTTGTTGAAGTGGAGAGAAAAAGGCAGGCATTGAGTGTGTGTGGTTCATCCCACCTAAGATACTGGTTTTAGTTCAGTATGAATCATGAGCTAAAGATACTCTCTGCTAACCACAGAGAAATCCTCAACGACTGGCTTAGACTAGACATCTTTTACATGTCTGAACTGGGTAAGTTAAATGTGATAGTCTGTGATCACTTAACACACAAAGACTTATTCTTGCTTCTCCTGGTAACAAAGAGAGTTCCTTTGTGCAAGAAGGCAATAGATAAACTTGTGTGAAGTATGCTGCTAAGGAAAACGCTAGGCGAGAGCCAGAGAATCATTGCCTTTTTTCTTGCATCTCTCTTCCCTTTTCACAAGGCCATTTGACACCAGCTACGCTGGAATTAAGTGTCCAGTCCACTGAAAACACGATTACTGTCAGATTTTGAAATAGCACACTGCTGCTCTAATAAAACCAATTCTGTCTATAGAGTTTCCCTCCAAAATTAGTCTTGGGATAAAGTGGGGGATTTAACCTAAAATGACAGCCTGTGAAGAGCTACATGGGAGGATCGAATACTGGTATTTCAGCAAAATGATAGCAAACTTCTTACTATGAGAGCTGTGAAGAAATAATCAGAAAGAAGTAATATTAGTAAAGCAGAAAGCATAGTTAGAACTCTTATTGGTAGGCACATTCTGAATAACTGAATCTATTAAGGAGACTCTACATCTAGAACTCTCCAATGTTTTTCACAGGTTTTAAAATATTTCAGTCTTAGTGATACCTCATGCTGCAAAAATATTGATGAAGTCAACTTAATTTTTCCTAATGTTTTATATGTTATTGCCAGCCTCAAGCCTAGTCTTTAAAACTTGAATAACTGTTAGAGTGTTTACAATAAAGTTTTAACATCCTTAACTATCAAATAAGTTACTGACTTTTTTTATTCTTGGAGAGTTTAGTCTTGTCTTTATAAGCCTGGCAGCTTGCTTAAACATTGCCAGGTGATTAACTAACTTCCCAATTAAAGTCAGCATTTTATAGTTAAATGCTGATACTGCACTGATAATCAGCTGTAATGTGAAATGACCTTACAGTTTTTATACATGAAACACCTTTCATTGTACCTGATGATGGCATTATAAAGCATTGCTGTTAAAAGCTGGAATATTTTAGAATTTGGAGGGAAGTAAGAGTTTTTAGCTTAATGTTTGAAACTTTCATTAGATGTAGCAAGAATTTACTGTTGAATAATACCCAACCATAAACATTTTTAGTAATATTTAAGGTGTGAAGACTTCACAGACTTTCTGATACACACCAACAGGAATTACAGAGGCCATAGCTAAGTCACTGCCTACTTTTGTGTTGTGGGATGTATTATTACAGATAAAAACTGTAAGTAATGTAAGATTTGAATATAGAATACCATTCTTTTGAGTGATATGATGTACAGGTTACCTAAAAGTCGTACGCATACAAACAAATACATCTTAAATATCAGTTAGCCTTAGAGAAGCTCGTGATAAGGTAACTTTAGAAACTAAATCAGTAGAATTCTAATTTTTAGCTGGTTTTCTTGTAATTGTATTTTTTAATCAGTTTTACTGCTTACCAGGCTCATCTTATTTCTTGCATAGCAACCAAAAAAGTCCTATTTATCTCGTAGTAACAAGAGATAATTACTTGCTGGTATTTCCCTTTAATCTGGGAAATGCTGTTATTCCCAGATTAAAACAGTCTCTTATCTATACTATTCTAAATGTCTACAGGTTTGCAAATACTTGAAGACAATCGCACAGTTTAACGAAATCTTAGCTGTGTTTCTTGAATCTGTTATGCTCAGATAATGGCAGGAGATCGAGACACAAAAGCTTCATGACTATTTTCTGTCAAGTGAGCTATGGGAAGTGATGATGACTCTGGAATCGTAGCCATCTGCACCTGTGAAGTAAAATACAGCAGTTTAAACCAGGGGCACTCAACCTTTCTAACTGGGTGGATGATGCTTATTATAGGGCCCTAGTGACTTCTGTCAGGAAGCGCCTGTTAGGTGAACAACATCAGTAGAAACTGGGGCAGAAGAAGGCTGATGTGCTGAGACATCCTGATGGTCATAAAACATGGTAAATTTTTTGATGAGCCAAGTGTTTGCTTAAATCCCTTTGGAGTACATGGTGTCAATTTTAGCTTTTAAGTTTGATACCTGAGTAAATAAATTTCTTCTGACTTCCCAACAGTTTGCAGGTGCCAGCTTCTCCTGCCAGACTTCTTTAGCGTGGTGTCTTTTGCTGTTCACTCAAATAAACAGTGAAAAGAGTCATGCAAACCTTAGTCTTACTAGCATAGGTAAAAAGTGATGGCATGAGTTTCAGTGTGTGCTGTGTGAGGCCGGAGGGATCTCTCCCTGCTGGGCTTTTCAGCCAGTGCTGATCTTATGGTTACCTTTTCTTCACTGCTGTTGCTACAGGGTCACCTGGATTAAAGCTAATGTGAGCACTCCTGTCCTGATTGTAAGTACAGATGTGTACGCTGTGCACAAATGCTCTGTTCCAGGTTGTGGGTCATCAGCTTGTCTTTCATAGTACTGTGCTGGGGAGAATTATATTACAACATGGATAGTTGGTATTCATAGGATGTGGTTGTAAATTGTTCTCAGTTTCTGCATTAGAAATGATTTATTTAACTTTTATGCAAGTTCAGGATTTTTTCTGTTGTTACTGCCCTTTGCCATGTGTAATTAAAAAGTTGTCTCTGGGGTTTTTTTGCCTTTTTAAAAAAAATTATTTTATTTTTAAATTTCTTTTCAAAGTCCTAATTCCTTTTATGTTTAGAAAAAAAAACTGTTAAGTTTTTTGTACCAGTGATCCTTTTTTATTGTTATTCTCATTTTAGACCATGTCCTTAGCATCTATTATTCAATATTGCTGTTTCACAGAAATGTGAGAGCACTTGTACTTTGAATAATCAGCTACTCTGTCATCGCTTGTGTTACACACAGTAAAAGAACTTGATTTATGTGACTCTGTTTCCCCCTCCCCCCCCCCCCCCCCCCCCCCCCAATCCATTTGATCCCCTGGATTAAGCTAGAACTGCCATAAAGATATGTTGCATATCTTTCTAGAAATAAGAATATTTAGGTTCTGTTGGGATTTCTGTTTTTTGAGAGAGAAAAATGTAAATATAACCGTGTGCGTAGAACCACAAATTTGTTTGCTTAAAAGACCAGTGTTGCGGGTTTTGGATCATCTGGAGTGGCTGTCCAGGTGATGTGAGAGTGTTCCCAGGAGACCTGTTTGAGACAGTTTTTAAACTAATAAAGATGAATACTGTACTGATACAGAAAAATACAGGAACAAAACTGTAAAGGAAAGTTCTGGACTCAGATATTGGTATAAATGCATATAGTACCTGTTGGTGCTTTGCTACCAGTGGGTGAGCAGGGAAATTACTGGCAAGTGTGATATGGAACTGAGGGACACATAAGGAAATATAGAATACGGGAGACCATTTGAATGACTTTTGTGGAAGGAAGGAAGATGTCTGCTGAAAGTCTTCTGAAAGAAGTAAAGTAGCATATGGACCATAGTTCTATGTTTAAGGATAGGAAGGAAAGAAAAATAATGAAAGTAAAGAATAAAAATGGTCAATATTTATAATAGTAGGGTAGTGGAATTCTACAGATATTTATCACCATATAGGGAGGTGGTAAAGCTTTCTAGTGATACTGAACCGTTAGGGTAGTATAGTCAGAAGTGGACTCTGGTTATAAGATACTGAGTAGGTAGGTGATAAAACAGCGGATGAAGATCAGTAACTATAAATCCAAAGAAAGGCATGCCAGGGAAAAACAATTTTACCTATTAATAGATAGGAATTCTGTCTACAGTAGCTGATAAAACAGTGAAAATGCATTTTCAAGCTTGATAGCTCTATAAAACATTGGAGAGGGGTGTCGGGCTTGATGATAGGTATGGAGCAGTGTCTGGGCAAGGAAATCTAACTAGAAGAAGGCTACAGTGAGAAGAAGTAACTAAAGATGGATAAAGTCATGCTGGGGTTGATTAGAAAAATGATTATTCACTTTTTCTCATAAGTATCATGGATCATTGAATCAGATTATCAGGTTGCAGGTATAAAATGAGGAAGAGGTAGTATTTTTCATACAGAGCATAATTAATTGATGGATTTCATTTCCACAGGAAGTTTTGGAGTCCAAAAATACACAGAGAAACAAAGAGCAACTGAATTCATGGTAGATTCCCACAGGGATTGTCAGACACTAAGATGCAAAGTTTACAAAGTTCTGAAGTCACACATTCCTGGGAGCTAGGAGCAGATGTTGTGGAATTCTTACTGTGGGATTGTCCTGCATTTAGTAAATTTGCAATGATGGTTATGTTCATTATACTGTTAAAAACAAAGGATACCTTGAAGGTTCTTTCTGCTGGCCCAGTATTCCTGCTCACACAATCTTACAGCCTCATCTAGCTGCTTGTATTCCTTGCTTTTAAAAAGTGTGATAACACTTGGGTACCAGATTAGACCCAGTGTTCACCTGCCCCAGTCTCTTGTATCGAATGAAGCCCAGCAGGGAATGCTTAGAAAAAGGTTTAAGGTTTGAACCAGTGCACAGTAATGCTTCCACTCCCATATACTCTATTGCCTGCAATCTGTGGCTTGGAGATTTTCTAAAAAGGAGCTTTTATCTCTCTCTTTTTTGAATACTACTGTTGGGCTTTCTTAATCTAAATGGTTTTTGAACTTAACACTATTGTAACAGGAAATTACAGATGCCAAAAAAGTTCAACATTGTCCAGATGCTGTGAGAAATACCTTTTCTCATGTTTTGAGTGAATGATGTGATAATTCCATTTGCTATTCCCTTACTACTTGTATTATGGTGCATAGTTGTTCAGGTACAGCATTTCCTATTCCCCATCTCCGTAATGGTATTGATTTAAAATTTTTCTTTTCCACTTCAATGTCTGGATTTATCTAATTGTATTGGTTCTGGCTGAGGTGGAGTTAACTTTCCCCATGGCAGCCCTTGTGGTGCTGTCCTTTGTACTGGTAGCTAGAAAAGTGGTAACACACTGTTTTGGCTGCTTCTAGCAGTGCTCACACAGCATCAGATGTGTAGGCTGGGGGTGGGCAAGACCTTGGGAGGGGACACAGCCAGGACAACTGACTCAAACTGACCAAAGGGGTATTCCATACCATGTGACGTCTGCTCAGCAATAAAAGTTAAGAGAAAGGAGGGTGGTGGAGCAGGGGTATGCATTCTTAGGATGTTTGTCTTCCAGAGCAACCACTACATGTCCTGAAGCCCTACTTCCCAGAAAGTGGCTGGACATTGCCTGCTGATAGGAAGTAGAGAATAACAAATTTTCCTTTGCTTCTGCGTAGTGCCTTTGCTTTTGCTTTATTAAACATGACACATTTTTTTTTTTTCCTTCATCTTATTTTCGCTCCCACCCTGTGCTGCTGAGGAGGGGAGTGATAGAGTGGTTTGGTGGGCATCTGGCATCCAGCCGGGGTCAACCCACCACACTAATCTCTCAAACAGAAGCTGCTCCACACCTTTGCTTATCTTTGCCATCTCTGTCTTTGCCGTACATTAGTTCTTCTGTACCTGCACTTCAGATAGGTCTTAACGATGGGTTAATATTAGACAAGTTTTTGAAATTCTCTAATGAAGAAAGAGGAGTCTCACAATGCATCTTGTATCACTTGCAGGCAGGCCCATGGAATTCACTAGGAGCTCTTCCAGGGCCAACTGAGTGATGTAAATTAAGCAATGTAAAAACAAGGAGATGTCTTTCACTACTGTGGCCAGAAATAAACTGATACATATATAGGACTTTCATCATACCAAGCTTTGCATCAGCAATAACAGAGAGCAATGCAGGACTAGAATACAAGTAGCTTAATTGTCCTCATGACAAGGAGTATTTGGAAATAGTCTTTGTTTCAAATTTTGCAGTTACTTCTGGTAATATAGTTATGTGATTTGAAATGTGAAATGCATGTACAGGGTGCTGGAGGTACAAGTCCAAGGAGTGTTCTCTTCTGTCTTCATATGTCAATGTACTGGCCAGCTGTGTAGCAAGGTACAAGTATAGCTGGGTTTTTTGGTCCCATAGGCAAAAAAGGCAATGGCTTCCAGTACAGCTGAAGAAGAGGTTGATGAAAGAGGTCACAGAGGTCTAAGGGCAGAGGTTTTCTGCCCTTATTTTACCTGCATATGTGTGTCATGGGGAAGGTTACTGAGTTCCCTTCTTCAGTTCATGGAGGAGAAGCTCCTTGTTGAAGGAAATCCTAGCAGACCTGAGACATAAATTCAGTGTTTCTCAATCTTAATGTTATGCCCTATAGTAGGTTTTACATCATACCTGAGCTGGGTTTAATCTTGGCCAACTTGAACAATAATGATGATCTTATATTTCCACTGCTTATCTGTATTGTTATCTGTACTTATCTTTATGCAAAAGTAGTATTCTTTCTTCATGATGTTCCGTTTTTCAGTACAGTATCTACGAGGGAAAAAAAATTCTCTTCCTTTACACTGTGGTGCATACTTTGCACTTGAAACTATTGTCTTCAAATTTATTACAAGATTCATAAAATCCTTCCATGGTTTCTTTTTTCTGATTTCTTCTTTTTACATTTTTGTGTTTTCTTAGATGGTAGGATTTGGGATCAAGTAGTATAGTCAGAAGTTATAAATCAAAATCCCCTCATTATGCATTTTAGTAACCAGCCTTAATGTTCATAGTAGGTCTTTTTTGATACTTGTTTCTTAACATTTTGGGTTGGTTTTTTTCTTTATAATAAGAGTGATTCTTTTTTCAGATGAAAGTTGAGTCTTGAATAATTATGCTTAAGTGGGTATCTAAGGTAAACACTAAATAATGTAAGACTTCTGATGACACCGTGTAAGCTTAAACCACTAATGATATTTCATGATCTGTTTGGAATATATTTTACATTTGCACTCTGCGAATTTGCAGTTTTTCTACAACAGAATAAAACCAACAGATATGAGTGGAAATTTAAGGTTTGGAGACAAGACTGATCTCTTAGTCAAGATTTTTTTTTTTTTTTTTTAATGTGGATATTCATGAGAATTCAGATAATGTCAAGATATTCAGTCATCTGAACAATGAAAAAAGGAAAGATTGCACTTCCTCAGTTAGACCATTGGCTCCAGAGCAGGTTTCCTGACTGACTTAAAATGCTGTTTATGTGTTTTGGCCCTCAAATGCTGGAATGCTTTCTCTTTTCATCTTTATTCTTTGAGGAGTAATGACATTTATGGTATATAAAGCACAGTGGAAAAAGTAGACATTTTGATTGTTAAAGCAAGGGTTAAAGATCTGTTGGCACTAAAAGACAGTGTTTTCTTAAAGGCTCCTTTGTGTTCCATATATGTACTTTTACAGTAATAAATAAATGAATTCATTTTTGATATTATAAAGAGAAGAAGCCAAGATCAGATTTTAAATTTTGTGGCATACCATCATCAATTTAGTTTTAACACATTACTGTGAGTATATTTACATAGGCACAGCATGCTTGCTAAAAATGTACTCTAATGATACGCTAGGCTAGATTTTGTTTTTTTTCTCCAAAAATAATAGTGTTTATAGAAATTGTATTACTTTATTACCATAAAATTCAACTTTCTTCTTTTACATTTGATATACTGCATTTACTCAAACTGACTAGGTACTTTAAACATGTAAATAAACAGTATTAATGTGTGTCATTTAAGGAAAAAGCCTAAATGATTCCATATCCTCTGGTAAATATGTACAGATGTATTTTTTTAAAGCATAAACTACAACTCTGAAAAAATATTCTTTCAAAAGATTTCAAACCTGGTATTGTATAGGTGTTAGTGCTTTAACTAATGTTATCCATGAAAAGTGAAGAATAAAACGCAGGAAATCTAGTGTTAACACTGATGCCCTATATATTTTTCTGATACTTTCTATTCAATTATATTAAAACAAACTTTTGTTGGAGATGGTACTGATTTTCCATAAATTTAGACTGCATTCTTCAAGAACCAATTACTCTAAAATTATCAAGCCATTGCACTGGTCTGTCCCTTGCTGACCCTTCTACTTATTTTTACCTAATACTCGATTTGACCTGAACAACACAAAACAGATTTTATAACAAGGTTAAGAGGCAATGACATTGGGGGACGTTCATATTACCTGGAGTAGTAGCAAGGTAAACAAACACACTTCTGATTTATTTTTCCTTTTTTTCTCCCATTAGCTTTCACTGCTTCATGATTTGTGTCTTACAGTTTCCAAAAAAAACCCAACAAACACAAGACAACCCACACACACACACAAAAAAAACCAACCAAACCCTAACAAGAACAACAAAAAAGCCTATAACTGCAAGTTCAATTACTTTCATTCTGTACTATAACAGTAGTTATTGGTTACGGTTAATGCTCTTAGGCAGTTGACAGTGAGCTGCCGACGTCCCTCCCTGTTGGTTTGATGTAACAGTTGTGCTCTCAGTCTTACTACAAGTAAGTGGAGGGAAATTAAAACCTTCCCCTTCATAATTTCAATCACTGTGAACTCTACAGAAGGAATTTAACCTTTAAAAAAACCCTTGTTTGGATTGGCTATATACAAAAATAAATTAAAACATTGATTTTCTTGAATTGCTGAAAATTGTTGCAGCATTTCCTTTTTCCCAACTGCAAAGTAACACACTTTTTCATATGGGCATTGGACTTTGTGCACAGGATTTCAAGCCATCACGCTGAGCAAAATGGTGCACCAAAACGCAGGGCCAAGGTAATGTCTTGATGTCTGGTCTGATATGGTTTGGATGGCTTTGGTGTATAAAAGGTACTGAAGCCCACTAGAGGGCTCACAAAGTGAGGTTGCTGAGTTTTTCTGTACTGCCTATTCTTTCCTGCAGGACCTGCCAGTGAGCCTGGAAAGCACCTGCTAGCTATATCTTCAATATAAGTGTAGCGAGTATAAGTAGAAAGTCCTCAAATTGTTTTAAGGATTACTGTAGTATACAAATTCCAGTAGTTTTGTATATGCACCAAGACTCTGTAGTGACATTGTACAAACGGTGCTCCCTGAGAACCACATGCTGCACATACGTGTGCATATGTGCATTTTTATTTGCAAGGAGCAGTTCAGTTTTCTACTCTGCCTCCTAGCACATGATTGAAAATTCAGTAAGGGTGGAATGCAGCTTCAAACTGAACATCTAAGCATCTAGGTATGGACTAGAGGTCCAGGGTCCCCATATACACAACATCGCTTTAGGTAAACCAGTCAACATGGCTAGGAGCTCTATTCAGCTCACATTAAAGTTAACATATTGAATATGAATCAGTTGGCTGTAATGGTCCCAGCTGAGGTACCCTGCTGGTTTACAGGTGCTACTTCAGAAGGTTACAGGTGTCCTATCTGCCAGCCCATTGGAGTGGTTTGGATGTGCTGTAAAACTTCAGAGGGCACAAGGCTCCTGTGCAGGCAGCTAAATTAATCACCTTTGGCCAGCTGAGTAACTCTCATCTGGGGTAAGTTACAAATTTCTGGACCATTATGATTAGCAGAATATCTATCTCAGTATACATACAGATCTTTTAACTAAATCCAAAGCTATTTCTAATAGGTGATTTCTGCCCCCCTATTGCTTTCTACAGAGAATAAATGATATTAAATTTTATTTATAAACTTAAACATTTATTTATAAAAGCTATAATTTATAAGTATGTTTGGTATAATTCAGTCTTTGTGTGTTATCAAACCAAAAGTACTGCTCGTACTGTGAGAGGACTTGTGCTCCTTATCCCACGTGTGCTGGGCTGTCTGCCCCACAGGACCAGGATGAATATTAGCAGTTCTTCGAAGAATTCCTATTTCATTCATGATGACTATCCATAAAAGTGCAGTGGGCTCATCAGGACTGACAGTATCTTAGTACCCTCATGTTGTGTATCAGCACAGTTTGACTCTCTTGACAAAAAGTGAGCTGCTTTTGTAACCAGGAAAGCCTGATATATCCTTTATATAACATTTTAAAACCAGTATTACCATAAGTCAAGGGCATCAATAATCCTGCTTCTATCTGAAAAATTAAATATGAATGTTTGGAAAAACTGTAATTATTGATAAGCATCTAAACCTTGCTATATATCACATCTCATATGGAAAGATACTACAGTACAGATATAAAAATAAGACACAATGAGCCATCATTGGTTTGTTCTGACTGATACTATTGATACTAGTCTCATTTTTAAAGGTTTTTTTTTCCAGGTGCTGTTCTGTACTTAGCTGTCTTCTTAAATATCTTCTCAACAATTTCCACTTGAGGAAGGAAAGGATTTTTAAAGTCCTGAAAAGCATTTGGACACACATAGCTCAAACTAGAATGAACTCATGATAATCCTCTGTCCTTTATTATGCAGCAGGTCAGATTAGAGGATCAGGGAGATCTTTATGACTTCATAATCTATGATTAACATATTAATTTTTAACTGTGTGCTTTGGTCCAGTTCTTTGCAACAATGCATATAAGCATGCCTATGTTTGGAACAGGAGCAGCCGAAGCAAGGGGTTAAACTTGGGCAGGTGTTGAGGTGCTTTGTGGGCTGGCACTTCAGTCCTGACATCCTGAGTTCTCTTTGTCTTTCAGAATGTTAGCAGTGAAATGTGTTTTTTTGACATGGTAGTCTCCATGCCTTCCACTGTATTAAGAAAAAAGAGGATAAAAGTGTTAAGGTTATAGTACTTAGCCTAAAGAAACAATTTTATTGAGAAATGTGTTAAAATAAGGGTTTTTTTAGATGGAATAATTTGCTTTCCCTATGTTTGTTTTTTTTTTTTAATTTTACATTTTCATACAGCATACAGGTTGGAAGAGACCTCAAGGATCACTTTGTCCAACCTTTATTGGCAAAAACACAGTCTAGACAAGATGTCCCAGCACCCTGTGCAGCCAAATCTTAGAAGTGTCCAATGTTGGGGAATCCATAACTTCCCTGGGGAGGTTATTCCAATGGCTGATTTTCTCACTGTGAAAATTTGTCCTCTTGTGTCCCGTCAAAACCTCCGCAGAATTAACTTGTACCCATTACCCCATGTCTTTTCCATGTGACACCCTGTAAAAAGGGAGCCTCCATCTTTGTAGTCACCTTTTGAACACTGGAACATGGTGATAAGGCCTCCCCTCAGTGTTCTTTTCTCAAGGCTCAACAAACACAGTTCTGTCAGCCTTTCCTCATATGCTAGGATTCCCAGTCCTTTGATAATCTTTCTGGCCTTTCTCTGGACTCTCTCCAGCCTGTCCACATCTTTTTGGCACAGTGGGGACCAAAACAGATCAAAGTATTCCAGGTGCGGCCTGGCAAGCACTGAGTGGGATAATGACTTCTTTGTCTCTGCTGGTGATGCCCTTGCTGATGCAACCCAGCATCCTGCTGGCTTGCTTTGCCCAGCAGCAGCATACTGTTCACTCGTATTGAGCTTGTTGACCACCAGAACCCCAAGGTCTCCTTCCACAGAGCTTCTCCTGGCTGGGTAGATCCCAGCCTGTGCTGCACTCCTGGATTACTTTTGCCCAGGTGGAAGACCTTACACTTGTCCTTGCTGAACTTCATAAGGCTCTTGTTAGCCCACTCTTCCAGCCTATCCAGGTCTTCCTGCAGGGTGGCTGTCTCTTCTGAAGTTGTTCACTTCCCTACTCAGTTTGGTATCATTGGCAAACTTTATCAGGGTATACTTGATCTCATAATCTAGATCACTTATGAGGATATTAAAGAGCATTAGGCCCAGTATCGGTCCCTGGGGGACCCCACATGTGACAGATTGCCAGTTTGAAAAGGAGCAGTTTACCACCAGCTTTGCATGCAGTCTGTCAGCCAATTCCCCATCCACCCCACAGACCACTTGCCTAGAGTGTAACACATCAGTTTCTCTGGGAGGAGGCTGTGGGAAACCATATTGAAAGCCTTGGAGAAGTCCAGGTAGACAGCGTTGACCAGTCGCCCCACATAACTAAGCAGGTTGCTTTGTCACAGAAGGCAATCGGGTTTGTCAAGCATAATTTGCCCTTGATGAATCCATGCTGGCTTTTCCTGATCTTGTGCTTTATTTGACTTGTGATAGCCCCTAGGAGGATTTGTTCCATAATTTTCCCACAGGCTGAAGTCAGACTGACAGTCCTGTAACTTCCTGGATCCTCCTTTAAGCCCTTTGTGTAAATAGGAGTGACATTGGCCTCCTTCCCGTCTTCTGGGATGTCCCCCGATCTCCATGACTTCTCAAAGATTATGGAGAGTGGCCTTGCAATGACATCAGCCAGTTCTCTTAAAACTCTCGGGTGGATAACATCAGGGCCCATCGATTTGTAGGGGTCAAGCTTCTGTAACAGTTCACACACCAACTGCTTCCTTCACTAGCAGTGGGTCTGTGTTGGCATCAACCTGGATTTTTGTCCTCAAGGCCTGGGGCGCAACCATGCTTGTAAAGGCAGAAGGGAAGAAAATATTGGGAACCTCTGCCTTTTCGACATTGTCAGTGACTAATTCACCTCTGCTTTCTAACAGTAGGAAAGTATTTTACTTTTGTTTCCTTCATTTTTCTGACAAAATACATGTATCACCTGTAGAAATATTTTTAAAGTTTGTTTGTTTGTTTTTTTCTTGTGGGGATACATTAAGATAATGTAAATGATAGAAAATTAACATTGACAACCTGAATTCATACATCAGGGTCTAAATTAAATGTACGAACAGTTACAACACAATTAAATAATATATCTATGTTTCTAATAAGCTGTTAAAGTTTTGAAAAGTAACAAACCTAAGGATATTAGTCAAATTGATATAATTCATAGTTAATTAAATGTCAACAGTAACACTGAACTTAAATATACTGACTCCTGAAGAATATACCTTTGACAGTAGTAACTTGAAGTAGCAAGCTTACAAAGGGCAAATAACTCTCAAAATGTGTACTGGGGTCATTATTTCTATTGCACAGTGCCTGTGCCAGCTGAAGTCAATAAATCTGTAGCAGCGTAGTATACCTTGAAAAGTATGGAGGAGAGAAATAGTAAATACATATGCCTATAATAAAAAGGATCTACATCCTTCTGTAGGATGGATTCATCTTTCCATCTCCCTTTGGTACTGCAGTAGATTTCTCTCTGAATGTTTCTGTTACAAGTGAAGTTGCAAATGTAATGCATAGGCAATGATATGATCAACAAATTTCTTTCCATTTGCAAATTTTCTGTCAAGTTTACTTGTATTGATTTAATTTTCATACACCCAGTACTTCCAATAATGTTTTTTGCATGCTGTTGTCATCAGTCTTCAAGAATCTCAGATGTGTTAGATTTGCTGGTTCTCAGCTGGTTTTCACCTGCCATTCTCGGTGTTGCCAGTTTTTCAGTTGCCCAGTTGCTACGTGTTTTGCCAGTAGGGAAGCTGCATTTATTCTGTTTCACTGGTGAAATACACCTTTCTGCCCAACTTTGTAATTTCTGCCATCCTAGAATTCCTTCACGGTTCTTTCTTTCTTGTCCATTCGTCTCCATTCCTGCCATGCCTCTTATTTCTCCCATACTCATTCCACTTCATCTCTTCTGTCTGCAGTTTCTTTCCTGAAACCTCATTTTCCTGATTGCTTGTTGCATAGTTTGTCTTATATGTACCATTTTGTGCTATGCATAATTATCAAGGGTTAAATTGTTTTGGCACAGACAGTTCTAACTGTTGACCAAAACCCTAACTAAAAACTAAACCATCAGATGACCGGCAAGAGGATGACCAGAATTTATGTAAAATTGTGGGTGATGCCAGATGACTGGATGATTTGGAAAACCACCTCGTGAAAGTATTAAGATGTTATGAAAATAAATAGTTTCTGAGGTTCTGTTTCTCCTTGTACAAGCACGTTCTGGGTTTGAAGCTGGTGAGCTGTGTAATTGTCAGCTGAGATGTTATTTAGGACTGTGCGCAGGCAGCAACAGGAAAAAGAAAGCAGAGAAGCAGGAACAGTTTGTCCTAGTCTCTGCATGGCTTTACCTTTTGAAAAAAGTTGCCCTTCTGTAGTCCAGTGGTAATGTTGATTTGCAATTCTTAGCAAGCGTACATGAGCTGTCCAAAAGTCTACACCAGTTTAGGTTGCCAAGAGCACTTGCAGCTATTGACTTGAGTTACTTTAAATTCTCATACAATATAGTAGTGCATTTTAGAACACCAGGAAGTGATGAATTTAAGTAATGCTGACTCCAAATTATGAAAAACACTTGCAGGTATGCCACAAAATATTCTAACAGTGCCTGCCTGAATCAGCCAGTAGTTACTGGAAACGGTAATAATTGTACAATAGTGCACCTAAGTAGCAATGGAATTACTGGTGTTGTATGCCAAGTATTTGAATTGCAGCATATGCCTTGTTGGTGCTCCGTCTTCCATTCACAATATTAAGTGCAAATGTACTGAATAGCAGGGGGTTAGTCAAAGGGCTGTCATGAATTATGTATTAAGACCACAGTGGAAGCCTGAGGCTTCCAGTTGTTGTCACCTATATACAGGTGTCTGCAAGTGAACTTTGTGAGTAAGGGTGAAATTTGACTCTGTTACTTCAAATTAGGTATCTAAAGGTATTTGAAATGACCTGGCATATCTGAGGCAGGCACATAGGGCTAGTGAATGTGACCTAGGAAGAGATGGAAATTGGAGCACTGGAGCCAGCTTCTCCCCCGTATCTTCTAGAATATCAGGGGCAGTTTGTTTCCTGAGTGCCAGTTGAAGTGGCTTTCTGCATCCCACTGATAGGAAGCCAGTAAATACTAATGAAGCTTACAGGTCTTCCATAGACTGTGTGTTGTGTCACCTCCATGCATGTGTTATGGGAATCTCACAGCTTCTCAAGTGACACTAGACGCCTGTATTGAAGTAAGCAATTCTGTGCATGACTCTCTTTTTACAATGGTGGGAACTTGTTCATATTTAGACTCCTAAATGTCTATCAAAGAAGAACTGAGCATAGCTCAGTTTCAGTACTAAGATTCTGCATCACTGAGAAAAATAGGGTGGCATTTTGACTTTATGATGGATAGCAAGATAGTAATACTGGTGAGAGATTAATTCTATAACAAAATGTAAATAAAGGCAGTTTAGAAAAAATATTCCTATACAAAGGAGAAGTGATGAAGTTTGCAAGGGCTGTTTGATAAAGCGGAAACCATACTTCAAGTGTGGGGTTTTTTTTAAGCATGTGCCTAATGCACTCATCTTGCTTGTAATGGTTTATTTTCACATGATTCTTCTGTACGGTTCTGTAACATCTGTAGTGTAAATGTTCTGACCCCATTATTAAAGAGGAATGAGGTTAACATTGTTAAATCTTCTTTCTTTGATATTTTAGAGACTTGGGGATATTTTAGTTTGGCTTGTGACACTAGCGGATGACCCTGACTATGCATGAGTTGGTGGGTTAACTTTGGCCAGAAGCCAGACACCCACCTTGGCCTCTTGCCACAGAGGCCATCCCTGCAGTCCCCCATGTGTACCAAAACCTTGCCACCTATGCCCGATGCAGTCAGAAACAGTAATTTCCTTTTTATGCCGATGAAGGAAATATCCATTCTTCCCTTCCACTGCCTGAAGTTGTTTGAAGATTATTCTGCTGGCCAGAATTAACCCTTTTCCTACCTTTTTTTATCTCTACTTGGTGTTTGACCTTCCTTTTTTGAGGTGAGGAAGTGGTATGCATAAGCAGGGTTAAATGCGCTAAACAAAAGAGGCAGGAAAATTAGAGAGACTGAGTGAGGTCAGTGGTGAATGGAAGGCAAAAGGAGATCATTGTGACACATACATCCCACATATGCAGACGTACTGTCTTCTCTATAGTTTCCTGCATCGTACTGGCAGTACCCTTATCCCTAGAAGTATGTTCACTAGCAATTAGGAGGAGAAAGGGAAATTTTGGGTTCTTTAATCATAGAGCAAGAAAGGATCCTCCCATGAGATACTGACATGGACCTGATATAAAAAAGGAATTATGGAAAAAGAGTATTTGTAAAGGAGTTTGTTAATGGATTAAACAAAAGTCTCTCATCTCTTTCTTAATACCTGTAGCTCTCCTCTGCCAGAATTCCCAGAAAGCAAAGGCCATTTCAGACCTTTATTCATTGATGGGTCATAAAAAAACCCAGTATTTTTGAAAATCAACTTCCTAATTAAAGCTGTAATAACCATAATGAATTCTCAAAAACATAACAAGGAATATCCCTAATGCATTGGGGGGAGTCTGATGCCAGGTCCGTATTGACAGAAAAATATGATGTTACTCTGTCAGTTTTGTTACCCATGTGGCAGTGGAAAATTGTTATTAATGATCTATTCTGAAAGTGCTTTAAGCTTTTGAACTTAAAATCTTGACCTTAAATCTTTTGAATTAAAAAAAAAAAAAAACCCAAACACAAACCAAACAAAATTCAACCTTCTTTGAAAAATGTGAGCACCAAAATCAATGTAACATTTCAGTAATGCTGTAAATGTCTTAATACGTGCAGAAGTAGTATTTGCTGACTTAGCTGCAGCATCATGCTTGAAGTACACATTTACTTGTTCATTTACACTTAATTTTAAGTCCTCAACTCACTGAATTTAATTGAAATTCTTCTGTTGTGTGAATATATTCTGCATTATCTGTTTTGAGATGCAACCTTGAATTTAAACCTCTGAAATTCACATTGCTCTAGATATTCCACATAACTTAGGAATCCAGGTTTTCTCTATAGTTGACATATTTCTTCATTGCTTTGTGTCCAACAACTCTGGATTATCTACAAATGTTTTGTGTCCTTTTTTTTAACTAGCAAATGTGTGATCTCACCCAGGAACTGCTGGGATGATTTCTGATATTTCACTGTCATAAATCCCTAGGAAAACATGCCTAAAATAAATTATAGTGAAGTAGATTAAAATTATTGCCCCCCCCCCCCCCCCAAAAAAAAATAATTCTCTATTTATGGTGTGTAATTTAGGTGTGTTTCTTTAAAAATATTCCTATATTTATGCAGTTTGGCTGTGGAATTTTATGAGAAAATGATGAGAAAAAAATAAAAATCATAAGATAAATCTGGATTTTTAAAAGCTGTTTAAAATTTGGAATTTCAGATACTTGAATGTGTATGCAAGACTGAGTATTAGAATAGTTTGCATGCTTAGTTACCTTTACTGCATTAAGTTATCTTGCTGAGAACAACAGTATGTTTATAGACATGTGAGAAAAGGAATAAAAAACTTCAATTTTAATCTAGAGCAAAAAAACAACACATGAGTATAGCAATTGCATTTTTGATGTTGCACCTTAAAATTTGTATTTTTGATTACATCTTTCATTAGAATATTTCAGCATCAGTTATTGGTTAGTTATACCAGTGTAGGACCACCTATGGTCTCAGCTGATAGCTGGCATTTTCGCCATTCTCTCAGAGATAATACAGGGAACTTCAGTCATTTACTTTTCACACAGGCAGGATTTTCCCATCAGTAGCTTTACAAGGTTATCTGTTTATAATCCTTCCTCACTTCTTGAACATAATTTTGCTCTTAACGCTAATGTTGAATGTTCTTGTAAGGACTGGCTTCATCTTTTGTTACAGAGGTTTTAAGTAGGGTAATAAAATCTAGTGATGTGGTCATTGTCGTATACTAAAAGCCTATAGTCAGACAACTCCTGCCAGAACTGAAATTGGAAGCATTATCAATGATGATGTTTTGTAAGATAAGATGGGTTTAATTATGTTTTATAAGCACCAATGAGAAAGAAGTGTACTTGTTAACTACCATTTCATCCCATTTATTCACTACATTTCCTCCAGTGTACTGTATACATTTCACAGGAAGCTCTCCAAAGACAATATTTTGAAATTAATTATTGCTATGGCTTAGTCTTTTTGATTTAAAAAAAAAACAAAAACAAACAAACCCAAAAAAACCCACTGCAGACAGTCCCTGGACTTCCCAAGGGCACAGTACTGGTAGCTCCTTTGATGCAAGGGGGGGTCATAGGACAGTAAGAATGCATCTTGCACTTTTCCCTGTTTACTGACCCTATACAAAGAAGAGGATCAGTGAAACTATTGCTTAATCTGTTTGCTGGTCCATCTGAATTGTGTCCTATGAGGGTAATTCCTATGCCTCCTTGTCCACAAAGAAGAACTATTGTGTTGGGTTTGATTTTTGTGCATTGGTGATGCACTTTTTGGGTTGGTGTTTGTTTTTTTTTATTATTTTTTTTTCTTTTGCTCCTGAAAACACTAGGTCCATTAACTGTTGATTGGTGAATACCCTTGTTACAGTCTAGTCTACATTGTGGATCTTGCAACAAAAGGTCTGAAGTCATTGGGTAATATCAAGATTTTTAGCAGGGATAAAAATACACTGGGGACTAATAGTCAGCCAAAGCCTTGATTTTTCTTCTTGTAGCTTGAGAACTGGGTGAAATTTTAAATTCTATCATTGAAAATATTCCCAATGTGTTAGTTTATACAGGTTTTTCAGAAGCTGACCTTGTGTTGGCTGAGGAGTAATGGTGACAAAGTAGCAGGGACACAAAAAGAGCTCCTCTTACCTGACTTTACATGTCCTATCATCTCAGATGTCCACACCTTATACTGTCCACATCTTAGATGAACAGGGCAGTAACTGTAAATGCCATTTAATGGAAAGAAATAAACGCTTCTGAAACACTCTTAATCTGGTCAGCATTAGGATGAGGTGCCTACTTCTCTCCAATGACTAGAAAAATGCCTAGGATAACTTCCTTAGAGTTAGATGTCTATTATATAAACATCGGGACAGATAAATTCCCATTCAGAACACCTGTCATTTTACAATGATGAAAACAACACTTTGTTAATGCCAGCTGATATTTCGCATAAATAGAGGCAAATATACATACAGAACCTACATAAAATATCAGTTAAGGAGATTTTTTTTCTTCTAACTAGAAATTCTACTTAAAGATGAGTGCTTCTGAAAATCAGTTTTCAGGTTGTTTATGGGAGGTTTGATAGAGTTGAACAGATTCTGCATTTAATGACAAAATAATGTAAAGTTGTAATATTTTAATTCCAATGTATTTCATACCATTTTACCAAGTAGGTTTAGAAATGTTTTAGTGACACAGAAGTACTAGTTACGAAGTGACTGGCTGAACCAAGATCCAAGCTGTTTTTCCAGATATGTAAAATATTATAAGCTCCTCATTTTCAAACATTTATATATTGAGTTAAATGCAGTATGAGTGTAAACAAATCAGCAAAGTTTGTGTGACTTGCATCTTCTGGAAACTTAAAGCCTTGTGTCAAGTATATGCCAAGAAAATGATGTAATTAACTTTGAATTGGAAAATACATGTCAGCAGATTGTGATTTTTAAAAATCATTTAGCTTTTTCAATACCTTTCTGAGAGAAAGGAATACTTTTTATATGTAATGATTTTAAATTAGAATGTTTGAATCAAATATAACAAATCAAATTCCATGATACTATCTGATATTACAGAGGGTAGCAATAGTACTTTGCAAACAGAGACTATGAATGGAAACATGTTTTAGGAAAGCTAGTACTCTGATTAGTAATGCCATTCATGTGTAGATAATAGATGCCCAAGAGGTAGTGTTTTTAAAGCAAGTTTAGTTTAATAGATGTGTCCAGCAATTTGCAATTTCTTCAACAAATTGTTGAGTTTAATTTTGGTTCTGAGTCAATTTCCAAGAACAGCAATTTTCAAAATTTCTTCAGGGTAAGTATGAAGTTATGGTAAAGGCTCATATGTAGCAATGATTAAATGCTATTTATAATCAAGAATAATCAGAACCCCTACTGCAGGAAGAAAAGTGCGTAACTTCTCCCAGACCTTGCTGGCTGTCCAGGATAAACAGGGTATGAACCAAAGGCCATGGAGGTTATCAGAAGGATTCCGCTGTACCTTAGCTCCTTGGATTTGGCTTGGTGCACCTTGATTGATCTGAATTAGCTGTGGATTTTAGTTAAGGTTTGTTCAGTGGCAAGAGGCCTTTCTGTGTGATGAAGAAAAGAAAGCAGCAGCATTACTTCTGTGGCAGGGCCTGCTCTGCTATCCACATCACACTGAGCTACTCATTTTTCAGGAGCTATTTCCAAGCCAAGCAAGATGGTTGTAGTGTTGACACAAGCATTGGTTTTGTTGTCAGGCTGTGGCATGTGTCTGTTGGATGAATGTGGAGCCTTCTTTCTCTACTTCCTTTGGACCTTCCTTGGCCTTCTGGTTAGCAGCTGACTAGGTTCTGGGTGGGAAGAAGCGTAGGTATATAAGTCAAACCTGACACCGGTGGTTCATGTTTGATTTTGGCTTTTTTGAGTCACAGAATCATACAACAGCCCAGGTTTGAAGGTACTTCAAAAGGCCATCTGGTCCAGCGTTTTTAGTAGAATCCCAGATTGCACCACTCGATCTCTGTAGACCTGCAATACTGATCCTTACTAAAAAACACTGCTTCTGACTGTATTTTCCTACCACTTGTTGAATAGACAGACTGCTTTCTACAGCAGCATCGAGGATCCTTTCAGAGAGTAACAGGATCATAGAACGGTGATTTTCCCCATCAGAATGAGGAAGCATGGCCCTCTGAATCCTGTGGTACCCACACTGATCCAGCGCAAGTTGGCAGCATCATACAAGATTGTGTGGCCATACTGCCTTGAATCTAAGTCCTTCATGTGGTCAGTTTTGTGCCCTAGCTGATAAGCATTGTTTTTTCATCATCAGTCTCACCACGCAGACTGTTGCTGTTCTAGCACTGTGGTAATAAAACCATGCTACTTATGGCTCTGGACCTTGTGTGTAACTACTGTGGCAGTTTTAGCATACTTTAGCTAATGTATGCCTACAACATTTACAGGTCCCCTTGTCTAAGGTATCCTCAAGCATCTATTTATTTATTTTGCATGTTGCCTTTACTGCTGGTAGATACCACCTTCTAACCACTATTATTTTCATTAACAATTGCTTTAACATGTTTTAACTTCCTATAAACAGCACTAGTGGATAGAAATATTACTGTCTGATTTTATGTTGACTTTAAATACACTGAGCAGAAGTACAGAAAGTGCGTTGTCCAAGGTGACATGACACTGTAGGTCTTTGACAAACCTACATCTAGGATCCTGTTAACCTAGGAAACAGTCACTACGCATCACAGGTAAGTTTTCTGCCCAAGTGAAAGACCAGAGAAAAACTAACAGATTTGAAATCCCTTACAGTATATATATATTTCAAAGTAGATATAAATTGTAGCTAAGTATTCCTTTACAACATGTGACCTTAGAAATAGGCAATAAAATAATAGCCACAATCAGAAAGCTGTACAGGAGAAAACTGATTATTCAGCTTATGTTTGCAATAAAAGTGCAGGATTATGATACAGCAAGAGAAAGTCTATAGGGTAAATAACGGTCTCTAATTCTGTGGTTTCATATGATTAATGTGACATTCTGTTGTCTGTAATAACTATACTATGTGCTGTACATTGTTTTGGGGAATATTTGCATAGAATGTGTAACGTGCAAAAAAATATTTTGTGAAAGTAGCTTTCAGATGTTATTCAAGTCCTCTTTCTTACAAATCTTACTTTTGTATGATGTTCTAGATTGCGTAAGAATAAATTTCTTCACTTTTGAGAGTATAGTGTATCATCATACAACCAAAATATTTCTGAAAAATGGATTACAGAATAATAACCAAAAAAGTAAAACTTTTTTGTAGTGACTAAAATATTAATAAGAAAGGTGCATGTAGTGCCTTAAGTTGCAAATTGAACAATTATTGTTGATTATGAAAAATATCAGGTTTTATCAGTATTTTTTACATAGGAATCATTGTGAAACAGTTATGTCTGCTAAACAGAAAGATCCCTAAATCATTAATATAATTAAAAATATTCCACAACAAACCTGTATGGGAACAGAAAGTAAAAGCTGGTACTCTCTGACGGAGAATAAGTTTCTGTTAACATTAAATATAGGTTTACTTTAATGTTTTTATCATTAATGAAGAGAATATAAAAAATATTTTTTTTATGCAGTCTAGGCTATTGAATGAAAAATGTACATGCTTAGGGATCATACTCACCCCCTCCCTCAACACCGATAAAACACCTAACGTTTTTATAGAGTTAGTGTGATTTTCAGTCAGATGTGCTTCCTGATAATAATTTGCATGTAGCTATGCACTTTCTCACTTGGTTGGTTTGAAGGTTTCTAGCATGGATCTTGTTTCTATATGGCCTGACAATAAATTGGTTTAAGGAAGGAAAGGGGTATCTGATCTCATTGGTAAAAGCTTGTTAGTTTTATTAACAGCTGAGTACTTCAGCTGCTTCGGATGAATGCAGCCTTAATTCTTGGGCCATTTTGCTGAAATGAATAGGCTTTACTCCTGAAAGAAGATGACAAATATGTTAGAAGGCAGAGCTTAATTTTGCCCGATAAGATGAAAATATATAATTTGTTTTACACTTATTACTCTAATTTTCCAAATGTTTTGTGACATAGCAATAAACCATACATCTTTTAAGAGGTTTTACTGGTCCGGATATGTGCTTTGCATGTATATTTGAGCAATTAGCTGCTGGCAGTGGGCAGTAAAATGGCTATTACATACTCCCCTTTCCATATGGGAATGAATTTCAGAATTAAATTTAGCTTATTGCAGAGGAAATGCGCTCATCCACCAGCAGAAGAGTGTCATCGGTACCAATGACCGCCTGCCTCTCAGGAGAGCCAGGGCAGTGGTGGTGCTGGCACCAGTCCTGGCAGGTGCTGCTGTGGTGGCCAGCAGCAACATCTGGGAAGCACAGAAACACTGGCCAGGAGGAAAAGGGTGGTCGAGACAACACAGAAACAGTATTTATTCCCTTTAAAGAAGAGAGGAGTGGGGAGAGAAAGGGGGAGAGCACATGCTTAGAATGTGGGTGGTTTTTTTAATTATTATTTCTCTTCTGTCATCACATGTGAGAAGAGCTAAAACATACTCGACCCCAAAGAGAAAGAAGAATAGAGTCCATTTCGTTGACACTAATCTATGAAGGGACTAGAAAATGGACTTTGAAGACAGAGAGCAAATCTGTTGGTGCATCTGGATCCAGCCTCTGGTATTATACAGGTCTCTAGTTCAGTGACACTTACGAAAACCCATTCACTTACCTTAATATTGAGTTAGCCTACACTGTGTAAGTCTTGGCCTTCAAAAGCTTTTATGCCTTTTTCTGAAGCTACTCCACCCTGGTTTGACAAAAACAGAATGCCCCCAATTTACGCCAGTAACTCCTAAAAAACTTCCCTCCATCAGGAGTCCTTAAGCCACTAACCTTAGCTGCTGCTCCTATATAATTCAAGAAATTGCATTGGTGTAAATCCCCCATCTTTTTTCTTGGAGGAATGCATTTCGGATAGGAAAATACCTGTGTTTGATGTTACAATGATAGTACAATATTTGATACAGTTCTGCTGTTTTAAGCTACTTCCACAGAAACTCTGCATTGAAAAAAGCCCATGTAACAGTAATGAAGTTGAGATAAAGCACATCAGAAATTATGTGCAGCTCCAGTGATGGGGTAACCATCACTTAGTAGCCTTGCATAATAAACTTGATAGTGGTGTTACTTTTTTAAATTATGGATTGAGCAGTTGTGATGACAGTACTGACAATGTTTGTCAACAGAAATCCTGCTTTGATACATCCAGCCAGACATAAGGCTGAATGGCTCACTGGATTAGAGATGGGATAAAGAACAGTAAGCTTTGCATTCCTGATTCAGCAGCATTGCATTATAATTACCTATTAATCGGTATCCTAGAATTTGGTGTTGGAATAATTTGAGGTCAAAGCTATTTTGTGTAAGCAAATATTCCTATCATAACTCCTAAGTTTCTCAGACAGCTGAGATCATTAAATCATGGAAATGTAAAGCTTGAATTGACTTGAAGAGATCATCTAATTCATCACCTATACTGAAAGCAGGATCAAGTACATCCATATGTGACAGATGCTGGTGTATCTTCTGCTCTTAAAGTGAGAAAGCTTTTCTTGAGATCAGGCATAAATCTTTTTTTTTTCTGCAAACTAAGATAATCTCTTCTTATCTGTCATGGCCACAAGGAACAATTGATCGTCCTATTTTCTATGTCAGTGTCTGCCTGCTCTATTTAAATGCCTCTCCCCTTGCTGCTGCCACTTCCTCTCAGCTGCACCTCGTGGGGTCCTTTCAGCTTTCTTTCATTAAAATTGCATGGTTTGGTCTTTTTGGATCATCTTATTTTCATTTGGGGTCTCCAATTTGTCTAGACTAACTTGCCCCAAAACACTGACATTTCTCTTGAAAAGGTCCACTAGTGCTAAGTAGAAGAAAGTAAATAGTCCCAGTGTCTCATATAAAATATTTGTTTGTCAACAAATCCAAATTGGTACTGCTTTTTTTCTGCAGCAGTGTCATGTACACTTAGTGATGACTTACATAGATTTAGGGATCCATTACAAATGCCCAGACTCTATCATACTGCTGAGTTGCCAGGCTGTTGTCATTTTGTTATTACATTTGACCCCTCGTTTTTAAGTATTATGCATAGAACTATGTCAGTAGATCTGTTTGGCTTGCCAGGTTCACACGGTATTCTGGTCACCTGCACAATTATTTAGAGGCTTCCCCAGAGTCATGCCATGCCCTGTGAGTGCTGTAAGCACAGTCTCTTCTGTACTGCTCTGTAGATGCTGGATGAAGCTGGATCCAGGACCATCTTGTGTAGGGTTACGGTTCCCCGTTGTCCCACAAGTCATTAAAGAAACATCAGCAGCATCTTGTGTGTTGTTTTTCAACAGTTTTTGCATCATCTGGGGCTCAACTCATGCCACATGTAGATGTTAGGTCTGTTTGAGATGCCCTGTGTTTCTGCCTGGCTTCCAGCGATTAGGTCTCGTGGTCTAGCAGGGTGTGGTGCTCTCAGAAGGCCTGTGTCTTATCCATAAGCCTTGTGTCAGGAGATTACATGTGCCTGGATACCTCTCTCATTCCTCATGGCTTTTCAGATGTTACCGTACAGTATTGCCTTATTCTTCCTTTTGCCTGTGAACCTATTTCAAAACCAAATCTTCGGTATGACCAGACTTCTGATTTCTCACAGTGGCAAAATATACATAAATATGTAAAACTTTCCTGCAGGCTCTTTTTACTGCATTTCTTCAGACCTAGCTGTAGTCTTTCATGTTGACCTTAGGAGATTTAGCATCTTTTCTTATTTCCCTTAGAAGTGGACAGAGAAAGAATCCTCTGCTCAAGGTTTATTTTCTTATGCCTTTTATTAAGATCCATCAGTAAGTGTAGAGGAATGGCGGCAGTGGGTTGATCAGCATTGCTAACACGCAGCTGTGGCCTTGCCTCAGAGGCGGTGGGTTGATTGACATGGATGATGTGCAGCTGTAGCTCGTCCCGCTAAGTGATTAAATAGCCCTGAGGATGGTGGGAGAGGGGTTGGATGGAGGAGGAGTAGTGTGGTCTGACCTCTGGAGGAAGGAGATACAGCACAGACAGCAGAATCTGACCAGTGGTAAAGCACTGTTGCATCTTCCTGGTTTGTTTGTGCTGCAACAAGTAAAGATCTTCCAAAGATATTATTACATTAATTTGTTAGATCACTTTAATTAAAAATAAAAATGATTTGGTCTAGCAATTAGAAATATACTTTTTTATCTCCTTAGCGAAGTAAAGGAAAATCATTGTTTCCAAAACATGACAGTAACCTAAATGGCATATTGTTAGACTGCAGTGTCAACAGGTACGGGCATGTCATACATAAGTAAAAGACTGGAATCATTGATACATAAATTTGTATTTTTCCAATTCTTTTTTCTTACCTATACAAAGGATCAAGTGCTCTCAGAAGACATCCTGTCAAACTACACACAAACCCTGTGTAAAGACAGTCAGCAGAGTTGATAAGGATAATTTTAGAAATGAAGCTGAGTGGCTCAGTTTTTGCTATGAAAGAGATGTGTAACTTCAATAAATGAGAACATTTATATCTGGCTTGCGGGAAGAATCAGGTGGTTTAGTTGAGGGAGTTGTTGCTGATCTTACAGTTTCATTTTTCAATATAAATTGAAACATTTCCAGTAATGACATGTATGTTGATATTAAACCTTTCACTGAAGATAGTAATCATATTGATATAAACACATTGCACAAGGATAGTAACACTTGAAAGTAGCATGTTTTATGTTAATCCAAAATTGATAGCTAGAAATAAGTTAAAAACCCTTCTTGGGTATAATTTTTCAACATTATTTGAAATAATGGGGCTTGTTTGAACCTTTTTTATCAGTATGGCTGCAGAATATATGCATTCATTTTAGTTCTCTTTGAAGATGATTGCCACAGGAAATTAGTCTTTATTATTGCGTTGGCCTTATGCAGCAGAATAAAGCTAGAGAAAACAAAGTTCAAAAAAGACAAAAAGTACTTTGCCTACTACGTGTTTGTTTTTTTTTTTTTTAATGGAAGCCATTGGTTAAATTACTTCCCTCTCACTTAGTAGTGTTTCTAAATTATGTTTGGGATTAAATGAAATAGCTATAGATTGAATAGATACTGCTGAGACTCAGAAGTTGGGTATGGATTCTTTTAAACATTTAAGTGAACTCCTATTATTGAACCTGAGAAATATTTGTCAAACACTAGGATTTGGCATCTGCATAAAGAAAATTTTATCTTCCCAAGTTGTTTTATTTTACATTCAAGAGTTAAACCTCCATGTAAATATGAAAAAAAAAAAAGGAAGAAGCTTGTTTGTTCTTCAGTACATTTTAAGCAGGCTGAATTTTGTGTGCAGTATCTTTATTATTTCTGCTGAAAATAAAAGGTTAAAAATATTTTAAAGGCCCTGTAAAACACATGCAAACAAACACATTAGATTATTGTAAATTAGCAAGTTCTGAGGACTCCACAATGTGCCAGGGAAGCCTTTATGAAAAAAAGAGGGAGACCAGATGTAGTTCAAAGGTCAACTTCTAGCTGCCTTGGCAGGCTCCAGTCCTGATTTGAACTCTGTGAGCTGCAGTGGAAAAGTGTGATTTATGACTAATGAAAATGGTTTAATGCAACTGTACCCCAAGGTATCCAACAATCATTTTTTTTGTGGAGATACTGGAGTGCAGTCAGATAGCTGCTGTTGGTGGCAGGGTAGAGAGCCTCTGGCATGCATCTTGTCCTGACTGAGAACTAAGCAGCCTCACAAGCTGTCTTCAAGTTGCTGGGTCCATTCTCACCCCCTGCCATTTACTTTGACTTGTGTTATTTATTCGTTTATTTCCAGTAGTTGGCAAAACCCTTGCAAAGTATATGAAGCTGTGTATGGGTGAGGAAAAAAGTAACTTCATGTGATGCATCCTAAAAAACCCCACTATATCATGCCCTTATAGACTCTTCACTCTGGTTCTAGTGCTGAAGTGAATGTTCAGTTTTACAAAGAAAATAAAACATCTTTTTATAGCAAAAGTCATTATGCATTTTAGGTATGGATACCTCAGCTATACATCCTTCATGTGAGATTATGCCATAGAGATTATGTTTTAGCAAAGATATTTCAATAGTAGTCTTCTTTCTGGTGTTTTGCTATTGGTTTAGGTTTCAGATGAAAGTTAGAAAATTAAGCTTCTCTTTGCCATAACAGGAACATATTGTGATAAATCTTTAACATACTAGCCTCTGGCAGGTAATGTAGTTGCCTGGAGGAAATTTTAAAAGCTTTTTAAAGTGCAGTGTTATGAGTAGATGGTTTGCAGTATCCCAGTTTCCCTTTGAAGACTGACTCAGAAATTACAATGTTCGGTCATTATGCACAGGAATATATGCTAGTTTACCTCTAAAGCAAATGAGGTTACATAAAACGAGTTAAGCAAAAAATTCAGACAGACAACTAGGAACTTTGTAGAAGTGTTTGGAACAGAGAGGAAACCCAAGAAGAATAGAGTGATCTTCTCATAATACAAACTCCATTAGTCTGAAACTGTTTTGTGCAGTGAGTTGCAAATGATAGTGTCAAAAATTTCATTAGGTTTACAATTTTAATACCATTACCTGTACATTGAAAATTACAGGTTGCTGAATGTGACCTCCTTGCCCATGGGGTGAGGATGTTTTGTGAACAGCTATTATCTGGATTATCCAAAGCAACAATTTTCAGCTAATGACAAACTCCAGCCACCAGCTAAGAGAGGAACACAGCAAGATGTGGAAGGGCTTGCAGGAAAATGAGTTAGGCAACATGGTGATGTAGGGCAGGGAAGAGACTGGGGTATTCAGTTCCTTACTTGTGCTGGATCTGTGCTGGCAAGACTTATCTCGGGGACAGCATCTGCAGAGGAAGGCAGCTGGCATGCTGGAGGGCAGGGCACTGTTTGGCGGGGTTGCAGCAGGCCATGGGCATGGATCCACAGGGATCTCATGCAGTAAAACACAGAGCTGTGCAACTGAATCAGCTTAACCCTGTGCAGTAATACACGCAGGACCAACCACTGCATTGCAGTTCAGCAGAAGAAGGACCTGGGGTCCAGGCTGATAACAACCTGCAAGTAAATCTGCAGTGGGCCTTTGCAAGCTCCTGCTGGGCTCCAGTAGGAGGTGGATAGCGTGCTGGTGACAGGGACCAGGGATGGGCTGATCCTTCAGCTTGACGCCAGTCACACAGCATCTGGGAAACAAATCCAGTTTGGGCCCTATGGTAAGGAGTGCTGGCAGGCTGGACGCTGTCCACTGGGGGGCCATCGAGACTGATGGGAGGCTGGAGGATGGTGTGCAAGGAGGAGCAGAGAGAAACGGTTTGTTCAGCCTGGATGAAAAATTGCCGAGGGCGGTCTAACTGCAGTTTGCCACTACCTGTAGGACATTAGAGGGAAAATTAAGGTAGAGTCTTTCAAAAGTACACAATGGAAGGACGACAAGCGCCTTGCACAAACTGCAGTACAAACTATTTCAGTTGAGTACAAGGAATAACAATAATTAAAGCAAAAGTGGTTTATCATAAGAAAAAGCTGCCAAGAGAGGTGGTAAAATCAACTTCAATGTCTTCCTTGGAGATTTTCAAAGGTCTGCTGACTTGAAGCCCTGAGCAATCTGATCCAGTTTTGCTGATAGCCTTGAGCAGAAGCATGGACTATTCACTTCCACAGGTCCCTCCCAACCTCAGCTGCTCTGTGATTCTTTGAAGGCAGCTAGCAGGAAGCCCCTAGAAAAATTGTAGTTGAAAATACAAAGGGGATTTACTCTCACTTTCTTTAACCTATCTAGTGAGGACAGAAAAAGATTTATTACATCAAGGAACAGAAAGTGCAGATCATAGTAAAATCAATAAATTATAAAAGAACAAACTGTTAAGGCTTATGAGTCAGATCTCATTGCAAATAAATCTAAAAGAAAAACATTTATAAGCATTGTCAGTTCCCCCTAGAAATGGTATTTGATGGAGAAGCACAAACCATCTCAATACTTGTGAGACCTAGGAAGTAGTTCCTTTAAGTAAGCTTTTACTTCAGTGGCCTAAGACCCTGGAAAAAAAATCCCTCAGAAAGTGGAAACTCTGTCAAATTACCAAATTGGTGTAAATGAAGTAGCACAAATATGAAGGGTGACAAAACTGGGAAGTCCAAGATACAGAATTATGCATGGCATAAAAAAAGGACATAAAATGAAACAAGTCATTTTATAAACACTTTAATAATAAGAGCAAGAAAAAAAAAAGTTGTTACACTATCAAACAGGGAAGGAAAGAAATTGAAAAACGGTACTAAACATGCAAATTGTTTGAATATTTTTTTCAGTTTTCCTTCACTGGAGCTACTATGTTCAGTTAACACAACTAGTAAGCGTAAGAAAGGGCTAAGATGTCAAATTGGAATGATAAAAGAGCTTCTGAAAGAGCACATAGAGAAATTAGATATTTTTAAATGAGCTGGGTTTAATGAAGCTTATTGTATAGTATTTAAGTAACTAGATGAAGCATTCTCAAGATCCATTAGCAGTTCTTGGTTGTGGAGAATAGATAAGTTTCAGAAAACTCAAAAAGAGCTGATTCAGTGCCTGCCTTTATAAAAGAGAGGAAGGAAGAGCTGGGGAATTATAGACCCATCAGCATGATTTAAATTTCATAAAAAAGATAATAATACTGGAACAAATAATCAAATCAAATGAACTGTAAGCACCTGCAGAATAGTGGGGAGATGAGTAACAGCCAAAATTAATTTATCAAGGAAAAATTGTATAATACCAGTCCTTTTGTGACAGAAGAACTGTTCTTGAGAAAAGGATGAACCAGATGTCATCTGTCTTGACAAATAGATCTTCTTACATTATCTCACATGACATTTTCATAAGAAAGCATTAAAAAAACAAGAGATTACACTACTGTTATGAGTGTGTAATTAGTAGGGAGACTATGCAAAGTGTATCGTTCCCTGTCAAGCTGATGTGTGTTCTGTAGGAATCTGTCCTCAATCTTGTACTATTGCATGTTTTTAGTAATGACATGGACAATGGAATAAAGACTAGTCTAGTTAAAATTGCACCAAAATGGGTGGGAGGGGAGGATGAGCTGAATCAGCATGCAGGGTGAAAATTCAAAAATTGGTTAGTTAAAAAAACACCAAACACAGTTCTGTGGTGACAAAGGCAAATTCTTATTTTAGGTGACAAAAAAATCCCGATACAAATACAAGGAGAAGCATGTTTAGAACTGAACCTTCTATAACCTCAATTTGCCCTTTATTGGTGTGGTTATTGTAGACTCTTTATTGTTTATATTTTTATTAACATTGCCTCAATTTTTCCTTTTCTACACAGATAATTTTTTTGCATTTATTTTTTTCTAATTCATGCTATAGCCATCTTTACCATACATTAACAAAGTGTATTTCCAAGAGATATCTTGCATAAAATACAAAAGGCAGAGTAAAAATTACGTATTAAGTTCATCTAGACTGAAAAAGGTGCACCAAATACTGATAAAATTCATTGGTGCGCTTAAATTTTATTGAAGCTAAGCTAACCTTACTCTGAGATGACTAAAGTAAGAAAACTTTGGAACTAAGAATTCTGTAATGTCTGCTCAAAATATAAAGGACCTAATGATAACTTAGGAAAGAGGCATTATCCCCAGTTCACATTGGTTAGTTAAATACCATTGTGTTCTTCAAGAGAACAAAGGCAGGGAAGTTCCAAAATGCTTTATTTCAGTCAAAGCATTTGTGCTCCAGAATCGAAGCTTGAGGGCGGAAGAAAACAAGCTGAGTGAAGACACTCACATCTTCCTTTTCTGTTCCAGAACATGTATATGCACTGATAGTGTGACATTTTTAAAGCTTTGAGCAGGATATGCAGAGGACCAGGAAGGGAAACAAGCAGATCACTGCTGAAGTAAAGAAGAATTTTGCCATATTAGTGCATTCAGGTTAGACTCTGGAGCCTGGATTTATCTGAACTAATTTTACACATCTGGGTATCACACCTCATTTAAGTTAGGCTGGGTCACTGTGACTGGAATTACTTAAAGCACTGGACCTCAGCTACTTCACCTAGCTAAGATCCTGTTCTTAATACAGCAACTCTTCAGGCGGCAGTGATCTTATATTTTGTATTGCATACTTTGTATTGCAGATTATTTATTTCACTGCATCATATTGCATACAAAATAATGTGACTTTCAGGTCAATCTGAGATGAGGTTTCAAAGATACAGCATAGGAAGCAGACAAAACCCACACAAATACATAGAAGTAATAGTAATCCTCTACAGTAACAATCATTACTGATTCCTTTGGAGTTTGTTTTAATAAGATTAATCATGAGGTACTCATCCGGGATTAATGTGGATGAAGTATTTAAAGGATTTCAGTGTTAATTGACCATTATTTTTAAAGGTTCCTACATTAATTTTGAACTTGGGAGCATCACACACTGAAGAGGACTTTTATTCTAAGGTAGCTGCAGAGCTTCAGAAGTGTGTTTGTATAAGCATATGATTTGGGTCTGGGGTTGGTTCTGCATCCTTATGGCACAAACTGAAAACTGCATGGAGCATATTTTGTCATTTGTTTTTGAACTTCACTGGAGTTGCTGAATCGAGTTATGTAGATCTGTTTAAGTCAGTGAGTACCTATGCATAAAAAGATGGTATGAAGCAGGAATGAAGCATTTACAGATAAATTGCCTAAATTTTGGGTAAATTATCAACCACTGGCTTTTGAATGTTGCTTTGGTTTTAGTAACTTTATTTTGAAACTAAGCTGCATAACGTCAGTATAGATTTTTGAACCCTTAAAATTGTGCTTTTGATTCAGGACCACTCTCATACTGAGCACCTGTCAATGGACAGTAGATTCAAATCACCCAAAATCAAAAGGAAAAATGGTGGTAGTAGCTACAAGTGGTTATCTTTATGGTTGTAAACTAGTTTCCTATCTACATCCTTGTTTTTATTATCTCATTCTTATATCTTTCTGAAACAATCACCATTTGGACTGCCCCAATTTATTAGGTCTCCTTGAAAATATGTTTTCAGTTTCTGTTTTGGAAAATATTCAGTGAAATTTGAGGTCTTCCTGTAAAGTGGCACCTTTGACTCTGAGGTTATCATTCATCTTCTGTCTTTTACAGTCTCTACTGAATTAGGAAATGTATGCTTTTGTTATGAATGCAGTCCATTTTTGTAGGAATAGCTAAAGGTAGAGCTGCACTGTGCACCAGAAAACAGAACAGAGGTTGCTAACCTTAGTCGGATTTGCATCTACCATGTGTCACATTGCAGTACTCTACAGAGACACTAGCTGGTGTCCCAAAATGCATATTAACTGTAAACAGTTAAACCAGCTACCCTTTCTAACAGAGGTATTGAAAGAGAAATGACTTTTCCTGAGCTGATGTTGGAAAGGGAGAAAAAATGGAAAACAAACAAACAAAAAAGTTAAACCCCAAAATTCATTCCTGGCAAGCGATTAGGGGATTGCTGGAGGGTGCTAGAGAAGCAAACAGAAGAGGTTATCAACCATGTTGCCCAGAAGCCGGAAAGGTTATGTTTTATCTCCTCCAATATCTGAAAGGAGGTCTGCAGTTTGTGTGTGAGCGAGAGTATGTTCGGTATTCTATGTTTTGGGGCTGAGTTAACAGCATCTTGCTTTTGTAAGTGAAAAAGTTGGAAAGCAGACTAAAACCATAAAGCATTATCATTGTTTTGTCTTAAAGCCTCTTGGTTTTAATCATATCCTTTGTGATTGAAAACTGAGAAGAAACAAGCAAAATTTAGTGCTTGCAAAAATGAATATCCCACTTGCTCGAGTTCTTCTCAGTTGTCAAAGTCCACAGGCAGAGCAGACTGAGCTGTCCATTTAAACAATAAATACAGATCTAGTTCAAGGTGACTAACTCAAGTTTAGAAATTTTAGACAAATAATTCAGGTCAGATATGGTATGAAAAAGAAATTTTCTTATCTTACATCACTGGAGTGTGAAATATTATTTAGGAAAGCAGAAAGCATGATTCATAGTTTTGCAGACTCCCTACTTCAGTCATTTTGCTAAACTCCTCTACTGTAACATGGAGCAGTAAACGTTTCTGGGTAGACTTTATGAAGAAATGAAGCGTTAAATTGCATTATGTTTTGTATTATCTCTGTCTGCCACTAAACAATGCAGCATCAAATTGAGCTCATATGTACAACAGCTCTTACTAGAAAAAAAAAATCAGTTCTGATAAACTCGTTCTGTAAATAGCAAGTTTTGTCCCTCATGCAACCTCAAGTTGTTTTTCTCTGCACTCTTTGAGGGTGTAGCACAGGACTGTGAGCCCAAGTTCATCAGTTTTTGAGGTCTGCAAAGATGTTTCATTTAGTCCATCAAAACAGTCACGTCCAGTTCCTGAGAGCTGCCTGAGGTGGGGAGGGAGGACGCTGTGGTCCAGCTGAATCGTGCCGACTGTGGCACCCCGCTGGATGCCCTCTTACATATGGGCCCCTTAGTAGCCTGTATAAGCTGTGGGTAGCACACAGTATAGGCATCAGTGCCAAAAGCTCCCGTACTGCAGGTCTGGGCAGCCTTGGTCATGTGTCAGGAAAAGGGCCATAACCCACGGTTCTCAGCTGCTGCTAAGAAGATACGTGGCTCTGAAAGTCAAACCAGCTGAACTGAAAGTAAGGATTTAAAATGCATAAGCTGGGGAATGCTAAGTCGCTATCTGGATATTTTGGTAAATTAAGTGGTCTTTCTTCACAAGAAACTGGTCTACATCTTTGTGGTCACACACACACATGTATTTAATAGGTATTAAAGATACACCCTTTTCACGTGCCATCTGAAAAAAAGAAAATTGTTGTTGAAAAGAAATGGTATAAATTATCAGACTGTTCAATGGTTTCTCGAAGTCCCTGCAAAGGTCAGAGCAATCTTAAAGCAATTGTTTGGAGTTATTCCTTTATCTGCCTCTGAGCAGGTCAGTCTCTTCTGGAGTTACACTACAGTGGTCATACTGGTGGTAGTAAAACTTGAAGAAGATCAGGACATACTCTAGGCAAATAAATACATAGGAGGATCTGGAATTAAATACCTGACTGTGATATACTGTTTAATATACACTCTGTTCAAGTCTCAAGTTAGAGCTGACCAATTCCAGTCATCACAGAGTTCATTATTCTTCATTACCAGCCATTTAAAGATCATTACAGTGTAAGTAAAAAGCACTTCTGGAAACAAAGAGGGATGACTGAAACTTAAAATGGTAAGCACCCTGAGGTTTTTATGTTCCCGTGCTGTGTGCCACTTTTTAGTGGCCCTTGTGGCACTTTTTCTTCCATTAAACAAATCACTTCTCAAAATTTCCTGCAGCTTTGAAGGAAGTCTTCCTTCTCAGCTGTCTTTTTTTGCTGTGCACTTCATTTCCACAACTTCTTTATGCATGTTTTAGAAACTTCTCTGCTTTAACTATAAGGACTTTGAAGCTGATTTACTACTTTTATTGTCTGCAGATCAAAAATTCTTAGTAAAGAAGACTATCAGAGCAAAGAGATTGCCCAGTCATTGTACAGATACTATTAAAAATTAAATAAAGGATTTTAGAAGTAAAAACTTTGTAGCAAAATCGTTCCCCAGAAGCTGCAATACTTTTGTAAAAAAACCTCTACTGATGTGAAACAGTTTAACTACAAAACAGCTGTGTGCTCTGATGGCTGAAGAAATTCCCATTTTAGTGTAATGGCTCATAGTGTTGAAAAACTCTACTAAAGATGATGAAAAAAAAGAACAGTAAATGTTTTTTATTATAAAATATGATTAACTTTTCACATGATTGGGCCATATGAAAGAGATGGAAGAGGAAAAGGTAATTTAAAAAATAATTAAAATTGATATTTGCAAAAGGTTTATTACCTTGATTTTTAATAAGGTTTTCTGCTAGCTGCTTTACTCCCTGCTGCTCCAGATTTTTCTGCTAGAAATCAATCATAGATTTTAACAGTAATTCGCCTGTCACCAGGAATTTTAATTGTCAGTGTGATCATTTATTAAAAAACAAAGGTTGATCTGCCCTCTGCTATGCGGCATGTATTTCCATAGATTCAAATCAAAGCAATTGTACAAGCATGGTTTATACAATAGAAGTAATACCGCAGGAAGAAAAGCTGCTGTGTATAAGCAATTCTATAGTGCTAATAATGTTGAAGGTGT
Source organism: Falco naumanni (assembly GCF_017639655.2). Lineage (NCBI taxonomy): Eukaryota > Metazoa > Chordata > Aves > Falconiformes > Falconidae > Falco > Falco naumanni. Next base: position 55,652,811 of record NC_054055.1, read on the forward strand.
GGATGCCACTGAGGCGTTTAGTACTGTGGGCTATGTTATACACTAACTTGGAAGAACTTCTTTTGTATCACTAGGGGTATTTGAAAAGTCTTTTCACCAGAGGATTCTGTGCATTAAGAAAAAGGGACTTTTAAAGAAATTGCCATTTATCCCAACTCTGCTCCAGGCAGCAATGGAGCAGGAGCTGCCCTCCTGGAGTAATAGATGCATGGCTTTTGAAACTGAAAACAATGATCCTGTCTAAGAGGCCGCATGGTTAAATTTACATAGATCCTCATTGATAAAGGCTGGAAATAAATTATTTTTTCAGCAAGGGGAAAAAAAAAAAGATGACCCATAATTAATAGTAAATTGATATCTATCTATCTATCGGGAATTACAGCTTGTTATCGTGTTCTTCAACCATGGGAAAATGCTGTTTATGAATTAATATTTAAAATATAATTTTGTTAGTAAACCTACATGCATAAAGAAACATGAGCTCTTGATTATTGGCAACATGGGCTATTCTCCTCCTTAACTTTTTTTAGGCACCTGTTTGAAGCACTGGAGCTAGAAGGGTAGTTGGCTACAAGCGCTTTACAATTAGAGGAGAGTGTTAAGACTTCAGTTGCTCCGAGGAAGAGTGTGTACATTCTTCTTCATTGTCTCTAGAGTGAACTTTAGGGCATCAAGCTTCAAAATTAGATATCTCAGATAAATGTTGGAATTGTAGCCACATTTGGGGCACTGGACTCTGTGGCCCTGTATTGAAACTTAGTCTTCTCTGACTTCTCTCTCTTAGCCTTCTTCTCTACCTCTTCTAAGTTTTCTTTCATGACAAGATGCAAGGAACAAGAAAGAGAGAATACAAGAGGTATATATGTGAAATCTTGTTTACTGATCTCAAGACTATATATATTTATACACAATGATGACTTATTGAAAAATATGCAAGAGTTTTGAGTGCAGTGTCACCTCGCTCCCATATGAATGGAAACTGCAGCACGTACATCCAGTCATCTAAAGACTGAGATTGACTGTGAAACTTGATGGTCTATGTAGGTTGCTGGGTCCCCTTTCACGTTTGCCTTACGACAACCTTACACTGGTCTGATTCTGTTTAATCACATGGAATTTGACTGCAGTGAAACTGCAGCAGCACAGGTATGATCTAACACAGCCCATTTAAATCATACAAGGGTACTTATTAAAACAGATCACTTTGTATTAAACATGCAAATAAACAGGCATCATCGTTTAGTAACCAACAATAACTTACTTTTCAGCATAATTGTCTGCACCTGCAGTGGCTGTAGGTTTCTCTGGAAAGGGCTTTCTTGGACTTGATAGAGTCCTTCCTATAAGCCCAAAATCTGCACTGCTATGGGAGGAGGATATTGGATGGAAAGGATGAAAGCACTCCTGACAAGTTCTCGGAAATGTGTGTGGTGCCAGTGACAAATAACCTAGCCCAGAATTCTTTGCGTGTCTGCTTTGTAATATCTGGAAGTACGAAATTATGGGGACAATGTGATGTTAAAGCAGAGATCTCTTTCAGATATTCTAGGTATGGGAGAAGGCAAAGCTGCAGCCATGCCGACAGCTAGCATTCAAAGTCTTTCAGCAGGCTGATTACGAAGAAGTTCTACCAGGAACTTGTTTCAGAGGCTTGCTTTCATCAGAGATCTCCCACCTCTAGCAGGGGAAACTACCTAGATGCTAAAATATAACTGTTGTATGAAATAGAATAAAACTCATTCCCGTGTCCTGCATTTACCAGGTTTTGGCTAGCAGGATATTTAAACTTGGGAGTTTAAAACATCCCTCCAATAGAGATTTATGTTAGACTGGCAACAGTGATACCCAAATAAAAAAATACTACTGTGCAGCATGTTGTCTGGAGTCTGCAGACTGCACAATGAGTTCAAAGAGCCAAAACTGTATCTTCTCTGGACACTAACCAGCTTTACATTTCCATCTCTGTTGGTGGGCACTCTATTCTGTTGTTCTTTTTTATTCTTTTATGTTTCATTAAGGTTTTCTTGCAATATTTACTGAGGCCAGGTTCCCACACACTTGGGTGACTGCCAAAAGCTCAGAATTCCACTTAGCACAAAAAATTAATCTAGTTCTGATCAAGAAAAACACTTTATTAGTGGAAGTGATAGTTGGATAAATTTTAAAAGGTAGCCTTTATTAAACCCTCTCCTTTTCAAAGGCTGGTTTTAAATTAAAAACAAAGGTTTATGTAATCTATTTTATTATTTGTATGGAACATCGCTTCAGTTAAAATTAAAAGGAAATGCTATTAAACTAAGCAGTAGTCTAAGTCATTTTTATATGACTCCTAGCTCTTAATAAAAACATAGCTGTTTGTGTAACTCAGTATAACGCTGGATAGCAATAAAATGTCTTCCTCATTACAGTCAATACCTATGAATAGCAAAGACCTGCAGCGTGCCACGGCCTTTCTCAACAGGCAACCTCACTTGGTGGTAAGGAAAATTGCTATCATCTTGTCTGAAACCATTTTAGCATCACCCTGAGCTTAATAGAGCAGTCTTTCATTGCCTGTTAACAAGCTGAGCTATTGCCAGAAAGTGTTTAAACTGACAAATGTTGTCAACACTCTTTCCTTGCAAAGATTATTTTTTTTTGCTGTGTTTAGTGTGTTAACATTAGTTTGAATTCTGTCAAAATATATGTTGAATATTTTATCTAACAAACCAATCAGTCCATTCGTTAGTTCAGAGTACAGAAAGTCTCTAAGTAACAATAGCCATATACCAGTTTGCAGGTGGTAGAGTCAGAGCCTGTATGCTGACAGTTAATTTAGTCATGATTTCAGGTATGTTAAAATGTGAAGCAGATGCAGACATTAAGGGATGTATTGTGTAGCCCAACCTTTTGCTCAGTAGTCAGTCGTTATTCCTATGCAATACACAAGACAGTGCTGTAATTGCGACAACCCACATATATCAAATGTGATGGAATGACAGTTGTCTCATAAAGGCCAGATGTGCTGACATTCTACCAGCATTTATAGTCATATATGTACTTGCAGCTGCATATGATGCATACTGATAGTAGCATGCATAAAATAGGACAAATGAAGGTACACAATGTTTATGGAGGTTTTGTGTAAAGAAATTCAAGGGAAGAATATTCCATTGCTCTGTGTCCTGGGAAGCAAAAGATGAAACCTAAAACTGTCCAAATTTGGTAAAAGGAGAATAACAAAACATGGAGGCTTTGGGGGAACATACACCAATTTTATGATTTCAGCAGTTGGGTGTACGACAAAGATGCATTATTTGTCCTGCAACAACTTTCAAATTACACAAATGGTCAAGCTGGCTTTGACCATCTTCCCTCCATTTTTGTAAAGCTTTCACCGGCAGTTAGAGACAGGAATCGGCAAGAAGATGCGCTGAAAGGGGGGGTAGGCTGGTGTGCGCTGCTGTAGGTAGCTTCCTTCCTGCTTTATTTTATTGCAACCTCAATTCCATAATTTATCACAAGGTAACCGCCCTTCATCCCTCATGGCACAAAGCTATGCTGTAATATCATACTTACCCAGCTGCCGACTTTGCTGAGCGCACTTCAGGTAGAGCTGGTGGATGATACGTATTATTTTTTGAGTATTGTAGAACTAGTACTGGTTTTGCTTGTAAGCCTTACAGTTAGGATTTTACTTTTCAGTAAGTCAGATAAAAGGAAGCCATAGTTTTTATTTTATACGTGATATACTCATTTTATTTTCTGCACCTCACCAGAAGCCTGTAGCTTCACCAGATTTCCTAGACTGTAAAGTGGAGGTGGATGTGAAGGGGAAAGAAGATGCAATTGTTAAATCTGGACCCTCTAATTTCAACTGGTTTTCAGGAAATAATTATCAAATTAATAGTGTCTCTTGATTTGAGCTGGAACAAACAGTTATCAAGCTCTTTAGACAGAATCTTCTATTTTCATGCAGTCCAGAAGTGACCAAAAAGCCCCTTGAAATAAATTAAGATCCTTCACTGAGAGTTCAGTTTTCATTCCCCTTTCTAACATAAACTTAAGTTGTAGCCTTTCTGCAACGTGGTTAGCGTGGGGGAAAGTAACTCTTTAAAGAGAATTGTTTTTCATTATGCTTTAAGGAATGGCTGGAATACTGCAGTGATTAAAAAGGAGGAAAAAGAGCTAATTAAATACCTTTCTTATGCTAGCTGTGGGTTCAAATCCATATTTCTTGCTTCTTTCCTCAAGATACCCAGACCTAGAAATAAAGATTCAGAGGAAAAAAAGAAAAAAGAACCCACCCTAAAACATAAAGAGATATAGAATCTTACAAAGGGGGGAATTGTCTTCCTTTCATATTTGAAAAATCACATGGAATCAAAAGGAGGATAGAGCAGTGCTATACATCCCCCTTGAGAAACAGTCCTCCTCTCTATCCTGGGGAAGGAGGCTTGTGCATCAAAATCAGGCTGGCGCCACAGCAAGCGTCAATGCAAGCACTGTATTAGTTGAGACATGGGGAAGAGAAGGGGAGTGAACAATCAGAAGGGAAAGATACAGGAAACTCCCACTTCATTTAAAACACTTCCAGATTACTAAGTTTCTGAAATAATGTTTGAGACAACTCTGAAATTTTATGCATTATAATTACATACAGCGAAGTAAGATTCATTTTTTTTTCAGGAATCTGATCTCCATTTTGCCTTTCCATGTCTACGAAATGCCAGTGATGGTTGTACATACAGCCCTCTAGGTCGGGGTACCAAGTTAAACTGAGTGCTGTTGCTGCATAATAATTATGCTCTTCTGCATAAAATGTTCCTTATATTATGGGCCAAGAGTTTCCTGTTTCCCTGAGCTATGAGAAAATTTCCCTGACAATTTTATGCAAAACCCTGTAATTTCCAGTAGCTATGCTTCTGGTGTCATAGAGACACCAGAAGTTTTAACTAGCTACACTGTGCAGCTTGTGAGAGAAATTTGGGGACACATCATTTAATTTCTAGTTCTTCCTAAGCAGTACTTGAAAGACACTTTCTAAAATGCCAAACTGATTCATTTTTTTTTAAATAAAATACATTCTTGTTAGTTTCATTTATAACCTTTTACCTGAGATTTACTGTTGATACCTCATTTTGAATGGGTAAATGAAAAATGGCCCAAACTAAATGATCAAAAATAGTGTCTGGGGGGGGTTGGTGGGGGCATGATGGGGGGTGGTGGGGTGGTGAGAGTGTGTGTAGGTGTGGATAGAATGTAAAATGATAGTATACTGAAATAAGTTTGAATGCCACTGGGGATGAGAGCAATGTTTTTGTCATCTCGTCCCCAGGACTAAAAAAAATGCAGAAAGCATTTATATACAATGTACCATAAACCAGTTTGGAAGCAGAAATCTTTTTCTTCATAATCACATAATTGTAGTTTTGTTCCAAAGTATGTTTATCCACAGTCAGAAGGTTTTGGAGTCTAGTTTGTTCTAAGTTCTGAATTGAACTTATAAACATTTACACTTACTTTGAACAGATTTTAATTTTTGGAGAAGATTCTCACTGCTAAACAGAAGCATTTTCATTGAAGATTGCATCTGCTGTAAAGGAACAGCAAATGCAGCAAATGGTTGTTAATATCAGTGAAGATATTTGCACATGGGGGCTTTTTTTCTGTTTTTTTTGGAAGTTTGCATAAAGCTTCTGGAACATTTCTCACCTTGTCTTTCTGCACCGATACACTAAAGCCTTTCCAGAACAGCAAGGATGCTTTCTTAGCGCTTGCATTGTGTGCATAAAATTACCATCAGATTCCTTTTCTTCAAGTAGATCTCACATGATCTTTCTGAGTAGCTGCAGAAGTAAAATCAGACAGCTTGCTGGCCACAAAAGGAAAGGATTTGCTGGAAATTTCAGGGTGGCCTTAGCAAAAGAGTAATGCTAGGGAGTCCAAATCATGTAACAATCTCAAAAAGGTGGGAAACAGGGACAAACATAGGAGCTCTGTCTTCTCTGTCTATTCAAGGCTGCCATTCTAATTGCCTAAGAAATCCTTCTTAAATTGCCTTTGGCTGCATGCAGGTGAAACTTCATTTAAAAAAAGACAACCAACCAAACAAAAAAAAATATGCACCACCCTTGAAGTTTTAAGTTCTCTGTGGTCAGTCTGTGGTTTGTGCTGTTTTATACATTAAACTATAAGCAGTACAGTTGGCTGAAGAGAGAGATATGCCAACAGTCCTATGGTTTGGAAGCGGATAACTGACATCTACAATATACATTTGTTTTCCTGCTTCAGTCATTCAGTCTCTTTTGGAGAATTAATTTTACAGTGTGATTACAAGAAAATGGATGCATAATGTAATGATAACCAAGGTAATGTTGAGGTCTACTGGGAAGGAAGAAGATTTATTTTTGAATTTGTTTATAAAAATTTGTCCTAATTGATATCTCAGGACTGTGTCTGGAATTTGGTTTCCTGTTTTGAATAACAGTTTCACTGGATCTGCTGATGTAAGAGCTGAATCTCTCAAAAATGCTGACATTAATTTTCAGGCTTTGAATCCAATTTTGAGGGAAGCTTTTACTGTGGGGAGTTGAATTAGGGCCTCTGAACTGTATAGTCTCTCATGACACACCAGAAAAATGCAGTAGCTTTTTCTAATAGGGCTTGTGTTATCAAATGCTTGACACATTTTTAAGCTTTATAAATGCAGTTTCTTTTAAAAACCCTCTGAATTCTTGCTACTCGATGCAAATCTTGCTTGGACCAACAAAAATTCTGATCCTGTCTCTTCATCTGGAAATACTGAATGGAAGCAGAAGCCCACGTTACTCCTAGGTAAATGCCCAGGCTTTCAAACAGGTTGCAGGGAGAAGTTTAAGGGCCACACTTGTGCTGACAGTTTGAGTTTGGAGTGCTGTTAAGGAGTATGCTATCTCATTGCGTTGCATCTAGAAATGGGGTTGCACCAATAAGCCACAAACGCTCTGCTGCTTTTCTGTTCATTTTCATGTAAGGATTGGGTTTCATTGCTATCTCAAAATCTGTAGCTTTTGGTTCTCAAGTAGATTTTTGCCCTTCATATAGTCTGCACTTTAGCTATTATTGTAGAAGTATAATTAATCAGTATGATTTTGAGCAGTGGTCATGCTGAAAATCCTTGGTGGAACTGTGTGACTACTGGCCTTCTGAATTTGCTGCCTAAAACCAAAAATTCACATCTAGTATCTTCAAGGTCAGACATCTGAAGCAGACAAAGCATTTTGTGTCGATGAAATATTTCAGTAATAGTATATAAATGGTGATTAAGTGTTATTGACAGTCATTGCTAAATTATTGGCTTGCTTTTGCTGCTGCTGCTAGGAAACATCAATTTCTGCAGACTTCTTGCACAAGTAAACAATTTTACATAAAAATTCAGTGATCACATAGGGAGCTGCTTTCAAATATGTTAACCGAGGCTTAAATCGTGTTTCATTTATGAAATATGAAAATGTGGTATTTTGTCTTGCAGGAGTCATCCTTTTTTCTAGGGATTTGTGGAAATGAATTCACAATACTATCAGATCATTTGCTAAACATACCAACAAATAATCTTATTTCAAGCACCAAAAGTAAGTGGTCTTTTGTCTTGGAAAATGGGTTAGTCCAAAGCCTATTAAACTCAATGGGAGTCATTTTATTGACTCCAAACAAAACAAACTTTTGCTTCACACATTTTCAGCTTTCCTCCCTAAACCTTCTGCTTTCTAGGCACTCCATACCTCCCATAATTGATGCGCATACTGCATAATATAACAAGATATTCTCCACACCTCTTCTGCCTGCCATCCACTTTCCTTTTACTCATGCACTTTCCTGGAATTGTCTGTTTTCTGGTATTTTCCAGGTAGGTCACTTTTGTTCTGATGGGTGTGCTACATCTGTACTACAACTCGGTGTGTTGAATCCCTAGCATGATTCACTATGTTTCTTAAATGTAGACAGTGTCAGGAGAATTAACCAGTCAGAACTACTAGGTATGTTCATTAAACCCATGATCATAGAAATGCAGTGAGCGGATCTTTACCTGTCAAGAAAGGAGATCTAAACCCATCTCCTTGGTAATGCTTTGGATTCCCCAGTGCAAAGCTGTGTTTTATAGTCACTGAAAGACATGTCTTCATCCCTCAGCCCTATCATTGCAAGCTCTGAAGCTGGTATTTTCTAAGGAGAGAATGGTTTGTTGTGCTTTGGATATTCTGGAAGTTGTTTTGAGGAGATAAAGCACTTGTTAGCATGTCAAAATACCCACTTCTATAAGCAGACCTGGATGAAAAATCCTGGCAATCACCCCTCACTCAAATCTGTTGAAATTAGAAATAGAAAAAAACCTATTTTTGCCATGCTGACTATTTTGCATGTTTTATTTCTAAGAACTGATCAATAAATGAAAGAAAAAAATGCTGTATTTCCTGATCTCAAGATTAAAACTGAAAGGTGTTTGTATGTCTGTAGGTATTACATAGAGAATAACATTTCCTACATGCCATTCAGGTTCATTTTGGGAAAGAACTGCTTCTTGGCAGGAGTGTTTGCTTTATAACTAATCTCCTTTCTTGAATGTCAGTAGGACTTTGGATAGATTTACTTGTTCTCCTTTAGTCCTTTCTGCCTTATTAACTTCTACTTTTGTTAGGGCTTAGGTTTACTGTTCCTCCAACTGAAATAGATATTTCCTTAAGGGAGCAAACATAACTTTGATGGGTCAGGTTTAAATTCCTGCATTTGACGGTCACTGCTTGAGTGAATGAGGTGGTGCGTCACGCTGCCCTCCTAACTGATGACCTGCTGAGAAGTGTCTCCATCCAATGTTCACTTACATCTTGTATCAGCCTATGTACTAATATATCTCCTCGTCAATCGCCACCATATTTTTTCTAAATATACCACTTTTGAACCCCATAAGCTAGTAATGAATCTAAAACCTACAAAAAAGCTGTAAGGTTCATAACGCTGAGGTGTGGGTGAGCACAACATATGGTGTTTTCCATACTTCTAATGTGAGTAACTATAATTCACTCTAAAGGTGTCACAAATGTTTAGGCATAAAATAAAGCCACAGTTTCACTTAAGCAGTAAGAGCATGAAAAAAGGTCTCAAGACTGATGAGGCAGAGTAATGCTGAATGACAGCACTAAATACAGTCAGGTTCAGCTGCAGAGAGAAAGAGATTACAGCACCTTCTGTTTCTACTGCCCCTTCTTTCCTTTTTGCCTTTTTCTCTCCCCCCAGGGTAAAATGGGAGTACCCATGTAGTGCACTGCCCAGCCCTGTATTTCCCACCCAGTGCCCCCTGCCAGTCAGTTCTGTAGCTGGGAAAATTCTGAAACCTGCCGTTATTCTTTCATGATCTGTTATGTGAGAAATGCTGCATTCCAGCCAGTAAGGCATAACATTCTAATTAATAACTTTACTGTTTGTGTTGACAGAATTACCCTCATATTAATACTATTTTCAGTTAGATACAAGTTTTACCAAGGGAAAAAAACCCAACCAACCAACCAACCAAAACTCCCCCCAAAACCCAAAAGAAAACCTCAGCAAGTTTGCCAGTTACACCAAGCTGAATGGTGTGGTCAACACGCTGGAGGGAAGGGATGCCATCCAGAGGGATCTTGAGAGGCTTGAGAGGTGGGCCTGGGTGAACCTCATGAAGTTCAACAAAGCAAAGTGCAAGGTCCTGCAGATGGGTTGGGGCAATCCCAAGCACAAATGCAGGAAGGGCAGAGAATGGATTGAGAGCAGGAGATTGAGGATTGAGGAGAAAGTTTTGGGGGTACTGGTTGATAAAAAGCAAACTTGAGCTGGCAATGTGCACTTGCAGCCCAGAAAGCCAACTGAATCCTGGGCTGCATCAAAAGAAGCATGGCCAGCAGGTCGAGGGAGGTGATTCTGCCCCTCTGCTCCTGTGAGACCCCACCTGGAGCACTACATTCAGCTCTGGGGCCCCCAACAGAAGGAGGACATGGACCTTTTGGAGTGAGTCCAGAGGAGGACCATGAAGAGAGCTGGAGCACCTCTCCTGTGAGGACAGGCTGAGAGAGTTGGAGTTGTTGAGCCTGGAGAAGAGAAGGCTCCAAGGAGACCTTATAGCACCTTCCAGTACCTAAAGGAGGCCTACAAGAAAGCTGGAGAGGGACTTTTTACAAGGGCACGTAGTGACAGGACAAGGGGGAATGGCTTTAAACTGAAAGAGGTTAAATTTAGATTAGATACTATGTATTAGGAAGGAATTCTTCACTGTGAGGGTGGTGAGGCACTGGAACAGGTTGCCCAGAGAAGCTGTGGATGCCCCATCCCTGGCAGTGTTCAAGGCCAGGTTGGATGGGCCATGAACAACTTGGTCTAGTGGAAGGTGTCCCTGCCCATGGCAGGGATGGTTGGACCTAGATGATCATTAAGGTCTCTTCCAACTCAAACCATTCTGTGGTTCTATGATTCTGTGAAAATGAGATCCTGTGTGCCCTTGGACTCTGATAACGAAGACAACTTTTAAGTAGGGTTTTTGAGAAGATGACCCTTATTAGGGATGAAATTCTCTCAAATTTTCCATCTGGTTTCTATCCTTTAAAAAAATCTGTTGGTCAAGAGACTTTAATTAATGACTTTATATATGATTCTAAAGTCTTTGTAACGAGCAGATGGTAAGAGATGCTTATGTCTGGTAGTAAGTCAAATATCTTACATTACACTATTTAAATACATCAGAGTTAAAGTTTTTGGGATCAAAGTTTACTTTAAACTCATTGTCATTGTTTCTGTATATGATGGATCTGTACCTTGGGATCCTGTGATAAAAAGCTTTTTAAAAGTTACATCTGAACTATGTTCCTAGAATTAATTCTTCTGTAAATGGTGTGTTTGATCCAGTATTATTTCCATAGTGTTTTTTGTATGTGTGTGTATATATTTTTGTTTGTTTGTTTTGTTTTTTTTTATTATCATTGTTGTTATTTTCTCCAGACTTCCAATAAGTATGCTGAGGTATGTGTCATTTTCTTTCATTATTGTTCCATGTACAAGACATAGTATAAGAATGTGTGTTCATGTAAGGAAGGTAGGTGGCTTCAAAGGTGTTGAGTGGCAAATACAGAAATGCTATATCATAAGAAGACAAAACTATAATTTCAATAATAGAAAGGTTAAGAGTCTAGTGACAATAATTAGATTGAATTTTTGGATCAATCTAATGCCTCAATTTAAATGGCTCAGTCGGTAAAATAAGTGTGGTAACACAGTTCTGTAAAAATACACTCCCAAGCAGCTATGCAGCATTGTTTTCCAGATGCCAAAGAAACATAATAGTATTTCTAAGGACTCAAATGACCAAAGAATGCCTAGGACTGAAGCTGCAATGACATTGAAAAAGAGATGGTATGTCAGCAAGGTGACTGAAGAAAGATGAGGCTTCCCCAGTCATCTGGAGAATGGAAAAGGCTTACAGAAACACAGGAGCTATACGTGTATAGATTTTTTAAAAGGATATCTATCCTTTGAAAAGTTAGTTTATAAATGAAACTACAGTTTTTTCAAGAAATGTTATTATGTACCCATGTCCAAGTGAATTTAATTTGGATTTTCTGAGGACAATTTGGTTGTTACATACGGGGACTGCAGCCAAAGACCATATCTGACTACTAATTTGAGAAGGTGCTCTATGTCTTTTGCTGTGCCTGCATGACCTGGGAAGCTGGAAAATGCTTGAGCTATCCCAGAACTAGTTGGAAATGTGATTACTTCAAATTTATACATGAAAAGAGCGAGGAAGGACACTTCTGGTGATCTGAGGGGGAGAAAGTTCACTAAATTCTTAAAGTTAGTTTGAATTCTCATGGATGCCATCAGGTGCCCAAGTACTTAAATTACATAGCTTAAGAAGCCAGTTGATCATATTCCAACAGCGCTTTCAATCTGTACTTTTCACTTTATGCTCTAAGTAGAGGAATGAAGCTGTACTTAAAGAAAGACTATAAACATTCTGATTGCCTGTAACGGGAGTGATAGATTTTATGTTGTACATCTTTTCACAGAGTTTTCTCAGGGACCCTTTCCCTGAGATTTTAGGATTTTATGGATTGATTGCTAAAGCTTAAAAAAAAAAAAAAAAATATCATTTGTCAGGACCATTTTTGCTGCTTCTTGCTCTTCTGTCAAAATAATATATAGACTTCAGTAAAAAGAACATTTGAAATATGTAAAAAAGGACTGTTCCTTCCCTACTGTAAAGTGCATACAATTATTTTAATATCCTTTTGCTTGTTATAGAGAAGTGAATACACAGGTGAAAAAGCATTTATAAAGGATGGAGGAAAGGATGTTACACGGGTGAAAACATAGGTTCAGAATGTCGGGAATACACAAGCTGTGTGTTTGGGTATGAAAGGTTGTGTCTTTTACAAGGTGTGCTGACAGAGTCTGCAAGGTGGAGATATATTTTGAATATAAGTAACCTCAGAGCTACCACTTGAGATAAGTCTTAGGTTTTGTATCTGAGGAGGATCAAGTTATTCAAAGACATACAGAAAAGAAAGAGTAAAGAACTCTCAGTCTGAACAGTAAAACTAAGGGTTCTCTTTGAGCCTTTATTATCTTAAACCAATAGTTAAGAACTTCTTGAAACATATCAGAGCATGATCTTAAAGCAAAATTTGAGAAGTAGAATTAAAAGCAGAAATTAGTGATCTCAGAAGCTGAAAGATGACTATTTCAAGAAAAATCTTGTGTTAGAAGTATTTGAAAAACAGAAGGGTGAAAATTAAGCCTTCATTCTGCTTTTGGCTAAGAAAAAGCATAAGGAATCTTTCTGGGAAAGTTGTGTCCGTGCAGTGCACGAATGGAAGTTATGCTGAAGCAGGGGAGCTCCAGACACAAAGTATAATTAGAGAAAAATATGAACTCAGAGATAACTGTAACAGAATATTTAAGATGCTGGTGTTAGGGAATATAGGTTGTTGATTATGACTTGATTCTGTTATGTTTTTTATAAAACAAATAACCGAGGGTTTAGACAGATATTCCTTGCCTAAAGAAATTATCCTATCTGTCTTCTGTCTCATTTCTAACACCAAGTCTTAATTTTCATCATATTAACATTGCACCTCCATGCACTATTAAAGAAACTTAAGATTTTTAAAAGATATATATATATATATAAAACGTTATCTGCTCTAAGACCGTAAGAGTAATAGTACTGGATCAGTACAAAGAGACATGTAGTATATTCAGATATTCAACATCTGAAAGCCACCACTATCCAGTAGAGTATGGAGAAGAGTAAGAAATTAAGGGAGCATACAATGATGTCCCTGACTACGTGCCCTTACTCCAGCAATTTATAGGTCTTGTGTCTTTTTTCTTCATAGTCCTTAATTTAATTTTTTTTCTGTGATTTTGGCAACATTACATTTCACATTACAGTAGATTTGATGATAGGACATAGCCTGATACAATCCTTTCCGTCATTTCTGTATGGAAAAGATAGGTACAGGTAGAAGCTGACATCTGCCTCAGTTGTGATCCTACCTAACCTCTAGTTGCAGCAGGGAACTTTCCTTACAGATCCTTGACAAAGTCTATTTCTCTTTGCATGATTTCCTTGTATAAAGTACTGTTCTTTTTTTAGTTACTATGATTTACCATCATCAAAAAAGGCAGGAGAAATGACAAAATTTCAAAGGGTGACAAAAGATTAGGATTTTGTGCCTTTGTTTCGTGAAAGGTGAGAAAGTAGTATTTTTGGAAAAAGATTCTGTCACTGTGTTCTTTTTTTTAATATATCTTTATAGCCTTGAACTTTAGTAACTGTTTGGATACACAGCTAAATATCTCTCAGATTTCAAGGATTTGGTCTGAGAATCAATATTTTAGTGTTGGACTTTGAAACCTATTCTTCAAATCTCAGGACTTAAAATAAAACCCCTAAACAGTTACATGACATAAGGCACATCTTATTGCTCCTGTCTTGAAATGCTATGATTTTTTTTTTAAAGGAATTTGGGATTTTCAGTGTGTCTTTTTAACTTGTTTTAGTTAGTTTTGGTTTTGAAAAATCTGTTAAAACTTAAACTGCGGCATTTCTCATAAGTGACTTTCTGAGTGTCTTTTTGAAAAGCAAACCCATTATATTTTTCTTCAACTAACTGGCTTTCCAGGAATTGGTATTCTTCTATATAATAATCTACTATACAATGCATCTAATGTGCCTTCTGAGCACATGGCTCTTGAATATTTAGTAACAGCAAATTCTCCCTTCTATATTATTTTGGTGCAGTTGATATATTTTTATTTTTTATTTAACAGGGTAATTTAATGTAGTTCATTGAAAGTATTATATGGTAAAGACTAGGGAGATGAAGAGTAATGCATGCTTTCAGAAGTCTGCTGTGTCATCTTTGCTTAATCACAACAAATACGTGTGTGTTGCCCCCAAAATCAAGATTTACTGGCAGTCCAAATTCGTATCTGAAGGATTGCTTAGGATTTTCTGCATTTTGTCAGTGAAGGTTGCAGAGGGCTAAATTAAAAAAAGGCAAGTCCATAAAAACTGCTCAATCCCTTTTGAGCAAGACGTGACACAAACAGCACTAATCCATGTCATTGATAGTAGATATGCCTGTACTTGAGTGAAGTTCAGACATTCATTTTGATTTTGATAAACCTAGTCATGTTGATTATGGAATGTTTTTGAAGCCATACGCTTGCAATTTGGACTTGGTTTCCACTATTTCAAAGAAGCAATATGGTTTACGCAGTCAGAAGAAAATTGCTTTGGTTTGGTTTGGTTTGAACTCCCGTAAATACTCATTCAGTCATGGAATAAGAGGGCTGACTTTAGTTGAGTTATATCCGTATATATGCTATTTGGCCTAACTTAGCTGACACAGAGAAACACCATGTTGAACAGTACATCTGTTTGAAAAATACACCTTTCAACCTGCCAGGGCTCAAATTGCCAGCTGTAATGTGGAACAGGGAATCAGAATAAGAGACACAAATAGTATGAAGGCAGGCAATCTTAAAATGCCCTGGTGTTCATTCTTCCATAAAAACCCCAAAACTTTCTTCCTGTAACTTTAAGAATCTTTATTTCTGAAACAAATAATTCTTAATAGTAGAAGTAAGGAGAAAGCAAATATAGTGGGGCATGCAGAATCCTAGGGACTAAGGATTACTATTTGACTAATGTGACATTGTTGAATTGAACATGGAAAATGCGACTCCCAGATTTTGCACTTGCTAGAATGCAAAATAGGCTATGTAGCTGGAAAAATACATTACCAATAGGAGAATTAAAAATCGGTGCTTGAATCTAACGTACCCAGTCATTGCAAAATAATTCTTGAACCTTTCACAAACAAAGGAAGGATAATTTTTAACATGTGCATAAGTTATTTGAAGTGCCTCTAGTAAATGTTTGCACTTACAAGAAAAGTGGAATTTGGGCCCATGTATTTCTATATATCTTAAGTTCATTCTTTGGTGATATTCAATCGTTTTCTAGTTTCACTGTGTTCAGCCTGTTTTAAGGCATTTTTGTGTTAGCTGCCAGACATAACCATCAATTATTTTATGCAAGTTGATAATATTGGGTTGTATTTTATTTACAGAATATGTTTGGTTTATAAATAGCTCTGTTATGAACACCATAGCAGATGTAGCCTGTATTTATGATAATTGGCTTTGAGTTATACAAAACAATTCTTTTGCTGTACTGTGTACAGAATCTATAGAACTATTAATCTAAAATTTGATGAAACCCTGAAATCACTAAGAAACTTCTTGCAGGCATCAGAGAACCTTCCAAAGCCAGTGAAGCATCTAACCATATGTGGAAATTGTTTCCTCAAGGCAGGCAGCTTTCCAGTGGGGTGAAAATTATCTGAAACTGTAATTGTGATTTCATGTTTGCTCATGTCCCTTTTGCGTTATTTTATGACCTGTGGAAGCCAAAATGGTGGACTATAGGAGGCCCCTGGCTCATGTTTGCAGACATTTTGCAGGATGACCAAAAATGATCTTTAGTTTCTCCTTTGCTGCCATGCCTAACATTCGGTTTTACTAATAAAGTGCTGTTGTTTTCACTGTAGAACATGCACGGGGCTGTGAACAGCAGTGGCATGGGAAGGTTTCCCTTTCTGCTGTTCCATGTGCAACTTCCAGCACAAAGAGGAGTGTACAGCCAGGATGGTCATTGCTTCAGCAGTTTCCACTTGTCCCATTTGCAAGCATCCACTATGAAGCCTGAATCCTAGTTTTTAACTCCCCAAAAGACTTCTATGGTTTTAAAAGGATGCTGAAGTCTCAGGCTCTTCACTACTCTAGTAAATGTATGTTGAGGGTCATTCAGTGACCCTGAGGCCGCTGGGAGGAAGGCCATGTCCAGAGCATCACAGCCCAGCTTCACCATCATGGGTGCTCCCAGGGTGGTGGTTGGAAGAGTGCCAGGACACACAGGTGAAACCATGACAGCCACCCTCACCATTTCACAGTACATACAGTCAAATGATGGCTTATTTGATAATTTCAGAACCTGAGTCTCAGCTGATAGTTATTAGCAATCATTTCTAAAATTGCTTTGCTTTATATATTACATGAGTGTACTAGTAGAGTAGAAGACATGTACCCTATCACCTACTGCATACCTGAGAGTTGATTTTAAAAGTTGGCAAATCTGTAAGGGTGAAGTCTTGTTGTCTGTCATGTTGTTCAGTGGCCAGAAATAATTTTTTCATCTTTTTATTTCTTTTTTTTCTTTTCTTTCATTAACAGCTTTTAGGGAAAATGTGTTTATTTAAAAATACATTTGGAGGAACTATTCAAGATTTTAAAAAAACCCAAAACCACAAAAACTCAAACTACATTGAAAAGATGTAACAATAAAGTCTTTCCGTAGTTATTTCAGTGTCCTGGCAGGTAACAGGTTAAATAACACTGTGCTTACTGCCCCAGAGCCCCTGGCTTGATAGTTTTCAAGAGGCATTTCATCTGTTTCTGGTGCTAACAATTGTACTTGAGCTGCTCAGAGTGGATGCTCTAGTGACTAGATCTATCTATTCCTAAATATGAGCATTTCCTTATTCCTTTCCTCCCTCCCTTCCTTCCTCCCTCCCAGCCTTCCTCCCTTCCTTCCTCCCTCGCTCTTCTCTCATGAGAGACAGGGAACACTGTTGGTGAATGAGTCATTTTCTTCCCTCTTACTTAGTGTTTCTCAATAAACATTTTAATACATATGTATACATATATTTTATACAAACACAACTATATATGTGACGTTTCATATGCTTATATAGATAAACATATATAAACCACAAAAATACATATATATATTAAAAGCGCTATATGCATAAAATGATACATACAGAAGAATGTCCTGACTTCAGGAATTTTCCCTCCTGTACTAAAAATAAGATCAACAACATTTCGTATACTGTATCATGACAAATATTAAACATTGGAGCTAATTCCTTTGTTTTGCTGCTGTGTTTCATGGCTCTGCAGAAGCCAGGGCAGGCAGGAAAGAGCACTTAGGTGTGCAGTAAGAGGAGACTCCCTTCCACCCATACCTGCTGTTAGCTTAGGAGGTCTTCCTGGTGACTCTCTAGGAACTGGAGCAGTCAGACAGACTGAATGAAGACTGTGCTGATAATAAACCAAAACGTAACACATAGGACTAGGTGTAATCTCCTTCTGTACCATATGTTCAGACTACTATAATGAGAACTTCTAAGATACCAGTTCTCAATTTTCAGGAATTCCTGGAAAACTCACCACAATTCTCTCTCTCAAGTAAAAGTACTTAACTATAAACTTTTTTGATTACTTGCTACCGTAACCATGGATATCGTAAGGACTACTCTGTTTCTTTCAACTCATTAATGAAATTTAGCTTTTAAAGTACAAAAAAAAATTCTAAGTGCTGAGTTGCTTCTGCAGATGTTTTGAAAAGTGTAAAATCACATTATTAAAGTCACAGAAAAATTGAAGTGTTAGAAATTACTTGTATTCCTGTATCTCCATTCCAAAACAGAAGATATGCTTTGAGAAAATTGTCTGCCATCTTACTGTTTCTGAAATTATAAGATGTGCCATAAATATGTAGCCATAACAAAGGTGAAGCATTTAAAGCACCGAAAATCTTTCAGTAGGGATCTAGACAAGCCGAATTAATTCATCTTGCATTTGTCTTCATAGTAAAAAATATTGAGTGCTATTAAGGGAAATGATCTGCAAAAAATGGAGAAGTATAGTTTTGGGGCAGGAGACAAGGCACTGAAATTGTCTTCTGAGGTAACTTGTGTTATGATTTCATTTAAGAAAACTGAATGGTTATTACATTTCTACATATTCAGGAGTAGGTAAATATGTTAACACATTTTGTTCCCAGTGCCATGAAACAATACCCATTTCAAAAGCATTATATGCATAACTTCTTGTACAATTTTTTAGATTTAATTTCTTTTTTCTGGATTGATATCTTTTACATTGAATTAATCAGAACTTAGAATGAAAAGTTAAATATTTCTGCATTGGATTGTATGGTTTAATAACAGGAATAGAAAAAATAACTTATTTTATTCCACTCTAGCTTGCTGAAGTAAATGTTCAGGTTTACAATATCTGCATATATTCAGAGTTTCTGAATATTTTAAAACTATATATTCATTGGATTTGCTATAAAGTTTAGTTCAGTACAAGGAGATGTTTCAAAGTGCAAAGTATTGGTGTAAAAATATTTGTATCCGAGATGACAATAAGCAAGTCACTAACATGGCCTCAAAACATTACAGTGCCTACAATTTATTTTCATGTTTGTGATGCTTTTAGGATTACTTTAGGGACATCGTTAGACATGTGCTTAAATTTTATTTCTAGTAATGTTGCTTTCTGATCTGAAGTGTAAAACACAATCTTAAAAGCACTATGAAGATACACATCTACTTTAGAGTACATTTAATACTATTGTGCATTTGCTGTGAAGCAGATGGTATCTTCAGTAAGTATTCATGAAGGGTATGCTTTGCATCACCACTAGAAAGAATTAAGTATCTTGTTTGCTAGTCATATACTGTTGAAATCTTTTTGAACCCTTTTGTTCTTGGTGTAAGTGTCCAATGGGATAAAATTAATCCCCTCAACCATATGTGTTATGCAGCACAGAGATTATAATATGATTTTTTTTTTACTTTTTCAAAGTAACTTTTATGATTTTTTTCTGCATATAATTAATGATTTACTGAGCATGTGATAGTTGAACTCCTACAACTTTTTTTTTACTAGTTTTAAAATTAATGTCATCCTTTTGATCATCAAAAATATGAGATTTTGAGATACTTGAAAATGCCTTATTCCCTAGCAGTGTTTTCCAAAAAATGCTATAAATTAATTTCAGACCTTTGAAACACATTGTTCAAGTGAGTAATATGATAAAGTGCACTTTGTTGCTAACCCCTCAGTATATGACTTTTAGCAGAAAGAGCAACAATCTGTCTAATGTGTGCAGCTGAAGTAGTAAAAGCTATGAGATAGAGTAATTTGGGAAGGTAACAGTCTCCGTGAGGTTTGACCAAATATGAACTTACTTCTGTACTTGAAAGAAAGTCTTAGAAAACGTAGGTTAGTTCCTTGGCCGTTGTCCTCTGGTTTTGAAGCCCATTAGGTTGCCTCCTGCTGCATGAATGAACCCAGGGACCAGGTTTGCTACCTACAGATCTGCCAGAAGCAGATCTCAACCTGCAGGACCTGCTACCTGCAGCAACAACCCTAACATAGCTTTTATCGTTTCCAAGCAGAAATAACATGTCCTTTCCAGCTGTTTTATTTGGAATGACAGGTTTCAAGCTCAGTGCTATCTTCCCTAATTAGGAGGCCTTGAAGATCTTAGCCTGGGGGTTGTTCAAGCAAAAGGTGTTCTCCAGCGCAAACATATTTTATCTCCAATACAAGTATACTGTCGTTGTCTAACTGCAGTTAGTTATTACAGAGACATACACATTTAGCTTTGGGCAAACACCGTGAGCAGCATTTGTATTCAAGACAATAGGCACTCAGTGTAAATTCCTGTCTACTATGCAAGGTGCATCTTTTGATCTTTTAGAAAGAGCTGGAAAATTGGATGGTATTTGCAAAAGTCTTTCAGCTGAAAAATGTCAATAAAATGATCGTGTTGAGACCAGTACATGGAATTGACTTCTTGGAGGAGCCACAGGGATGGTTTCAGGTGCAGGAGTGAATTGTGTAGCTCTTGATTACGTGGACTGAAGTTCACAGATGAGAAGTTGTGCACAGGCTCAGCATCTTCGGGCTGTACCACAGTCTCTCATTTGACGTGGTGAATTGGAGTGGCAATACCAGATACAAGTTTTCACACTTTTTTTTTTGTGCAGTGTGTATGGAAATGCTTTGTAAATACTTTGCCTTCAGGACGATAGTAAATATATAAAGGCAACAATGAAGTGTGATTGCGCTGTTATGGTTGGTGCATGTTAACAAATGGGAGTAAATGCGTAACATCATTTCCTACTGAAACATTCTTTCACAGTCTGGCTCCCCACAAATGCTCTTCCTGTGCAGATTTTGCAAGTCTGTGGTGTTTAATGTGTCTCTCTGCAGGTCCCTGCTCTCTATCCACACTGCTTCCATAAATAAGTAGAAATAATTGCTAGTGGTTTAAAATTATTATCATTCATCTATTTGTGTGTGTTGTTAATCCATTAACTTGAAAACATTACTGTTGTTTGTCTTTTTTTTTTAAATACATCTCAATGAAGCAGTCTAATGAGTATACATGAGTCTTTTTTCCTCCTTCTTAGACGTAGCTACTTTGAATGTAACATTCTTCAAAGTATATTCTTTTATTAATCCTATAAAAATGTCAGGATGTTTGTGAAATACACTTGCAGGTGCTGTACTGAATGCAATATTGCAGGGTTATAAGGGTAAGCTGATGGTTCATTAAAAGGCTGGTTTTAATATAGAAGAGAAGTAATCAAGTAGAAATGAGAAAATAAGCCAAATGGAAATACAGAGGAAAGGGGAAAAAAAGGCATAAGGGAACATGTAATATCAGTGATAAGAAGGCAGGTGTATCATATGTAGGAAGGAGAAAGTAGCAGATTGGCGAGTCCACTGCTAGAAATAAAAAATATAGGTTTTCCTGACACCAAATTAGGATCTTCAGGTTTACTGATTGGTATTTGTCATCTTTGCTGTTAAAGGAGTAGCCAGAAGCATGTAGGAATTTAACAGTGCCTACCTGAGCTGCAGGGGAGGACTTCAAAATAATCCTGCTGTTATTTGCACGTTAATATCTTCCTATATTTTTCAGCAAAGTATTTCTCAGGAAAGGTTCCTTATTCAGTGGCCACAAACGAGGGAAGCTGATAGTGCTGCAATAGCTGCTGAAGATACACATATCTAAAGATAACATGTAATGCTTGAGACTGATTTTCTATTTTTTTTGTTGTTGTTGGTTTTTTGTTTGTTTGTTTTTGTTGTTTTGTTTTGTTTTTTTTTTTAATACAGGGGATCTTTTTAGCTATAGGACGTACCCATTAGCTATCTGGGATTTCCGTGTTTGAGTTCTGGAATAGAAATAGTTCATATTTTTATTTTGATTTCTGTAAATATTAAGCAAAGATAACGGTTAATGATTAGCAAAATCCAGAAGATAGATGTTGTTTTACAATGCTTGGAGGTTTCAGGGCACAAGACATTGACATAAGAATATATGTAGGAACATTATCAGATTAAACCAAATGTTCAGCCAATTTGTATCTTGACAAATTATTAATACTGCATTGAGAGCCTAGGGAAGAGCCTAAGCTGAAAGCAACATTGCACAGAAATTTTCCCAGGACTTCCTGAGCTGTAATGGTAGGCAATCTATATGCATCGTCTTCAGACCGCTAATAATTTAATAGATGTCTGTTATATCTCCCTCCTCTATTTATCCCTCGTCCAGGCTGAAGCATCATTGACTGTTTTGTAGTTCAGGTACAAAAAAACCTGTAAAGAAGCCTAATATCTTAGGTGTATTTTAATAATCCCAAAAGGCAAAACTGTGCATTTTAAGCAGCTGAATTGAAAGAGGTCTCTCTGGACTTTCTCACAAGCATTATCTGATTTTGCTCATTTAGGAAGTGTATACATCTTTAAGTCTATCCTTTATAATTCTTCCTAGAAATATAGGTCCGATAGTAAGTAGCAAATCTAAATGATTTAAATGTGATCTTTGTGGTAATTAAAATTCAAAAAAATCATAGTCCCTTAACTGTGCTCTTTGACATGCACATAGCCAGATAGGGCAAGATCGCCTTACGTACTCTGAAGCTTATTAGCTGACATGGTATGCTATTAACAGTGACGTTTCCAAACATGATGTTACTGACGGGCTTTATTACTTAATTCAATTGTTCAGACCTAATTTTTGGAAACTTTTGTCTGAGTTTGTAGATGGAAATTAACAATGAGACTAGAAGGAGTGAAATAAAATTAACTTTCTTGACTTTTAAGGTTTGGGATTTTTTTTACAAGATAAAGTAAAGCAGAATTAGGAAGATTACATTAGTTCACAGATTTCACACAGGATTTGCCATTTTTCAAGTTCTAGCTTTGTGCTGAGTCTTGTTCAACAAATACTACTTAGCTCTCAGTTTGCAATTTTGAGCTGAATTTGGAATACATTGTTGCCAACTCTTTCTATATATAATCTTACAGTTTATTAATTCTGTGGAAACCCAAACTATGGGAAGGTGAGAAACAGAGTTAAGCATTCTGCAGTTCCCATCTTGCTGTGATTCCTTACCACAACATGTCTTTCTTGAGTGTGCAGGGGCAGAAATAGCATTAGCACCCTCCCCCAGCATTTTGGAGAGCTTAGCCAGATCCACATCTTCTCTGAATGATGCTTCTTTGATGCTAAGTAATTGTTGCATGAACAATTATGGACAAAAAACTTGTTTAAAGAAAACCAGCTACTATGGACCTTGGTATCAGGTAGTACTTGTGCTGGGAATGAAATCACCAAAGCAGTCGATTGCTGTCTGGATGGAAATGGGAGTCTCCATTGTAAGGTCTTTGCAATGGTATTGTTAGATTGGGCATGACTCCCCAAACTGCTCTTCTGCTGACCTGTTGTACTAAATGACCATTCGGGTGCGTGTATGGTCTATTTTCAGGAGCATGACATAGAAATGACATCGAAAACATCTTCTAACCATCTTAAAAGAAAGTGTGAAAGACTGTCCTACATTAACATTTCTGCATCGGTGGCAATCTTCTACAGGCTGTTCTCAAGTGGCTTACCTACATATGATTTGATCAATTCCCCAGTAGGAGCTGACTGGGGCACTCTACTTGGGACATCAGTCAAGGCATTTAAGCTCGCAAATTGAACAAGGCACAGCAGCAGCTGCCTGGGCGAATCTGTAAAACCCTCTGAAATTCCCACCTGGAGAGCTCCTGTAACTGTAGTTCCTCAGTGAAGTAATTAATCATGATGGAAAGGGGCTCAAAGTCCAGTCAGTCCCTTCGCTTCAAGTCAGTCCTTTGTTTCCAGCCAGCTTGTTAGCTTATCTGTGCAGCAGACTGTCCTGGGAAGTCCTGGGCCACTCGGGGAATTCCTTACTGGGTGTGCACACGGCACAGCCATGATATCCAGCTGCACCATGGTTGTGACTGTGGACCAACTGGAGCTTCATACTTTGAGTTTACTTTCCACAGCCCATGCCACAGAAGAACAGGGGAGGTGCCTCAGCTGGAAGGGACATGGAAGGAGGATAGTCACGGGATTTCCAGCTCCCCCAACCTCTTGTTACCTCCTGCGAACTTTTACTTAATATCTGCAACCAAATTGCTGCTCCACCCACAAGCTGAAAATATTTTGCCTTCTTCCATTTACTGATATGACCGTGTTTCTATTCTTAGGGGCTGTAAAAAGTCTCAATATCCCACCAAATTCTTGCTGTAGGACCCTGTGGCATAAGGAGGAATTCTGGATTTGTAATAATATTTGCACTGACAAATATCTTCAGGTCTATCTTCAGTTTTAAGGGGATTAATTAGATAACGGCCAGCAATTAATTTTGCTAAATTATGTGAGTTTTGCCCAGTTATCAGTAATAGGACTGGGTCTAGAGGGTACAGTAAACTGAATATGAGAAACAGCAGTGAAGTCTTTTATTGCTATCATGTCATTAAGAGCATGCCTCCTGGTTTCTTTAAAATAAAATCTGGATTAAAATATCCACACAACATCACTCAGAAAAACTCATAGTATATCTCTCTTACTAGAGAGAGCTGACAGCGACACAATTCTTGCGTCAACACCAGTCTGATTTGCTTTCATAAATTTAAAATACCCCCAAAGAGCCCTGCAACAGTTAGACCTACTCTTCCGTGTCTTCTTGCGTTTAGTGAGGATATTTTTAACCATCAAATGAAGCTTTGTTTTGAATCATCTACCTGGACTGACAGCTTGACATCTAAAATGAAGTGTTGTCCCATCTGAATAAATATTTTAAAAATATACCATTCAGTTTGCTAATGTCATGATTTTAAAATATGAAAGTATAGAATCAGCACTGTTTCAGAGAGCTCTGCTTTTTTTTTTCTTTGACTTTTACTAGTCCAGATAGGTTGACACTCACATTGTCATTATAATACTTCAGCAATACCACTATATGCAAATATAAATTATAAAAAAATACAAAATTTCAAATTTATCAGAGTATTACACATGATTTTGTCCTTGTCTGCCAGTCTTTCACTAATGCACAAAATATCAGTGTCACTCCTTTAAACTTATTGTGGAGTTGGTGCACTTTGAAATACATTCTTCCAGACAATTTTCTCCCTACTGAAATTTGAACCCCATTTTATCTAGGGTTTCATGAAAACCTCTGAATTCCCATGTCCTTGAGGATGCTACTTAAAATGACAGTTCTTTAACTGTTAGATTGGTGACAAGATGCCACAAGTGGAATATTTGGTATCTTAAAAAAATATTATGCAAACCTTCTACCCCTCTGGGAACGTTAGCTGCTGTTTACCACACTGAGATTCAGAAACAGCTAGTAACATGCCCCCGCTGAATTATCCTCAAACATGAATACTAGTTAAGTGCATGCCTTGCTGTCAACAATTTCAGTTGACACAGTAACTCTTTTTTTTTTTTTTAAATCTGAGCAAAATTTAAGTTTAACGTAACCTGGAAAGTTGACCCCTTGCTAATTGGCAGATATGCCTGGGAAATGCTGTAGCTTGTATGCCAGAGAAAGAACACAAAGACTGCCAATGAATATGAATATAAATTGATATGAACTACCACTCGTGTTTGCCTACGTTAAGAGTATGTCTGTGATATATTTAACCAATTAACTATGTCTCTCAGTTTCTGGTCCAAAGGCCTTTATAGATTAGTATTTTTTGTTTTGCTTTGTGTTGTTTTGTTTGACTGCTCGCTCTCTCTTTTTTTTTTTTTTTTTTTTAATATGGATGATTCCAGTCTTGCTGCTTTGTCAGTAATTTGGTTTTGTTTTTGTTTTTTGTCTTTTTTTCTGAGTTGCTGAAGTAGCATGATCTAAAAGTAAAACATTCTGTACTTGAAACAAGGACCTCTCACATACGCTTCACTATTGCTGAGGACATACTCTCTTACATGTTTTTAAACTTGTACAAACCTTTAATTGGCAAAATGTTTTGAATTGGTGCAAAATATATTCAGTGGTCTGTAGGGCTTTTTCCATTGTTGATTTTTGGATATGTACTTCTAATGACTTGTGTGCAGAGCTACTAAATTGTGGTGGCCTGGTTACAAAACATTTTATACAAAATGTTTCTACAGTGTCCTACATTTCATAACTTGGCTCCTATCTTTTCATAAGCAGGTTCAAGCTCACTGCCTGCGGCCAAAATTCCTTGCATTCATTTGCTGCGCTCCTCCTCCTCCACTCCATATCATTGGGGCCCTCACGTGCCGTCCTTCTGACTCACCAGTTTTATCCTGCAGAAGTGCAGCTAACATCTCGTTTTCTCTCCTGCATTGGTGGTGGTTGTTCCTTTACCAAGCAAGGCAAGCAACTCCATATGCATCCATCCCCACAGTGCTATTTAAACTACTTCCCTTCGATTTTCACCCTCCCAACTCTTTTCAGGGTTCTTTTGGATATTGTTATATCTGAAAACTCCAGTGTGCCTCATGATGGCAACCTTCCCTGGCACAGATTCCTGAGTCTCCCTTACCTAGGACATCTGGAAATCTCCGATTCCCCACATCCCTAGTAATGGTGGCCATGCAGGATGGTCTTTCAGTGTTCATTCAATGAAAGTAAAAAGGGTTTTCTTCAGACAGCTCCTTCTTTTCTGTCACTCTTCCTCCTTTTTGTCCACTGGGAAGTCTTTGTTAGTGCCTTACTTCTAGTCTTAGCTAAGACATGGTTTTCCTTACTGAACGAAACTTTTTTCTTCAAGCAAAAGTCTTTGACTCACATTATAGTTACATAATGTCAGATAGAACTGATTTATCTATACGGTAACTTCTTAAAAGTCATGGAAATATTAGAAATATGTGCAAAATTGAGGTCTTTATTTTCCAGCTGTGCATATTTTAATTAAGTTGTTTTCCCTGACTAATGTCATGTGAGTAATAATATTTGAATGAAATTGCAGTTGTTTTTCATAAAGAAATGGAGGAAGTCTGGTCTGGATTGAACAACCAGAAGAGACAGAGTAGATTAAAACTCCATGAAGCAAAAATCCATATAGGGTGATAGAAATTGGTAAGACACTTATCGCCAGAAACATAAACGTTAAAATATATCCCACTCGCATATCCATACTTGCAAATACACCAAAGCAAATATGTCAGCATATACTACTGAACAAACTTTTTTTGGTTGTGTTTTTTTTTTTTTTTTTTTTTTAATTGGTGGAAGGGCAGTTGCTCAGAATACAGATTATCTGAAAGTGCAATCAAGACATTTTTCCAAAGCTAATGTAATCTTGCATTGACAGCACTGTACAACTATACTGCATAATGGTAGCCACTGCAGAAATGCTGAAGCAGGCAGCATCTCACACCGACTCTGTAATCATGGAATATAAGTTAAAATTAAGTAATTTAAAAGCAGTGCAACTGCATTTGTATGATCCAAACTGTATTCCTGCTGAGAAATGTTCTGCCTTCAGTGTAATGTTGCATTTTTGTTAGAACATGTGCATCATGCTGAGCTGCCTCATGCAGACACAGGAGCTTGGTCAGCATTAGCTTCAGTATCTCAGTGTTCTGCAGTGTGGTGGAAGGATGCCCTGTGGAGTCCCTTGCTTACAAATAAGAGTGCTTTCTCTGACTCTTTAAAAAAGATGTGTTTATCGAGTGTGCCACAGAGAAGTCTGTGTGATAATGACTTCCTTTGACTTTCATGTTTATGATTAATTATAAATTATTGATATTCTCAATATTTAATTGCTGTTAAAACTCTCGGAGTCATCTAAATCTGCAAAGAAGCTAATTTTCTGTGCTCCAACAGGACATTCATCTTCCGCCAGCTACATTTGGGCAGGATCTCTTGAAGCTGAAAACTGCAGTATTTTTCTTACTTACAGAACGATGTCCCACTGGGAGACATCAGCAACATAAATACTGTACTGGAAAAAAAAAAAGAAACATAATTGCTGCTGTTCATGTTGATATTAAGCTTCACATTTGTCTTCTCCCCTCTGATTCTCTAATTCAAATGTCTTGTGTCTGTCATCAAGCAAAAAATGTAATGAATCTTGTAACACAACAAACTGGTGTGTGAATAGAGTTGTGCAGAGAGCCAGGCTGTTGTGCTGGGAGAGCGTTTCCTGAAGGACATACCAATTTGTGCATTGTGCTTGTATGTAATTCTGCCGTGACTAGACAGATGGGTGGCTATAAATGAAGTATCTTCCTATTCCCTGTGAGACATATGTGGTAATGGCCGCCTTTAGATGTTCCGTCATGGCAGTGCACACAATTAGCTACAGAATATTAGTTACTCTGCAGGATGCAAATCAACATCTTTTGGTAACTGTAGTAAAGGCACAAACCTATCAAATGGTATCAAAATACCAGATTTTCACATATACCCAGCTTGTATTCGTGATTTGGTTGCTCACCAGCTGAGTCAGGGGGAGAGAGTATAATGAATGGACAGTCTTCTGTTTATTTGTAATGAACCACAATTTAATGTTTCCATCTCCTTGCCCATTTAAATGCAAAGGAGCACATTTCACTTTGTAATGAACCACATACACTGATGTACCACTTCAATGAAATATCAATTTCTTCCAGAGCTTCTCATTGAGGTGTAACAGTTTCACAGTAGAGACTGACATTGTGGTTAAACACTAGTAAGGATCTAAGTCAGAAGTAGGTCTTTAATGTCCTTTATACAGGAAAGAGAAATGCATCCTGCTGTTAAATTTAATATTTTTTCAACATGGAGGATTTCCCTGAAATTCTTTGTGACTTTAACTACACCAGTTAAGTGCCCGGCTATCTGTTATGAGCTTGCTGGGTAGGTTGCTTTAACTCAACGATAGGTGGGTTTGATTAAACACCTTAATCTGATATGTGCATATAAAGAAAGACCTGATCTCTGCCAAGGATCATCAATAGACTGAGGATCTGTCATTTTGTTCTTACGACATGAAGTCTAACTCATTCCTCTTGCAAAATCCTGCTTTGAATCTGAATGCCTAGCGAGTGCCTTGCACCCCTAAGAATCAGGCTCTAAGCTGGGACCTGAAACCCCAGGACATGACATAATTTTGGAAGCACAGAAGGCCTTCAATAGCCTCTGTAAAATGCCTGCCTTTCTCAGTCGCTCTACAAGTGTAGCAATTTTGCTCACGCTTATTTTATTGTGAGCCATTTTGTGGAAAGATCTAGATCACTCTTCTTGCATCAGTTCTGTCTTAAAAAGCTAGTCATCTCACATTTTGCAGAGAGAATAAAATTAATAACCTTCTGGAGGAGCTAATTTCTCTTTATTGATTATAAGGGAGCATAGGGATGACGGGCTAGATGAAGGTGTCTGAAAGCTTGTGTAAATTAGTGTTTGATAACCTTACCCTTAAATACAACAAAACCCTTTAAAGATTACAGTCCATGCCTTCATAATCTGTTTTCTGTTAGCATTTCACTCAACAGAAAAACATGTTTATTCTAAAGCTCAGATATGGCTTTTGGAAGGACTGAGTTGCCAGAAATTTTAAAATCGTAATACAAGTTCATAGCTTACTTTGTTCACATACACTTTTTCACTGCATTCAGGCAGTACCCATACCCATAAACAGAGCTTCCTCTCGCCTACTCTTAGATAACAGTTCTGTATGTTCAGATCTGCTTTATTTTAAGCTTTCTCTTGATATGCGATGAAGTATCACAAATTTGCATCCAAATCTTACAATTTATCATGTTAAGCCCTTAGAGAAGACAGACAATATTATGTTGTTAACAATTCACTTCTTTCCTCTTTCCACAAGAACTTGCTGATGAGCCTTGGTGATATTGTAAAAGTAGGAGAGAGGCAAATATATCTATCCATAGCATTTAAAAAGAAAAGATCTTTGAGAAAATGAGTCTTCAGCATGATATGCCAGGAATGATCTTGAGTGCTTGCTCTGTATTTCTGGAAAGCCAGAAAACTGATCTCTGTAACAAAGTCAGATAGAGACCTTTTACAGCAATGCAGGCATGACACTTCAGGGAGTCTGAGAGCGGAATAAGCAGTTCATGTAGATATCCCTACTATACTCTACTGTCACAGTTGGAAATGTTTGATGGTGTTACTCATGGTAGGTTTCAGAGTGATTGTGTTTTCCAAGTGTTTTTTTCAGTCATTCACTAACAAGTCTATTAAGAGTTCTGTTTATGTTGGGTTTGGTTTTTTTGTTTGTTTCATACCTACTTTGCAGCAAACTTGGATTTGTTTTGGAAGAATTTTCTGTTCTGTGGTTGTTGAGATAAGTAGCCCTGTCTTCTGGAGCACAAATGTTCCTTTCATTTTTTTTATTTTTTAATAATGTTTTATTTGTTCTTCTATTTAGGGCAGCATTTGCGGTTGTCCAGTGAGGGAAGTATTGAAGGGTTAAGGCTTTAGCATTACCCCACTTGAACTCAAGCCTGTTACATTACTGCAACACTGCAAAATTTCAAACCATCTGTTAAGTTCCTTCTGAGATTCATGACTGAAGAGAGTTCTTTAAAGGGAATAAAGCTCATTCTGGCCCCAAGCCTCTTCCAACGCAGATAACGCTGAAAGCAGTTTAGTAACTTAAGCATTACCATCATCTTGTGTTGGCCTTTCCTCTCCAAAAAAGGAAAAAAACCCACCCTCAAATCCGTTTTTTTTATTGTTAAGAACCATTGCCTTCTTATGCTTTTTTTTTTCTTCATTCTCGTGCTGTCTTATCTAGTAAATTTGTTCAACTCTAGAAAGGTCTCAAAAGCAGAAATGCTAAAACAGAAGCACCTACAAGAATTCTCTTCAGGAATGAATTTTCTCTGCTGATAACAGAAGTGGTTTCTCACTCAGTGCAGAAATTGATGTAAGTACGGCAAACCCAAATATACACTAATAAGATTAGAATCATATAAAGCTCTTAATTTCTGCAAAGAATCCACTGGATCTAGTAATTTTGTATTACCCAAGTGTTAATTTTGTAAGTGTAAAGTCAATGTGAATTACTGCTTCGAAACAAATTAGGTTTATTTCCATTCTGTTTGAAGGCAGTAGTCTTAGGCTATTTTTAAATATGTTGCTTCTAGTATAGCTAGTGTACATTAGCTATATCTAGGTGTAATAAACAGGCTAAAAGTAGAAAGTCACCCAGCAATTCTGTTTAATTTTTTAAATGCACATAGGCTGGTAGTAGGTATACCATGCTGAATTTATCAATACAGCCTTTGCATTCATTTGTCTTGCCTGACAGCAGCTTCATTCTCTTGCTTGGCCTTTGGCCAACTCAAATTAACCTCTTACACCAAAGCATGTATTACAAGGATTGTGCCAGATCTGTATGGTATTGGCAAGTTTTTGGAGAAAGCCTTGTGCCTCAGAGGTCTAACATGTTGAGCTGATTTGGAGTGACTGTTAGGAACCCCATTCCTGTTCCCTACAACTGCTCATTCTGACTGTAATTCAAAGAAAGCTTTTCCTCTAGCAAAAGAAAAAAAGAATTTTTGAGTTGGAACAGCCTCATGTCTCTTCCTTTGAGTATCAGTATATTATGAATAGATGCCTTATGAATATAAAATCTGTTCAAGAATTATGGCAAGCTCAATTTTGTATCCAAATGACTGGCTTTACATGGTATTTGTGAAACATGTTTTCTGTGCTTTTAAGTTCAGGTTATAGGTTGCATCCATTAGCAAATCTAGAACAAAAGTTTGACTAACTGATTATTTAGTGGAAAACTTTTTAAATTATGACAGGCAGGCTGCTGGTCACTTCATCAGTTCCTCTGATGCTTTTCTACTGAAGCCTTTGATAACTGCTAATCCAACAAAGGTTTAACATTGTTTTTAAAATCAGCTTCTCAATTTTTCAGAAACCACCAGATGCTGCTTTGATCCCCTTTTGCACCTCTTGTCTTTTAGTCTTATTTAAAATAACTGTGTCTGTTTTGGAGTTTTTTAAACACGCTCGCATCTGCTCCTTTGTGGTTCATCAGAAAAACCTGCTCACAATTTTATCTTCTTAGAAACAAATTCTGTGTCTCTTACCAGCATTTCCCTTTCTTGATGTGAGAAGTTAGCTAGTAATTAGAGTCCTGAGGATCCTTTGTGTTAGGGGAGAAAATGACAATGAGGTTGAATCCCTCTTTGTACTTCCTTTGTGAAATAAATAGGGTTGTGTCAAAGTACTGTTCCTGACGCACAGTGTGAAAGAGGGTGTGCTTTTATTCGCCGATAGAGTTCTTCCACCTGCCTTCTTTGTTGCCTGCTGCCTCTGCTTTTCTCTGCATTTTTTTAATCATCCTACCTCAGAGACAGGCAGGCCTTTGTACAGTCCAGTGAAGCTGTGGAAACAACGTGCCCACATGCATCGGCCTGATGCCTGCCTTTGGGCAAGGAAGTGGCCTGGGTTTGTTCTGTCCCGAAACTCCTGTTTCAGCAGTCTCCTTCCCCGGAACTGCTGAGGGGCTGTCCCAACCATCTGGGAAACAGAGCATTGGCAACAGCCCCCTGTTTCCAAGTCATTTAACCAAAGCGTAACCTCTCTGAGAAACTATGTATAAAAGACAGTTGGGGTTGGGCAAGATGACTTGCAGAGGTCCCTTCCAACCTCAAGCAATCTGTGACTGATTCTGTGATTGTGAACAAACTCTCTGCAGAAATTCCCAGATGAGAAACATGGTGGCCCTCAGGTATCCACATAAAAAGGGGAACTAGAATCACATCTCCAGACAGTATCCCACTGAAGATCTAATTGCTATCTTCAAAACATTGCCTTCCTCCCTGTTGACTACAATGGAAGTGTCCCAACTATCTGTTAACACTTTGCTTAGATTGTGTGATTCTCCCTTGATCTTCAGGTATAGACGTAGGTAGTAGCATTGTTTGCATGCATTTGAAGGGACATCTGATTTTAAAAGTCATGTGTTTGAAGGATTCCAGTTACAGTCTGGAATGAAGGACCTAGAAGCTATCTGTATTAATTCATCTTCCTGTTTGATCTGATGACTAAACAAACACATCACCATCCCCTCCTTCAAAACTGATTTTTTTCTGCTAGAGCATTTTGTTTTCTTTTTGGGTTTTCTGCACTTCTCTTGGTATTAAGAAATGGTCTTAATCAGTTTGAGTTTTGGAACAAAATAAAAGGCAATTAGTAAAAGCTAAACTCTGTAGAATAAAGATATGTTCTATCTCTAATAGAGAATTTAGAGCAAATTTCTATAGACAGGGTGAACATTCATAGCATGAATTTCTATTTCATAATACACCTACCTGAATAGTTTGGGAATAGAAAGAAGTTTGTAAATCGTATAAATTTTTCTCTATCTGTAGGCAATATGTAGGTCTTGAAAGCAAAGCAAGAAAGGAAACAATTTTTTCACTTATAAGACACCTCTGGTATTTCACAGCTTTTCCTGGTACTGTACTGGAGTAACCCCAGTATCTTTTGGAATGAAAACAAGAGTATAATATGAAGTTACATGTCTGAATCAGGGAGAGCAGCAATGTCCACCTGTCTCCCAAACATCACATATGAGCTTTGTGACCACCTGCCTATTGGATTTAGGTGTGTATGCACTCAGCACTTTGTTTCTCTGGAAAGCTTCAGTTCTACAAGCCAAATGAGAAATTACGTTTTTTCAAAAATTCCAACTTTATCTGCAATATTTTCCTTTGAACTACCAGCCTAATTTATAATAGAAAAATGGAGATCCATGCTTTTATCTTTTGTTGCTTTTAAATATATTTAAAATACGTTTCACATGTTACTACCTGAAAGAAACACAAACCCAAAAGCTGCTTCTTCAAATTCCCCCTTGTAACTGCTCCTCAGTCTTTCACTATGTTTTTAGTCAGTTATTCTGTTTCCATGGAGGTGTTTGACTTAGTAGACATCTGGGTCGGGAAACAAGAAAAAAAAAAAAAAAAAAAAGACACAAAACTAGAGTGCGTATCTTATCTGACATATTCAGAAGAAAAACACTTTTTTCTTTCATTATCAGGAATGTAAAAATGTGCACATTTTGAGTGTTTTGAAAGTTTCAGTTACTCTTCAGGCAGAAGTATCATTACTGGAGCACTTCAGCAGTCTTTTCTCCCTGTTGAATTGTAAGCATTCAGCAGGTAATGGCAGCTGCAACAGGGTTTAGTTTTCAACCCTTCCTTTGTTGAGAGCAAAATAATTCCCTGTCAGTGAAAATAGCATTAACATTACTTCTCTGTATTTGCGGGACTTCTATAATCTTTTTGTGGTTGAGGACACTTTGTAACACAAGATTTTCCTTGTTGTTCAGGTACGCTGTGGCATGATCACAGCAAAAAGGTTTATCAATGAATCAATCTCTGTATGCCTATACAATGACTCATCAGTTAATCAGTGTGCTAATTTAATTGCTACTTGCCGCTTGCCAGATTGGTAAAGATGCCATTGTGGTCCCCATAAATTAAAAATAGTATTGTGCTAATGTAATAGCAGTTGTGTTTAATTATTCATAAATTCTTATTTATGTGATTATTCTTTTGACTGTGATGTAAATGATATTTAAGCCTTAGGCTCTATTTTTGGAAAACTTAATGGCAAAGAAATAACTGCAATTTAACCTGAGGTGAATTGAATCTCTAAGGAATAAAGGGAAAAAATAAAAGGAACTGTGATCCACATCCTATTTTTTTCTTCAGGTCCAGGGACCATTAGGCAGTGAAAAGGTTAATAATTTGCATCTGGAATAACAAGCTTCCAATTGTTCTGCTTTAAAAATGCATTTGTTACCTTCTTGAGTGCTGGACATTACCTAGATGATTTTTATATCTTTATAGCCCTCAGATAATACTGAGACATACACAAAAAGCAAAAAGGTGGGAGTTGTACCCATAAGAAAATAATTCAGGACAGAAATAGCTAACTAGAGGTGACAAAGTAAGTCTTTGTCTGTGGACTTTTGTATTTTGCAGTGATTTTCTGCTGATTCTAGTAGCAGCATTTCTTGTAGCAAGGTAGAGCTCTGCCTGCTACCCCTACACTTCCACACCCAGAGGATGCAAAGACACTTTCAGGTGTTTCATTACTAACACATATAAAAAGGAGGGACACTCAATCTCTGTAATTCTGGGATTTGGGTCATACCATCTGGCACGATAAAAGGTACCACAGTCATTCAGGGTGAAAACTGACCAGGATCCTTCATTAGTGTGGACAGTGTGGATCATTCCTTGAGCAACATTAAGGTCCCGTTCCAGCCAGGGCAGGTCCTTTGACCCTGATTCCCAAGCTGTAGTATAGCTCTCTACCTTCCAATTCACTTTTCCTTTTTCATTATATTCCTCAAGAAAAAATGCCCAGATTTTTTTTCTAAAAAAGTTGTGTCATCTGCTTGACACAACTGCTGTTGTGCAGCTGTAATTGCACTCACTTCTTTGGTCTCCCTAATTTCTGGAGAACTGTATCAGAAATCCAGGCTGGTGGAAAGCACAAGGTGCTTCAGCAGAAGTGTTGACATGTCACGCGTCATACAGAAAAATAGCCACTAGATATGGTAGCTGTAAAAGGAACTGAACTAAGGAGGGTTTCCATCTGCTACTTAAATTTAGTTTTGTCTGCTCTCTTAAGGTGACCATCCACAGCATTCTAACTAATTAACATCAGTGAAGACTGCATAGTCTGAACCCCAGGATTATACTTTTTATAATAGCTGGCACAAATAGCCTGATCAATATAATAAATTAGAATATGTTCTGGGGGAGTCACCAGACTTGAAGGGGTAAATTATTTTTGTGAAGAGTCTGCAAAATCGTGTTTATTTCTGCTGCTTTGGGTTGCTATGAAAAATACATGCTTTTTTTGGAAAGAAAATTAGTAATATAACTGAGTTATAGAAAAAACAGGTTTTCTTTTTCTTTTTTTTTATTAAAAACAAAACCTCACATTTGTCCTGCACTGCCCCAAAGTGCAGGCATATTGCACAGTCTTTTTTGAATCAGAAGCTCTACATCCCTTACCATCAGCTACATGAGAACAGTGGGGCTTGGGTTTTTCTCCTTATAACTGTTAAAAAGGATATGAACTCATTTCCCCAGCTGCAATTTAAGGGAAAAAAGGAGGGGTATCATGTAATTACCAGCACTGGAATCTTGCCAGAATGCTGGACCTTATTTCCCTGAATTCCTCAAAAAAAGTGTCATGGGACCCACTAATTAT
The DNA here is from genome assembly GCF_017639655.2 of Falco naumanni. Taxonomy (NCBI): domain Eukaryota; kingdom Metazoa; phylum Chordata; class Aves; order Falconiformes; family Falconidae; genus Falco; species Falco naumanni. Next base: position 55,688,732 of record NC_054055.1, read on the forward strand.
GAACAATCAGGACCACAGTTCCATATCTGACATGAAAGACTGCCTCCAGCAACACAGAGCATCAGTCTGGGCATTTGCTCAGTACTGACTCAAAAATGCTATCTAATGATTCATAGCCATATTTTCTGTTCTATTTTTTAAAAAATTTGCTATGTACCTAGAACTTGTCACAATATCTTAATAAGCAACATATGTACATTTTACAACACTGTTCTACAGTCAGTAAAACAAGATCATCCAGTACATATCATCCAGTCTATATTCCTTAACACCATTTTTGCAAGAGAAGTATGTGGAAAATGTAGGGCAATATTTTTATCTTTGTTCATGTGATTTCATGTGATAGAAAGTAGGATGGAAATGGTACTTTAATTGCAAGGAGTTTTAAAAACATTCGTGTATTATAAACAGTTAGAAATTCTGCAGCCCCTATCTGCGCCCCCCCCCCCAAATTAGAAAGCAATGTCCAATCACAATATCCTGGCTATGAAATGTCTCAGAGACTCTGTTTTACAACTGACTGACAAACAATACATCCCCACTCCAGTGATGAAGCTGAGCAACATCTACCAATGAAAAAAAATTACTTTACAAAAAATTTGAATTTCCTCAGAATGTAGGTAAAACAACCCCTGTTGCTGTTTTGCAAAAAGGAGTCACTAGTAGTTCCAAAGAAGAGGACCATAAACTCAAAAAAAAATCAGAAGTGAAAAAGGAAATTGGATGACCTTGCTCTCATAGAATTATTTTTACAACATGCATGAAACAGTTGATGAAGTGTAGTGGGTTTGCATGGCAAGGTTTTCATGGGGGGTGGGGTGGGGTTGAAGTGGTGGCTTCTGTCAGAAGCTGCTAGAAGATTCTCCCGTGTCCAACAGAGCAAATGCCAGATGTCTCCAAGACAGACCTGCTTTTGTTCGAGGCTGAGCCCATCAGCAATGGTGGTAGCGCCTCTGGGATAGCATATTTAAGAGGGGGAAGAAAAAAGCACAGAAATTGCAGCTGGAGAGAGGAGTGAGAATATGTGAGAGCAGCAACTCTGCCAGCACCAAGGTCAGTGCTCCAGGCACCAGAGCAGCGGTTCCCCTGCAGTCCATGGTGAAGACTCTGGTGGGGCAGGCTGTGCCCCTGCAGCCCATGGAGGTCCACGGTGGAGCAGTTCATGACGAACTGCAGCCTGTGGGAAGGACTCATGTTGGAGAATTTCATGGAGGACTGTCTCCTGTGGGAGGGACCCCATGCTGGAGCAGGGGAAGAGCATGAGGAGGAAGAAATGGCAGAGACAACGTGTGATGGACTGACCTCAGCCCCCGTTCCCCTGCGCTGCTTGGGGAGAGGAGGCAGAGAAATTGGGAGTGAAGTGGAGCCCAGGAAGGAGAGAGGGGTGAGGGGAAGGTGTTTTTAAGATTTGTTTTTTAGTTCTTGTTATCCTACTCTGATTTCAATGGTAATAAATTAAACTGATTTCCCCAAGTCAAGTCTGTCTTGCCCATGGCAGTAATTGCTGAGTGATCTCCCTGTCCTTATCTTAGCCCAGGAGCCTTTTGTTGTATTTTCTCTCCCCTGTCCGGTTGACGAGGGGAGTGGTAGAGCGGCTTCAAGGGGCACATGAGTTTTAGCCAGAGTCAAACCACCACATGAAGATAGATTAAATGGATCACAGTTGATGTGCCAGTTCAATGAGCTAACTTTGTAAATTCCTTGAGTTGAGGTGTCTAGGTGGAAGGAAGCATGTATGTGTGAAAATACTCCTATCACAAACTGAACAGCTTTAGTTTACTTTCAGAACATCAGTTGTAGAAAGCGTAGAAATCATCTTTATTCACATCCTAACTAATTAGAAAAACTCACAAAAGTTATTAGATAAAATATATATTTACCTTTTAATTTATCTCATTCCCATTTATATGCAGAGGATGTGGTAAAATCAATGATCTGCATGGGTAAATGAAATCAACATCAACACATCAACTTCATCAACATGAAAACAAAATCAACACCAGTGCTGCTTAGTGAAATAGTTTTGGAAATCACTTTGATTTCTCGGGTGGTTTTCTGTTTTAGAAATCATGCTACTTAATCTTTCCTTTTCTAAAATTCCTGTCAAGCTGTTAACTGTATAAAATAGAAAGATCCTAGCTACCTGGATACCTGGAGGGGAGGTGGGCATCTCCATCATTTTTCCTGTGTCAAGGAGGACTGTGCATAAGAAGGTTCCTTTCTTCATATGAGGAATCTGTAACCATTTTAAACCTCTGTTTATTCTACCTCACTTTTTATGGACTTTAGCTTAAGGCTGGCTTGTCTTTGGTTTAAAGTCAACTTCTATTCACTGTAAGACAATAACAACATAAAGTTGTATAATAACCATTTTAAACAAGAGTTGCACCACTTTTGGAAAACTGGTTTAAGACAGCTGAGGTAAGAATATTGTTGTCTCCAGTGAGATTGGAGGCTGTGCGATTGCCTTGAATAACTCTTGTTTTTTTGTCTGGTGCTCAGTGCAGTGAGAGCCTTTTCGAAGCCATGTTGAAGTGCAGTGGACATCAGTATCTTTAAAAACTGCTCACATAATCTCTTGACTTCAGAATTTAGGAGGATCAGGCTGTTAGCTTCATTACACACAAAGTCCTTTAAAGAAGCTTGCATGTGTGAAAATAGGACAGAATAAGACAGGCTTTCATCTGAATTTAATAGTTACTTTTGGCAGAAATTTACTTTAGCAACATGGTTATCCAGGCAAATTCTTGTCTGTTTGTATCAACTAAATTTAGATTATATTTCTCTTTGTGGGGATGTCAAGTGAAAGCAGGTCATGACAGATGTATTCACAGATGTAATTTTCAAGTTTTCAAGATATACATAGGTGGCCTCCTATAAGGGAGATCAAAATTTAACAAGCTAATAACAGATGAATAGGAAAAGTGGCATTCAACAAAAATGCAATTATGTGTTGTGCAGAAACTTTAATAATCTGGAAAAAGAAACCTGATAGCATGGTGTTGTAGAGTGCCTTGGTTTGCTTACTTGAAGTAATGGTTGTTGTTATTATTGCATTGCTAACTTTTAAACAATCTATAATCCACCCCTGGAGCATTACTACAGTGATGCTCCATGGAATGATTTAAGTGGAATAAAGATATATTAGTCTGTTAATTGTTAGGAATTTAGTTGTAATTGTGAGATACTACTTCACTGGACGTGCAAAAAAAAAGGGGCAAGTAATGAAAGACATGCTTTTACTGGGAGGACCCACCTCCTCATTTAGCCCGTCAAGGATTGTTATTCCTTTATTACCCTGTAATTTGAGGGCAAGTTCAGTGAACAACTGTGGAGGCCATTAGGAGCTGTCACGGAGAATTTATTTGCCGTTGAATGGAAGGTGGAAGCAGTACAGCAGAGGCTGTGTTGCTTCAAAGTGGATAATTCTCCTTTTGCAAGCTTTTCAATACTATGTTTATTGTTTCCTAGTATGTCTCCCTAGACTGTTCTTTGTTGCCTTTCCTGCTCTTGTCAGGAATAAAATTTATAGAAGTGTGACCCAGGAGAACCAATCTTATTTTGTGTAGTGACTACGCTAGCAGCCCACAGTGTGTCTTACTGGAAGCTTGCACAAAACAGTAAAATCCACACCTCTTCAGAAGCTAAAGGTGTGACATTTTTATTCTTTGCTGCTGTAAAATACAGGTAGTTGTGGTAAAATAGACTCTTTCTTACAGTGTTTTAACTCCAGAGCTCACTGAAGTTTGTAAAAGCAATTTAAGTCGGTTAAGTTGTTACATCCTAGTTTAACAATGTAAACGTCTGACTTACTGTTAAAGCAGTTGTTGCTTTTGCGTTTCCTGCAGTGTAATAGATGTCCTGAACACAAGAGAAAAATCTGGTCCTTGCTTTATATAATGCATTATATGAACTTATAAGGCAGAAGAAGGTATGTTAATTTAGAGAAGAGAGTGACAGCAATGAGTTCATCCAGTTGCAAACATGGGGGACATTTCTCCTGGAAGAACTGGTGCTCCTCAAAAAGTGGAACCAACAGTTTTGCTCTGACTGTTTTTTTGAGGGTAAGGATGGGAGAGAGGGAGAGAGGGAGATCCTTTTTTTACAGACACTGTGTATTACACGTGAAAGATATCTGTAAGTAAAAATAGAATTTCCGAAGCTCATGTCACCAGTACTGTATGTAATTCGCATACCCTGTGGATCTGCTGTGATACAGGAATGTTTGAGGAATGTATTCTATTTATTCTAAATTAAATCAGTCCTTGGGTTTTGAGCTGCTTTATAAGTATGCACTTTCCCTATCAGACCTCCTCTTGCAAATGTCTCAGAGGAAGAAAATTAAAAACCATAAATGAAGTGCCTGAAAAAAACCTTTTTCAGATACAGTCAGTCAGTGACTTCAAAGGCCTTAAGGTCATGGTCATCTGGGGCTAAGTTTGGGTCCTGTGTACATCTCTTCCCCAGTTAATGTTGCTTTGATTACCACTCCGTATTCAAAATTTATGGGATATTATTGTGGCATTGATACCATTTATTCAAGTAAATAAAAATTGACAGTTGTTGTGTGTCTGTGTGGATTGATACTAATTTACCCATTCCCCTTAATACTTTATCAAAATGAGGATTTTTAAATGGATGTCTGTGCATTCACTATTATCACGCTTATTTTGTTTCCTGAGAAATGCAGGGAATTGTTGAAATACTGCTGAACAAATCTAAATTCTCTAAAAATGGTAGCAAAGCTATGTCTTCACTGTCATTCATCTGAAACAACAAAATGTTTGCAGATACACAAAATAGTTCCTGTTCATAGATACATTTCCTACCCAGCAACACTCCATAATTACAAAACAAACTCTTAATAACATTGATATACCAGATTCTCTAGTCCAGACTGAAGAACACAGTCCCAAGTACTCTATTAGCTGATCAGCTGCATCGAATCAATTACAAAGAGTCTGGCACTAATCTAATTATTTTTGCCCCTTAGTTGTGTTATTAAAAAAAAAAAAAAAGAATATGAACTTTTCAATTAGGTAGTTCCACATGGCATGGACTGATTCTTTTATAAACACCTAGACATTATTTAAAGCATCTCTTTCAACCACTGGCTTTCAAGCCATACAATTCCATTCTGTTTTTCTTCTGCTTTTGCCTTCCTTCTTTAATCTGCAGGGTTTTAAACAATTTCTAGAGGCAGTAGCAGAGGTTTCTTGTGTTGTTATTGAAGCCTAAAGGGCAGCTTGTGGAGTTACAGTAGTAGGTACAGCCTGAGGTAAAAAAAAGGTTGGAACGAGTTGAAGATGATAAATATCTTAAAATTGAGATTACATGATTTTCTGAAGGACAAGCAACAGTCATTCGCCTACCATTAGTTATTGGTGGAAAAGTTGGGGTTTTTTTAAATCTATCTGAAATTCTTTTTAGCAAACAGCTGTGAAAATGTAGCTATGTAGCCATAACCCTCTGTGTTTAGTTCCGGTGAACAGCAATTCCTCAGCGAGCAATGTGTTCGCCTAGTGGTAACTGATTAAATCAGTAACGGGAGAAGAAAAGTGAAACCACTAAACATGTGAACAAGCATTATCTGACACTCCCAGGTCATCACGAATCTGGGTTTGCCTTTCGCATACTCATTTATTTAGCTGTTGTCATTTGTAGGCTACATCCACAAGGCTAAATGCATCAGTTCCCAAAGCCTTCCCAGGCTCCTCAGTGGAATGATGCAGGGTGGTCTGGCCCACGCTGGTCACAGCTGGCCTCCACGGAAGGGGAGCAATTTTGTTGTGTGACACAGTGCTTGGCTGTGGGGGGTCCTCAGAGCCCCATGTAGTGCCCATGTGACCCTGACAGATGGATCTTACTGATGTGTGTACGAACGTGTGCATGTGGGTGGTGGTGGTGAGGCAAAAGCTCTTTTCAGTTAGAAGTATTATTTTGCATTCTGGTATTTTTATAGCATGATATAGAAGGTGTAGCGTGTTCAAAGCCTAGCAATCCTCTTGTTCCCCATGTTGCAAGAAGAATCCAGTTGCTTATGTGTTATTGCCCATTGTGCAAGAGCTGGGAGTATGGATATTCCTGTTAGAGGCACAGAGTTCTCTTTATGTTTTTAAATAAACAGTACTGGACCTTCACTACTTTTGTTCATGCTCATACTTCCCAGTTAGGCTGCTACCCCAAGGGGAGCAGTACTTTACATCCTGTCATTCACTCCCATCTGGTGTGGTTAAGGGCAGCAGGAGGTGGCACTTCCACAGGAACGGTGTGAGCAGTGTTAGAGCTGCCAGGTGAAACTCATTTCCATCATTAGCAGCAGCCACAATCGCAGGTGCCACGGCACCATTCCCCTGCTGCTGGTCCTGTCCTTAGCTGTGCAACCCTCTACTCCTACCCTCACATTTTACAGAACTGCTGGCACACCAGATGTATACTTACCCAACTGGTTGCTGTAGCTCAGTGGAAAAGGTCGCTTTGGATGTGTTGACAATGTCAAATAAATCAGCTGCTTCTTTGTGAAGTGCTAGGTGCATTACTTAATTCCTAGGCTCTCTGGTGAAGGAAATCAAAGTGTCTCCTCCCTCCAAGGTGAACCCAGCTGCAGTTCAGGAGATGCTTCATTCTGAGGACAAATCGTTTCTCAGCCAGGACCATGCCAGGTTTGGTTTCTTCTGCCCTACACAATCCTCTACACTATCCCAGTGAGCCGTGTACTTTCAAACACACCATATGTTCTGATGCCATACCCTTTGTTCCCTTAGCAGCATGCTGTGTACACACACCGCTCTGCACTGACAGATTGCATGATAGCCTTCCTGTTATTTCAGGTATTTGAACTGAAACAACTTTTTAAAAAAATCAAAGAATTACGTCTAATGGCCACAAAGACACTGCATGAGGGAGTCGGACTGGACTGTGGGCCACTGTACTGCCAGTCCAACCAAGAAGGATGTTACTCACTGCATGGCCTGGGGCCCAGGGATGATTAGCAGTATAGACATAGTTTTGTCCTTAACTGGCAGATGCAATTAATCTATCTGCTGCAGGATATTTACTTGCACAATGTAGCTACGTTAGCAGAATGATGTGAAAAAGTGTATAATCTATCAGAGGTGGAATAATAACCTTAGAGTGGCTCCTTTTTTTCAGCTGTCCACATTCCCGCGTAGGTGGCCAGTATAAGAAAGTCTTCTTAGACCTCCTCACCTCACTTTCATCAGTGTGAAGAAGTAGACCTTGCAATCAAGACCTGAAAGAATAGCTACTTTGAAATCATGCTCACACATTATGCCTTTTAATTGCCTGATTTTCACAGAATGGGTTGCTCTTGCATGTCCACAGGGCATACCAGTGTCACTTTATGTTGCATCATAGCTTCATATGCACTCAGAGGGAAAACCACTCATTAAAAAGATGAACAGTGCTTGCTTTTCAGTGCCTATTACTATCAAGACATGTCTGAAATATGCAGTGCACATTCTTAATGGGTACTGACAAAGTACTTTTAAGCACATTGATGTTTTAAATGTATATTTAGACTAATGAACAAGATGTAGCTGAAGATTAACCTTTTGAGTCTATGAAATCAGTTGGATAGCCTCCCCCGCTCCTGAATCCCACTGTTTTCTTTCTTAATGTTTTATCCATACAGTGATACATTAGGGAGACAGTGAGGTTCCAGCTCTCCTTGACGCATCCCAGATTATAGAAAGAAAAGAGTGATAATTCACCAGGGTAGAAAAGAACCTGCATAGTAATGACATAAAGGACAGAGCACAGTCAAGATTATTGAAAGTATGATTTTGACCTCGCCAGTGACTTCGTAAAACTGGCACTGTAGACCTCCAAATTTAATGCATCTCTTGGATTTTTCAGCTATAACTGGCTTAGCTGGACAGTGAAGCAATGGTGCTCTTCCAGACCTGACATCTCTGCCGAACCTGCCTCAGCTCTAGTGTCCCAGCTGAGCTCCCTTTGGCGTAAGCCACTTTAGCAGTAAAGGTGCTTCTACTCATCACCACCCACCCATGTGTGACCTTCACCTAAGGGGTTATTTTCTGCAGTTCCTGTGAAAGCCCACTGGAAGGATTATGAACATGCTCTCGCTGCATTCAGTGGATGGGCTTGAGAACAACAGGTTTTAGTCATGCCATGAGTAGCACTAGCAGGCTCCAGGAATGTATAGATTGAAGGGCAGGTGATATTGATGGCAAGGTATGATGTGAACAACCTGTCTGGGATTGTTTCCCTCCGTGCAGGCTAGACTGATGGCACAATTTAGTCTGTCCTGGCATGCAATCTATATACACCCATTTAGTTAAGAAAGGAAACAGCTTTGAGTACTTGACAGTAAAACCAGGAAGAGATGGATATATTCCTGTTCAGTCTAAAATACTGGTTGCTGTAGCAGTCAATGTAAGAACTCAGTGTTAATTTTGTCTGAACACTGGTTTGCGGAAAGAATATTCTAGCACCCTAATTTCCTTCCCCTGTTATTGAGTGCTCAATTGTTTCTGATAGTTTCTAAATCCCACTTTATGATACAGTTTCAACTTTTCTATACTGCTAAATGTTTGTAATGCATGTCATGATGGGACTTCTAGGCAACAGGTTCTAAGTCCTTGGATCGCTACCTGTAAATGCAGGATCACCCACAAAGATGAAATGATGTGGGAGACTGTAGATTGTGAGTGGTATTGGAGTACAGAATACCTAGTGGTAAGCGTTGAAAATATGTGGTTTGCTTTACTTACCTTTCTACTCTATTTATTGTCTTAGTAGCAATTTTCATCACACCTAGCTTTAGGAATATTCTTGATGTTCCTAAACTAGCAAATTATTTGCCCTAGGCTTCCTCAGTTACAGCTGAGGGAGACAGGCATTTCTAACAGACAGATCTTCGTGCTTAAATGTAAACATTAAATCTTACATTTTCTTTATTAATTCAGAGAAAGAATAAGAATGGGTTTAGAGTAAGAATCTATTAAAATGTGTGCCCCAGAGACTCTAATGCTAAGACTTGCTGTGCTGCATTCATCATCTTTGTGTTTGAATTCTCAAAGATACAGAAATAAGAATCTTCTGACTTAGCTAGATCCCTCCAATTATTAGTAAAATAACTTATTATATATGAATAGCTGCTTTAACAATGTAGGTTCTTTACATTTGCTGATATAACAGAACATACTAATCGTAATTAAATACCTAAACTCACATATACCTATATATGTAATGTTCTTATCCGTTCTTTTTATAGATGTATGGCAGCAGTAGGGGCTTCAGTATCATTGTATACACCAGATGTTTGGAACTTACATTTGCAATATTGGTGTTTATTTCCAGCTTCCCACATCCTTAATGAACAATTGTCCTTTATGTAATTTTTTAAAGAATAAAACGTTTATACCTGCTAGTAATCTCTATGGTTTTAAACATCCCAGATTTTAGCTGTTCTGCATGTGACAGCTTGACCTCCTAATAAGTGGGCCATTCAGCCCATATTATTTCTTTCTACCTGAAACTATCTTTTCTTGTACTGATTTTCTACGTAGTTACCTGTTGCTTTTCCAAAGAAATGTAGTTTCTCAATACTGTGGGATCCAGCAGACTAGAGATAATGGCAAAGATCTGCTTTTTGTTGCAGAGCTGATAGCTTCCATATGACTGGTGTGTGTCCTTATGGGACATGCTGCGCTTCAAGTTAACCCAGTATGAATGTTTGAAAAAAACTTTTTGAAAGGACTTAGAAAGAAATGTGATTTTCCTAATAAAGTGCAGAAAATACAAGGGTTTGAGTCCAGCCCCACTTGACCTGTCTTAACATATCTTAAACATATACTGTTTACATGGGTAAGAACCAAAACAAGCTACAGAGAAAAAGGCCTTGGTGAGCATGCGAATGTCATTGCAATAAAATCCTATTGAAAGCAATGTGAAAGGCTTGTTAGTTAAAAACTGGAAGACAAATCAGTATGAAATTTGGATCTTTCAGATTCTTTACTGCGTTATTGAAAAAATGTTGAAATCTAAAATTATACTGAAGAGTTTTGTATAACAAATAATCATATTATATACCGCTACTACTTAATTCCACAAAATACCCTTTTCTTTTAAACTTACACGTATTGTTTACTAATAAGCTTAATGTAGTCTTGATAAATGTCCTGTTTCAAACTAGAAGTTGCAGGCATTTTGTTCCTGATACAAATGAACATTTATTTTACCAAAAATTGGTGTTTCTCTGTCTCCTAACTTGTACAAATCTGTGTGAAGTTACAGTCTTCCATACTTAACTGAAATGATCACCTCCAGGCTTCAACTATTTATTCAACTTCCTCTTTGAGCAGAATAATGTATAGATCTACTTAGCGTATTGATGTTAACTGTCTCTCATTCAGAAGAGCAGTCTTTTGTAGTGTCTTGGGTTAACATACAACAAGAGTTTAATTTATCTGTTTGTTTATTTATTTATTTGAATAGTGACTCACAGGACTGTGGGTTTTGATATTCCTTTTCATGCTAGGTTGTATTTTCTTAGCATCCTTTTCTAAAAAGAAACATACACTCTACTATAGACTGTGTAGTCTACAGCAGTCTGACTGCTATGGAAAAAAGGATTTTTTACTAGTGCTGAATGTATAGACAAAAAAGATTTTCAGTGCAATAGGGCCATTAACGGATGGTATTTGCACAAGTCAAGAAATGCGGTTTTGGTTTGGTTTGGTTATTTTTGCAGCTGTAAGTGGAAAGACTGCTCAAATTTGGCCCAGTGTCCTGTCTCAGGAGCTATAGGCAATGTCCTTTATAGTGATGTTGCTGTTATATTCCTTCCGTGATTTGTGGCTTCATGGCATAACCGAATCTATAGTGAATAGCCTTTTTACAGAGCTATCCAAGTATCTGATGTGCACTCAGTGATTTGCTGCACTTAGGATTCTCCCTAGAGATTTCAGTTTCTAGGGATCTGTTCCTGAAAAATGTCTATAGGAGAGCACAGCAACTTCTCTCTCCCTATTTAAGACTGACAGGAGAAAAGAAAATTAGCCACTGTGCTTGTTCACCATCTCTTTTTAGTTAGTATTTCTCCCTTTGAATTACATTTACCATATTTTCCTAGGTGAATACAACTTATTTTGCCATTTTTTTTTCCTTTTATTGTTTGTCTTATTAAGTACAGTAATGTGTGATGTCCATTTTCTGTTATCTCCATGGTTCTTGGTGAAGCTGTATGTCTGGGAAGAGGGGCCAGTTGCTGCAGTGCTCAGCAGCAATCTTGTTTTTAAGGAAAGAGCAGAGTAAGGCAAAAGCAAGTGCAGTAGCTGCTGTTGTCATACTTCTCTGTTTTTTAAGGTATCGATTCATTTGGGAAATAATTTCCTCGTATTGGAACAATACCATCTCTTCACTGAACGTGTATGCATTTTGTTATTATTGATTTCCTAATGGTCACTGGAAACCAGGCATCATCAGAAATCTTTAGATGGAAATTACCAGTCCATTGGATATATGTTATGAAACATATTTATGTGTGCTTTATTTTACTCACCCCTCCATTTTTTAGTTTGTGTTTTCAGTGTCAGTGTAATGTGTCCCAGCTGGGGTAGATGAAGAAGGGGAACTGAATGAAAACTATTGGACAGTTTAATGTCTTGAGCAGTTACTTCTTTCTCTACCTCACCCCAGTACATTGGTGATCTGATCTGAGACACGGCATTTCCATTTATTGAGTTGATGGAAATACTGTATGTTGCACTAATGGTTCTGAGGCCCACTGGGAGAGCAGCCTTAAAGCCTGCCTGGTATTACACAGGATCTCATGTAAGGAAGAGGCAGCAGGTCCAACCTTTTCTACCAACTCTGGTTCAGTCTCTTTTGGGCTTGAACTAGTCAGTCATGGGGCTCAAGTGCCTGCACCTTGCGCTCTCACTCTGTGAGAACTTTTGGCAGAGTTCCTGCTGCCGGGGGCCTTTGTTCTGCTGTCACAGAGATTGAAATCTGCCTATAAATGTGACAGATTTCTCCCAGGCGTAATTCCCCTGGCTTCAATAGAATTACACAAGGGATGATTTTGGACATTTTCAGCAGTACTTTGTGATTTTAGTACCTGTATGCATACAGTTTGGAGCACGTATTTAATCTGCACAAGCAATTTGATAGCTGTCCCAGAAAGATAAGTCACCTTTTGTCAGAATTATTGCTCTGTATATTCCACAGTTAAGAGACTATTAAATCATTTACTCTAAAAGTTTAACATTCTCTAACTTTGAGACTTTGCTTTCTTCAAGGAAATATGTCTAGTCCAGCATAATTTAATTTTTTTTCTTGTTGTTTTTTAATAAATCCTTGAAGAACTAGATTATTAATAATGCTGCAGTTGGTTTAGGACCTAAGGCAAATACAGTTTATTAGGCCAAAGACCAGAAACATGAAAGCTCTTCTTTTTCTCTTGGATTCTGCACTTCCAGCGTATTTGTTAGACTGTGGCCTCATATCCACCAGTCTTGTGACTAAAACTCATTACAGTATCAAGTCTCCTGTATATGACCAGGGCCAGGAATAAACTAACAATTAGGCAATGAAACGGGTGATGAGAGATCCCAAGCTTGAGTTTTCTCCTTGCCCTCTTTTAGTTTGCAGTATGGATATAGTCAATTATTCCATCACAGAAGCTTTTAAGCTAATTGTATCTGTATACTGCCTGTGTTTTTAGGTCTTTGAGGCCAAATCTCAGGTTCAGAAATCCTTTCAGAGGCCCTTTATAACTATTGTTGGATAACACTGTCTCAGCTCTGAAGAATAATGTCTGATGCCTCTTGGTACTCCTAGGGGTTGCAGCCCGGCTTCGGGCACTCTGGAAATCCAATCTGATTTATCCATTTGAAGATGATAGGCAGTAAATCAAGGCTCAGCAAGGGCCTACTAACTGGGAATTTGTCCTTGAAACATCAGACATTTCAAAATATCCCATATCCTTCTGTTTCTGGCCCTTCAGTGAGTGTGACGTTGAGATTTTGGGCAGAGGTGACTCTTGTCAGCCTGTGCTTTTATAGAAGCCTGTGGGGAAGCCAGCAACGTTTGGCTTCCTTCAAGGAGAGGGCTTGCCTTTACAGAAGATAGCCGCCTTTACGACCAGCAGCTTTAAATTTGGGAATGTTCCAAATATTCCTATTCATAATCTTCTCATTCGCCTGTGCAGCCATCCATATAGCAGATACTTCTTTATTGTCTTGTGGTTCCCCCCCCACCCCCCCCGGAAAGTTTTGGTAGAGCAGCTTTTAAGCTATTCCATAGCCTTTTCATAAGTGACCAACATGATTTCCAGGGTAGAGAAGGCACTTGAATGTTTTCGAGGTTGTGCAGTCTTGGAAGAGTCACAGTGTAAACTCAGACCCAAAAGATACTACAACACATCTAAGAGCCTTTGTTCTGTAACAGCTGTTTCTGTGTCGGTGATACAGCCTCTGAAGCATTGTGAGCTGGCTGAAAAGTGAATGTGCTTCATCCAGACACAGGTTGTGATAAGTGGTAAAAATTTATTTTTTTATTCTCCTTTTAGAGAATTCATCTTTGAAAGCTGCAAAGAAATGGTCCTGGAAACATGAGAAAGCACTTAATACACCAGATGCTTACAAGAAGCTGCCTGAGCAGAAGTAAAGGTTTCATTACCATTAGCAGCAGCAATGCTAACTATTCATTAGGATTCTCTGGCACACTGGTACACTGCATGAGAACAGTTTATTTTGTATTCGGGGTTTAATTACCGCATTAGACCTTAGACCTCTCAGTGAATGAAAGCTTCCTGCCATTCTGACAGCTTATTTGATAGCAACGATTGTTAACCTTGAAGGCACCTCAAATGACATTTGAATAGCGTTATGGATTTATACCGCACACCGTGCTGTTTCGCTCACTCTCCATTAAACCAAACAAGACACCTCCAGAAGGCTATATTGATTCTTGACCGCAGATCCTGGCTCTGCAGGATACCAGTCTATTCTTCAGAAAGGTCGTGCTCTCTCAGAAATCTTTTTTGCAGAAAATACACATTGCATTGCAGCCAAGAGCTGTGCAGATGACCACATAACCTAGTTTTAATGAAGGTTACTGTCCTTCTGCTCCTGCTACATCAATAGTGCAATACCTTTTGCAAAATATATACATACACAATTTTTCAAATTCAGCTCTATTAGTCTAACGACTAACAGATATATTAAACCTGTCATTTTGTGTATGCTTCAGTGAGTTCTACCTGAATTTTAGAAATACAAGGGTCTCATTTGGTTTTAATGTTTTTCTCCTGTTGCCCTTTACCTCTGCCAGGTGACACCTCCTCCTATGACTGTAATCTTTTCCTGTTTATGTTCTGTTTCTTTGCTCTTGAGAAAACACCACTGGGAGAAGCCACTACTCTGTTCACTTTTGACTCACCTTACAAAGGAGATGAGCCCTAGGTCTACCTTTATATCTTCTTTTGTACTTTGGGGAGGCTGGAAGACTTTCTGCTTCAGATGTGCCCTGTAGACATTGGCTAGCTTCCTTTAGACTTTTTTTTACAGTTAGGGGGCAGTCCATCTTCAAATAAGTGTTTGCAGAATGTGTTTTACCATACAGCAACACAGTAAAAGCAGACAAGGGCAAAGAAAACAGAAAATCATATTAATGATCAATATCTTTGTGGGTTTTTTGTTTCTTTGTATTCATAATACATGCATTTCAGCCTCGTAGCCTCAGCTTTTGTTTCCTATCAGAAGTACTGCATCACCCACTAAGACAGCTCTAATGTATACTATTTATTATAAAGCTAACCCCTCATTTCCACAGAAAGATTTGACTGAATTCCATTGTAAACCATCCAGACCTTTCTGGTGGACATTTCAAAAGACAGGTTCACTTTTGGTTTTCTAGGCTATATTTACCAGTCAAGAAAATTCTCTCTTGACTTGCACAGTATAGATTCTGCTATAGGTTCTGGGTAATACCATTTGCTAAATGATTTTATAATCCCATGGCAATAAACCTAACATCCTTTCAACCTTCTCTTGGAAGAAAATGAATACAATTTTCAAAAGAACCTACTAGTCCTTGAATGATTTATCCCAGTTGAATATTCAAGTTGGTGGTACCAATTCATTTGTATATATATCCCTGAATCTGATTTGCAGTTGCTGGAATATTATCTAGAGCACTGGAATGACTGATTGTTACCGGAACATGGTAGTCTGATAACCTCCAAACACTGGTGAGAAATGGACCAGCTTTTGGTTACAACTCCAAGGAGAAAAAAGCCACTGACTTTGCACTGCTGCTTAAAATAGGATCAGAGAATTAGTAGCAGTACCCAGGGAGTTAAACGTTGGTCTTCAGAATAACCATGAATTCTTGAGTTCTGCTAGTGCTTTTCTGCAGGTATTATTAATATTTTTAGTTATGATGTTAATTATAATACAAGTTAATGATTTGTGAAACACCTTGTTTTCTTTAGTGATGTACCAGCAAGCAGTGGGCTACAAGCTGGTCTGCTGTATTTTTTCTGAAAATTGTGAGTTGTCTTTTGCTAAAGCAGTGTCTTGAAACAGCTTTTCTGTCGATGGTGAGGCTTGTTTAGTGTGGCATTTTAGAGCCACTGAGGGCATATGCATTTTCAGTTCTCTTCCAGTAATCAATAATGACGTCTGGGACTTTTTAGTTGTGTTTATCAAGCTAAGTCCTGAAGTTTTGGTGTAAAGCAGCTATCAAGAATGAAGGCAATGAACAGAAGTGTGGGGGTGTTGATGCATGGAAATAAAAGTTCCTACTAGGCAAAAAAGAAACAGAAAAATATTTTCTAGAACATGTTTAAGTTAGTTTTCTTATTTTGATGTTACAGTCAACAGAAAAACTTTTTAAAAAGGGTGCTTCAACTCTTAAAGGTCATAAAGCTTTATGGAACACAAAGCAAGAAACTAGAAACCTTCTAAGGTTATTTTTCTTTTAAAAAGGTATTCCAAAACAAATTATTTTTGGACTGCAGCCTTTATCTTTTGCATCTTCTATTTAAGTATGTGTTCATTTGCTTTGATGCTAATGACATCATTTCCCTATCTATAATAATCTAATGTGATAAGTCTAGTGAATCACGGACTTTATTTCCCTGAGCTCTGGAGTCTTTTGTACGTAAATTGAAGCAGTTGCTGATATAAACAGAATGATCGAAACTACTAATCTGAACATCAGGCCTGAATTAAGGCCATTAAGTAAAACAATGACATTAGACTGCTGAACTATAATTTACTTTAAATCAAATCAAATTGAAAATGTTAGCTTTATTATACTGTGAGAAATTAAATACTTCTCTCTTCTAGACATGCACAAATACTGGTGAATTTTCCTAATCAGTTTTTATTGTTATCGTTTTAGGAAATTTGCAGTGCACCATGCATTTTTGTTTGACTCACTGAGTATAAATGTTTCAAACATCAAACACTGGAAGTGACTTTCTACCAATTGAATAATGATACTATAAAAAAGGATTTAAAAAATGGGGAATAGTAATAGATTACAACTTGTTTAAATAAGATATTCTCAGAGAAAAATATAACTGTCAGTGTTCCTTCTCTACATAGTGCCACTAATCATTGCCTAAAGTTAACCAGAGATGATTAGAAATTCCACATTTTAATTTTTTTTAAAAATGACATTATTGGTAAATTACCTGCGAGAGAAAATTGGGAGGTATAAAAAATAAATTGGTCATTCTCTTGTGTTTTGGAAAACTAAAATCTTGTCTTTCACTTTTAAAACATTACCGCTTTTAAAATGTAAAAATATGAAATTATATTATTAAATAATTATGAAATATAGGAGCATGTTCTTATTTCCTGTAGCAGCTGTTTTTCTAATCAAGAATCACAAACATTTTGCAAACACGTTTCTCAGAATTTTTAAGAACATTTTCAAAATTTGTCAGAGTTTTCAGATTTTTTTATGCTTTGGGGTAAAAATCTGATTTTAATTTTATTAGCTGACTATTTGGAAAAGAAAAATATTTCCCTGCAGAATTCAGAACCAGCTGTTTTACTAATAGTCTTTCCCAGGTTCTCCCTAGTGATAGTGCCAGGGTAGCCAGCCTTTTCCCCCATCAGGTCCACTCTGAGGAAAATCAGTGTAACTCTGTGTCAAGAGGACTGATCCTTCTGCCTCAGAATTTGGCCATGCTGCAGACAAACTGTTTATGTGAGTTGGGGACAAATATCTGTAGAGACTGTGTTTAGACAAAGGGACTATTCATCTGCTATCACAGCCTGCTTCTGCCCTCCCACTGTTTTTCCTGCTGACATATTTATTTGTTTGAGGCATCCAGTTGTTTATAAAATTCCTCTGGTCTCTCCTTGACACTTCACAGCTCTTTCCAAATACACATGCAGACTCATTTACAAACTGAAGAGATGCCTGAGAATTATAAAATTATATTCACCCAAAAATATCCATATTCAGAAAAAACCACCTCTGTTTATGGAGTCTGTGGTAGCGCATAGAGAGGGCTTGCACATTGCAACATTGGTTGAATGGCAAGTTAGATTGAAGACACATACAGATTTTTCTTCTGTTGCTATTTCTACTGCAGTTTATGTATTGAGTCTACTTCCAATGTTGTAGATGCTGCTAACATCAGTGTATTAGAAGATAAAAGTAATACTTACCTGGAAAGACTGCATTTATATCATAAATGCAGTGGTTCTATCCTGAAAGCAGAAAAATACAAATTTGCTGAGCTGAGACAGTAGTTAATTGTTAATAAACACTTTATTGAATTGAACCTAAGTAAACATGTTTGCTCCTTTGTGTGAGGAAGGCAGTTATTATCAATATAGGAAGTATTGACTAGCGATACTGAAGCAAGCTTTGGATGTAGTAAGTAGTAGATATAAGAGTTAAAATGGTATGCATGAGGAATAAGGAATAAAGAATGGAGCAAGTGATGACAATAATTAGTAGAAGTATCCTCTTCTAATATTTAGGCATCCAGGTATTGATTAGTATGGTATATGATGTGTTTCTCAGAAGAAACTGAGTTGTTCTGGCCAATTAGAAATCAATCTTCTACTTAGAATATTTCATTTATTTAATTTTATTCATTGGGCTGTTTATTACCCTTTCAAAGGAGGGAGACAGGTGTCGCTTCCCTTGTACGTGCTGGCTGAGCTCTGGCTCCCCATGCAGGGTCATGGTGTTCTGTGCACACCCTTCCCACACAGGTCTCACACACCAGCTGGTTCCAGCTTGTCCAACCCAGAGGTGCTGGACTCCATGAGCAACACTTTGTAGTCCTGCAGGACCGACTGGGCATTTAGGAAAGTGGCTGGTGACATTTAGTGATCCAGCTTTTCAGGAATTAGCAGCTGGATGCCATGAGGGGTTGGTTCCCTGGGACATGTTGGATGGCATCAGGCACATACTTACAAGCAAGTAAATTGAACACTTGATTAATATTGAAGAAGAAGAAAGACCCTTGAGGCTTAGGAGTGCTCACCTTATGCTGACGCTGCTTAGGGCAGGAGGTTGGACTGGAGACCTCTGATGTCTTTTTCCAAACTGAATTACCAGGGGATCCTATGAAAAGAAGCTCAATTTTGCTTTTGCACTGCTTTCTGATTACAAAATATCTCTAGGGTGGAGATACTCCTGAGATTTGGGTTTTAGTGTTGAGTTCAGATTCCTAGAGGAGGCTGTCCTTCAGCCTGACTGTCTTATTTTAGTACTCATGTTTATTTATAAGTGAAATTGGTAAAACTGAGATTATGCATGGATTCTGCATCACTCGTTTCCCCTCTGCTGGGAATCTGAAACAAAAGCTTTGTGTTTTTCTGCGGAGATTAGAATTACATGTTACAGTCCTTCCTGTCACTGTTGGAAAGTCCACTCAGGTACCACAGAAAACACAAGCAAGACCTGCTGGTCAGCCATCGCAGTTTCCTCCCACCGCTACAGAAAGTTATCTCAGATAAGCAGCTTGCTAACTCAATTTCTTTTAAGTGTCTAGAGGAAGATTATGGTCATACAGCTGAGAAACTACTTGGAATGAAACCACAATGAACTGAATTGGACTATAATCCTATCGTTAAAAAACAGCCAATATGAGCAGTCAAATACACTGGGATAATCAATCATCACTTAATGAATGGCATCCTTCTGTTCATTTCTTTTTAGCTGAGCAATAACTTGGTCAATAGAAGATTGATATTTTCAAAAACACACACCTGAATTTTATAATGACTGTAATTGACCTGTGGCTAAAGTGCAAACTTATTTCTGTAGAAAATTTTACCTTATGTCACTACAAATAATTGAGCCAATAAAAGCAGCAAGAATGCTGCAACTGTAAAAATTGTTACATGGAGTAGTTGATTGTGCAGGAAGGCAGTAAAAAGTCAGCAGAAATAAAGAATGCATACTTAAGTATTTACAGAATAGAGGTATTTCACACTCCTGGTCATTTCTGCTGTCAGTGATTCAGCCAAGACACGCACTGAAGGGGCTGTGTAGGGACCGCCATGCAAAGGTGTCAGGAGGCTGAGAAGTTGAGCTGTGGTCATTTTAATGCCATGATTACTATCTTCAGAGATTCCTTCTCATCACTCGGGAATGATGGGTTATGAAATAAATAATTGTCATTACCATTAAAAACCAATTTTAAACCAGTGTTATGGAGATCTGTGATTAGGTGTTGATTATTTGCATAGGGGAATTTGAAGAAAAAAATAAGCTTTAAACCATTGGTTGTTATATTTGAGATTATAGACTTTGATGAAAACTTTCTCATAACTTGAGAGAAAAATTTAAAATAGTTATTTAATTAGACTATTTACATTCTCAGCTTTCAAATAATTTAAAGCTGAATATTCCTTTTTAGTGAAAAATTTTAAAGGGAATGTTTTAAGAATTTGTATTTTCATAATGGTGTCAGAACTGCCTATCCAGAATCATACAGCTTTACTACTGTGCAGTAAAAGTTTAAGATAAGAACGTGATATGATCCTTGTATAATTTTGTTTTATTTACTAGTCTGGAAAAATTCAAGCAATGGTGTTAAGACAGATACATTTACAGAAGACGTTCCTGTTTGAATAGTCTCAAAAAACTTTGGAAAGTAACATACTCATTCTAGCAAATGTTGACCATTCTTATTGATACCTTATTATTTATCAGACACTTCTTTTTAGCATATTTTTGGTTTTATTCTAATCAAGTAAGCTTTCTCATTACATTAGTGATAAGGATATGTCTTTTTTAATGTGAAATAAATATTTAATTGTTTATATAAACTGTTTTCTTGTGCTTCTGGGTTTTGTATGATAAAAATATATTGTAATACAAAACTATTTTAGTAAAGGTAGATATTTATAATATCTGTAAGCAAGTCAAACTTTTTGGGATGGTTAAATAACTTTTTTTGCAATATACGATTTTGAGTTCAGTAAAGACATTCATGAATTTGGGCCAAAACTGGTGATCAGTTTTCCTCAAGACATAAACAAAATCATAAAATAAAATCTAAAAAATTCTCATTTTCTAAAGACACTTTGAATTTCCATATCAAAATATTTTAAGCCACTAACTAGCTAGTTTTTTTCACTGAGAAATCTGTACACAAAGTTTAGGGAAATCAATTGCAGCAGATGTTGATTGGAAATGAAATAGGTGGGAAAGAATTTTATCCATGAAGCTGATGAAAAAGCTGTCACCATGATGCAATGAAAATTAAACAAAGCTTATTTATTTTTTTCCTAGTTTTAGAATCACAATACTTAATAATATTGAGCTCTTACCCCGAATGTTCAATTAGCAGATCTCAGAGCATCTAGAGAGGGTTTAATTGCAATTATATTCATTCCACCCAAGACCTTTGAAAATAATCAAGTATTAAAAATCTGAAAACACAAAAGAAATCAAGGGAATGTCTAATGAGGCATTAGGTCTACCTCCTGAGGGAAATTTCTTCCTGTGACAAGTTTCATGCAAAGTTTTTTGTCAGAACTCCGAGAAGCAAAAAAAAAAACCCACAGAAAGCTTTGTCTTTTTAAAACCTATTTTGTCAGTGTCTTCAGGCAAAGGCATGTACATCAGAAGATCTGTGACCAGACATCTACTCTTTAAGGCATTTATCATAAGTTACATATGTAAAGTGACTGCCTGTGATGCACTGCTGAACATTCTCAGTTCTTCTCTGCTGGAGATACTGCACTGTTTATTTTCCGTACTTATTATTCATCCTATTTACCAATTACACTTGATGCTTGTAAATAAAAGCTGTCGTTTATCTTATCACTAATATAGGCACTCTGCTTAACTGTGTGGACTGGCAGCACACCATGTTGGCAAAGGCAAGAGAGCAAGTTGACTGCAAGAGTGTAACATAAGAAATACTGCTGCAGGGTTAAAGAAACTTGTAAATTGTGTTCTACTGGGATAATAGTTTGGGTAAACAAACCACATTTCTGCTTCTGAATGTTGTTTCTAGAGGTCTTTCATCCAACTCTCATATAAGGAACAAAATAATCAAATAATTTCCTCTGTTTCCGTATTCTGGACTTTGGTAGTGTGTGAAGACTAAGGTAATGGGAAACTTCCAGCTTACACTTACTGTTTCTTTCTCTTTTAGGCCACTCAAAGGCTAACTTACATTTATTCTTAAAGTTTTTTTCTGACCCATCTTTGAGTGATACCCACAGTGCACTATTTAGCGGTTCAGGATAACTGTCTGATGTAGTTACACTTCAGTTTGCTGATTTGTTCCTTTGTTTCACTACAAATAACAAAAAACCTGCAAAAACACAGAGATTCTTCCACAGTATTCTTGGGATGTTAGTACCAACAGTATTTTTTGTGTACGTTAGAAGCCTCAGATAGCCAGCTTCGAAAACCCTAACTTGGTGATGTGTTAGTTGCTTCTTTGTAGTGAAGTTGTAGTGGTTTTATTCTTAGATAACCTGATTTTAGAGAACTCTGAAAGGAGGTTTATGCAGTCACCATTTTCCCACTTGTGTCTGGAGCCCACTGGCTAATTTCCACCTGAGCTTAAAGGACGGTAGAAATTTCACAGGCAAATTCACAAATGTGGTGGGGAAATCGGTGGTAGAGAATAGGAGAGAAATCAAAATTTGTTTTCTTCATGCAATATTAAAGAGAATTCAGTTTGGCAGTGTAATTTCACACTGTAGTATTAGGCAGTAAAATCACCACACCAATGTTCTTCCTTGCCAGTGGTCACAGGGAAGGAGGTGAAGCTTACTGTGGTGAGGCACAAAAGGACAAATACTATTTAATTCCTGGTGCCTGCAAACAGCGTGTTGCTCTTCTGTTGCTCTTTTAAAGACCTATCATAGAGGTACACCTGGCACCTGACTTTAATTTTTATATAGAGAATATCATTGGAGTGTTAACTATATGATGGGCATAGAGCAGTCCCATTGAAGAATGCAGTTGGCAGAAGTTAATTCAGGAGTGGGCAATTCAGGAAGATCAATAGGTTTCTGACCACGTCATTGATTGTGGGAGCACCAGAACACTATGCTCAAATACTATTTTTGTTATCATCTGCCAATTTTAACAGCTTCTCTGGGCAGTTGACTGAAAGCCTTTTTCAAAATAATGTATGGGTTACAATCTGCAGGTCTTCCACAGGTGACTAGCAGTTGAAATCGATAGTAAGGACAGAAATACATTTCCTCCAAGATAAAAAGGCTAATGAAGAAATGAGCAAGAAAACGAATGTCTTTGTTTCACAGTGAGTTTTATATGCAATAAAAACTGTGGCGTGGTTGAAACAGCCTTCATACACAAATATATCTGCAATTGTTCTGATAGCTAGCTCATGTTATTTAATGTGCTGGAGAGGTAAGAAAACGATGACAAAGTGCCTGTGTGTCTGTCGATTAGTGGAGATATACCTATTGTGCTATTCATAAAGGAAGCATTATTGGTGAAAGAGGTAGTTATATATTAGGGAGCTCATAGCCTGAAGACCTGGTGTAGAACTGTCATTAAAGTGAATACTAAATGAAATTCATTCAGCTTAGTTTGTACATGATGCCGATGATTGATTTTCACAGTCAGGCTAATAGAACAGTTTTAATCAGTCCTGCAATTACATTACTGTTAGAGCATTCTTAGTTTTTTTTTCTCTGGTATTATGAGTTTAATAGACTTTCTAAGTCTTTTTTTGTTGCTCACAAACTTAGATTTAATTGGATCTTGAAATATCAGTATTGAAAATTTCACCT
Source organism: Falco naumanni (assembly GCF_017639655.2). Classification (NCBI taxonomy): domain Eukaryota; kingdom Metazoa; phylum Chordata; class Aves; order Falconiformes; family Falconidae; genus Falco; species Falco naumanni. Next base: position 55,711,993 of record NC_054055.1, read on the forward strand.
TTTATTCTTTGGAAGAACTGCTTTTCCATATTCCCACTCACTCAACTGACTGACCTCAAAAGGATAATCAATGCTTTCATGGTGGCAGATACTTCAAAAAAAGAAAACGTCTATGTGGCTTAAGCTCAGTCATGTAATTTATCAATGGAAGTGCTTTATGAAGATAAAAATAGCATAACGCCTCTCTGTCATTTTAAGTGAGGTTAGAAGACTGCACATTTGTATCACAATTTATAATGAGAGCCTATTTTGTCATGTTATTTAAGTGAACCACACACATTGAACAAATAATGTTTGTTTTTAACAGTTTTACTGAAAAAACTTTCCTTTTAAATAGCACGGATCAGACTGGCCCTAGCAGAAAGATACAATAATCTAAACAAAAAGAAATAATTTCAGACTGATTAAAAAATTAGCAATGGTGCATGTGATGTTGTTAGCTCTGAAAAAGCAGACATACATGAATGGGAGGAAAAGAGAGCAAGGCTGACTGGTCAATCATGTTGTATCATCAGGTACACACAGTTGGAGAAGTACTTGCATATTTGTATACTGAAAAAGTGGCAGAAAAAATTGTCCCGTTACATTGCTATTTCATATATTGTATTCTTATCAAGACTCAGTCAATGCTGACATCTTTTAATACAAAGTATTAAAACCAAGAGTTCTGAAAGTGATGCATAGTAAGTAATTCACTGAAATAATATTGAAATAGTATTTTGATTTTTTTTTCTACTTGAACTAAATTAATTTGGAGGCATGTGGGTCAATACGTAGGCATCATGAAGCAAAACCAGATCTAGAGGCACAATCTCTAATGTCATCATGATGCATAGCGCAATTGGTACACCCTGCATGGTGAAGGGACAGCATTTCCTTTAGAGTCATTTGATCTCTGTGGTTTATAATCCGTAAAAGCCAAGTAAATGCTGAATGAGAGGGGAATGTGAGTGTGGATTGAAGATAAACTCTTTAAAGTGAATGCAGATTATGGGCTCATTCATGCAAAAAAGTACAAATGATCACTGAGGAAAAGATTTTCATATACTAAAGCAAAAAGTATTTTGTGCTTCACACTATTGACCCTAACACAAATAAGGAGGTAAAAACAAAACAAAACAAAACGAACGTGTTTTACATGCTAATTTTTACAATAGCTGGAAGTAGCTCCTATTTTCTTTTAAAGTGGTTGGACAGTAATGAATCCCAGGATGATTGTAAGAAGAAGCCATGTAAATACACTGGAGGATAGTTTGTGTCATGTAACTTATGTGTTTGGTGGAAAAGACTAATAATCAGCTGTACATTTGCCAGAAGCAGCAGCATGCCCTTTTCAAAAAGTATTTGGGTCTGCTTCCAAGCTGCTAAATCTCACAAGACCATCTTTGTGTGTATTTACGCATTTTGTTCGAAGGTGTTTAAATTACAAGAAGGTCATTGGTTTGAAAAACAATTACAACAAAGGAATTTAATCTTTTAATGCAAAAAGTTGCATCTGTATGATGTAATTTCAGAAGGCTTAATGTGAATAAAAGTATTAAAAGCAAAAAAGTCAATGCATTGTTTTAGTGATTGCATGTCAATCAAACCTAGAAATTATTGGGGTTACCTGTCCAAATATATCTGTAGAATTTTGAGACAGGGCATGGGAATTCAACGTGGTAGGTATGAGGGAAAGCCCTTATTAGCTTGTTTATATTTTTGGTGAGTTCCCCTATAGCCACCTCTCCATTTCTATAGGTGTCTGACCCGGGAAGAATCTCTCTTCTCTAGCCAAGGGATACAGAGAGCCTTTGTGTGTGTACCAAGCGTGACCAGGAAGGTTGTGTTACTGCTGCAGAAAGAGGAACCGTGCACTGGGACCTGTGTCCCTAGGCACGATGCCTGTTGCATGGGTGTTTCTCAGAGTCCTTGAAATAAAGCAAGGGCTGAATTGCAGCCCAGCAAAATTGATGTTTTCTTAGCAGGATGGTTGCTGTTGCCTTGTCTGTCTTGGGATGTGGCCTGAGAAGGGCAGTGGTTGAAGGTCTGATGATGTAGTATCAAAGTGCAAGGGATCTGCATCTGTACTTACATTGCCATCATCCATCCTCCAAGACTGGGGGAAAGGAGATCCCATTGCCTTCACTGGCCACAGGGGCCTCAGTGGAACTTAAAGATTTTTTAAAAAAAAACACCCAAACAAAAAAACCCCTCAAATAAAAGATAAAAAAAGATAAGTTGCTCCTTGTGGATTACTTTGTAACCTGTAAAAGTGTTTGCCATAGGCCGTTGTGGATACCAAAACTGTACAGGAGCGCAAGGGGCAATCCCAAAAGTTAATGAAATAAATGAGAGTTCCTAAATGCAGAGGTGCCATCCCTGAATCAGGAAATCTGTATGCTGTAAAAACACAAGGACTGACTGAACATTACAAGTGTCTCCCTATATGCTTTTCTTATTCATATACGTTGATTTTAGTTATTAGTGGAAATGGGTTATAGGGCTAAATAGAGTGGTTTATGTTGTGCTTAACAGAGCCAAGGTTTCCTCTTGTGTCTTTCGGTTCTCCAGGTGGAAGTGCCCTGTGTTACCTCTGTTCATTTTTTGCTGGCCTTAGGAGGAAATTCCTTCTCAACATCATCAAGATGGGGATACCACAGTTATTATTTAGGAACAAGGGTAAGCCTGATGGCTGTACTGAAAAGGCTGCAGAATCCTGCCTGAAACTCTTCTTTCTCTATTTACACTAAGAATGGAGGGTGTTTAAATTAGTGAAAACATGTCTCTGTGGGGACTTGAAGAGCAGAAGCTGTGAAAGCAACAATTGGTCAGTAACAACTCATAAGCCTTGGGGGCAACATTAGTGAAAGTCTGCTTTCATGTGAAACAGAAAGCAAGTGTTGAGGAGAAGAGAGTTAAAAGGAACAGGGATTTAACAGAACATGGAACGAGCAGCAATCTTACTCTTGCTATTGAATTTCAAGAGAAGTTGTGTCTATATGTCTTTTGTTTTAAATAAAGTGTTTAAATTAGAATGTGAGATGTACAGGATATCCTTTAACTGAATATATTTGCTAAGAAATTTATATTTTATATACATTCATTGTGGTAGCAGTAGATTTAAATAGTAGTTGTAGTTTTACATAATGATTAGTATTGATCAAAATGTAAAAATTAAATAATGCAAGTTTGCCACAATAGACCATTGGAAGGAATTTTTGAAGGTGTTTTTTTAAGCCATTCAAAAAGAAAGTTGAGATATATATATATATATATAAGTGAGGGAAATTACCTTATCTCCATGAATTCTCAAATATCCTGAGTAATTATTATTTTCCGTAACATTCCAGGAATATTATGAGAGCACAGCACACCTGAAAATCAAGTGTCTTATTGAAGACATAATTATTTGGGATTTTATCAGCAGGGGAGAGGTACAGCTGATTTTTTTTAATTGGTTTTTTGTTTTTTTAATGTGACAGATCTCACTTCAGGAAGATTGGTGGAACAATTTTGTTCCAAGTTTTCTGTACTAGTTAGGCATCTAGATACATTTTTAGAGCTGCAATTGGCCGTTACAGCACCAATAAAATAATAACAGTGTTCCGACATAAAGTACTTCGAAGTACTCTTGAGAGTTAAAGAAATCACGACGTAAGTGTAAAGTAATCGATGTGGTCACAGTACAAACGTTTTGTGATCACAAACAATTGTGGTAACAATTGACATTTCATGTGTCCACAGTGAAAATATATGGTCTTGCTTTTGGAAGGCCTGTTCAAACATGGTAGTCATGGGAGCTGTGAAAATACGAAGGAAAAAGAGAAAAAAACTTCCATATCATAATGTTTCATGCAATGAAGATTTCTGAGAAGGCTGCATTACTAGAAACTAGAAGGTAGAAGATGATGGCAAGAGACACCAAGATGAATAGATACAATTAGCCATCAATTTGGGAGAACATAAAGCAAAGGTGTATGTGCAGTTTGCAGAGCATAACAGTAAATATTGAGTATACTGTCCGGGGGAGAACATGCTCTGAAAAAAGTGGACTGCAAAGGACTGGCACTAACATTAATCTACTGCCCCACAAAATTAGCTGCTGCTTTGCTTCTGATATTAAGACAATGTAGTTATAGCTCACTTCAGGTAATGTAGATGTTCAGATAAATTAATATCATTATGTTGAAGCTGTATCAAAATGATAGATTATTGTGCTTTTAAAGTAGCCATTTATTTGGGTATTTAAAAGGAAAACATAGATGTATAAAGGACAACAGATTATTGTATAATTCAAATATAATAGCACATACTATTTACAAGAAAACATTAAAAAAAACCCCAAAACTGGCTCTGAGAATACAACTGCACATATAAGTCAGGTACAATATTTGCAATCAGCCCTGGCAATCCTTCTAATCCAGTTCCAGTCTTTAACTCTTTTCTAGGGGAAGCTGTGGTGTTTGTTTTTTTTTTTTTATTTATTTTTAAGATTGTTTTTCTATAAATATAAAAAATTTACATTTGAAAATTCGAAAATAGAGTGTGCAAGAAAGATGCTCTGAGGCAGTGGGACAGAGAACCAAAACTGGCTGTACACTATTTCCTGTTCAAGTTCAGCTTGCCATTGAAGCAATTTATCTAAAGTTGTTTTCATGTTTCCATTTTCCTTTATTTTGAGTAATGCAATTTAAAATCCATCCAGATAGTTTTTTTCTGACATCAGAGGAGGAAAGACTAGGTAATAATTTCATATAGCAGAGACTGATACCATAAATTACCAGCTTTAGTAAGGTCCAGTAAAATCCCTCATATTCAGACTCTGGTTTTGCGTCTTCCTTCCAGTAATGCAATGCAGACAGGTTTGGAGAGTCCTGCCTGAAAAATATATATAAGTTAGTGTATATGAAACACCCACTTGTTCTTACATCATATTAAATCCTCCGTTGGTGTCTTCCCAAACCTGGAGGTTCAAACCTCTGCCTTATGAAGACTCTGAAGGAAGGTCTCTGTTGGGATGCAAAAGATCTCATGGTGCCAATACATTACAGCATAAGCTTTACTTTTTCCCTTCCACCTTTGCTTTGGAGCAATCATCTCTGTTCATAAATCTTGGAAGTTTGTGTATTTTAAGTGAAATTGCTACTCATTCATTTTTGCTCATTCAGCTCATTAGGCAAGTGTTTGTACAAATGTTTGTTCAAAATTGTTGTTTTCTGCAAACTTATTCACAAAAGTCCAAGAAACCTTTTTTCCTTCCTGAAAACCTTTTGGGAAACTTGACCTTGTTCTCTAAGACTATTTAATACAGTAAATTGTAATCTGTATTTTCATAGTGTTTAATAGCATGAACTGAGCATCATGATCCAATTTTAATTGGTGCTATAAAAACACAGATGGAAAAATAAGGTCCTCAAAATATGCAGGAGATAAGTACTACCAGATGGACAAATTTCAGTTGCAGAAGACAAGGAATGAATTAGCCAATGGAAGTACATATTGCTGGCAGTGGTTTCGGCGCACTCTGGGATTAGACGGTGATTTCAGATGAAAAGTTTATTTCTAATCTGGAAGTGCAGTTGATTGGATTTGGGTGAGGCTGAGCGTTAGGCCAGTGAATCTGGATACAGTTTTACTGTTCAGAGATTGTGCATATGCAATGTTCTAAAATTTCTGCTTTCTCAGTTCCTGTGGTCTTTCTAATTGTTTAAATGGTTCCCTTGCTCAAGTTTCGTATTTAATTTACCACATGGCAGGAATTGGTATTAAAAAGAAGAAAGGTGCAGGTTGCCCAACTATTCTGAAGGCAAAATGAAGTAGAAAATTAAAGATATTTATCTCCATTATACTCCTTTAAATTTGTTATTAACAAATCCAAAATACAAAGAAAATGATAAATTATTATTCAGACTGTGAGAGCAGTATGTATTTCAATGGGAGGAAAAATAGCCCGCTGCTTGCGTATCTTTCGTTTCTGGAATAAATGAGGTTTCAACTGTTCAGTGGACATCCCTACCTATTCCAGGCAGTTGTTAGGTTACGTGACGTGCTTTTGTGACCAACTGCATGCACTAGCTGGTGCCAGTAGGGAGGTCAGTAATAACCAAAGCAGATTACCTGTGACAGGAAAATATTAATTGCCTCTCAGGCTTAAACTATAAATGGCATTAAATTAACCCATGAATTTTTAAATAGTGGTAAATGTTAGATAAATTGTAAAGGGAAAAATGGGATATACGTTAAAAATTACATTCCTGAATATGTGATGTGGTGGATGATGTGCCTTTAGCTTGCATGCAGTGCTGCTTGCCCCATAAGCTTCACTCGGTGAAGAGCTTTTTATCATTTACTTGCCAGCTTTTTCTCTGCCTCAGAAGAAAAGTTACAGATTGGTTTTCTGATAGTAGTATCTTCTAAGTCATGTTTGCTGGATAAGCTTACAAACACATGCTACGGCAGCCGGCATGCCAGACTGTCTCCACACGTTGATGCCTGTGCTGTCCTGGCAGGACCCCCAGAGCCCTGGCGGTGCCTCGTGGTCCCACAGGGACATTGGAGGGAGTTGGGCATTATGGAGGAGTCCCCAGGATGTGCAACCAGGCCCCAAATCTCCTTTTTTTTCACTTGCTGATTCCTGTTATTAACTGCAGCATGTGGACAAGTATTTGGTTGTCCAGTAATCCCCAGAAAAAAAATGTTTTCCCTGAAGGATGGTCGTCATGCCGATTAGGAAAGCTTTGAGCTCCCCTGGGGCCAGGGAGCCACCCAACTCTTTTCTGCCTCCTTAGGCTGCATACTACTTAAAGAGAGAAACTTGCATCACTAGCATAAGTAACTGGGAAGTAGAGCCATGTTTTGCCAGCAGCAATAGTACTCCTTTCTCGGAAAAAGGGAATCAGTAGAATCTGTGATTAAAATACACCTTTTGTTGTCAGTTTGACCAGCTCAGCTGGCATACTTTTTGTTAGTGATTAGCATACATCAGCTGCCCAGCTGCAGTCTTTTTTTTGGTCAAAAGAACTATAGGAGTAACCCCTAAAAATTGTTTCAGCTCATACTGTACCAATTAGATTACTGCATGTTATATTTTTAAACATTCTGTGTTAACCTTAGTTGTAATGTGCCACATTAACAGTTTAAAAATGCTCTAAAAAAATTGTCGCTTGTCCAGGATCATTGGACTATCAGGTAATCCTGATGGATTAACATGTTTGCTGTAAGTGTAATGAAGTGTATTTTACCTGAAAAGGTTTTAATTAGGAAAGCATCAGAGAATTGTATAACACCAAACCATTAATCTGAAAATGGAATTATAAGAAAAACAGATGAACACACCTCATCAACTAAAAACAAATTTGCTATAATTATGGAAAATTACATAGTCTGTTTAATACATAAATTGCAAGATAATGAAATTAGGGGTCATCTACTTGAATAATAGTGATTGTTTTTGGAAAAAAGCACACTATCACACATAATGGAGTGGAAAGGGGGTTATGATAAAAGCTTTTCAGACAGTCTCTGCTGATGCTTGTGAGGTGAAAAAGACAAACGTGATCTTGAAGACTATTTCCAGGAAGACGGACATTAAATCAGAATAATTGTATAATATACTGTTCTGCTAATGATATGTTGTATTTAAGAAGTTTTGGTAATTCTAAGACAAAGAGGAATTTTAAAAGGCCTCAAAGTTTATATTCTGCAGATTGTTTTGCATTCTTTTCTAACTTCTTTTAGTCATAAAATGTGTAATAGAAGGGCAAAAAATTTCTTAAAAGAAGGAGTGGCTTAGTGGCAAATAGTAGCTCTGTAAGTAACTGACTTCAAAGTGGAAAGGCTAAATGTATTAATGATAACAGAAGTCTTTCTGTTCTATAAACTCAGTGTTGTTTACTTACTTAATGAAAACCATGTCTGTGAATATCCAAGTAGATCACAAAATAATTATCATTACATATAACCAAGAGAGTTCAAAAGACCTGAGGTGATTTGTAACTTCGTATTATCAGAGCTTAACTGTTCAATAAATTTGTTTTGTAGCTTCACTATGCCTTGTAGTGGTTTCCAAAAACCTGGGGTATTTTTCCTTCCTTCCTTCCTACTACTTTAAATAGGAGTAACACATTGTGTAACTTTCGCCTAGGTACAATGACCTAGGTAAGACAAATGATTCAGCTGATGACCTCATACGAGGTTTTGGGACTTAGAATAACTCTGATGCAGAACCAGATTCTGAGCCACCATTTCCTTTTTGCACTAAGCTAATGGTCAGTACCCAAATCCAGATGTTCAACATCTTTATATTTTTATTGCTAACATAAACAGGCTTGTGTTTTCTTTTGGAGGACAAAAGTGAAATATATTTTCTATCCCTGTGGAGTATTATCAGCATTCCCTAAATTTGGTAGTTTAGCAAAAAGCCTGGCAAAAAGAAAAGACTTTTGATAGGTTTTGACCAGGTTCATGACAAATTCTAACTAGCTGTATCAGCAGTTGGAATCCAGCTACATGATAAACGTGCTACATATTTGAGATCACTAAATATGTAATACTGATTATCCGATTTCTTTTCTAAGACGTAAAATGATAGTGTAACTGTATATACAGCAAGCAAATCCTTGAATCAAACTGTTGTGAAAAGCCTAGGTTTCCTTTCATATTGTGACAGATTGGTGGATCACCATCTGAAAGTACACATAGTTCATCAGAAAGAAAAAAAGCAATATGATATTAGAATTCAATCTTTATACACATTTTATCTCACTGATAGAATTATACATATATATTTCTTATACATTATATATACACACATATATAATATCTCTATATTACATAAATATTTATTACATGCTACATATATATAAACACACACATGCTTACCTAAATTAAAAAGTAAGACTTATTATATGGAAGGTGACATGTTTTGTGATCATAATTGACTGATCAGAGAAAATATGTGCATGAAATCAAAAGACATTCGGAAGTATTCTAACCTATATGGTCTGGTTTCACAGACATCACAGCAGCTATGCAAACATAATTTCATTAACATTTCTTGACACAAAAATGACACCTCAGCTATTAATATTACTTTATGAAGAAGACCACTGCCTTGTAGTGTCATTACAGAACTGCTGATGAAGGATGCTCTTTGAAGATACCTTCCTTCAGTATTTTGTATGCCTCAGTGATTCACATCAAATGAAATTACATACACATGTAGTAACATAACATCAAATATTTTGTTCGTAGAACTTATTATGACAATAACTCATAATATTTCTTTTCAAATACTAAAATTTTTGCTTTCCTTATTCTGTTCAAACTAATAATTCAAGCTTATTTAACATATAGAAATGGAAGGGCAAGTTAAAATATATATGTGTAAAATACATGTACATATTTTAATATGTGTAAAATTTATACATATACATAAGCATAAAATATACATATGTAAGTATTGTGTGTGTAAGATAGTTTGAATATAGTGGTAAATATCTCACAACGTGGCAGAGTTAGAAGTGTCTGGGTTTTGTTTTTCAAAGAGGAAATCTCAAAAGTAAAACCTGTGCACACTGGAAACTGATAGATGTTTCTGCCTTGTCTTTGTTAGAGCCAAAATATTATCCCAGAGGCCTGTTGGTTAGATAGTCCCAGTTCTAAATGAAAATAAATGGTAGTCAAGAACTAGGTACTTTTTACTTGACATACAGAAAACAAACCTGTTTTGTTACACACCTCTTTTTAAAATTCTGTTTCTTTTTTTAGATTTGCTGAAATATTTAGAATTAAATTTACTTCTGACACAATTAATTAACAAAACCAACACAAAATTTGTTCCCAGTTTAATCCTCTCACTAGAAAGATGGATATGTTACTGTGTTTTGACCCTACTAGTCAACTGAGCCCCATGGGATCACTTGCTTGCTCCCCTCTAGTGGAATGGTGGAGAGAATTGGAAGCATAAAGGTGCAAAAGCTCGTGGGTTGATGTAAAGATAGGGAAAGCAAAAGCTGTGCACACCACCAAAAGAAGCAAGGAATTCATTCATTACTTCCCATTGTCAGGCAGATGTTCAGCCATCCCCAGGAAAGCCGGGCTCCATGATGCGTAACATACTCAGGAAGACAAGTAACACCTTCTGTCTGAATGTCCTCCCCTTTCTTCTTCTTCCTCTAGCTTTTATTGCTGAGCACAACATCATATGGTATGGTATGTCCCTTTGGTCAGTGGGGGTCAACTGTCCCAGCTGTTCCCACCTCCCAGTTTCTAGTACCCCCCAGCCTGCTCGCTGGTGGGGTGCGGTGAGGAGCAGAAAAGGCCCCTGTGCAAGCGCTGCTCAGCAGTAACAAAAACATCCCTATTAGCAGCACTGTTCCCAGCACAAATGCAAAACAAAGCCACACACAACTACTATGAGGAAAACTTAACTCAATCCCAGGGAAAACCCAATGCAGTATATAAATTAAATGTGACGTAAGTCACTACAAAAGTAAGTGTGTATCATTAAGGTCTCGTTGCCCTCACTTTGATGATAACGCAAGGTTTTTTAGATAACATTAGAAAATTGTATGTCTTTTTCTTTTTCAGGTTAATGTGTTAGAAGTGTTGATCTCATGGTTACAAAGCTTGAGTTGCTTATTAATTTCCAAATATTTTAATAGTAATAGATATCAGCAATAGAGATGAGTATGAAAAAATGTTTTCTGATCTTTTCTGTGTACATCAATGGAGACATGAGTCTCAGGTATAAGAATATTAATTCACAGGCCTATATCAGTCTTAACATACCTGTCTTTCCAGGCCACACTATTATTATTAGTTGAAAACAACATTCAGTTCGAACTACCATCATAGATCTACTACTGTTATAACCGTCCTTGGTATGTATCTATAATATGTCATGTACATGTCTAAACTTTAGCAGATACATAGAATTACCTTCATAAGCTGTTCCAAAATATTATTTCTGCATGCTGTATTGATAAAATACGTACCACTGAGCAGCATTGTGTGTTCATATCAAAGCAGAAAAAATGTAACACCCACAAAGAATTCTCGTTTTCTCTTCAAGTGTGTTATTTTCCTGTATTAGAAATGAGATTCAGAGGCAGATCACAGCTACCTGTGTAGAGTTGTCTACTTTTGGGTGAGTCCAGTGGGTCTCCAGTCTCCTCTGAGCATGCTGGTCAGTGACTCAAGTACGCAGACAGTAGTCTCATGCCATTCTGATTTCCCAGAGCATCACAGCTGGGCTCCAGGTGCCAGTACAGAAAACCTTGGTACTCATGTTACACATCTGTCCTATCTGTGGCTGGCTTAGGTACTCTAGGGTGCCTCAAATGGCACTACATGCCTATATTTAAGCAGATGAGTCAAGCACTAGGGTTTGTAAGCTGGAGCTGAACTGCCCCCATGATGGCATTAATTTGACACACATTGCATTAGTCTTTACGAGGAGCAGATCTGTGGTCAGGTGTTCTGCCTCAGTCAGAGATACAATTTTATTTTAAGGTTTTTTGTATTGTTTGTATTAATTTTTATATAACACGACTTTTCCCACAGTGATATGCGTGGTGTAAGACCTTAGGCAGATAGGGAAAGGGAATACAAAAACTAATGAGAAAATTGTAAGGCAGCTAAACTACAGAAATACTGAATAGACACAACTGCTTTGAAAAAGACTGAGGTTCTTGTTACTGGCCACAGCTGGATTCATTCAGGTTGCCTACTTTAGGCCTATAGTAATTCTAACTGGTTTAGATTATTTCAGCCTGATGCGCTTCAGTTTTAAATACGAACAGTGATACTGTTTCTATTTTTCTACTAATTGCACCATCTGAGAGATGGAGATGTTTATCCCTAACATCATGATTTTGGAGGAATTTTGATTCCACCAGTCATTTAACGGAAATATCAAGGGACCCCAAAGGACACTGAAAACTGATCTAGAATATCCAGTTGCTGTCTCTTTTTTTGTCTATTCAGGGAAATCAGGCACCTTTACATAGTAATTAATTTCTCCTGAGTACCAAAAAATGGGCCAGCTAAGGTCATACAGAAAAAAAATCCAAAGATATATCGGTAAGGAAAAAAGATAGAAGTAATATTTCAGTTATGTGAATTATTATGTGAATGTAAATTGTTAAATTTTCTGATTTTTTCCTTAGAATAAATGTCATAACTATTATAAAAATTCTTAAATGTAGAGAGCTGCTTCAGAACTTCATCATGTGCATGTTTGTCCCTGATGCCTTCAGGCCACAGTGTTAATCCAATGAACTAATGTTTATTGTTGCTTTATTTTTTTCTCGTCTCATTTATGTGAGATGTCAGCTGCTCACTTATGTAGTCTAGCACCTCTAGGCTAGTGACATGTTGGAGTCACTATAGAAGTGTAATAAAACATGTGGGTCCATAGCAGCTGTGTACTCTGCATAGTATTAGACAAACTGATTTTATACTAATGTTTCTTCAAATCTGCTAGAGGATATTTATTTATCCATGTTTCCTTGAAAGTTACGTAAACAGAGATTCTCAATTTCAGCTCTCCAAGGTGGTATGTCTTTTTGTTTGTTTTAGTTCAGTTTAGTCTAGACTGTAATAAAAAAAAAAGTTATTTTTTTTTTAAATCTGTCGTGCTAGATGATAATTCTGTGCACCTCATCTTTAGATTAAAAATTTATTTTTTATTCCTGTGCATTTTAGTATTAAATTTTCTATTAGAAGCAGAAGTTTAGGTTAATGTTAAAGAAGATGATGCATCATGAACTGTTTAAAAACTGTTGGGTCATTTTAATCTTGTTCTTACCAATGAAAAGCTTAGCACAGGTTGCAAAACTTGACTTAAGAAGTAGGTAGACTCTTTGTAATGCACCGTGCATAATCTTGTGTCATCATGGCTAGATTTGAATACAAATGTGAGCTACAACTTGGACTGCAAACCATACGGTTACATTACTACTCCATTCAATTTCATTTTCAACCATCTGGAACTGTGTGCAAGTTCATATCCATTATGAGTTAAAATTTGACAGAAAGCATTAACTCTGTTATGAGAAAAGTTTTGTGTACTATGAGCTGTTCCTCAATTAGCCTTCTGTACAGCAGTTTCCTTCACTAATTTGTTAGGGTTTTGCATGTGTAAATGCCAGCCTTCAGTAAGTTCTACAAAACCACTGTGCACGGGTCAACGAGATATGCTTGCTCAGCCTTTCCTGTCAATCAAATCTGGGATAATGGAAACCTCCAAATTCATGACTGAGTGCTTCATGGATACCAATATTTATCAATACCCTTTTAACCATGAAATTAGTTTGTCTTCACAACAGTAATTGAAAACATGTCCCAGGAACAGCAGCTAAAAAGAGCATATAATCAAATAGTAACGTTTTAGAGTTTTCTCTCAAACCAAAACATTCTCACGTCTTTAATCTTCTCCAAATGTCCTTGCCACTTTTTCCTTTCATGACAGTTTATGAAAGAGAACCAGAAAAAAAAAGAAAAAAAATGAAAAAAAAAGAAAGGAATCTATCAAAGCTGAAGTTCAACTTCTTCAAATTTAAACCATTTGTGAACCTACATACGGAAAACTTCATAGCAAATTCAAAGGGTATAAAAAAGAGAACTGGATAATAATTACTGTAACTGTTTACAGATATTACAGAATGTCAGGAATTTATGGTCCATTTGAGGTCATTTTAGAACATACTCTAATTACAGATACTCTATCTATCATGAAAAACAGATGAAACAGCACAATTCTTTAAGCAGTCTAAAATTACACGGTGTACATCAAAATGTGACGCTCATCATTCATATTGTTGTATTGATGGACATGGTTAAAGAAAAAAAAAGAGTTTCTATTGACAAAAAAAGATTTTATTTCTTCTTATTTCAGTGAGCAAAATATGAATAATGGCTCCAGCAATCCCCTTAACTTATGTTTATTCATATATATAAAGTCTTTACATAACGATGAAGTCTCAGAACTTTTGTTTATAATTAATATAGACTGATTTTATAGTAAATACACTAACACTAAGCTATGACCATTAGAGGAATGTAATGTGAGGAAAAATTTCACAGAATTGTTCTGAATAATATTAATAGTGAAGTAAGAATATGCAGAATGATAGGATGAGGCTGCAAGGTATGAACATTGCATGTAGTTGGTATGCAAAAATGTTGTGTGTCCATAAATTTGTTTTTATTTTTTCACCTGATATTTTTCATTGAAGAACAGTTCTGAGATGCCTGAAGTGTTGTCAAATGTAACTCACAAGATCTGAAAGGATCACCTCATGCTCTCTTTTTTTACTTTGTTTCTTGAAGCTTCAGAAAATGATATGGGTGCCTGTAGACAGCCATTATTTAACTATCCTGGAAGAGTACTATAAGCATAGTTACTGACAAGAGTAGACCACATGTAGACAAAACACTTGCTGCCAAAGGAAAGTGTAAGGGCACAGGAAGCTGTTGGATACACAGTCTTGTCAGTCTCCTGGCTGTCAGCAGTAAAAATGTCTTTCATTATATATGTCAGGCCTTTACAGACTATCCTGAATGTTCCAAATGAACTGAGAAGACATTTGGATTTCATGTTTTAACTGGGAGAGGCATTATGAATGTCTTTTGCTAGCATCTTATTGAGACTATTTGTCTACTCACCTGAGCCTGGAGAAGTTCTCAAACCTGTCACTCATGAGGCTCTACTCTGAAGGCATGATTAGATAGCTCCTAGACATGAAATATGTAAGTAGTGTCATAAATGACTACTGTCTCTCAAGACATCCTCATTTTGCCAGAGGAGTAGCTGGACAAATGCAGCTTCGTTCTTGATTTCAATTGAGATGACCTATAAATGCAGGGAATAGGTAAACATGCCGTGTCTGGAGGGCACATAAATATGACCTAGTAATAATAAGCAGCAAATCTCATCCTCTATACCTCAGAAATACAGGTTTCTTTATAAAAATTCAAGGTGAGATAACAAGTGGTAAAATGCCTGTAGCATGCTTAAGGATGGTACAGTATTTTCTGTTTTTCCATTTGCTGGGCGTGCTAAATTTAAACTTATAAATTTACAGATTTGCTGTGTCCTCTGACAAAATTAGAGATTATATGGCCTGTAAACTGATACCATTCATTAAATGTTTTTCTTTCTCCATTTCTCCAAATTGTTACTTAAATGACTTGTACCTTTACTTTTTGAAAATTGATGTAATTGCTAGAGAACAAGGTTGAGGTCCTGGCAAACACAAAATTGTCTGTGATTGCAGTGTACCTAGAATTTGCATCACGTCACTGAATCTTCCTTTCTATCAGGACATAAGGGCAGATTCTGAAGTAATTCATGGAGCACTACTACATAGTATAAAATGTTATTTATTGTCGGCAGCAAAACTTGAACCCTGTTGAATGCACCAGAGATATAAAACAAGCAAAGTTTACATTTCCTCAGCTTTATCACACTAGGTAACGAAGTATGGAGCTCTTTTTTTATCTTAGAGGAATTTTTTTTTGCTTACTTTTCAGTCTTTTATCTGAATGTATTCAGTGTATTTTCAAGATTTCAGGGTTTATATTCAGGCCAAAGATCATGATTAGTGTGTTTGTTGTGTTCAGCACTTAAAAGCAAGTGTTATTAATGCTGTTCAGATAGAATGGGAGCCAGAGCAAATTAATTGTTTTGTAATAATATTCGTAGAAAATCTGTGGTGTGTCAGAAATACTAACACTGGACTCACTATAGCAGAAAGGTTCTGAAAACCAGAAGGAAAGATTGTTTAACAGATAGTTTTAAGAAAATGTCTTCTGATATAATGTGGGTAAGAACCAACTCAGCCTTAAACAACGCTAATTTAATTCTATTTTTTTTAGAGTTGATACTGTACTTTAATGGTTCATCAATCTCAGTTTGGTTTCATGTAGGAATATAGCTTAAAACATGAACAAAAGGATTGCAGCTTTAAGATTTTTATAGTCTTGGCTTCATAGTAAGAGGGAAATGTATGAGGTTGAATACATGCTGTCAGGAAACATGGTATTTTCTAGTTTTATTTTTTATATTGTAATTGAATGTAACACCTGAATTTGAGAGATTAATGAGTTGCACAGCCTTGAAATGATCCTTACAGACCTCCCCATCAGCTTTGCCAGTGTTCCTATTGCTACTGTTCTGAGCTGCGTTGAGTAAAGACTGGTTAGGGGAGTGGTAGCTTATGGTCTGTGAAACTTGAAACATAGAGCACTTTCCCCTTTCTCCTTAGGGTTTAATCTGGTGAATCTGGTATTCTCGCTCTTCAAGTCTCAGTTACAATGGCAAGAGACCATTCGATCATGGAGACTTTGCTTCCTAATGTCTGGGTCCTGACTTGGAATTTAAGGGTTTATACTGTTTTTTACTCAGCCACAGAAGTAAATGACCAAACTGGTTTCCTGTGCTGAAGGATGGGTAGGAGGAGTTGTAAGAAGAACTACATATACATACTATGCATACAAGTGTCCTCACAGGACAGTTAGAGATATCAAAATGTTCTTAAGAGTTACAATTTTAGTTGGAGGAGAGAAAAAAAATAATTCACGCCAAATCCTGTATATTTACATACGGATGAAGAGATGTCAACTGAGAGAAGCTGGTCAATATATACAAGAGGAAAATTATTCAGGACACTATCCGTTCACAGAAATGAGCTAGACTTAACTATTTACACTCTGAAGTCGTTAATTTTTTTAGCCAGTAGTCTCCAACCCATCTGTTGAACCAAATCACTCAGCAATATTTTGGGTTGCTATTTATTCTGTCTTCCTTGCTTTTCTTGTATTAGTCTGTATTTGGAATGGAAAACAACCATGGGAATAATACTTGCCATGGCACTGAACAGTTGATTTTTGCTCCATTTTCTACTATAGTCTCCTTTTTCTACTATATTGACCAGTATAGTGGTATATAAATAAACATACTCTTTTCTATCAAAGCCAGAGTTTAAGAAAACAATAAAGGAACTTTTCTCAAATGAGTGATGAAAATGGCCTTTTTGTCTGTAGATATTAATGCTAGATCTTCTTTCTCTTCTTCTTTCTCTGTTCTTTGACATTTAGCTGTTACATTCAATAGCTATCATTAGGACAAGGGTACTATTTCTGAAGAAGAATGTGAATCTTACTTTCCTTTTGCCTTAAGATTTGGCACTGGCATTATTTATACTTTATTCGATAAAGAGAAGCTTTCTAGAAAGTGATTCATGTTCTGTCTGCTTAAAGAATGCAGAGGCATATACTCCATTCAGGGGAAAAAAAAAAAAAAAAAAAGGCCTTTTTTATGTCATGTCTACCCTCTTTATATCATTTTAATGGTTCCTTCAGTTTTTATGGAATGGAGGCTTTATTGACTAGTCAGCCTAAAATACAGTGGTAAATATTATATATGGGCTAAATAAGTTGATTGTTATTTTGCCAACTAGATGTCTGAAAAACATGAAACTCCCCATTGTGATCATCTAAAGAGAAAGCTCATTTAGTCTCTGAAGAAACTATAGCAATATTACTTCTTGGTTTTGTTTGCATTTAGTGCCAGAAGCAAACCGAAGTACAAAAATTTCATATTGGGGTAGAAAAAAGCAATATTTTAGGAAAAATATTTATTACTTTGGTTGAAATAATAGTTCACTCCTTCCATTTTCTAAGCAGTTTCTTAGATGACCCTTCCTCCACTAATCTGTAATAAACATTGGGTTGCAGAAGAGAAATCCTTTCTTCCTTAGTATATATCCTTATGGTATAGCAAAAGTTAATATTGACTGTTTTCATGTTGTTTCCCTTCTCTAAAAACACCCCTTAAGCTGGCTAGTTAGTTGCAAGTGCTAAGGAACCTCCAAATGCCCAATATGCTAAGCTGGTTCTAACCCTTGAACTACCATATTTCTAGAGTTGTAACAACTGTAGATGCCCTTAGGACAGCAAAGTGAGGAAAAGATTTTCCAGCTAAGGAGACAGAACTCATGCTAAAAGGCTAAAGGCTACTGTAAATAATTTTATTTGCAGATGGAAATTAGGTTCTCCTTATGTGCAGGAGAATATATTTTGAAGTCTTTGAAGGTCTCACTAGAGGACTTAACAGCTGCACTGTTCCAGTGTTGGTGAAACTGGGCACTTGGCTTCTGTCTCCAGAATCAGAATACTGGGCAACTAAGAAGATTTTGTAAAAATTGGACCATTAAGAGATTTTTTTCCTTTTTAGGCATTTAAAATGCATATTATCAAGTTTTGTATATGTGTGGATTGTGGAATGATCTGACTGTAAGTGTCAGTGGGTCTAAAAGAAATATTAGATGCTATAAACTGAAAACCCCAGAGCAGTGGCTACCCTACAGCTGAGATTGTGAAGCCCAAGTTACATTGCTGCAAGTAAGGATTATCAATCAAATCATGTCCTGAACCAGAACTTTTCTTACTCTGCTGAAGAGGGAAAATTCACATTCATTTGTAGAGAACAGGAATGGAATCACAGAGGTTTCTCTAGGTTTTTTTCTCTAGGTTTGAGGTTGGAAGGTGCCTCTCAAGATCATCTGGTCCAACCCCACTTCTCAAATGAGGGTCAGCTCCAGCAGGCTGCTCATGTCCACGTCCAGTTGGGTTTTGAATATCTCTTGAGACTCCACAACAACCTCTGGACAACATGTGCAATTGCTCGGTCATCCCCACAGAGAACAAATCTTTCCTGATGTTCAGAAGGAACTTCCCATGCTTGAGTTTATGCCCATTGCCTCTGGTCCTGTCAGTGGACACCACTGAAAAGAGCCTGACTCTGTCTTCTTTGCACCCTCCTTTCAAAGATATGTGTCCACTGATGAGATCCCTCCTTGTCCTTGCCTTCTCCAGGCTGAACAGTCCCAGCTATCTCAGCCTTTCCTTACATGGAAGATGCTTTGGTCCCGTCATCATTTTTGTAGCCCTTTTCTGGCCTCTCAGCTTTCAAACTGCTGTTTTTTTCAAGGTTGTGTGTACAAATAATAGTCAAAGCCACTCTATAAAATTTACTATAGAGGATTAAGGCAAATTATGAACACTTCTTAAGGAACCAAATGCTATCTTTATTAAGTTTCAATGCATGGATTGACTTCGGGTGCTGTTAACCAGTGTCTTGTCACTTGGAAGGCCAGAAGAATGATGGGGGGAAAATGGTCTGGGAATCTTTTGTAGCTGGGACAAGGCAAAGCAAAAATTATTAACTCATCTGATTAGCTACAAGACAAGATGGGGCCCAGACTTGGTGCCTTTGAAGCTATTGCAGACTATTTCTTCATTTCTTTTTGAGTGATACTGAATTTTGGAATAAGTTGTGAAGGTTGCATAGATGGAGATGTGTAAAACATATTAAGAGAAAAGTTCATAGTTATTTGCATATTTTAAGGGCCTTGAAACAGGTCAGTGTGAAGAATGGTTTCATGTAATGTCTTGGTAACAGGTGCATCCATATGAGCATTTCATTTAGGATGCAAATTATTATTTTGAAGGAGATGTTCTGACCTTTAGATGTTTTCATTACTATCATGAAAACAGTGATGGAGTGTAGAAAGTGAAGGATTTTTGGATTAAACTTAACCAGATGTTTTTTCTGCAAATCTCATGTGCACCAGAAAAAATGAACTAGAATGAGTCTGATGAGTCTGTAGTAGAAACTCCCCCAAACTCAACAGAAAGTGCTTTGTTCTATAAAACTCCGTGTTGTGGTGACCTGCTTGCTAAGGTTAAGATAACCCACAATGCACAGATACAAGCCCAGGAACTTTGTTGTTCACAGGCTGATAGACCATTTTGAGGTGGAAAGCCCCATCTTTTCAAGAGAGTGGTTGACAACATGATGGGTCATTTGTGGTAACACCTTCTTTGTACCTGAGCCCACCCACACAAAGTGTTTAGATGCCGTTTGCAAGTTAGAGTTCAGCCAGCACAGGAGCCAACTTCACAGCATCTGGGCAGATGTCTGATTTCATTCAATGCTAGTGCTGTATGTATGGGGATGTGATTTGTTTTCCTTGCAAATGTTGACACTGTTAAAGTGATGATCTGAGCAAACTTACTGTAACATGTTTATGTGTATACACATACACACACACACACACACACAATATACACATGGACACCAAATGTGCTGTCATGTTCATAAAGCCCCATACTCTTAACTACTTTCCTTTAAGTTGTTTCTCACTGAAATCTTGCTGAAGGAACTTTTGCTGGCACACATACGAAAAATATCAATGTGTCCTCAAACAGCTGTGTCTATGTAAAATACATTAATGCAGTTAATTAGTACTGACCTTTTAGAATATTCATCATGCCATTGCTTTATTATCCTGAAAGTTCACTTTAAAGGAGGTATAGCTGGTCCTGCAGGGAGAGGCTGAAAGAAATCTCAGTTGGGTTTTATTTTTATGCTAATGTTAGAAAAAAGTAAACAGTTTCTGCTGGGTCACCTTAATTTGCAACACCATTACATATACCGTATTTATTTTGTGTTATTGTAAACTTTCTTAGATTATATTGTTCAGCAGATGATTACTTGGGTAGAACATGAAAGTTATTTGTACTGAAATTGCTTAATAGTCATGCTTTCCGCATATTTTCTTGCAGAAAAAGGTGTCTTTATCCAAATAAGCAAAGTAATAACGATCCCTCAAGCACCGTTGCAAGTCCATTGAAGATTAATAATCAGGAATAGCATTAAGAATGTTTACTACAGTATATGAATGATTTCTTGTAAGTCTGCAGTCAGTTTGTGGTGTTGTTTACTTGAGCTTCCATGGGTTTTGTTAATATTTTTCTGGAACGCTATTGTGCAGACTTCATCTGCTGTTTTATAAAGAAATTCAAACATGATGAACTAATAGGAAGCCTATCAAAAAAAAGAGCTGGGTGCAGGTCATAGCCATGGCTAGTCATTTTTGTACTCCCCTATTTAGATATACCACACGAAAAAGAAATGCCTCTAGAGATGTAGTTTCTGTGTCTGCAGTGTCCAAGTTACAAATACAGTTGCAAAGAAACAGACTTAAAATCTGCGTGGTTTCTTATACACACATTCTTTTTTCAGAATATTCAGTGCTAAGATATGCTTCCCACTGCATTGGGGGCTTGCACCTTGCAAAATCCTGGTCTGGATTTCTACAGTTTTCAGATTCTGCCTGCTGTATTGGGGTTATTACAGTGCTTCTTGCCTAACTACATGGTGGCACTACTAGATTTTCCAGTTTAAAGTTGCTGCAATACTTAATAAAGATAGGTTTCGGTTTAGATAGTCACTCCAAACAGCTGTCATTTCAGGAGGGTTAATGCAAGTGTTTGGTATTTATCTATGAGATCATGTAATGAGCTAAGCACATTTATCGTATTTTTCATATTTTTATCAAGTATATTTGATAACCTCCAAGTTACCATAAAAAATGCATCTGGTCTTATAAATGTAAATGGAGTCACTGAAATTTCTGCTCTGACATTTTTATACAGGCTGGGAAAGGTATTATTCATAAATCAAAGAGATTGTAGTTTGTCAGGCCAGTGCAGGAAGCAAAACTGTTCTGCTGTACCAGTGCTTGCATCTTTACAGCAGCAGCAGGACAATGTTCCTTTGGATGGGAGGGATGTCTAAATCATCTCCCTAGTAAGTCAAATAAGTAAATATTTTTGGGAATTGGGAAGAATTGAATGCGTGTTTTAACTCCCGGAGAGCACCCAGAGAAATAGTCTATAAAACCCAGTATGTTTCAGTAGGAACAGATGCTCATTAAGGATGTGCAACAGGAATGCAGGACAGCAGGATTCCTGAGGGTGTCTCTGAGAGATAAATATATAGAGAAATCTTCTAGATTTGATGTTCACACATCTAGTTTAAGTATAGGTTATTATAAGTGCTTGCAGCTGTTTTCTGTTTTACATTTGCTTTAAAGGGCTTTTTATTCTACCCTGAGTTAAAGGAGATGTTGAGGTACATCAAATTGCTTCTCACCTATATAGGGGAGAAAGAATGCTTGAATACAAAACCTGGACTGCTGGAGACACTTCTATAATCACCTAGCTTTGCTACAAGTTATTTTCAGGCTTGACACATAGACATAGATTGGCCCAGTCTGAAAGTTAGCATCACAGAAGCCAGGAAATGGACTTTCCCACTCAGAGGTAGTTGACATTTAGGAAGGCACTTCAGTGTGAAAGCAACAGAAATTTCACATGATTGTCCCAAGGCCAAAGGTGCTTACAGTTGTAGGTGAAAATAGAAAGACAGCCCTTCACTAAGTGTATTTTCAAGACTTACCACAGTGGGGCCACACTTTGTCCAGAATCTCTGTGTGCTGCTGTTCTGCTGTACAGAAGCATTTCTGCTGGATCCCACAAAAGTAAAAGTGGGCAATTTGGGCAGAGCTAGGCAGGCAAATACAAGGATGTATGGAGATACCTGTGTTCCCCTGAACTAGTTTGTTCTTCAGTGTCTGGTTTAGGTTCCAGGTGCAGGCATTCAATGAAGCATAATTAAAAATCCTAATCTGATTTTGCCATTGCATTTGTTCCTGCTACTGCCATTCATACCATCAAAAGACAATTATTCTCATTAACCAGATGAAAGTGCTGTTTAGGGGAATGCAAATTCAACAAATCGTACTCAGTGCTTGGCCTGTCATAAAGGTAAGGAATCTCTGACAGTTTGCTAAAATTTTACACTTTTCATGGGCAGTAAAGCAGTGAATTTTTAACTACTGTCATGCTTCTTTCTATACCAGATGATTAATGTGCTGGTAAAAACTTCATGCACACTTAATCATTCATAACCAAACATATCTGATTGTGGGCTGCTTAAAGCTTCAGCATTTATAATTAAATTACATCAGCAGAAAGAAACCAGCTAAATCTGGAACTAGGTAATTTGAAAGCTTAATGATCATGTTTAAATCTTCCTCTGTATTGCACTGTGCCATTTAAGGGGGATTCTTGGTGGTTTTTATCATGAGAGAGGGAAGAGATAATAGCAGCTCCTTCACAGTATTTTCCTGGATACACTGTGTTTTCTTGGCTAGGGAGAAAAAAATCAGGGCAGTGCAAAAGCAGGCTAAACATTTTTACAGGAATATATATTCCAAAGTATTTTTGAAACCATGGGCATGAATTTTCAGCATGTAAGTTTGAAGAAAACACTCAAGAAGACAACTGTTGGCTGTGAAGATTGTAAAGAGAAGGGGAGGGACAGTTTTGGGATTCTAATTTCTCATCTAGTGACCCTCTTCTGCTGAATTAGTGTGTTCATCTAAGATAAATTAATGCTACAATTGCAAGACAGTCCCATCTTCTGATCCTTAACCTGCCTCCACCTTGAAGAGAAGGAAATTAAATCTCCCAGCCTTTGAGAGGGAGCTTGAACTTCTGAAGGACTGGATAAAAGTTAAGGCATTAGCACCTGCTTGTCCAGCTCTGTTTTTAATGGGAAACAGGGACTGCATAGCCAGAGGCATATGCATCCTCTCCAACTGCAAGCTCAGTTTAGAAATAACACAGTCCATGAATTTTGACTAGATTTAGATTGAACTGTCGCTTCTTATGGAGTAAATTCAAGAATATAGCCTCATAATTTCTCATATTGTTTCTTCCTATAACTTTTGTGGTTTATCATAACTCATCAAATATATCATATCTTAGATCAAAAATTATTATCTAAAACACATATGTGTGTTTAAGACAAATTACCTATGGATATAAAGTGTTTTCTGTGAACATTTGGAAGCAGATGTTTTGTATTTTCATGTAATCCACTACATCAATAAATAAATAAATACCTGCTTTTAAATCCAGATTTTCAAACAGTCTTTTAAATCTAGGTTTTTAAACAGAGTTTTCACTGTTGTTTTTTTTTTTTCACTTGGGAAGATGTTAAGCAATAGTAAAGGACAATAAATTATAAGATTAAATGTTTCCACTTTCATTTTTTTTCCTTTTTTGTGGCCCCCCAAAGCAAGTCTAATAAACGGATCAGTGATCTAATTTATTAATGCCCTGAAGCTTGAAAGAGGTATCTTAGGGCAAAAGAATGTGGAAGTATCTGAAGCAATGCAGTGTTCAGTTATTTATTTGTCTCTATCCATAAAAAATGCTTCAGTTCCAGATCTTCCCATTTCTCCAATTAATATAATTAATGGGAAGTATAAAGCACAGTTTAGAGAAACTTTGCTGGATTTGAAAGACACCTATTTTGTCAAACATATAAGTTGTAAGTGTAATTTGCAGGAAGATAACTGCACAGATGTATAAAAGTGATTTATAAATTTGTTAGTGGATATATTTATAATATTTTTTAGGTCTGAATCATTATTTTAACTTAGTAGTACTGGGGTGTACCTCAGAAAGCTACATATTCCTATTCATTTACTTACTATAGACAATGTTTACAACAGGATCAGGAATCTTCACTCTAAAATACAGAAGGGATGAGGGCATGTTCTTGGAAAGTAAAAGGTTTAGGTATATTCTCCTGGCTGAGGAGAATTTTGAACCCAGATCTTCCATTTAAAGGGTAGACTCTAAGGTGAGAACCACCATGGCATTCTTCAGCTGCTTTTCTGCGTCTGTTTCTTGAAAAAAAATCAAGAAATCAACTGATTGTCTCAAATGTGTGTGTAAAATCATTTCTATGTCATTGAGGAGATTCCAGGTTGTTCATAAATCCCCAAATAGATTCCAGATCCCATCCCTCTTCTACTTTTGTTGTTTTTTTCTTAGCTTAGCATAATGAAACAGTCAACAGATGCTTTATTCCTAGACACTCTCTTTTCCCCACCAAGCCAAGTGCCCAGATGGGAATAGATAGCTACATGCTCACACTGCCCATGCTCTGAACCAACTTGGCATCAAACCTGTGAAAGTAAAACTTTCAAAAATCAAGAGCTAGACTTTTAAAGGTATGTATGTGCCAAAGAGTATTTTAAATATCAGGCTTTGCACAGCTGAGGATTTAAAACTCCACCTTTTCATGCCTGTGGAACTTGGACTCCTAAATACACAAGGGGCATTGAAAAACATTGACTTGTGCATCCATTCATCACAGTAAATCATAGTTAGTTGTTAGATTGTAATAAAAATAAGCCTGGGTGTCAAGAAAAGTTTTCAAAATACAGCAAATGCTGTTTGTTTGCTTGATTTTTAAAAGTTGATTTTTGAGACAGATAAATACAACAAGTATTTAGAACATTATAATTAGATTCCTTATGCCTGGCTGTCGAATATATTGTTCCCCATATTGAGGAGATGTGTGTGTGTGCGCACTCACATGCGTGTGTATGTGTATGAAATTTATGAGCTGATTTGTAGGCTAAGAATTCTGCAAGAAATAAGAAAACTAAGTAAGGTTGAATACAGGATATGCTTTGTATTTCAATTCCTTATATAGTTTCTAGATAAGTAAAATCAACTAAAAAAAGCATTTAATTACCGCTGAAATCTTCAGCTTCTGGAAATCATTGATTTCCAGAAATAAAGACTCACCAGTCTTGTTGGGGAAACTTGTATATATTGTTTTCCACAGCATATATTTTAAAATGTAGTGCATACTTTTTGCCTTTGTCTTGAAATCTATAATTTAAACCCCCCTGTGCCTATGGATAAATGCATTCTCTTTCAGTGTAGCCCTCTTCCGGGTTTGCTAGACTGATCTACATAATTTGCAAGATTCTCTGTAAGAAGACAAATTTTGTATTGCAAAAATCATACTATTAAGTGTGGTAAATGTAGTGAGTTATAGAATTCAGCCCTGCCAAGCTTTCCATACAGAGGTTAATAGAATTATTTCTCTGTGTGTGGAGCTGATTTAGCATGAGAACCCCCAAAGTAAATACAGTTTACCCTTGAACAGTAGTGTAGTTTAGGAATGTAAGGCAGTTTCTCTATTTTGAAAAGTATGTGAGATTTGTGGATAACAGTTTTCTTAATTTGCAGACATTAACTAGACCTTTCATGTCGTTTTTAATGTTTAGTTTACAGTAACCCAGGTCATGATGTGTGACACTGGAAGCAGGGAGAATGAAAGCACAACCTTTCCTTCCCATTTGTGAGAAAGAGTGGGGAGGAGGAGAAGTGTCTTAACAGCTGTCATTGCCAACGATTATTTAAAAGCTGTAAAAGCCTTCATTTGCCTTGAGGAGTTGTGACATATGGTCAGAAATGGTTTGAAGATTTATTGTCATCTTTGTTGGATGAGATTCAAAGTGTTCTTTAACAAGGATCTTGTCCCTCATCATCCTTGGAAAAATCCTTCAGAAATTGTAAAGCATACAGAAAGGAGCCAAAGCCTCATTTTTTTCCTTGATTTTATTTATTTTTTTTTAAAAAGGCAGTAAGCAGGGTTTCCAGATTAAATAAAAGAAATACTCATGATAAAAATGAACCTTATTTTTTACTTGCAATCCATTTTTTTACGTGACACCATTTCATCATATGTGTTAATGACAGGTTGTTCCTTACCCAGTTAATTAAAATTTCAGGTGCAGACTGTGCACACTAGACATCATAGGGTCATTCGGTCATGATTTGGAGGCGTAAAGCTTCTCCATGCAATTAGAGCTATCCATTTTATCTGGAGCTCCCTCTCTCCATAGTTAGCAGATGTGGATTTTACATTTTGAAGGCATGAGAGACATTTCCACCCATAAAAGTCCATCAAAACTTGTGAGGCCGAGAAAGTGACAGGAAGGTACCAAATGGCAGGGTGCCTGATAAGCAAAGTAAAGGCTAATGGCAAAGGGAAGGCGATTGCCTGAGCACAGGAATGCTTAGAACCAAAAATAGCCCCAACTGTGCTTAAAGTGGTAATGGACAGATCTTCTCTAGCTTCATTTTCCAAGCTGAAGGTGCATGGAACAGTACTGTGCCTGCTCTCACTCCCACTGCTACACCTGTGGGCATTTAGAATAAAGCCGGTCACGATGAATATTGAAAGGCACATTGATCTCAAGGTATACGAGGCACCAGTGAGATATGGCAAAGGGCACCTTTCTTATCCCTCTTAAATTTTGCATAAGGCAGACTGATTTAAGCTTTAGCTGAATAAAATCCTCCAATTTTAGCAGGTTTGACAAGAATTTATTGTGTTCCAGTAAGAAAATAACACAGAAACATAATACTCCAATCATATTTTTAAAGGTAGCTTCACAGTATAAAGTTATGGTGCTTGAATGGTAGAATTATAGTTACTTTCAGATTCAGTGTCCTTGGTTGTTTCCTGAATAACAATAATATATCACATAAGCAGGAAATAAATCGTCTACATATGTAAAACATCTCACTGTCTCCAAGCTGGAGTTAGAGCAGAGCCATTGCAAGCAGGATGGGGACAGTCGCATTAGTGCTCCACTGGGTTATGGTGGGAGGAGGCAAAAGGCACCATGCAAGCCTTGCACACTTTCTTGATAACCATGTGAAGACCATGAGGAAGGTGATCCAGTAGTGACAGACAGAGAAGCCATGTAAATGCATTTTCACCAGGGCTTCTTGGAGCACAAGGAATCAAGTGAAGACCAGTAAGGGGAAGACAGACTTGGTCTGACACTTGGCCAGGGAGTTTTATCACTCCCTTGATGTTGTTACTGTTGCCACTGAAGTTTTCTGCTCCTTTTGTGAGGAGGGAAAGTGTCTAAGTAACTCCTTGATTTGCTCTTTGCCATGTTTCCAGGTTGGATGAAATCTCAGTCAGGATTACATGAAAATGAAAAAATTAATTCCATCATCCATTTGCCATCTGAGACAAAAGAAAAGATTACGTTTGAACAGAAATTACTTCAAATCTGCTGGATGGTTCTGGCTACACAAGCAGTGGCAAATTAGACCTGTACAGAGCTGTCCTCCAGGGGGGTCCAGCAGACCTGTCTGTTCAGCTCTCTTTGCCTCCATGTGTTGCTGCATGTAACATGCCCATGGGCACCGTGGCTGCCACTCCCAACTCCATTTTTTCCATACTTACCACTGCAGTAAGGAAAATGGTCCATAATTACCCTCCTTCAGGGTTTGTTTGTTTGTTTTTTTATAATGTTTTTACCTGTTTTATTATTTCTTCAAGTGCCCCATACTTTCTATGGAGCTTCATTCTTCCTGGCAGGAGCTTTGTTTTCCTGGCAGCAAGACCTTCCTAACCCTCAAGCTATATTTTTAGGTATTGATTTGCATAAATTTGCATGAGCACACCAATATAGGGCCTCCCATCTGCTTGCGCTATTATCACTGAGTGGTAGGAACAACACAAGTACTTGAAACAGAGCTGCCAAACCTGCTTGAGATGCTCTCCTGTCTCACAGAGGGGCCGCTACAGTGCAACAAGTTGAAGCCAAACTTCCAGGAGTGAACACCACCCACCGCATCGAAAAACACCCCCTTCTAGTTTATCCAAGGGTTCAGACTGGCAAATGCCATTCCTAGAGGAGCACAGAGGCGGCGAGAATTATCACTGGCGAGGAGAAGCCAAACAGTATAGGTCCTCCCAGACTGCTGTGGTACTCCTGGCTATGCCGGCAGGGAATCCCCTGCTCTCAGAGAGGCAGGGCTGTGCCAAATACCGGGTCGGCACGGCAGCCCCCACTTCTGCACCCCTCGAGAGATCTGTCTTACTAGTTCCCATCTCCAAGTCATGACTAGGGGATGGAAACAAGGAAGGAGTACATAAAAAAAAAAGATGTCTGCTGCAGAGTGGAAGGTCTTGATAAGGAGGATATCCAACCTTGATAAGGAAGACAAAAAATCATTTTCTCTCCACACCTACTCCCTGAATAACCAAGATGAGCTATCCAAGATGATAGTGAGGCAGTCTTGGCCTTTTGTGAGAGATGAATCAACACAGGCCTGTGTATGGCGCCTCAGAAACTGCTCCAACAGGGTATGCTTCACAGTGTTATTCACAGTTTCTGAGATGCAGAACTAAGCCCTAACAGTGTTCTGAATCACTTCAGATTTGCTTCTTATTAATACTAATTTAAATCTTCCTGAGGGAGTTGGTAACAAATCTGTCAGGCAGAAAGTCTCCCTTTTTATTTTTGTTTTTTTAAGGAAGGAAAGATTATACTTGGAATCAAATCTTACTAATTTTCATTTGATTTTTATGTGAATCGCTGAGGTATCGGCCATGACTTAAATTAACTTTGTTGAAACAGTGACATAGAAACTCACACTCTCCAGTGGCCTTTAATTCTTAGTCTTTCTTCAAACACCTTTTTTGAACACAGAGCCAAGGCATATATATGACATGTAATGGTGCAAATATATTACTAGGAACTTCAAATATCCTACCCCATGGATACTTATTGTTTCATTAAATAACTCATGAAGGGGAGTTTGAATTATCCACATTAAATGATAACTAGGAGACCTGCATAATGAATTTATGAGTTTATCAGAATCAAATGCTGTTTTCCAGATATAATTTCTTCACTGAGCCCTGGGCTAAGGACAGCTCAGTAGGGGGCTAATTATAATGGTGCTACTAGTATGAAAAATAGTGGCTTTCCCTTATGGAAAAGTTTCTTTAGACTACTAGGTCAAGATAATGAAGCACTGTTTGGCAGTCCGGAAAACTGCAAATAACAGTTGCTTTTCTTAGAAGTTGATGTAGTTGATTTTGGTGAAATTTGTGAGATTCTGTGAAATGCTTGCCATTGCTTCCAGAGCGTAATTCCAGTGAGCAGGACAAGTAGGCTACTGTACTTTATTTAAGATACTACATTAGAAATGTCAGCATACATGAGAATAACATATTGTGTGGGTGAAGGAACCATTGCTTCTAAAAGGAAATCAATATATAATAACCACTAATATCAAGCCTCTATTCAGTATAATGGAGGACAACATATTCAAAGAGCCTGCAATATGCCTGCAAGGAACATTCACTTAGCACTCCTAGAATAGGTGCTATAACTGATCTTGCTATTCATGCATCATAATACCTGTTTGTCCCTTACATTTTTGGATTTACACAGGCAGCTGTAACTGTAGATAACAAAGGAAAGTGGAACTTTTTTTGTAGCTGTACAAAAATAGACAATAATTTTACTGTCGTGCATATTTTGTAAGAAGGGAGCAGAATAACAGAATCTCTAGATCTAGGGTAATAAGCATGTTGGAGAAACCTGAATTATACGGATCACAGAATATTAGGACAATCAGGCTTTTGGCTTGGGCCTTAACTGCTCTGTAGCTATTAGCCTGTTGTATACCAAGGTCAGGGAAAAATTTCTCTTTTTTTCCCTGAGTGAAGACATACATTTATGTGGTCTCAGAGGACGAAGAAGCAAGGAGGTCTGCATTTGAATTCTTAGGTATTGATTAACATCTCTGACGCTGAATTCTGAAATTATTTTGCATGTTTCTTATTGCCACTGCATGTAGTCTGTTTCAGTTTTAGTTTAGGGAATAGCTTAATATAGTGCTGTCAGTGAAGCATTTGTTTCCCATTAAACACTGCCAAAATTCGCAGTACAGAGTGTAAAGTTAATGAAGAAAATACTGGTATGTGGTTTTCTAACATCGACTACTGTTCATTGTAGTTCTACAGCTATGGTGTCCACAGGGTGTGTGAGTTAATGTGCATGGTTTGTAATGGAATTAGTTCGTATGGATCTTTGTAACATCTTTTGTATCAAAACTCCACCCTTGTCTCTAAGAAATTTAGGAAATCAGTAAAAAATTGTGGGAAAACAGCTTCCCAATTTGCAAAAAGTGTCAGGGAATTCCTTTCTTAATGTGGGTTTGGTTCTGGTAGAATCATACTTATTATTATTATTATTATTACATCTTTTGACTTTAGTAGCTATTTCTTAGAACAAGTTCTCTGACTTAACCTTTCCAATTGTTATCGATGGTTGGAGAAGTTTTGACTTGCTTTTGTTTAATGAAGTGTCACAAAATCGGACCTTTGAGAGGTGCTTCTGTCTCTTTTACTTATTATTGAAGGGTGTAAACAGAAAAAGGCTGATAAGTTACAAGGCCATTCACAAGTTGGAATGCAGGGCTGCTTTTTAGAATGCAATACATAACCTGAGAAGAAAAATGCAAGAAAAATGGGAAAACACAGAAATACAGTACACAGTATTTGAGTATAATCCCAGAATTCCTGTTTTACCTTAGCAATGCTATGAATGGTCATTTTTGCTTCTGTATTATAATCAATAAAACATTTTCTATCTGTACTAGGAGCAGACAAAAACTTCAGCAAAAAGTTACTTGTCTCAGCATGCATACCTAAGTGAAGTAATTTACGTTACAGATGAGGATAAAATAAAGAAAGGGTTGTTCTTTAAATTAGTGTTGTTGAATAAGACTTTACCACGCAACTCTGAGGATTTTTTTAATGGAAATTTTAGACCATACGCATTTTTGAAGAATTGATATGGCTTCCTCAATACTGTGTTTAAATGCCAGTAAGAGCAGTGGTGACTTAGCATTTGACAGTCTAGTTTAAAGAAATTTAATGGTAACAAGTGCATGTTTTTCTCCTTGGTGCCCAGATATAACTATGATGAGCTTTGGAGATACTGAGTCTTGAAGCAAACCCATTTCTTTTCAAAAGTATGAAAAACAAACTGATGTGTAGGTCTCTACAGTATAGGCAAGGTATGAGTAACCCTGTCAGATTTACTCTTTCAGCATTCAGCAGACTACTTAAGGAAAGATATTAATTCATTTTTAATGTTAGGAAAATACAGTCATTAAAAAGCAGATAACATAAAATGCCAGAAATGCTTTTAACATTACACGAAGTGCACTACTTGCCTAAATAGCTTGCTACTTTTGGAGATCTAGATATGCTGAGGTATTAAATATTAAAATAGAGGTTGCTTTTTAAAATGCAGTGTTTCTTATCAGAAAAACGGTTTGAACAAGCAGTGCTGTTGTATAATGCATGATGTTGCTAATAAGACAGTCTTGGAAAATAATTTTTCACGCTGTAAGAGTGACTAGTGTTTTGAATCTGTTCATGTTCTCTTAACACATATATAACAGTGCTGTCAAGCTGCATGCAGTTATAAATTTGCAATACATTCTGAGTCACATAAGGTCCATTCTGGGGTTTTATCCTACTTTTGTATATTTACTGGTTATCAATTCTGTTAGCAAGCAATACATAACCTTGATTAGGAAGTCATTCTCAAAGAGTAATTATCAATGCTTTGGTGTTGGTTTAGAGGAATGTGTGGGAAGGGTTCTGCAGGTCTGTTCTGTGTCTGGTGTAATTTAATATTCACAGTATTGATTTGAATGAGACAATAGGAACAATGCTTATTCAATTTTCCACTGACACTAACCTGTTCATGGTTGAACCTGCAACATTAAAGGAAAATATTCTGAAATGTTGGAGAAGAGATTGAGAAGCAAATAGGGTGAATTTAAATGAAAAAAAATATCTGGGAGAAATAACAATTTAAGTACAGGGTAGGGAATGGTTGATTATGCAACATTTTATAGAAAAAGATTTCTATGGCCACAAGGCATTGCAAACTGAGCAGAAGTCAAAAATGGCACGACATTGCCACCCCACACACACACCCCCCACCCCCCAAGTATATAGCAGAATGGATGAGCAGAATCATTTTTGGGAATATACATAAATATACTCTGTGCTGTGATGCAGGGGTGTTTTTTCCAGGTTTGGACACAACTGAGAAACAGCAATTGCAGATTGTCCAGCCAGATTAATAAGAATTATGAGACAATGTAACCTCCGAGATAAGGTGGAGGAGGCTGAAGGTTTTCAATTAAGAAAAAGTCTTGAAACATGAAAAAAGTAACTATTAAAAAAATGTCAAATTCTAATTTCTCCAGATTTATGGGGAAAAAAATGGAAATAGGCATTCAACATCATAAACTTTCTAACACTAAGGCCATTGAAGCACTGGAATGAGAATTCAAGAGCAGATTAGACAAAATTCTTTAAATGACAGCAGACATTGAGAGGTGGGAGACAGACGAGAGCTGTGTATTTGCTTTGGGAGAGATTTCCTCAACACAAAAAGCAGCTCTTGTCCAGCCCAGATACCATTTTTCATCCTGCAGAAGACAGTATATCACCGTCTCACTTCAGGATGGTCTTGGGATTGATTAGAGCACCGAAACCTTTGACCTTATAAATCAGTGATATTTGAAATTCACTATGATTTTTTCATGGTAGAAGTTATGTGCTGGTAAGAACTAAGTAGTGTAGCTATGGGGGCTTCTGGGGTGTGACTTTGAATTTGTATTCAAATGGACAGACTAACACATGTTTTATCTATGTGAGTATTTCTTTTAAGCCAATACCCAAGGCATTGGAAAATTTTCAGAACAAATATGGTCTGAAATATGGATGTGAATCAAATATGGATGTGAATCAGATGGGAATAATGCATTTGTTACTGTGTGCTTAAGACTATATGTGAAAGTCTGGGGTTTGGTTGGTTGGTTTGGTTTGTCTTGGTGATAGCATGCAATGCTATGGTTTAAGAGCAAGTACAATAACATTTTCATTCAAGGTTAAATGATAAATGGTCACTGTTATGGAAAGGTGAGAGGCTTCAAATACGTCATATGATAACGTGGCGCTAAATGACTTGAGAGGAAGGGGCATCAGACTGGAATGATCTGGATTCAGTTTTTGCCCTTGACTTGCCACTGACTGAGCAAATCATTTTGCCTTTTCCTTTACCCTTGGCCCCACTTGCCTTATGTAAGCTAGTTCTTTGGAAGGGAGTGCGATGCATGCCTCTTAATGTGTTGAACAACATGGCCACCCTTGTTCCACTGGGTGCTTTAGGGAACTATTATTATTTAATAATTACAACCATGTAAGACAGAAAAGAAAAGGTTGTAGGTAAGGCTCATATGCACAGCATACATCTATTCTGGTAAGACACGTGAGGCCTTGCAGTGAGAGATTAGTACTATTCAGCCAGAATCTGCTTTGCTGCTTATTCTCTTTAAATTATGAATATTCTTCACTTACTGTGTTATTCACAGCAACAACAATAAAAGGATCTGAGTAAAAAATTTTTGTGATAGTAACTCTAGTAGTATGCATATATTCCTTGCATAATCCCAATCCTGTTGTCTTTCATCTCTTCTAGTATTACAAAATTCTTTTTCAATAAGTACTTTAATTAAGAGATGCACTTAATGCTATAAATATTAATGTCGGACATTGTGTGATAGCTTGAAGCAGGTAGGTATATTATCCCCAGACCACACAGGTATATATTTACATCTTGCACGCATTTTTGTTCTGAGTCAGAAGTGTTGCTGTGCTAATTTTATAACCTGCTAATTTTAAAGTCTACAATTCATAATAAACGTAAACTTTCCAGTAATGTATTATTTGCAAGCACTGTAAGTGAAATTTTTGTCTGCTTGTGAAAGGGATTAGGTCCCCTGAGGTAATCTTTGGGTAGCAGAGTTCCCTCAGTGTCAGGTAGAATAGCTTTTCTGAATTATTTCAGTAGACTAATGTCTCCAAACTAATCAGTTTTGCTGATTTAAGTGATGCACTTTGGAGCCTATTGTGAGTCACAGCCAGGATTTTCAGATTTGACAACACTTAAAACTTCATGGGAATCAAAAATATTCTGGATTCTGGTGCTTTCTTGACCAGTAACTTTACTGGAAAGCATTAGAATGAACTATTGAAGAAGACAATTAAAACTTACAAGACTTTATTAACCTTTTAAAGAAGAAAGATCTAATTGGATCTGAACTATAGTAAAAAATGTAAATAAATCCTTTATGCTTTTATAGCATGTAGCATTTAAGGGGGACGGGGGGACGGGGGGGAACTCCAAAAGAATAAATTGTAACTTTCAGTACCTGCTTTTAAATTATTCAGTCTGTTTTCATGTGTTTTGATCTAAAAACTAGTAATATCGATACATGGGATGATGATGAATGGAAAGCCTGAGATCTTTAATAACACTTGATTGAATATTTACTACTCCTAATACATCAGCACCTGGAGATCTAAAATCCTGTCCTAGTTTCTATTGCAGCCTTCAGTCTACTTACAATTTCTCATGATGAAGATAGGAGCTGACCTGCAAGTTTAATTCCAGACTTAGACTAACTTTTTTTAATTCAATGAAAAAAAGCATTGACTGAGGAAAGCTAGATTTTGCCACACTGAGTAGTGTGCTTTCTAAATAGGCCCATTGACACATATTGCATATATTGCATTCAATAAGACTATATCCACGTGGTAATGAAGTAATGTGCCTTGCAGATCATACTCAGAGTAGACTGCAAAAACTGGCAGATTTCTTAGAGGGAAATATATAACATTTTGATGCTGCTTTTAAGATTTGGATGCTACTGATAAGAGCTTTTTGTAGAAAAGGCTCACAAAAATTTTCAGCCATTTATAATTTAAATTATTCTCAAACATTTTAATAGATTTTTCTTTTTCAGAAGGATTTCTTAGTTACGTTTCTGAAGATTAATGTTTACTT
Source organism: Falco naumanni (assembly GCF_017639655.2). Classification (NCBI taxonomy): domain Eukaryota; kingdom Metazoa; phylum Chordata; class Aves; order Falconiformes; family Falconidae; genus Falco; species Falco naumanni. The sequence continues at coordinate 55,747,458 of NC_054055.1, forward strand.
TCTGTGATAGCCATGCACTATAGACTGTTTTGACTTGGTACTTTTACATTCACATCAAGTGTCAGTTGTTTGAACAGTCATTCATACCTTACAGTCACCATGGATAGCTTTATACCATAATTTAAGTAACTGTTCAGTGTCCAGGCCTGAACTCCCAGATTCCCCTTACAGTCAAGGAAGAAGTGTTTCCAGAGAGCAATGAATCTCATCCTGAAATAGGTATCTACATGTATCAAACAAATTCCCATGTAGTGAAGTCTTTCTGCGTCGTGGTACGTATCCCAATACCCAGATTTAGACATTTAGTTTTTAGATGTCTGGAATTAGAGGAGATAAATCTTATCCCATTAGACTGCATTATTCATTACTGCACATATAAAAATATTTATTTAACAGAAGAGTGTTACCTGCAACTTCAAAAGTTGTTCTCAATAAATTTCATAATTCATTGGTTGAATTTCCAATGAGATGTGTTTGTAATTGTGACATACCTTGTACTGAGAGAAGCCTTCAGTATTCTGATAAACAGCCTAAAATCATTTTGATGTCCTGCTCTGAATTATCTGAAGTCACTTATTCCCAAGATGATATTGTATGCCTGTGTTGGTGAAAATTATACAGGCATTTTTCATGGCCAGTTTCCACAGGTGAGAAAGTTACACTTTGGTTTCATATCGACAAATGAAGTAGGATTTGATTTTGTACTGTCTTTCAATTGGTAATCATGTACATGTGTGCCAAGAACAAAACTTGAGGAAGTCAAAATAGCTGGCTTTATGTAATTCAGATCTGTCAAATGGCACATACTGAATGTGAGATTTCTGCCCTTCTCCTCTTTTGATTTTTGTCTCATGTTTCTTTACCACTACACCTGTATATTTGCTGTACAGTGCCATAGTCTCTCTTCCACTCCATGAATCCCTGCACAAGAAGTGCTGCACCACCTGATCTGGGATCTGCTAACCAGCTGTGTATACAATATGAAGTCAATAAATAAATAAAATATCACAGTGCCAGCCGTACTGCTGCCAGGACATTTCTTGTAGCCTGATCTTGCTTCACAGGTCCCATAGGAAGGCATTTTCCCTTTTTTAAGCCCTGTATGCAGTCATGTAGCTGTTGTGATAACATATAGAACATGTAATCAGAAGTTTTATATAATAGTATTGGAGAAAGCTAAGGAACATGTACATTTGTCTTTACTGCAGAGATGAAAATGGCAACTAAAGGTATAAGACTCAGATCAAATCAATTTTCTGAGGTTTTACAATACAGATAAAGCGAATCTGGAACAAAATTCTTTGATTCTCTAGGATGTTGTCATATGTAAGCAGCACTGTGTGGCTAAAAGAGGCAATGTGATGTATGACAACATAACAAAAAGAATTTGGTAAAGGAAAGAGAAACTATTACCCCTTAATCCAAAGTGAAACTATGTGTAATCACCCAAGACCCAAAAGCAAAACTGTAAGAAAGACCAAGTAATGGAAGCCACAGTTTGTCCCTTTCAGGGAATAATTTCTTTTCCTGGATGCATGAAAAATAAATATATGAGACATTCAAATAATGGAAGAATCTGCGTATTCGTTACTTAAACGGAAATGAAATTTGCTATGTGGACATGATAAGAGTTGCATTTCAGTAGCATTGATAACTGAATGTCAGAGCACCCGTTTATAGGTGACAATCTGTTTACTTTGGCAACTCGAGCATTATTAGTCACTTCTGATAAGGCATCCTTCTTTCATTACCACCTGTGGCCTTTGTTGCCCTGTTTCCTAGTAACATCAAATTGTTTTCATAAAAAGTAATTAACATATTCAGTTGTAACAAGACTATACAAAAGTTTGATTGCTTTTTATTGTTTCTTCTTGGGGCAGCATAACAAAATTTAAGAGTAAGCTTTGTTTCCTTTTCTTTTCTTGATTCCTAACCAAGCCTAAGAAAATTATGCTAAATTACTGAAGCATCTATATATCCAAGCCCATTAAAATAATACCATTAGGTTTGAAAATGCCAGTTAGTATTGCTGCTTTGGATCAGGGGATATTTGCTTAACAAGTGGGAAAAATAGCCTTGAGTTATAATAAAATAGAAAATTGTTATTGTGAGAGCTTTGAGAAAATAGCAACAATTCAGAGATACAGAAAATTGTTAAAACTCCTTTCATAATGTAATTGTGAATGATTTCTGTTGTGAATTTATTTTGTGATATATGTCATTTATTAACCAAGTCTTCAAGTCCTGATAGTCCTAAGTCAGGAAAAACAAAAAAAGTTTTTTTTGTACAAGGAATGTTGTCAGGTTTTATTCAGATCATTACTCATGTTAACATACAGAAAAAAAAATACATGTTCATATGTATGTTTGTATGCATGTACTAGGGACTATTCTTAAGGATGCAAGATTCTTTTCTTGCTGATGCGCGTAATATAGCAAAGTAGTCAAGACAGGGAGACTATACCGCTGGTGGAAGCAGCAATTCCCTGAATTTAATTACTGATTACTACAATATATGACAGAATTGCAGAATGATTGAGGTTGGAAGGAGTCTCGGAAGACCATCTAGCGCAGCCACTCTGCTCAAAGCAGAGTCAGTGAGAGCAAGTTGCCAATGACGCAGTCTGGCTAGGTTTTGAGTAACTCCAAGGTTGGCGTCTCCACAACCTCTCTGGGCAATGTCTGCCAGTTTCCAATCACCGTTACAGTAATTTTTTTTTCTTGTGTTTAAATAGAATTTTCTGTGTATCAGCTTGTGTCCATTGCCTCTTGTCTTGCCACTGGACAGCACTGAAAAGTGTCGAGCCCAGTCTTTTTTTACTACCACCAAGTACAGACTGAGATCACCCTGAGCCTTCTCTTCTCCGATTAAATAGTCCTGGCTCTCTCTGCCTCTTCTCATATGAGAGGTGCTGCAGTCCCTTAATCACCTTTGTGGCCTTTTGCTGCACTCTCTCTGGTACTTCCATGTGTCTCTTGTACTGGGTAGTGCAGAGCTGGATCCAGCACTGCAGGTATGGCCTCACCAGTGCTGAGCAGAGGGAAGGGATCACCTGCCTTGACCTGCTGGCAACACTCCTAATTCAGCCCAGGAAGCTGCTGGGCGTTTTTTGCTGCAATGGCACGTTGCTGGTTCATATTCAGTTTCTTGTCTACCAGGACTTTCTCTGCAAAGCTGCTTTCTGGCCAGTCAGCCCCCAGTCTGTACTGGTGTTATATATACTGGAATAACTGGGGTTATTCCTCCACAGATGCAGCACTTCCCATTTCTCTTTTCTGAACTTCATCAGGTTCCTGTTAGTCCATTTCTCCATCCTGTTGATGTCCCTCTGAATGGCAGGACAACCCTCTGGTGTATCAGCCACTCCTCTCTGCTTTATATAATTTGATAATTTGCCGAGGGTGCACTCTTTCCCATCATCCAGGTCATGTGCTTACCGAAGTTGAGATAAAATGCATCCACTGTTCTTCCCCCATCCACCAAACTAGTAATTTCACTGTAGAAAACCATTGGTTTGGTCACTCATGCTTTCTCCTGCATAAATTCAAGTTGACTACACCCAATCACCTTCTTGTCCTTCATTTGTTAAGAAATTGCTTTCAGGATTATTTGCTTTATCATCTTCCTAGGGGCTGAGGTGAGGCTGACAGACCAGTAGTTCCCTGGGTCCTCCTTCTTGCATTTCTTGAAGATAGAAGTGACATTTGCTTTCTTCCAGGCCTCAGAAGCATCCATGGCTTACTATGACATTTCAAAGATATGTGAAAGTGGTGGTGTAATAATGGCAGCCAGATCTCTCAGCACCCATGGGCGCATCCCATCCAGATCCAGATTGTGTATGTCCATTTAAGTGTCCCCTAACCTGATCCTCCTCCACCAAGGTTAAGTCTTCATTGCTCCAGGCTGTCTCACCGATCTCAGGGCAGGGATTGCTGAAGGTTGGTGTTGCCGATAACGATCAAGGTGAGAAGGTGTTGAGCACCTCAGTCTTTTCCATGTCCTGTGTCACCAGGTCCCTATTCCCATCCAGCAGCAGACCCACACTTTCCCTGGTTTTCCCTTTGCTGTCGATGCACCTGCAGCAGTCCTCCTTGTTGCCTTTCCTGGCCATTGCCAAGATTCAGCTTCAAGTGGACTTTGGCTTTCCCAGCCAAACATGCCTTTAATTTGAAACCAGCTAATTTTTTGGGGGAAAAAAAAAATCAAAATATGTTAGTGTACATGGGGGTGTGTATTTATTTATGTGTATTAGTGCGTATACACATATGTGCCTGTAAATGTTTATGTTGGTAAATACTATTGACCACTCAGACTGTAAGGAAATCCAATCCTATTCTGATTATGTCACAGATTTCAGGGGCCTAAAAGAAAAGAAATGCTAAAAATTAGTGCAGATAGAAGAACTGAGCATTTGACTTCCTGCCAAGTTGCTGGTGTAGCAAGGAGTAAGCACTCCTTGCCCTTGAAATGTGACCTCCCTGTTCTTGAAAATTAGGTGTCATGGAGGGAGCAACACATGGAATTAATTTTAAATTTAAATAGGTGTAATTCAATTTGTAATCTGGAAGCTCAACAATTGATTAGTCAACACCTTATACATTACATAACATACTCATGAAACACAACATAGAAAATTTGTGTCTGCATATGAATGTGAGTTTGCACTGTGGAGCAATGTATATTAGAGTGTTGGTGGTATCAGTCCCATTGATTACAATCTAATATCACCAGTAAATAGCAATTTACAGAGAGGTGAGAGGAATACTGTTTCAATAGCTGTAATCAAAGGCAGAGAAATTAGAGAATAGATAGGTTTTTTTCTGTTGCAATTCAGGCAGATAAATATTTTCAGTCTATGGGTTTTCTTGTTTTGTAAAAAGTGAGAAATTCTGAATATGTTCATTCACAAAATAAAGCAATCTGTTAAAATTTTGTCAAAATATTTGCCATTTTATGATGTGGCATAAATCTTTGCTAGCCATCATTCACGTTTGTGGGATTTTTTTTTTTTCATGTAGAGCTATACAGTTGCTAGAAATTCCTGTACATTGTGATCATGGCATTTTCTGATTGAGCCGCCTTTTTTTATTAACACTATGATTTCTTTTAAGTGTCCAAAAATGTGTTAGTAAGTTCCTACTGAGAATCAGCACTTGCTGAACATTGATACTGATGGCAATGGCATATTTTGGTATGCAGTCTAGTTCTCAAAGATTGCAAAAGATTAGAAACCAACATGGGGGATTGCTGTGAATATTCTACATGAACTTTAATCCTCTGTTCATTTCTCTGTAAGACAATGGCATAGGGTAAAATAAGAGTTGTTACAGGAATAGCCATTAAGTAGTATTCATTGTTAAGTACCATTTGTTGTTTCATTTTCATGATGAAATAATTTTCAGAAACCTGATTATGAACTTCTGTGACTTTGTGCTATCTCATCTGATCAGGTTTACAAACAAAACTCTCCTGATTCTTTAGAAGGAATGGGAGGAAACAGCTCATTTTTTGTTATAACTTAGGAATGAGATGACTGCTTACTATTATCAGCTTTATTTCTGCTTTATGTTAATAATGAAATGTATTACAGTAGTATTTATAATATTTATTCAGGGGTTTTTAAAGAAATCAAGAAACATTTTCTTTAGCTAGTTATTTTTCATATTGGACTATTCCTGCAACTGAAGTGGAAAGCAGCTTAATGTAAATTGTGGATTGTGTACAAATGTTACATATTTGCAAAAAATGAAACTGCAAATTTAATTTTTCACAAACGATTCCCTTCACTTATAAAACATAGTGTAAAATTCTAGTAAAAAATACTTGAAACCAGAAATACTAAAATATCAAATAATTCACAATTTTTTCAGAGTCCAAAGAAAAATGTATCATGAATCTTCTATTACTCAGTCTTGACTGTTACCTTTGAGAAGACTATGAAATCTTCACGACCAGAGTAAAGGACAAAATTCATCAAATAAATTATTCATTAAAAATGATTGCCCATCTATAGTGACATCATGGAGAGTAATGGTCTCTTTTTACTGTTCAGGCCAAACTTAATCCACAAGTGCATTAATATTTGAATTTGATATTCTGAATTGATGGAGTCAGCATTAGGAGGTTCAATGGAAACAACAATTTAAGACCCTGATCTTGCTATCTTGTTCTTAGAAATAGGCTCTTGCACTCCTCATACTAGATTTTTCCCAGTCTAAGTCACTACAGAAATGATTGGTGAAAATTCAGAGCAATATTGAAGTTGTGATAAACATGGGAACAACTTCCACACAGCAGTTGAATCCAAAATTATTATGTGATTTTACACAGCAAAAATCATTGGTTCAGATATCAGTGGGATCAGCAGCGGTCCTTACTGCTTGTCGCAGTATTGAGTTTGTGACTGAAGCTGTTGTGAATGATTGAAACATACACTAGCACATGTTCAAATAAACATTTTTTTCTCAGCTTAGCTAGAAGTGAGCACTACAATTTATCTCATATAATTTCTAAGCCACTTAAATTAGGCATTTTGTCTAAGTTGTCAGCTAGGATGTATTTGTAGATAGGAGAGACAAGTCAAGGATTTCTAGGAGGCAGCTAAATTAACTCCATTAACTACAGAGAAATGATAGTGGTGAATGCACATACATGTACATCTGGTAGAAGACAAACAAAAGGTGTGATCACATGTGTCTTGGAAGACTGACAACATTTCTTTCACTAATGTCATGATCATACTCATTTCACCTGGTGTAGACTTGTCTAGGTCACATGAATTCCACCCCTAATGGCACTTACTATCCCCTCTGACTTTTAAAGTACCATAGCTTAGGTGTAAATATGGCTAGCCTAAATGTAGACACCTACAATGCAGAGAGATACATAGCTGGAGTAAATAAATTCCACCATCTTTGTCTCTGAAGTTAAATTACACTTACAAGAAGGGCCATTGATTGGTAAAGTGAGTCAGAAGTTTGGTAGCAACATCCTTGAATGCCTGGTAGAAGGCACTTGATGCAAAATCTCTGTGACTGTCAGCTGTTTTTTCGGTCACTGTAAATGACAAGTGACATTTTACTGTGACTTTGACTTTAAAAAGATACCTGTGATTGTATTCTAAAGAAATACTTGTTACTTTGGGGACAAAAAAAAAAGCCAAAAGGTGAATGCGGTTTTGCTTAATTCCTGATCCTTTTGCACCTCTTTCAGTTTTGAGTAGTGTAGGAAACAAATTTACTCACTCTCTGCTAAAATATTGCAGCTATGTGGAATGAAAAAAAGAACTATAAACTTGTATGTGAATTTGCATATACATTTCTGTCAAAAACTTGGTCTGAAAATGACATATACAGAGCCAAATCCTAAATACAAACTATATCTACTATAACTGTATTTCCATATGAGATGTGTTGAAATTAAAGGGCTGTAGGCATAGTGCAATTTTAGGGATATAGTTATGGATCAAGACATAATTGCAAGCAAAAATAAAGCAAACTTGTCAAGCTCAAGCCCACCAATCTCACTGTTCAAAATGTGCCTCGCCAGGAATTCCATCCCTTTAGACCAAAGGCTGTTTGAAAAATCTTTTTTCCAACAAACACAGTTTTGTGGCAGTTAATTGAGGTACACTTTTAATCCAGAAAATAAGTGACTTGGATAATGTAGTAACCAAAGTGCATCATTTTCTAAGGGGTAGAGGGATGGGGACATATGTGATGGGAAGTGTTATTAATATTCCATACATTAATTTGTTCTCTGTAACCTGAAACCTGATTTTGGAGTTCTGTCAATGTTAATAATTCCTGTGTTTATCCATTTGAAAACGATGAATTCTACACGTTGCTATAGAGAGCTGATTAACTTACTTTGTATGTTCGTAAGTCTTATTTCTTTAAAAGGAGTCTATTGAAATGTCACTGTGTGTTGAAGTGGAGATTTGATTTAAATGCTACATCTACTAACAGTATTTGGGTTTTCAGCACTAAAAATGTGTTATTAGAAGAATATTTATGCTTTGAAATGAATTTTTTCTCTTCACTAGGGTATTTTTCATTTTTGTTTGAAGCTTGTTTAACTAAACGAAAGTATTACGAAGACAATATTTCAACAAAAGGAGCTGAAGATGGTGATGATATGAACATCACAAGAAAACAGTTGCAGTACAGTTAATGCAGCTCTATCACCTTGAGACTGGGAAGCTGTATTCAGGGGACAGCAGGATATTAGGTAACCTGAGCTATAACTATGAGCAGTTGTTTAGAAAGAATGAGGACTATGGTAGGAAAACAGATATTCAACTTTATCCTCCTGTGTCCCTGGGAGTTGATGTAGTGGAACAGAGTACTCTGCTGGGATCAAGGAGAGATGGCATGGCCATCATCAGTAAGATGAGATGCAGCTGACTCTATAATAAAGTCCTTTTGCAAATAAATCAGACTTCCAGGCTAAGAATAGGAAAATAATTTTGCTAATAGTATAGTACTGCAAGAATACAACACTCCTGTCTCATCTGTGGGTATGGTAAAACTCTTTGATGGGCAGTAAGTTTTCGTTTAGCTCTGCTGACTGATTAGCAGGTAGTAGCAGCTTCAAATAGAGGCCAAATAGATGAAAAAGAGGAAGGAAACAAGAAATAAAAAGTAAATAAGCTTTACATTTGGAATTGGGTATATTATGCTTTTACTACTTTCTGTTTAGTTTCTGCTTTGGAGTATTTCTCTACAGTTTTGAAAACCGCTCCAGAGGGAAATGCAACCAAAAGTGTAAGAGCTTGGACTGCAATTGAGTGGTGGCAGAAGACCAGCACAAGACTAAATGACTCTCCATTTTATTTAATTTTACTGTTCTCTTTCTGGGGATGGAGTTGGAAGGAACCACCTCAAATTTACGTGCCCACAAAAAGCACTGTTAAAAAGTAATAATAATTGTATACCCTGTTGGTTAAGTTTCATCAGTTTTAGAGTAATGGGGGATGACATCTGCAAAATGACTGTTTAAAGGTGTCATTAAAAGATTGAGGGGAATATAGACTTGTTAGTTTGACTTCTCTACTGGAGAAGAAATTGTAAACATATGTATAATTATGACAGAGAATTATCCATCTTGTATTTACAGAAGATCACAGAAAAGGTACTTATAAAGGTACTAAATATACTTGATTTTCAAGAACAAACTTTAATCACTCCTGCTTGGGTTTTCTAGGGGTTTAATAACTGTTTAAAGGACAGGGGAGTAAAGTTAGGAATAAATCTCCAAAATAGAAAAGTTCTGCTCAAGCGTGAGATGAAACTTGTACTCTTTAACCTCTTTATGAAAGACCTAAAGAAAAAAAAAAGGTAGCAAAGGGGAGATAAAACTGAAGTGATTTAAGTTGTTGATCCTATCAAATTATTAATGGTGATGAAATTCAAATAAACCCAACTAATCTATATTATAGTTTGATCAGCATGTAATAATAAGTATGTGGGTGCACAATGATGATCTATAGATTAAATATTACTTTTCAGGAAAGAGTTCTTAGAGGACAGTTACTAAATCCCACTTCTCAAAAACTGTAAAAAAAAAAGCAAATAAAACTTCAGCAGTTTTTAAGAATGGGCAATGAAAAAGAAGCATCAACATATAATGTACAAAGAAATTTTTTGCCCTCATCATGAACATTGCATTCAATTCTGCTCACCTCTAATAAAAAAGATTAGAAGAGCTTGAAAATGTGCAAAGGCAATCAGGAAAAGTTCATCAGAAATGCAGACTTCCATAGAACCATAGGAAAGATTATGAAATAGACTAAGAGTTTTTAATATTGAAAGGAGATGATTGATTGAGGTCAAAGGAGATGCTGGAGATCTCCATAACATACGGAAAAAATGGCCAGATCATGATGGGTCACCATGTTTTATTATACAAGGAAAACTTATTGTCATTCAATTAAATGGTTAGGCAATAAGTTTAAGAGAAACATTAAGTAAGCACTTTTCTCACATGAGCCACAACTGTGGAGAAAGTGTGGAACTTACAAGATGTTGCTGTGGCCAGATGTATAAAAGCATTCAAAGAGCAATTGCATAAGTTATCAGCACAAAGTCTGTTAAAACTGTAGTGAAGCTGTTAAATGCAGTTATATAGAGGGGATCAGATTATCCTTAAACCACAGACTGATGGCAGTTGCAACGTGTTGAGGAAAAGTATTACTGTACTATTCCCCTGTTCTTACACTTGCTCTCTAGGTATCTGCTATTTACATTAATCGTTATATCTGTGATGCTGCATGAAAGAGGTGCGGGGCCTTTAGGGTCTGGAGGTTAAGTAGCTCATGGACTGGCTCCCATCTGTTGTTGCACTAGCCCTTCCAGAGCAGGCTGGCTGAATCTGGGTACATAATACTGAGCCTCTCAGTGTTGTGCTGAGCACCACCCAGCCCATGTGGTGCTCCTCTGGCCCTAGCACACAATTCTTATTTTGTGTGTGTGCGTGTGAATGCGTGCATGTGGGTTTTTACTGAGTGTGCCAGAAATAACAAGAAGAATGTGTTGCGGCCTACCAGAACAGGCTCTTCTGGTGTACTGTTGGAGGGTATGGGTTCCATGGCAGCAGGTATGAGGAACTGATTATTCACTATACTCAGCAACCATGAGGCCACAACTGGAATATTGCATCCACTTTCAGGATACTCGGTATAGAACAGACATTGTCATACGTTGACGTGGCATCTACCAGGACTCTGAAGCCATCTTCAGAGCTGCTGCAGTTGCATGCTGTTGTTCCATCCCAGATGCAGGACTTGGTATTTGTCTTTGCTGAGTTTCATGAGGTTTATGATGGCCCATTTCTCCACCTCTCAAAGTCATTTCCGAATAGTAGCTCTGACAATCGTGTCAGATGTTCCCTCACATGTCACTTGTAACTTACTGGAGGTCTTTTCTGAACCGTCATTCACATCACTGACAGAGATATACTGACTCATAAACTTGACTCATTAACCTCAGAATCAGCTTGATTCTAATTTGCACAGCCTGTTTTTCATCCCCCCTATAATTCATCCAGTCTATCTTTTCCCCAGTTTGTCTACAAGGAGTCTTTGTCAAAAGCTCTAAGGAAATAGAAATAAATGTCTTCCAGTGCTTCCTCCCCACCACCACTGTCATCCACAGAGGCTTTTAAGTCCTCATAGAAAGCAGTCAGGTTGGTCAAGTGCAGTTTGTCCTTGGTAAATCTGTGATGGCTGTTCACAGTTGCTTCTTTTCCGTAATGTGCTTGGAAACAGATCCATGGGGACTTGCTCCATAAGCTTCTCAAGGCTTTCATATTTTCCGGTTAAACAAAGTGAAATATAAACCAAGTAAAAGTTCTTTTCTAAAATTTGTTTCATCCCGATAACACTGCTTCAGACCTATTCCAGTTTGCATTTGCCGCTTTTGCTAAATGATGGATGTTGCACAGAGTATTCTAGATAAGAATATTCTTCCTTACAAAGTTGCAGTACTATTTACCTTCAGTTCTGCAAATACATTGTATGATACATAACATATGCATGTTGTAGCCTTCTTGATGCTGGTATCTTTCAGTTTTCTTCTCTTCAACAAGTAAACCTAGTTCTGTCATACATTTTTGCCACTCCCTCTCCACTTAGTAGCATTAGTTCCTAACTGTGTGGCCTTTTTTTGAGTTCTATTATTCCTGAATATCTACATATCCCTATATGGTGATCCTCCTGTGTTGTGTCTTGAACAAAGTTCATTAATGTACTCCTGCTCATTGTGTCAAAATCACTAATGAAAAATTCTTAAGGAACTACATTTTTACCCTTGAACTAGTTTTGTCTACACCTCAATTATTGTAGTAATAAATATTAAACAATTTAATATAAACTAAAAACTTTTCAAGTGTTACCATATCTAATGTTTAGTGAAATCCGAAAAAAATATATCTGTGATATTTCATGTTTTCTAAATAATCTATTTTCTAGATATAAAGCCAGTCTGGCACCTGTCCTTAGCGCATGCTTTTATATATTTTTTTTCCCTTACTAAAGTTCTTTTAAAATATTCATTCTTTCAAAAATTACTCTAAAACACATAATTTTTTAACATACATCCTAAAGGAACGTACATTTTGGTAAGTCTAGTTTTCTCTTTCTCATAGGTCTTACATTTGCTAATGTCTAGTCATATGAACCCTGTGCAAGATGCTGATGTTTCTTGCTAGACAAGTGAGAGCATCAGGGAAACCTAGACAGAGAATTACAAAGTATCTTCCACTGAAAAATATGATTGGACAGGAAGAAATCAGTGGGGCAGCTTGACCCAGGTAGCATCAACAAAAGGAGACAAGTGTGCTCCCAGTCAATAGATATGTCAGATATGTTGAGGATACTTGGCTTGTTTTCACTTGCCTTGAAAGGCTGGGAACTATCCTGCCTTCTTTGAATCTGTGTGATGGATGCACCTATTTACCAGATCCCAAAAGAGATTTATGGGAAGAAGAGAGCATGAAGGAGAGTCCAGATATTCCTATTGATGCCTTCAAATGCAGCACAACAGTGTGTTGTTGTTGTGGCTCCACAGCTGCAGGGTACAAACTGTGACTGTACCCAGCACAATGACATTGCAGGTACAACTGCCCCCATGGGGCAGGTAGGATCAGAGGGGAGAGGAGAGGTGCTGTACTGCAGATCTGTGGTCTGTAGGGATGCCTGGGATATCTCGCTCAGGCTCAACAACTGCAGATTAACAGGATCTTGACCTAGCCAAACTTACTACATTATTTGATATCCCATGTGTAACATGGCTATAATAGCAAACAACATGGTGCAGGTGCAGCTATACTAGCAATAGCATTTTGTCCTTCATTAAATCAGTTTGGGTTGTAGCATTGAATTCAGCAGCTAAAGCATGGTGTGATTTTGAAAAGCTCACCTGGCATTCAGGTATTAACACTTTCATTTTCTGGAATTATTAATCAAAAATTAATAAGAGATGATAATAAAAAGAAAATGTATGAAAGAATTGCCTTGACTACCCTTCCCAGGTGTCTTTATTCATTTTCACTTGTAAAGAAACATAGAAATAATATCAAAACGTTTCCTTGTGGCTGGAAGAATGTTATCTTGCTTTCAGACAAAATGCTAGCTTATAACATTTACATTCAAAGTGTTTGGATCAGTGAAGTGGAAGTAAAAGTAACAGGGTTGTGGGTTTTTTTTATAATTGTGTGAAAGGAGCAATCACGTCACTTTATGAACAGCAAGTCCTTAGGTCAGGGAGCGTTCAGAGACAAGCCGTAAAATAAAGAATAATATAGTGAGGATATCAGTAAAATAATAGAATCAGCACATCTTACTCTATTTAACTGGAAAAGGATGAGGCCTGCCTTAGGAACTAATGCTTCTTAACAGCATTTGGGCAGAGAGCCAAAAGGAAAATGCATTTCAGAAAGACGTGCTGGTAGTCAGTAGGATAGGTAATCACAGCAAGCCACCCAAAGCAGCTAAACCCAGGATTTTAAATTAAGCATGGAAGAGACTTTCAAGTCCTTGTGGATGAAACTAGAAATCAGTGGTGTATTTGTCAGATTACTAGTGAAACAGAAGCTTGAAGTTTTGACATTCACTTACTGTCCAATCAAAAATTGAATTTATGTAAGTAACCTAATTAGTTACATAGAAATGTTTTTATAAAAATACTGTTTGATATTAAGTTAGGTCTACACGGGCTTTGCAAGATGTAACTGGAAGATATATTACCTTAAGAATGTGTCTATCCTTGAGTAGTCTGTGCAGTGTTCACAAGATCCAGATTTTCAGTTTGTTACTGATTCATTTTATTGTGTAGTTTGTTTATATGAAATTTTTATAAAGGACAATTGATTCAAATAGTCTAAGTGTAAATGTAGATTACTGCCCCTTCATCCTTTACTTCCTCAAGTTGTTTGCAACTTTAATTCAAGATTGTAAGTACTTGCATAATAAGCAGCAAATATAACTCCTCAGGAATACACTGGGGATTATTTCTTTTTTTCTCTAAAGTAACCACATTCTCAAGTTCAAACACATATGAAGAGCTGTTGGAAGAGAAATCTGTGCTCATGCTGATGAAAATCTTGCTGTAGTAGCAGTAAGTGCTCTTATAATATGTAAATAGCAAAGGTAAGATCGAAAACCTGCTGTTATTAGAAAGAGTGATAATTAAGGTATGGATAATATTAGAATATTTATTTCCTTTTAAGAGATATTTGACATGGCTTTTAATTTGTCTCCTAGATAGTGTTAGGTGTTAATTAACTTTGGCATCAAGGCTAATTTTGATTCTTACATGTTAGTCTTTTTAAATAGCGTATGTCTTGTATGTCTATGATTATTCATATGCCTATTAGCAGCATACAGAAGAAATCTAAGGGTCTCAAGTCTAAACCAATCCTCATATTGAAAAGGTGAACAACCTGCCAAACATGTTAACTTTCATACCTTTCTGTCAACTAACATACTCCCCTAATCCATTGCCCATTTCTCTCCAAAAACAGTTTAATGAGATTTTAGAAGTATATTATTTTACTGGTTTGATCCAAAAGATTTCTCCCACCATAGAAAAACTATGCATTTTTTAAGATATGATTTTTTAGACATTCAGTATGTAGTCATTTATCTTAAAAACATATAATTTTTCTTCCATAGCAAAGTCGTAACAGTCCTTCAATCTACTACCAATAGTTGTCTTGTCAGAGACCCAGAAAAATCTGAGTTCTGCATATGCCCCCTAGCACCCTGCTACCTCCTTAAAACCCAAAGCTACATTGTATCTTATAACCTAATATGTTACAAGGCTATGACAGAATTTCTCATTTTGAAGAGAGGAAAAAAAAAGCAGCAGGTAGCATTGAAAATTTCACAGCGTCTATAATTTCTCTTCAGCGTGAAGGTGCAGTTTTCCTTGTCATTGAAAGTGATCATGTAACCATAGTTGTCACACAGAAATAGAAATAAATAGGCAAATCTGTCATCAGTTGGTCTTTAGAGTTGAAAGATTCACAGTACTGTGAATTACTAGTGATGTTTTTAAATATAATAATTGACTTTTGATTTTAGAACTTGTCTTCTGTTCATTTAAATTGACATCCATAGATACAGCAAAAATATATGTGCACAGACTTCCTTTTTTGAGTAAGTTCTTGTGGGTTCATTTTGTTTTTATGATAATAATTTTCAAAGTAAATTATATCATCAATTCATTCTTTCTGCAACTTAATATCCATCTTACCCAAGTCTAAACACCGTCCCTTTGATCTCACTCTCCCGTGTAAGTCTGCACAAGCACAGGGGTAAGCTAATACGCAGCTGTGTCATACATGTGGTATATAATGGAGAAACTTACATTTCTCTTTTATGAATAGTGGAGGCACTGGATTTCTTGTTTTTTTCCATAAGTAACCAAACAAAAAGACTGAGCAAGTACCTGGAAATTTTCAAGTCAGGCACTGACTCTTCTGTGAAGATCTATTGTGAAAGAAGGGAATTACCACAGGATCTTGTCCCTCTGCCCTCACTAAAAGAATACTGTGTATTTTCTAGTTAAATATCCTGAAAGATTGAAATATTTTTTAGGCACGTTGTCCTCATGTTTATTTTTGTCTTATGTCTCGTATGGCTTACAAAGACTAAGAAGACTTGAACTGTGCTTCGTTTTGGGAGAAGTATCAAAAAGCTGTTAATCCAGATCTTAAGTAAAGGTCTTAAGGGATAAATGTACTTAGTTGTTCTGATTTATATCATAAGTATGCTATAACCCAGGGGTCCTCAAACTTTTTAACCAGGGGGCCGGCGGGTGGATGAAGTGGCAGGCAGTCATCTGCGGCTGCTTGGTTCCCCCCCTCAACCCCTGGCTGGGGGGGAGCGGGGGGGTTCTGTAAATACCGGGGGCCGGATTGAGGACCCTGGGGGGCCGTATCCAGCCCGCGGGCCGTAGTTTGAGGACCCCTGCTATAATCTTTCTGTTGAAATCAGCTCTTCTACAAGTTCATCTTTCATTCTTTTCCTAAGTAAACCACTAATGAAGTAATTGATTGTAAGAGATTGTATAAACATAGTTAAATTTTGAACTTTTTTACTACCACTTCAGATGAGCTGTGTATATTATGCTACTGGAACAACAGCGAAAAAGAACAGGGTTTAACAACCCTTTTTCCCCATTTTATCTAAAAGCAGTATCAAAATGAGTTACATGGCTTAATTGCTGATGTTTCTTTTTCTTTTAAGTTACTTTAAAGGATATTATTCAGTAAGCAGAATAATAGCCTGCAAAAATAGTTATGTGTAGAAGGTATTCTACATTATTTCATTTACACTATAAGGTAAAAATTAATTTCACAGCAGGTTTTTGTATGTGCCTGTAGAAGAAATAAAACAATACTTTCAGCATGAGAGAAAATGCTAAATATTACACATAAACAGTTACTTAAACAAAAACTCTTAATTTTCTAAAATTCTCTAAATATTTTCAAATCAGTAACCTTTTCCGGATAGGATTGTTTGTATATTATGGATACACAGTTACTGATGCAGCACAAATCTTTGCATACTGATCCTTTAAACTATAGAATCATGCTGTCTGTATCCATCTTACATGAGATATTTAACATATCTTACATCTTACTTATGTCAAGCTATTCCACAGAAAATTGAATAGTTTTAGGAATAGAAACTGAGAGGGAATCAACCTTTGGCATTAAATACCCTGCCTAGAATTAATGTCACAAAACTTCAGGCAATAAAAAAGCTGTTAAAAATGTTATTCTAAAGCAGGAATTTAGTTAATAGGAAGAGTTAGGTCATGAGAAAAAAATAGAAATAGCCATAAGTTAAAGGACTCCATTCTAAAACAGTCATCAAGAATAGATTGCTGTTGTATGTAGGTACTGGCACTGACAACCAATGGCATTTATACAGGTAAAAATAGGTGAGATGTATCCAGAATGGACAGTATGAGTACCAGAAGAATTTGGATCAGGTTCCCTCCAGCAGAGGGAACTGAACTTGGTTCTCTTTCATCTGAAGTAGTCTCTATTCAGTGAAATACTGACAGAGGAGTATGATATATGAATACATGCCAGGCATCACAGCTCTTGCTCTTCCAAATTGTCTCTGTGCCATGTAAACTCCAATGTCTCAAAGCACCTACTCATCTCGGTGATTTAAGGAAAGTCAGTGGAGGATACTCGGTTTGTGAGCCCAACAGTAGTTAATGTGTGGCAGAAAACTGCCTGCTTAACTTTGGTCAGTACACATTCAGGCTGAGTGTGCTCAAAAAGGGAGAACGTGTAGTACCTGAGGAAGTCATGTAATGCCAGTGTTGGCCAACAGTGCTGTGTGGGTTTTGAGGAGCTTAGTTTTAAATTTAGGCATCTGAAAATGGCAACTGAATGCTTATATCCCATTTGGGAATTTAGTGTAAATGAAATAAATCTGTTCTAGCTCTTTCCCAAGTCAAGTGGGAATACAAAGTCTTTGTTTTGCGTATTATTTCTGGTTTATTTTGGGGGAATTCTTGCCGTACCTTATTGCATTCACAAAGGTTGATCATAAGTAACTATGTGCTTTACTGCCTCAGAAAAAGGGCTGCTGTTTTTTTTCCTTTTTTTTTAAGGTTGTATATCCAGACAATATGAGTATATCTAAGTATGTTCTTAGAAAAACACAACGGGACAGCTCTTTACTTTGGCCACTAAAAACAATTATTGTTTTAGTCACTGAAATTATCTTACTATACTTCATATACTGTATACTTTTGTGTACTTTATGCTCTGAGGTATATAAGTGTCCCTGCATAGTACAGGACATCTAGGAAGCTGATTTTGGATGGTGTGTTAGAATTAGTCACCTGAAAATAGGAACACATCAGCTTAGCACTATTGCGTCTCTTATTCTTTAGTCCTCAGTGATGGTTTTGGAGAAGGGAGTCTGGGAAGTCATAAGATAGATTCTGTATCCTCAGATTTACAGAATGTCATAACAACCTCATTAATGATCCATACGTTTTCTTCTCCCCTTAAATTTTTTCATACTGAGTATTCAGAAAGACAGCAATTCTGCAGCTGATTCTGATCTCTGACATTAGTTTTGGTCTCTGTTGCCAAGCCAAGGACTATTTTCCTTGGCTACATTTTCTTTAGTCCTAGACCCTAGTAGCCAATAATAATAAAAAAGTATGTATGGGAGGGTGAATGATAAAGAACCAAATAGCATTCAGAAAACTAATATCTAGTGGAGCAGTTCAGATGTCAATATTTAATGCCATTATCTTCTCTCTCAGATCATTAAACAGCTGATGATACTGAAATGGAGCAGAGAACTGCTTTGGCAGTGTATTGTGTGTAACTATTACACTTCAGCTCCTAGACTAAGTATTTGCAGAAGCACTGGGTGGAGTTCTTACTTGCCCCAAGGAAAACTCCCTTTACAATTTCATAAATAGCTGCTGCATTACATGTCTGATAATTTTCAAACTTTCTGGATATTTATGGGCTGAGTCGTTCTGCTCAAAGCTTGACAAATGCACAGACATTCAAATAAAATACAGCTAGTCCCTTGTTTTTCCATCTTTTCTTCTAGAGGAAAGAGTAAATGGGAAGCAACAAATAAACACTTGAAAAAGCATGTGTATTATAACATCAAACTGGGTAATGTGAAATCAGTAAAGTAAAATGGTACCGAAGTAACAAGAAAGGTAACACTATGCCTGATAACTGTAATAGTACAATAACTAATCGAAACTAAATTTGTAAAACTGCGATCTAATAAATAGAGGTGAAAATATTTTAAAATTGGTTTTCAAAAGAGATCCGAGATACAAAACATAAAGATATTTAGCCACTTGTATGTTCTAGAAAGAGGAAGTTCTTGGAAAGCACAATTATGGCAGGAATTTAAATAAAATATAAGTGCATTTTGGGATTGGACTTCAAACCAGTGCCAGGATGGATTTTAAGTATGCAACAAAGTTTTAGAATGTAAGTATGTGAGGTGAAAGTATGGTAGGATTCCTGCCATAACAACATGGTGTTGTCATAGAAATTTCTCAAACTGTCAGTAGGACTGCAATGTTTATTCTCATGTGTCCTTCCCATTTTCAGTGAATGATATGAGTTCCATCAAGTTCTGTTCATCTCTTTCTCTGTCCAATAAGATATTTCAGAAAGTATCAGCTGCTTTGCGTCTAAGTGGCCTTTTATCCCATGATAAACCAGTGCATTAGGCTGCTGGTAATGCACTTAACATTCTTCTAAGGCCATACTTGCAGCCTTATGGCTGTACCAAAGAGATGCTATAAGCAGGAAAGAAAATAATAATAAACTAAACTACCAGAAAGGATTTATAGTAGAAAGAAAAATAATTTCAAAATGTAAAGTAAGGAATCAACATTATGAAAGTGCAGGTCCTTATTTTACAGCTATTGGGCTGAAATGATAAAGATCAAAAGAATAAACCCACCCACCCCCAGTTCCTAGAAGGAACTTCAAAGGTTCATGTTCCCCATTTTGATCCAAGATAGAGTCCTATATGTACACCACTGCGGATCTAACCTTTTACTGAAGTTTACTATTTCACAGTTTCCACAGACAATGAATTCCTGTACTCAATTAGCTTTACTTTTAGAGAATGTTCATATTTCTTAAATAAATCTTCCTTGCTGTAATGTACTACCAGTTTTTCTTTTCTTATATACTAAGGGCATGGAAAATAACTTATTTCCTTTCTCTTTACAGCTGCTTCTTAACGTTGGAGACCATTCTTATATTCCAGATTTGGTCATTCTTCTTCATTGAACAGCAAATCTGTCTGGTTTTGTAGGTTATAATTATTAGACATCTGGTTGCTCCCCTGTAGGATCTCTCTAATTGGCCAATTTTTCTTTGAAATGCAAGGCCCAAGCCTAGACTCACTAGACAGAGAAGGCTTTGCCAATCCCAAAGAATTATTCCATGTGGCTTGCAAAAAATAATTCTCTTTATACATCTCAGTATGATAGCCTTTTTTTCAGTCACCTGGCATTGACAGCTTACTATCAGCTGAGAATTCAATATATGCCTTAGACCTTTCCCTTTACAGCAGCCACCCTGCCATTTGTTTCCAACCTAGTATTTTTGCAGCTGATTATTCTGCCTCACTGAAGAACATGGTGGGTTTCGTTTTTTTCTCCATGATGAATCCCATCCTGTTTCTTTCAGACCGCTTTGTCTGTTGGTTCTGGTTCCTAAACCGGGTTTGTTTCTTTTTTTGTTGTCGTTGTATTTGGTTTTTGTTTGGGTGGGGGTTTTTGTGCCTATAAATTCATAGATACATTCTCTATTCTGTCACCCAAGATGTCAATGAAGTGTGAAGACTATTGATATATTACTGGATCTACATCTGTTAGTTGTCACATGTCTTTCCAGTCTTACAATGAACTTTTGGTAACTACATCCCGAGTGCAGCTCTTAGACCAGTATTGCATGTGTCTTAGAATAGTTTTGTCTGTAACATTGCTTGCTTATAAAATATCTTGTGAGGCAATGTCAAAAGTATTTTTTAAGTTAGCGTATCTTCTGCTACTCTGTTTTTCACAAGACCTTATTCTTAGAAGGAAATTGAATTGGATTTGTTCTTCACAAATATATGCTGGCTGCTATTCATCTTTGTGTTACCTTTCAAGTTTCTAAAATTCCTAATTTCTTCCAGTATTGTTTCAGGAACAGAACATAAACTTGAGTAGTTTATAATTCCTTGTGTCTTCCTTTCCCCACTTTCTAGAGGTAAAGGTTGTGTTTGACCTTTTTATATCTTCTGAAATGTCATCGTCCTCTCCACATTCTGAAAGATAACCACAAATACTTCTGACATTGTTGTAGTCAGTGTTTCATGTACTATAAGGCAAATTTCCCAAGACTCAGTTGATTCGACAACATCTAATTAAGCCCGATACTCCCTCCTTAGTTCTTTCTGTGTTCTCACCTGACTTCTTGCCTCTCTGTTAAAAATGTTAGCTGCCTGATACCTACCTAGTAAATGCAGTAACTGCCCTGGGATTTCTCAGTATTAGTAAGTTTAGGAAATCATTACAGACTGCTTTTCAATGTTCTTGTATCTTCTCAAACCAAATTTGAACCTCTGCTTACAGATACTTTTCATGTTCAGACTGAACTAATCTCTCTTCAGGTAGCCATCACAGAACTTTCTAAAGGCAGGCAGAAACTTCGGAATATGAAGTGGTGCAGGGGGTTGGTTTTGCTTTGTTTCTTTTTTGCCTTCTTTTTTTTACTGAAATTCCATAACAGAAGTAAAACCTGTGTCTCTAAATTGTCCTTAAAGGTAGGATTCAGACTGTGATTCAGACACCTCATTGCAGGGGCTCAATACACCTGCCAAAACATGAATTCTCAGGTCCTTCTGGTATGTGCTACAATATCCCAAACATCCTTAAAACACGGGACTGGCATAACGGAGTCTTGATATGTCAACTTCAGATGTCTGGACCATCCTACAACATCCTGCTTGACCTTCAGCTGCAAATTCAGAGGGTCACACATCTCCCATATATCTTCTCTCTTATCTGATAGCTCACAGACCTATCCCAAGTATGCCAGAATGTCTTGGAGCTTGGCACCTATGTTTAGGCAACTGATTCCCCATCATTTTATATATATATTTATGTACACACACCCCTGTACCCTGTGAATTAGGTGGCTGTCTTACAACTTAAATCCTACTCCAGATTTCAGAATAATAGGATTATTACTGGTTGGAAATAACCCTGCTTCTCATGAGAAGTGCTTGCATGTCCTTTTCTGCAGAAACATTTCATGCTTGTATATGTTTGATTCTTTTCCTGTATTATTTAGTACTAGGGAAATTAAATAAAAATACCCCTCCCTCAGGCTGTTTCTAAGGGTTAATCTTCTTGCTGCTCTTTTGTATACTGAAGCCATAATCCTCTATTTTTGACACCAAAACTGGTTGCTGTGGAAATAATTGCGCTGTTACCAAACCTGATTAAGAGTTCAGGTAGAGAAATAGATGGAGAAACAAACAGATTCTTAGAAGTAAAGATTCTGCTTTGACATTAATATCCTTGGTAAGGAATACAGTATTAAAGTGAAATTGTTTCTAAACAGAATTATTTTTTCCAAAGTACGCCAAGATGTATGACTATTTTTTCAGCCATCATCAAAATTCTTTTTTCCCCCATATTTCTATGTAAATATATTTAATAAGAGAATAAAAAAGAAAACAGAAAAAATATGTAATACAGTGAACAAAAGTGTTTCTAATATATATTCTGAAGTGGCAGAAAAAAATCCATGAGCTACAGTTGCTGCTGGCATGCATTATTCCTGCCTTTCTTGCTGCAGATTAAAACATCCAAAAGTATTTTTCTCTTATATATATGTATGTACACACACCCCTGTACCCTATGAATTAGGGGTTTTGTTTTGTTTGGGGTTTTTTTGTTGTTGTTGTTGGTTTGGTTTGGTTTGGTTTTTTTGAAAGCATATGTTTTTTTTCATGTATGATAGTCTAAAATTAATCTGGCAAAAAAAGCTGAAACTAAGTAAAACTAGATCACTTTAATAGAAAACTGCAATAGAGAAAAAGATTTCTTAAATAGCATCCCAAAAGCACTGCTTACTTTAGGGTAAAGTGAGTAATGGTGCCCATTTGTCATCATATGTAAATAATATTGGCAAGCCTATCCCTTGTATGCTGAGAGCACCACTAAACATTCAGTGACAGAGGTTTACACTAAAACATTTTGACAGCTTGCAGACATTTTAACCTAGAGACAAGTATCTCTGTGTGACCACTAATGATTCTGATGCATGAAAAGCAGCGACTGAGCTGAAACAGTAAGAGGAGACAAAGCTGCTAAAGTAAATTTCACTATCAGATACTTGAAAGCATTGCTAATAGTTTCTGTAGTAGGTGTACACCCTAATTGTGAAGCCTGAGATCAAGACTCCTAAGTGCATATGATTTATTTGTACTTAAAAAGTAAATCATGTTGATGTTCTCTGCATTACTTTGGCTAAATGGGTAAGTCAAGAGCAGATGAAGTCTGAGGTTCTGTTTGATCAGACGTGCTTAGCAAACAAATGTTAGAGAATTAAAGCTGGCAGTAACAACCTTCAATGCTTAGCCGAACTGCCTGATCAACTGTAATTAATGTATCTTGTGTCATAGGTGGAATATAGCTTTAAAGATACTGCATCCTCTGTACAGTAAGATTACCTTTGTTATTTGAGAGAGAACTATATTCAGCACTCCACTGAACAGCAAAAGGAGCGTGTTCCTAACACAGAGGAATTTACATTGCAGTCAGGTTAACTTGTTCCCGTTTCTTTGTTCCTTTCAGTTGTCAGTATCTTTGCTCCTCTGTAGTGCTGTTACTGTCTCCTGCTTCTATGTCAGTACAGCTACAGCTGCAGGAGGTGTTTTGCAGACATGCACAAAGAATGAGTCCCAGGGATCCAAGAATACAAAGAAAAAAGAAAACGTGCAGGCAGGAAGAAGAGACTGAATCTGAAAGTGTGGAAGAAAAGGGGCTGTTGTGAACCATCTGTGTTTCATCTGTGCGAATTCATATTCTGGACAAGGCACTAAAGACGAACTTCCCAAAATCATAGCAATGTTTAAGCCATGCTAGACTCCCTCCCTTGTTGCTGGCCACACCGCAAGTACCAGGCTGGATTTCTAGACTCTACCTGCAACAGTTTGTGTAGCAGCACCTAATCGCTGCAAATCGGCACCCTTAAGCCCAAATTGGCTTAAAATATCTCTCCAGGTTCCAGGATAAATGACAAGTTTTATAGATTTATTTACGAGGAATGAACCTCAGCATTCCTACCAATCCCTACAGGCAGTGCAAAATTTCTAATATTCGTGAAGCAGTTGGGACCCATCTCCCTTCCTCAAGCTTTGTAGCAGCACCATAAAAACATCTATAATGGTGACATGGAAAAACACAAGTTTTAAGAGATTTACTTCATAAAATCTGCTGCAATTGAGTAAAGTTAAAATGTAGAACGAATTTCAGCCTATTGACTGCATTGTCAGTCAATTAATATTGCCATACTTTTATTAGGAGCATGTTTTGGCTGTGGAACATTTACAGAGAAGTAATAATCTGAACTCATTTTGATCGGAAAAGTGTAAAATCCTGAGTCTGTAGTAGATGTTGGTTTCTCACTTCCTGGTACAACAACATGAAATTATTAGGTCAAACCTTAACCCATATTAAATTGAATTAAATTGAATTGGTACAGATGTAATAAAATATTTTCTAAGTTCTACTCCAGACAGTATTTCAAGCTTAAGAAATGTTTGGTTGTTGCAGCCAGCTTGTTCACACATACTTTAATTGCTCCCTTGGGATCTTGTAGGGTGTCTTTAATTTGTAATTGCTGGCCCTGGTAGTCAACGGTGCCTTTTAAATTTGTGACTTCTAGCATTGCCAAGACAACAATTATCATTAACTTTCTTATCACTGCTTTCATTTTGAGCCTTCTGTTAGTTTCTCTTTTTTTTTTCATTTAATTTTATCAAAGTCAAACTGAAACAAACCAGCTCATCAGTGTTTAGGAAATAAAGGTTATGGCTGTGTTTGCAATAGTGCTAGTGGTTCAGTAAGAGTGGATCTGTAGAGTGAAATAGCTGCCGCTGAGGACCTGATGTCTATATTACGTGTATTTCAGGGCATTTCTTTCATTCTGGCTGTAATGGTTCTGTGAACTGTATTTGTGTTAGGCACCGTAATGCTTTAGGTAAAGTCCTGGAGTACATCTTTTTACTTGCTGCAGTTTAATTGGAAGGGAATGCAGTTTGTGCCTGCTGTCTGAGATGTGATGTGAACCAAAGCACTGCGGGTGCAGGCACTGCAAGATTCCCTTCAAAAATCTCATTCCTGATCCAAACCAAAATGCTAAAGTAGTACAGCCAAGGATTAAATGCACACAAGACTGCTATGACAGAAAAAGTACCTGGGGAAAAATGTGGGGGTTTTTTAGAAGAAAAAATGTCCCATGATTTTTGATCAAACAGTAGCAACTCCAAAATGTCCAACGTGTGTTCAAGGCACTATTCATCTGTCTGTAGAAGCACAGGACAGCACTAAGAAACTTGTTTAACTTGGTATTTGGTGGATGGTATTTTGCTCTGCCTTGAGAATACTAGTGGATGTTTGCTAGGCACCACTAGAAAGCCATCCTGCAAGGTACAGCAATTAAGCAAACTAAGCATCTAGGGAACTCCGAACCTCCAAGATCTTCTGAAACTGAATTTAGGGTACTCAGCTTGACATAGAAAATGACTTTGTGTTGTGCTTGACAAAAAAAGGTACAATAAAGTGACAAGCATGGAATGACCTGTCTACCAGTTTGATTTTCTGATACTCTGCGGTCTGGGTACTTTCTGAGCAGGAAATTGCATCTGTGTTAATATATTCTGTAGATATCTTATTTCTCCAATAACTCCTGAAGTCATTTAGAATTATACCACCAAAACAGAATATGTAGCAATGAGTCAAATACCAAATATCTACTTTTTAAAGTCACTGCTTGATTTGATGCCTTCTAGTTTTTGCGACATAGGATATGCCTACCTTAGCAAGTAATGCAGTGCAGTGGAAGTGATTATGTAGAATGAATGGTGCTGATGACCTGATACCCTATGATATGCATTTGAAGGGGTTTTATTTCAAGGTAACTGTAGCCTGGTTCCACAAAAACTGTTAGTGGCTGGATCATTGTAGGTGAGTATTTGGAGTACATTTTTCAGTTTATTCTTGTTTTAAAGAAATCTATTTCATCTGCACTGAGGCTGCTTTATAGTATGAACCAAAGTGGATATTTGCTTCAAGTGTTTTCCAGATCAAAACAAAGCAACGATGTGGATTCACACTGCTAGTAAGAGTTCTCTACTCTTCTCTCTGGTATTCATCATTTTACAGTGTCCTTCACATTACCTCAGTAATCTCTTTTCCTAGCTGAAGAGCCCTGGTTTATCTATTTCCTCGTTGTATGAATGTATTCCATACTTTTTATCATCCATGTTGCTTTCTTAAATTCATTATCTTCTTGGGAACTGAACTGCAAAATTCAAACCCTTCACTTCTAAGAAACCTCTCTGACTGTGCTATAGCAGGGACAAATGGGGAAATTGCTCTGCCCCACTCATGGGACCCCAGGTCAGTCCATGCAACTGAAGGGTTATCACGTTCTTGTTCCTTAGGTTGGCACATGGTCACTGAGGAGGAGAACCCTCATTCAAATACAGGGACAAAATGGAGGAGAAGTGAAAGGATGCAGTCGGGAAATAGGCAAGTTGCAGGAAGAAAGGAAGAAAAAAACTGGCAAGGGAAATTAGGCTGAAATAAAGATAAGGGAAATGGGGAAAGACAGAACAGGGAGGTCTAAAGTCACACATTTCCTTCAGAATTAGGAAGAAAAGACAGTATTCCTCTGCAAATAGCTGTCAAATAGACTGGCAAAATAGCATCCTGCTTGAACAACTGGTTCCATTAGGTTGTGTCTACGTTCATGGTTTGCTTTGCGGCAGAACTGAAGTTCTGGGCAGAGCCCCCAGGTCATCACCACTTGCTGTACATCAGAGAGCTAGGCCACAGAGCTGTTTGCATTATCAGAGGAAGCCAGTGAAAGCTATAGGACATACCTCCTCCAAGAGAAGGTCCATTCCAGCTACAAGCAAAATGCACTCCAACCCTTCTTGGTGAGTTAAGGGTCTTTATCAATGACCAATCCTCTGGATCAATCAGTTCCCCCATGCCCAGTGGGAACGGTCAGTCCAGGGGACTAGATTAAATCTCATCTGAGGTGAAGCTCCTTTACCAGATATATCACTGCAGGGGCTTCAGTGCCATCTGTTTTGATCTACTGATCCTCTTCTGTTGCTCCAAATTACTTGCTAACATATACATAGCCTGCAAAACTAACTGGTAATTAGCTTGAACGCCCAGTGCATCTAACATTTAGTACAGAGCTCATTATGGTTTCACAAAGCATTTGTGACATTTACTTTCCTTTGTTTATACACAGCAAAAAAAAAGGTGGCTTTTAAAAGCACGATAGACCCCTATAAACAGGGTCTGGAAAGGCTGGAAAGACGCATGCTCAAATGTTAAGAAGTGTCATTGCGGTTGTAGAGGTGCCCAGTGGTCACAACTGCAAGTCAAGTCAGTTAGAGCAGTACAACGTACATTAAGTTGAAAATGCTATTAAATTTCAGGTTCTACATAGCTTTAAGAAAAATGCAGTATATAATTTGAATGGCTTTCCTTTCTCTTAGTTCTCTAGCACTTCCAGCACAAATCTGCTGTGGGGGATGTGTGCATATATTGTGGTATAGACAGATACATATAGATCTGTGTGTTTTACCATCTTAGTCACTGGTAATCTCTACCAAATTGGAATCAGAGCATTTTTGAATTATAGCCAAAGTATTGCAGGACTGGGATTTTTTCTAAATAGAAACCAGGCTGTACTGGCTGTCCTGCTGTGATTATGTCTGCTCTGCAAATGGAGCGGTGCGCTAACCTGGGAGCATGTTACTGCTTGTCATGGTTTTGCTGTTTTGCAGCACTGGACACAAACTCCACTGGCACTTCCCATGCTGAGCCTCTGCTTCAATAAAAACACACCTTTCAGAGGGACTCCCAAACTTTGTCCATTGTGTCCATGCTTAAAAATGTGATCTGCCTTTCAGATGAATTTGCCTAATTTCATATTCTAGCTGGGACAAGAGGAAGAGAAGAGAGAAAGGGACACAGGTCTGATGTTCTCAGATTCTTTCTTATGTCTTGATGTTCTTTTCCAGCACTAATATATTCTGAACTGCTAGTATCAAACAGACATAATGTGGAATTTCTCTTAATGTGGCCTAGCAGTGGGATTAAACATGGCTAAGTGAGTGAAATGCGTTGGCTTGCAATTCTTCTGTCGTCTTTAATTTGCAATTTGCTCTAATGTTTCTGTGACTGACTGTACGGTAGTGGACACAAATTGAAAATATACGCACCCAAATTTAACTAAGTACTTATTTGGCTCTATTGTTTCATTTTGGGGTAGTAAAATACAATGTAAGGCTATGAAAAGTCTTTTAATGAGAATTTTTAAATCATACAGAAAGATAATGTGCTTTTTCAGAGATACTTCTAAAAAGATGTTTACATAAATCTCCTTTTGTGTAGGTTTTATCTATTTACATAGTTATGGAACAGAAATATTAATCAAATGATTCTGAATACCTTTTTAAGTCAAATAAAAAATATCTAAATACTTTTTGTGTGGAGGAAACTCTTTCAAATATCCAGGAAAATGTTTGCTATCCCATTTTAATTTGCCTTAGTAAATTGACTCCTTTGTTTTGTTCTGGTTTGCATTATAGTTACTTCTGCTCAAACTGTTCTCCTGTTCTCTTCTTCAAAGGAGGGTTTGGAGATGGTATAACCATGATGATTTTTTGATGACATATAAACTGAATTATTTTCATTAAGAAGTAACTTAAAGGTAACATTGTGGTAAATACACTTATGCTAAAATATCAGGTTTCTTTTGAAGATACAACAACCTTAATTGCCCTGCCGTTGTGAATGTTCAGCTATAATCATTAAAGAAGAATATTTTGGTTTTGGGGATTTCTTCCCCTTTCAATCCACTATGTGAATAATTTCAGCAATCCATGTTGAAAGGAAATCAGATTCATAGAAAAATATGTTACATCAGTTGGTAAAACAATGCATAATCTGAGTGTCAGATTGTATTGTAACAAGATGCTAGAAGAAGTTATCTCTAATAAGAAATACTTGGTATGTAAAGCATTACACAAATTTTCTTGAACTACTCTCTTATTTTTGTTAATAATATTTCTTTATTTGTTGCAAAAAAATCTGATTAAAATCTTCTATAACATGAAATTGCCACTGAAGCCTGCTTTGTTAAAGCACATGCTTTTTTTATTATGTACGTACCTCTGTTTTTCACATTCTTCTGCCAGTTTGGCTTTCACATAATCACAAATCTCAAGCCATGCCACCTCAGTTTGATCAGGGACGACAGTTCTAAAGCCCAGCTGCTTTTCTTTCACTTTGTCCTCTCTTTGCATGCCTCTGCAATGCACTGATTTTGTTCCCGATGAAACACCAAGTACAGCCATCTGCCCATGCTAAGACAACAGAAGAACCTCTCTTTGTCTTCTTGTCACTTGAAGCAAATCTACCAGATCGCTGCTTCCTTGTTTGTGCAAAAAGTGAGTCAAAAAGGAACAAAATAAACCTTTTGTGGGTGGCTTACTCCTAGTGTTTTCCAAGCCTGTCTGTTCATGATCCCAAAATTTAATGTTCCCAGTGTGGATAGTCTTCCTCTTACCAGGGACTACACTACTGCTTGAATAGGAATTTATTATTATCTCAAGCAATTCTGTACTACATACAACTCTAAATCAACATCTTCATCTTCACAACAGCTGTATAAGCAAAAGTTTACCAGCAGGCCCTGATACAGATGATGTGTACCATCCAAACTACATCATATTTTGGTGTGCATTGCTTTTTTTCATATTCTCAAAATCAGTAATGAACAACCAATGCCAATAAAACAAGTCATGTACTATTATACTGTGGACAGAATCACCTGTATTTATGTTACAAAGATTCAGTAGTTCTCTGGTAGAATTAAGTGAAGGACTACTATCATATGAGACTGGCATACCTCCCCAAAACAGAAAATCGTGATGCCAAGTTAGGCCCAAATAGAATTCCAGAAGAGAGCGGTGCCCCAGAGCTGAGGAGGTAGGCCTAATTTGTTTTCGGAAAAGAATCTATGAATCATTTGTAAAAAAATGTACATGGTAGGGAGGGAGAAAATTTAGATTTGAGGGAGCAGTGGGAGTAGATAGGTGTCTTGGAGAAGATCTACAGATGCAGTAGCTGTCCCGCTGCCACAGAGACATCCACAACTGTTACCACTTTAGGATATAGAATAACCCACCATTAGGGACAGACCCCTTCCTTAACGGACACATGCTCACTGTCTGTCGCATGCTGGTCCAAGACCGGATTAAGGTTCTGCTTGTATTCTTGGGAACAGAACTAAGACTCAAAATGGAGTCAAGGAGCCAAGGAACTTTATTTGCCGGACAACAGGTTTGCAAATGCAAAGGAGAGAGTGAGAGAGAAAGAGAGGAAAGAAGGAAAGAATGAAAGAGTTCACAGCCATAGTTATCACCCTGGAGCTGTGGCGTCCTGACAGTCCAATTCATTTCCAAGTCCCACGGGGGATTGTTTCGTCCGATGTTGGTTGGCTCCGTTCTTTTATAGGGTTGTCACAAGCTGTTCTGCTTAACCACACGTACCCAGCGGCGGTGTGTGTGCCCAATACTGTCAGGTGGTCCTCAGAGGTCTCCAGGTCCCTCGATTCCCCTGACCCCGGGTCATGACGCATGCACAGGGGTTTGGTGAAGTTTCTCAGGATTAGTTCCCCCTGTTGCTCCATGGTGTCAGTTGGTGGGTTTCCTGCTTTAACAATATTGAGATAAACCTCTATGGTGGCAGTGGTGGTGGCTTCCTACCTTAATGGTATTGAGACAAACATTTGCTGTGGTGATGGTGTTGGCTTCCTGCCATAGGTAAAACATTTGCTGTGGTGATAGTGTGAGTTTCCAGCCATCACAATGTTGAGACAAACATCTGCTTTGACGATGGTGGTTCTTACTGACACAGTTTCTTACACTGTCCAAAAGTGGCATGTAGCAGAGCAGTATTTGCTGTTGCAGTGCATAAATGTCCACATAACAGTGTGATGTGGAAACTAGGTCTTTGTCTGCCTTTGAAATCCATATTTCGTGGGGGCCTGTGCAACAGCTCCTGTTGATCCCTACTCTTGTAACAGGAAAAATCTAACTGTAATAGGCTACAATTTTAGATGGATAGCTGAAGTACTTTGAGAGCTAGAGTAGGGTAAAAGAGAAGGGGGTCAGTGAAGGGATAGCCTGACTTCATCTGATCCAAAGAAGAAAAGTTCTTTCTATGACAAAGGAATTACCTCACCGTACAAAAAAAAAAACATTAAAGAAGTGCTTCAGCATGCAACCTATGTAAATATTAGAGTAGCCACTGAAATATTTTTTTCAAAAAGCAGTGTGCTTTCAGATATGTATTTTAATTTTTGTTTTATCCACTTTTCAACATTAGTCTTTTTTTTCAGTTTCTGATATTTTATATCATCAATTGTATTACATCTGATTAGGTGCTAAGTTTAAATGCAATTAATCAGAGGAGTAGACCTTTTAATCATGAAGTAACTACAAAGTTACTGTGTTGAACAATTACATATTCATCCTCAGTAAAACTACATGGTGTGTGCATAAGCAAAAATTATTTTGAAGTTCAGTATTTCATAATTTTAAAATATCAAGAATAATTATCTATAGTTTTCATTGCCTTAGAAATACAAAATGCTGACTGTGAACCATACAGATGAGTTTCGTTTTGATTTCCTACAGATTTTGTAAGCAGAAAGACCTTGACACAGGTTCAGGGTTTTTGTCTTTTTAAACTTTCACGTTTATATAATCACTTAAAACATTTCTTTCAGGAGGGTCAAGTTTGCAGCAAATCTTGAAGCATTGCCAGCACTCAAAATCAGTAAATAGTTTACTGTTATTATAGCATTTTATTTAGAAAACAAGCTGCACCGAGCTGCAGGACAAAGTGGAGTGATACCTATCTGGTTGTTCACCCCTGCTTTGGAAGTGTAGCAATGCAATGCAGAGTAGTTGTAACCAGTGATGCTTCACAGCAGCTTCAAAGAGCAGTTCCAAACCAGTCCACTAGCAGATGGGCTGGTTGACTTGATCAGCAGAAAAGCCTCAAATCCCTGATGTAACATCTTGTTCTGTTCCTACAAACTACTATATTTCATACCATGCTCACAGTTGACAAAAATTTACAGCAAGTGATTAGTGTTGATGAATGTTTCTCATTCCTAATACTTTCCTGCACAGCCTTATTATATCTCCATTGTGGTGATTCAAGCAAACTTTTTAATTAAAGATTGGAAAGGAAATCATGATTTGGATTGAAATCTCCATTTTATAATACATGTGAGATTTGAAACATGCAGGGTTGTAGCTTTGTTCTAAATGTGGGAGCAGCAGGAAGTTGAAAGCTTGATGATAATTGGTGTCTCAAAAATCTAAGATCTAAGCAATAAGTAAAAGGATTTCTCAAACTATAATCCAATTGGCAAAAAAATAGCAGTAATTAGTAATACTTTTAATTATCACTGTAATTTATCTGTGATGAAAATCTCAGTTTTATTTTTTCTGGTTTCTTTATTGATGGCAATTTTCAGAAGAGTAGCCTTCAGGTATCATTTTAAGAGCATTTCAGTACAAACCTCAGGGAATAGTCTCATTCTTTGACTCCTTCAGAGGGAGTTAACTTGCTTGACATACTGTGCGATGAGATAAATCCCCTCATTAAGGAAAATAAGCCAAATCACCATATTCCTACTTCTCTGTATACCAATACAAATTTCTCATATGGGACCTGAGTTAAAAACCTTATCATTTACAGATACCGGAGAAGAGTCAGTGATGAATTGTCAATCACTGGAAATGAATAAATTATCATTTTTTTAATGCATTCTCATATGAATGAGATACCTAAAAACAATCACAATATTAATTTGACAGGACATCTGTATTTCCTGTTTTCTGTGGCAAAGAATGACAAACGAAGGGCTCACAAGTGCCAAAGGGAGCCCACTGAAACTTAGGCTGGATAACAATCTGTCCAATACCTAAATGATGGTTGTGACTATGATTGTTGTTGTTCAAACATTTACTTCATTGAAAGTGAATCATTTATGCTGGGGGCGGGGAGGGGGGAGCAGAAATCAGAGCCATAAAATGAAGGCAGGAAGGAAAATTACTATTTTTCTCATTTGGCTACCAAATGAAAAAATCCAGTGCTCCCACATTAGAGCATGATCTTTGATATAGCCGATATTCTTTAGACACTCTACCAATAAAATACTAATGGTAAAGTCTCAGCAATTTTTAAAATATAATGAAGTCTAGTTGGGAACCTGCCCTGTAGTTTTCTGGTTAACTTAGTGCTAATGAGAAGGGGAGAATGGATAGTTTGGCCTTTAACGTTTTGCATGATGTGTTTTATTCTTGTGGGAAAATCTCTTTCAATAGTCTCACAATGCAGGTTCAAAGAACTGGGAAAGAGAGAAAAAGTCAAAGTAAATCCTTTAAATGAAATAAATAAAAAAAAAGTGCCTTAACAAAAGTCTTCTGAGCAGTTTGTTGGAGGTATCAATCAAGAACTATAAAACAAACCAATCATATGCACTAATTGGTTTCCACTGCTGGAAAAATACTTTATTTGGAGAAAACACAACATTGAAATTGTGAAAGATACTTCTGGTATCTTGGGGAATAATTTCTTCTGTAAAAAAGCTGAAAATGAAAGACCTATTCTTTTAATTAGCAAACAACTCTTTTGTTCTATTTTTGTTGAAGTCCTTTTTACATCTAAATTGAATCTTACTGGAGAAACAACCCACAGGCTTTAATCAATCTTTTGAAAGGTAAGCCCTATTTCAGTAGGATGAAACTTAGGTATCACTTAGTCTGACTTATGTATGAAATCCTAGTTTAATTAGAACATACACATGCACATGTATACTGACATACATACACACAGGTGCTCACACAGGCATATGTATACACCCACACACCCCTCATTGCACATATATGTCCATGATCAAAGAGAAAAACATGAAGAATTTAGGTTACGTTCATTATATTGCCATCAGCTGAAGCTGAAGCTTAAAATAGAAGACAGGTTGCAAAGGAAATAGTGCTTGTAGTATACAAACTGGTTTGGATATTGATGGAAGCAAAATTCCCATTCCTTGGAAGAACACTTCTTAATGATGGGAAGAGTTAAATGTCTGTGCCAATGTATTGTTTTTAGTTTAGCATCCTAAAAGCAGCAAGATGCATGTAGGAAAACTGTAATGGAAAGTTAGAAAAAGCAAAACATTTACCTCACAATATCTTAAATCCGTGACATTCATATGATTAGAACTGAGATTTACTACATAGTTCAAAGATTCCATAAAGTTTGAACAATGTGAGCTCAGCCTCTGCTAAATTCCCCCAAAACTTAAGGTTCCTCCTCTGCTTGTAAATATTGGTGTGACAGATAACGGTATTCCTTTAAACAAGGACTGGGTCTTTTTGCAGTGGGAAATAAATTACACAGAAAAGTATTGTTATTAACACTGTGCAAGCTCCATTTGTAGACCAGGCCATAGTAAGTGTGAAGCTCAGGCTGAAAACTAGATGAGAATTTCCTGGCTATAAATCAGGACAATACATAAAGTTGAAGTGCACTGAATTTGTGTCAGTGGAGAATATACACATCAGAGGTAGTGAACAATCCATGTAAAAATGCATTTGAGCCTGCCTACAGGCTTCTTGTGGCTCCTTGACCTCTCCAGCCCACAAGTGATGTGTGTTTTAAAAACTAGCAGCAAACGCAAACACTTGCAACTTCATGGATTTTTGAACAGCAGAGATGAGTGTTAAAGGGCTTGCAACTAAACTTCAGTTGTCCTGTTCCTGGAGAAATGCTGAAAGCAAGGGCAAAGCATATTGGAGAAGTACTGGCAGTTCACAGGTCCAACTAATAAATAGGAAACGATTTCTTTTAAAAATGGACACTCATTCTGCAAGACCATTTTGAGGACAGCAGCACAGATCGTGATATTTGTGAGAGTGGTACTGCTGCTCTGTTTCAACGGCTGTTAGCTGCTTCCTGCCGTTGATAAAAGGCTATGCTTGCTTTCTTCATTTGTAACTATTACTGTGCCCTGTGTGATTAAAAAAATTTCTCTGAGTTGATAACTTTAGTCCTTCAATATAATGAAAACAAGAAAGGGAAATTTCATACCTGTTACTTGCAGGATTAGCTTTCTCTTGAGGTTAGGGAGGTTATTAAAGTGTGTCTTGATAAAAACTGAACACTTTGATGCACTATTCTCAGCTGCTATGGCAATTTTGATGTTCTGAGGGAAAGCCCATATATTTAATATATAAAATATATGTAATGAGTCACAATGAAATAGAAAATAATCTGAAGAATCTGTTAAAGTGTAGGTGATAATCATACATAGATATTCTGCACCCTTATCACAAACTGTGGAGGGAAGCATTGTTCAGGTGTAGTTCTTCAAAGGGAATTTTAAATTTGTTCTTTTTCTACATGTACTTAAAGCTGCACAAGAAAATAAAAAAGTATTTTGCAAGTATTTTCTTTTTTGTAATGCCTTTATATGAAACTAATGGCACTGTTTACTGGTGAGTTCTATTTACAATAAGAATTTGGGCAAATGAGAAATAGAGGGTTTAATTCCTAAGCATTCTCTTCTACCTGAAAAATCAAAGCACAAACCTGACAGATGTAAAAACATGCTTTCTATATTTATGCCACATAGAAAGACACTTCTTTTTCTTAGTTAACTTTTTAAAGACAGTGTAGATGCATACTTCATAAATAGGAAATGCCATATAGCAAAGACAGTATTAAATATGCAGGTCCTAGAGACTCTTTCTGAGATGAGAGAAGTAGTCTGTTCCCCAAGGTGATAACCAGTGCCACCTGACATATGTAGTAAAAGGTGTAAAATCCCAGTTTGTTATATTGTCTAAAGTACTTCTTTTCCTCACCCAACGGAGAATTAGTTTTATTATTTATTTGGCACAGACACATATAGGTGTCTTTTTTCTTCTGCTGCTGCTTTTGTATCTCTCAACTTTTTTTTTTTTTTAAAGTATTTTATCATATATTGCATTTCATAATTGTTTTATAGCTATAATAATCAGAAACAACACTGCTACCTACATGATACGTTTGGCTAACGTGGCTAACATTGATGCTATGTTATTTCTTGGCAGGCAGCAGAGAAGGGGTATTTAGAAGGTAACTGACAGCTATATAAAAATAGTTTCAGAATGTGTATATTTTTTTAATTTTAAAATATTGTTGCAGGAACCTTGATATTTCACAAAATTTTTGAAAACAAGTCCTCTAGATATTCAGAAGTCAATTATACAATTAGTCATAAATTTTCAAAACATTCCATCAAAAAAAAATTCCTCCAGCATTTTGCAGAAAGTGGCTATGAAGATCTATCATCAATATTCAAATCAAACTCCTAATCTGTAACACCAGGGATCTGTTGGTTTATGTTAGGACAGGACAAATCTGTAGATAAGAATATTCAATTTTCATTAAAGTACTGAGTACACTGCTCTAGCATATAGAAGTCTTATTTATGTATGGCAATACAGTTTTATTTATGTATTTAGATAATATTAACAATGACACGTACTAACAAGCTGTGAGTTAAAATTTTGACATATCATCATGCATACTATTTTAAGCCAGAGCTTAGGAAAAAAACTTTACATGGGGCTTCCTTTCCTCTGTATAATACTGTGAGCACACATTTGTAAGTTAAAAGTTTTTACATAAAGGAAGATGAAGTTGTTAATCTTAAAAAATAAATAAGACATGTCATGGGGCAAATGATGACCATGTACCTAGAAATTTCAAAATATAAAAAGTTTCAAATTCTTCTTGACAGTTGCTTTAAGTTAGATTGTAAATTTAAATATTCATGTTGGATTCAGTGTCAAAGTACAGTTGACTTTAATAGAAGCAATCTTGGCTTCACATTTGTAAAGGAAATGTTAATTAGAATAAATTAAACAATGTAAGTAAGAGATTGCCTTTGGAGTCACTGTGAAACCAGGGGATGGAATATGTTCAGAAGATAAAGAGAATTGTTGCATCTTTCAGACAAAGACAAAATTGTAATTTGTAGGTCCAGTTTTAATAGGTTACTTTAAAAAACAGATGTGGCAGATGATAGTACTGCTCTCCTATAGATGCATGGTAAGAAGTAGTTTGTTTTTTTTTTTACCTTCATGCAATCTGAATTGTTAAGGGTTAGATTAATATTGAAAACTGTAATAAGTATTTTGAACCGTACATTCTTTATGAGTGATTACACAACATATTTAAAAAGGATGATGTCAATGGGCATTAACTATTCCACAATTTGGCACTATCTATAACTTGGTATTGTAGTTATTATTGCAGATACATAGTGTGGTAGACTCCAGTTTCTGATCTGAGAGTATTGTGGTACATCTCTCAAACAGTAGTATTGTAGTCTGTAATTAAACATATGTATTAGAGCAGTGTATGAAGGTCCAGTATACCATCATAGCTTTTCCTTCTGCTTCCTAATAAGGGGTAAACCAGATATAGCTACATGTGTAGACACACTATAGAATAAATGGATGAAGTACTGTTTAATACTGATTTTAACTGTCTTTAACTTATTTAACTAGCTTAACTAACTTAACAAAATAAAAAATATTATTTATAATATATAGATTAAATTATTTATAGTGAAGTTTATAGCAGATGTGTGAAGGTAAAATATTCTTGATTTTTTTTAATGTCTATCTATAGTTTCACGCAAGTCTCCAGAAGACTTGTTTACATTTCCATTGGATTAGCTCACAGTAACTGGCATCTGCCTTAAAATTATTTCTTTGGGAGGAATGATTTTTTAGCATTTTTCCCATATGTTTAATTTCCTTTCAGCGTTTTCATTTATACAATATATTCTATATTGTCAAAACAGAGAGTACCTCCTTCAGGACCAAAATATAAGCATGTCAGTAGAGTGCTGTTTGTTGCCACAAATGTATTTGCCTTATGGTGTTGTCTCCTTTCTTTTTTATCATTTACTGAATAAATGAGTAAATAGATCTTTGGCCTTCACTGTTTCTTTCTGTACTCTCAGATGGTGAGCCAGCTATGCACCACTGTGCCTAGGAAGTATCAACAGTTTACCATTGACAGAACTTTCTGTTCTGAGAATATCCAGGTTTGCATTTAAACAGTTACGAACTGAAAGAAGAGCATATGTAGGTTTCTCCTAACTGCCAGTTCTTTACAATGCAAATTTGTATTGCAAATTTACTCGCATTGAATTTTGACATTGGTAATGCTGTATTCTTACAATGCCAATATAAATAATACATGAATCTCCTAA
Source organism: Falco naumanni (assembly GCF_017639655.2). Lineage (NCBI taxonomy): Eukaryota > Metazoa > Chordata > Aves > Falconiformes > Falconidae > Falco > Falco naumanni. The sequence continues at coordinate 55,785,646 of NC_054055.1, forward strand.
TTTCTGAAAAAGAACAACATCTCAGAAAACAAATTTTCTTAGTTCTGTGTAACTCTAACTGCACGTCTCTGCTTTTCTACCAAGCTTTATATCAAGATTAACACATTTAAATTGCAGGGAGAAACAATTCAAAAGAAAAATGTTGCCTAACTTTGAGATCTGTTATGGAACTGGTTGTCAAAATGACAACACAAATGTATTTTATTTCTGTAGTCACTGAGACAAAATTTAGTGGTTAGTCAGTAACTGATGATCTAGCAGGATTCCTAAACCAGGAAGAGAATGTTAAGGATGCTTTAGGAGCTTCCTAAACTGTAGGGGGTTCACAAAAGTATTTGTGGAGTCATACTTCGGGAGATGTTCTTGCTCTTCTTGTAACTAGCAGAGGTTGCACCTGTTTGAATATATGTTGAGAGTATTCATAGAGAAAAACTATAATCAAGCATGTTCCGAGTTGCAAAGGCTCCCAAACCACAGTGAAATTAATTCATATCCTTCTACAGTGTGTATGTTCAAGCTGGGAAGTATATGTTTCTTTTGAAATGTGTTTAAAGTGAATTAGAATGGGTACTCGCCCATTAGCTTCCTTGTTGATGTTTTGCATTCTTTAATTGGAATTTCAATATATTTAGAAGTATTTTTTTCCTACCATTCCTTCCTTCCTGCTTATTTATCTAACTCCTCCTGCCAATAAAGGAATTTGCAGTAAATATGCAGTAAATAACCTTTATTATAAAGCATTTCTGTGTCTGAAGGAAATTATATTGAAAAATTTTGTAAGTTTTTTATTTACAAAGAAAAGATCATTGAAATACTAATTTTGTATACTCTGAAGTGGAATTACCATAGACCTTTTAAATTTATTTGAAAATTAAGTTTTGATCAGTATTAGCCTGTATTTTCTTGCATTTCTGTCCTTGACATAAATGCTTTGATATGAAACTTTGGACTTTGCTCTTGCAGAGGTGTAAGCTCTCACAGGTGTAAGTTTACAGTTTTAAACCCTGATTCCAAAAAATTACTAATCTTTTGTCTATACTCCTGTGAGAATTATCTGTCCGATAAATTGAATTTATACAGAACTTCTGCTGTGTAGTAAATGTAATACTTTATGTAGATAATACGTGAAAAATTCTTTCCAAGTACTATGCGTTCTTTTTTTTTGTTTTCAAGGACAGTGAGATAACACACAAAAAAAAATCAACATCAAAAGAAGTTTCTGAATATTTATGAGAGATGCAACATGGGGAGAGGTGAACTCAGTAGGCTATAACTTTCATAAATAGCTCAATTTAGTCAGATGTAAAAAAGTTGAAAAATAATTGAAAATGGTCAGATCTTCCTGTTATTTAAATGTATTACTTAGTCTGAATTAAAGACTGATCCTGAGCGAATATACAAACTGTTGGCTGTTTTCTGAAAGAAAAAGGGCAACAGAGAGCACTAGGAGACAGAAAGGCAGCTTTTCCAAAGTGTCGTAAGAAGAAAAATGCATACAGAAAATAGTTGTGCAGAAGATATTTCATAAAGTTATAGATCTTGAAAACCAGTAAGAGAAAAAGATTTTCAGTCTGGTGAATCATGCCAGTCATTATATCTGCAGTCTGTTCTACAGTATTGAATTGAACAGAAGATAGAGACCAGAAAACTCTATTTTCTTTCTGTTTGTATTAAATATTACTCAGTAAAAAAGTCAGTGTACTGAGAAGAAAAATATTTTTTTATTTTCTCTTATCAATACTTGATGAAATTGAAAAGCATCTTGATTTATTTTGTCAGTGCAGCATCCTAGGTGAATTTGTCCCCTGAAGGCATCTACAACAACATAATACACTCAGCATGTAAATCTTTGCATCTTGATAGGACACTATCCTTACCATGGGTTGACAATGAAAACTCTTGTCTTCATTTTAATTTCTTAGAGGTATAAGATTGTGATAATGGAAAAACATTTTTAGCTTGCAGCTGTATTAAAGTGTATTATTTTAAAATACTGTATGATGAACTGCAGTGGTTTTACCCACAGCTTTTGCAAAGCCCCGGTTGCCTTAGCTGTAGCTTAGCATCTGAGTTGTTTGGGTGGGTTTTTTTCAAGTTGATGTCTGAAACTGAGCTTTGATTTGTATTTTTCAAGGTTCAGCCTGCTGTCCTTAGCTAATTTATAATTTTAAAAGATTGATTTTCCTTGAACCTAGCCCATGTAGTAGACTACAGTGAGACCAAAGAGTCAATTCTGAAGACTGAAGGCATATATATGTAGGACCATATAAATAAGGAAGACTGTATATATGAAGACCTTCTATGTATCATATATCTGAAGTTGTTTGGTTTTATTACCGTGGTGCACTGACAAATAGCAATATAGTTGTAAGTACAACTTTAAGGCAGAAACATCAGTCAGTAAAGTAAAAAGATCTGAATGAAATTGTTTAAACAAATTCCAGAAATCTGGAATGCTACAGGTTCTATCTAGAAAAATAGCACCACATTTCATACTTTTCAGTGTTGCAAAAAAAGGCTAAAATTCATATGATGAGTTATCTGCTAGCTCTTCTTAAATGATTTCACTCTACTTTTTCACACTCCATATGCTTGATTTGTCACCCATACGCAGTTATATGAGCTCCTTGCTGTTATCCTCTTTTGGATGGGTTTTGCCATGGAAAAATATGCTAATCAACATAACCTCCTCAAAGTTACTGTGGAAACAAGGGTTCTGTGAAAAAAATACCAAGGTATTGCACTCAAAGCAAAGCTATACGACATGGGGCAAAATCTTGAAAGCAGAACAGAAATACCCGTGGCAGTGGAGTGGACCTTTGGGAAGGATGGCTGCTACTTCCCAGAGATCAGCAACTGTAACACTTCCTGTAGATCCAAACCATTCAGTCTGACATTGGATCTTGCTTGCTTAGGAACCATGTCTGAATTAGGAAAATGTCGAAGACCTGGAGATGACTTCTGCTTGCAAGCCTGGCCTAACCAGAAAATTGCGAAGAAAAGGGGCTACAAATCATACAAAGTATTTGGCATAGTCAAGCTCATACCCACATTACTCTACCTCTTCTGGAGAAGAAGCTTCCTACCTGATCCCACACTTCATCTTCCTTACCCTTGATTCTGCTGTGGTCCCGTAATAGGGTAATGCTGTGCCATTATTACTGCATTTATTCAGGTGGCATTATTGGTGCATTAATTCAGTTCAAAGTATCTGAAATAATGTGAGGTTTTGTTCTGCCTAAAGAATCAGTGTGCTTTGCGTTTATATTCTACTTTAGTTGAAAGCTTATGAAAATTAAAACAACAATGACATGGTTCTTTCTGGACAAATGTTACATTATTTATACCCTCCATTATTAATGTTCTTTGCCCATCTCTCTCTCTCTGTTTCCCTTTCTTTCAGTCCCGCTCTCCCTCTCATATTTCATAAGCATTAGGCCTTTGTTTGAGAATTTAATTACACTGTCTAAAATCAAACTGAGACTGTCTAAGGGTTGTGGTCCAATCCTGGGTCACAGTTGAGCCTCATAGTTATGCAAACTTACGCATTGAGTAAGCGGCTAAGTAAGGAAAATATGACAACTTTGAATTTATTTTTTTTTTTTTAGGTTTGTGGGTTCATTCAGACTCAGAAAAGGGCAACTTAGGCAGATCAAAACTGAAGATAATATTAGCTCGCCTCCATGAAACTGAATAGGTGAACTTTGTTCCGTTCTGAGCAGCAAAATTAAAGTGCAGAAATGATAAAATAACTGACACCATTTCAGTTTGATCATTTTGTACTTTGAATGTGTCTTGTCAAACAAGTCTTAGATGGTGTCTTGACTCTGAACGATGCATCAAATTAGCATTAAATCACTGCTTGCTGGTTCTCTTTTCAAAGTCTATACTCACACATCTGCAGCTTTATATGAAGTATGCGGTTGGCTTTTAAAAATGCAGGGAGCTCAGTTCATATCTTTACTCTAGAATTCATTCCTGAAGGAGACAGTTTGGCTAAAGCTTTGAATCTCTTTTTGTAATTACTTATTTCATCTTCATAGCGATAGTAAACTGCAAATCAACTCTGGAATTATTACTGTGGGACCTTATATGATTCTGTCACTAGCACATGAGCCTAAGTGTTGTTATTCTTATATGATTACCAATTTTTTTAATATTTTAACATAATTCTATATTAGTAGTAATAGTAATAGTAATAGTAATAATAGTTATTGCACAGTATTTCCAGTTTCTTGCACAGTATTTCCAATTTCTTGCACCAGCAGCTTGCCTTAAGTAACACTTGAAAAAAGAGGACAGTAAAGGTGCTTAATTTGATGTTCTTTTAGATATCTTAGATATCAGTACATTAAGGCTGTCTCAGTCGATTTTATCACCGGGTTATGTATGAGCAGTCATTTATACATGTGACCACTCATTTATAGGTTATAATAAGAAAAGGCTGAAGTAAGGACTTTGATAATGTGATAACTATTTATTAATCATGCTAGTAAATTGTATCCCATATAAAACTTTACCTAAAAGCCAGTAGGTTTGTTTCATTTTAGATCATGTTCGGCCAAACCTAAGGAGAACAGAGTCTCAGATTCTCACGTGGAGCTCATGGTCATCCCCAGAGCTTCCTGTATTTTAGACAGCTATAAAAAAGGGGGATCAATGCTTTAATAATCAGTAAATCTTCAATCATAATTCAATTAGAAGTTTAAACTCCAGAGATTGATTAAAGTTATGTACTCCAGCAGCTTGTGCTGCTTTTTTTATTTCTGGCAGTATTGTGGATGAATAATTTCAGGTGTGCAAATACCATAGAGCTTAGTGGAGCTTTTAGGTGCAAAAACAGTTGAAGAATTGTTATTATCATCATCATCATTATTTCAGAGTTTATTTTGAATGTTGTGGGTAGCTTTCCATATTTTACAAAGCAATGTTATCCTGAGATAGTTACTTTATGAGTTGTCATATAATAGTGGATTATTAATTGACAGGAAGCAGTAGCCTAGATGGCTGGTTTATGACTTGTTTTTAATAGTTTTTATCTAAAGTATTAGAACTTTGTCATGAGAGTATGCAGTATTAATTTTGGATGATAACTATTTTAAGATACAATTTTAGCTTTAGCAACTTTGTAACCATATTAAACCTACTCAACCATGCTATGCTGTTTTTAAAAAGCATGCTGTCCCAGTGGAAGGGGATTGAGAGCATTCCTGAAGTGATGTTAAAAGAACACAAGTAGTAATCTGATTCTCCCTTTAGGACATTAATCTTGTAACAGAAGTATCAGCTAAACTTGGCATTGATAATTCAATCACTCAGGAAGCAAATTTGCATTTGGCAGAAAATGGTTGGAAACATCTGCAACAAGTGCTAAAAACTGCTGTTGTGCTGAATGGATGTAGAAAATAGCCATAAAGTATCAGAGAATAGTCATTAAACCCAGTACTCATTAAGCAATCTGTGAACTCCACCAAATCAATTACAATGCTTAGAAGTCACCTTGAAATATTTATTTTCTTAGAAAACAGTATGTGAGGAAAAACTTTAACAAAATGCTTTTGTATTTTATACTTAATTAACATGTGTGAGATTTGCTTGCCTTATTTACACGTAGCTTTCGATGAAGTTAATAGCAACTGCACTATATTGTTCCTCATTATAAACCTATAAATCTCTTTCAAAACCATAAAATGCTGGGAGACCTATTAACTAATAGTACATTGTATTTATTAGGATCATGAATCCCTAATTTGTAATTTAGAAAAGTGCCAACTCAGTGAAAAGGTTATTTACTGGCAGATGTGTATGTTTTGTATATGTCTTTTTCATAAACCATTCTGATTTGTTTTGTTGATGACTGCGTCTTAGCTTTCACAGAACATGATTTGTTGCGTTCTCTCATATACCCACTAAAATCAGAGCAATCTTGATATTTTTCATCACAGAAGCAGCCAAACCACTCTATTTTTTCTGAGACTGGCTTTCAACAGTTTCACAAGAAAGTATATTTTTTCATGCCATGCATTTCATTATATATGTGGTTTTGTGCAAATGTTCATAGAATCATAGAATCATTGAGGTTGAAAAAGACTCTTAAGATCATCAAGTCCAACTGTTAACTGAGGACTGCCAAGTCCACCACTAAACCATTTCCCTGAGCACCACATTTACATTGTTTAAACCTCTACCCTAGAGCAAAGTTCTGTCTCCTGATATGTCCTTATTGCCCATAAATCAAACCAGGAAAGAGAGATGACACAGGCCGACATTCAAGAAATGTGACACAGTTGTGCAGTAACTTAAAGGCATATAGAAATAGAAGGGCTGTTCCTGTGACAGTCAGCAGAGACCTTCCTTTAGATACTTTAAATACTTTACCAGATAACGTAGCCTTCTTTTTTCTCTTCACACACACCCCCCACCCCCACCCCCACCCGCTGGCCACTCTGTAATTACAGACATCACCTTCACTTGCCAAGGAGACAAATACTCTGGAAAGACTGGAAAAGACAATTTAATGTTGTTTACATGTATAGTTTACTAGATGTATTGCTTAATTGAAGCTTGTCAGTCATCTTTTATAACTGTATTTGCTGATGTGCAAGGAAAACAAAATATATATGATTGCCTTTCAACAATCTATAAAAACACTAATAAGGAGGAGCATAATGTGAGTTTTGTTAGGACATTTTCTATCAGAAATAATTTTAATGACAGTAAAAGTCAATACTGTTGATTGAAAATATCAACATTACTAGAATTTAGCAATTACTAGTACTTGTATTTAAAGAATAAAAACAGGGCTATTGCCTAGCACTATTTTTTCCTCTTTTCAAGTTTTTTGCCAAGGTGACAAAAGAAGAATATTCCAGGCAAAAGATTTTAAGCATGCATTTGTCCAGCACAGTACCAGAAAATACTGTAATATATTTACTACTGCTGCTGTTGGGCCCAGAGTTGAACTATATAATTCATCCAGAAAAAAAAACCCAACCCAAAATATTACTCTTTCCTAAATATAAATGATTCATATTTGAATTATGTGCATGTTGGCCTAGCTCTTACTTTACAAATTTATTCTTGCTGTTTGCAGAGATTTCTATAGGTGACCATAGTCATTCCCTGTTATGGATGTAAATGACAACCACTTCAGCTCAGAAATCACTTCTGCTTTGGCACAGGGACAGCAACACACCGCACAGTCCCCCCTTGGTAGTGAAGGGCCACAGGGCTCCCAAGGACTGCCTTGCAGGAGGAGAGGGAGGGCAAGAAAGCAAGGCAAATTCAACCTCTTTAACCCAAGGCACCTAGGGAAGGCGACAGGCATTTCCACAGGGAATGAGAAATCCTTAGATGTAGACCTTTAGAGATAATAATAAGACCTGGAAGCATTACAGCTGCATCAGCAGTGCAGACGTGTACATTTTTATGAGTTTTACAGTTGAGTTTTTACAGTTTCTGAGGTGAAGTTTGTACAGACATGGCAGAGATTTCTTTAAATTTTCACTTGTCACTAATTTGATCCATCTTACTGTGGCTCCACCCATGCAGCAGAGGCCAGGGAATGTCTGAGTCATTTCTGAGAGAAGCAACCAAGAGGTATTCAAGGCCTCTGAATTTGACAGATGCCTTAGGGTCTTCCTCATACTAAAGAGAATAAGCACAAACAATTACGACATACTCTTTGCCTGCTTTCTTCCCAGCTCCATCTGCTACAGATCTGCAGTTTCCCCCTCGACAAGCATTCTCTTTGGATGATATCTATCCATATTATGTCAGCTGAAGTGCACAGAGTAAATAGTACTAAAATGTGCCTTGTCTCCTTTATAGGAAATAGCCCATTTAGCCGTAATGAAGAAAAATTATCAAGCTTCAAAGAAAATACAATGCCTATCAGACCCAGCATATCATGTTCTTTCAAGAAATAAACAAACAAACAAACAAATAAATAAATAAAAGCTTGGTTGTTGTTTCAGGGTTTTTTTCCAAAGTCTGGGCTGCAACGTAACCACAAGTTAACCAGAGGTCACTTGTTTAAGCAGCCAGTCAAAAGCTGTGATTGTACTGGACAAATGTGCCAAAAAACCATGTTAACAAGGTAAGAGTAATTCTCTGAGGCACTGATAGAACCTCTCTAGCTTATTACAGTGCTATATTGAAATGCTTTGATTAAGTCTATAAAAGTGCACAGAAGCCTTTGATTTTTGCATTCAAAAATGTACATTCAAGAATACAGTTACATAAGAGAAGACTTCAGACATAGATAGGGATTTCCTTTCAAGCTGATCTTTAATCATAAAAGGTCAAACCTTTAACATTAAAAAACTTGAAAGGCAAGAAACTCTGGTACATTCTGTTATTGATTTTGAAGACCCTGACCCTTGCCAAGTATCATAGGCCATAGAGGGCACTGTCAAAAGTACAGTAATAAAAAGAGCTAAAAAACTTGTTCAGTCTTTTTTGCAATACAAAAAAAAAAAAAAAAAAGGAAAAAACCCACACACAAACAAAAACCTCACTGTGTAGGTGTCATGGCTAACACCAGCTGGCCACTGGTGAGATGGGGAGGAGAATCAGAAAAAGGTAGAATCCATGGGTTGAGATAAGAATGGTTTAATAATGTAAATAATGTTAATAATAATAATATAGTAATGAAAAGGGAAATAACAAAAAAGAGAGAGAGAGGGGAATAAAACTCAAGACAAAACAAATGATGCACAACACAATTGCTTACTGCCTGCTGACCGATGCCCAGCCAGTCCCAGAGCAGCAATTGAACCCTCCTGGCCAACTCCCCCCAGTTGCTATATTGAGTGTGACATTCTATGGTACAGAATATCCCTTTGGCTAGCTCACGCCAGCTGTCCTGGCTCTGCTCCCTCCCGGCTTCTTGTGCACCTGCTCACTGGCAGAGCATGGGAAACTGGTAAGTCCCCAATTTAGAGTAAGCACTACTTAACAGCAACTAAAAACATCAGTGTGTAATCAATGTTATTCTCATACTAAGTGCAAAACCACAGCACTGTACCAGCTACAGAAGAAAATTAACTCTATCCCATCTGAAACTGGAACAGTAGGACTAGCAATAGATTCAGATCTCAAGCACTCTTGTGAATAGTGGAAATCTGCAATTGTTGCAGCTAAGCTGCTATCCTTTTCTCTAAAAAGCTTTCCTTTTCCTTTTGGCAGCAGTTACTGCGGCTGGTTGATATTATGGAAGCATAGTTTCTGTTAATTAGAGTAAGCTAAAAGTTTTCAGAGCAAACAGTATTCTGTTAGAAAATATTGACTTAAAGAAATATCATGATACTGTAAGCAGTTTTTTTCTGTTGGGCTGCAAGACTGCCTACATTCCCAAGCTTGCAGCATCAGCAGTGCAGGGCACACCTGCCCTGTATCCTCCATCAAGCCAGGAGACCTCTTAAAGTAAAGGACAATGTCATGCCTGCTCTGCCAGGCTCTCTGAATCCAGAGTCCTTTGACCTCTGAAGGACCCTCCTCTAAGTGATTGTTAGAATCATAGAATCGTTTAGGTTGGAAAAGACCCTTAAGATCATTTAGTCCAATCATTAAGCTGGCACTGCCAAGTAGAGACAGAAACCCACCTCAGTACAAGCGCCTTTCAGGTAGTTGCAGAGAGCAGTAAGGTCCCCCCCTCAGCCTCCTTTTCTCCAGGGTAAACAACCCCAGTTCCCTCAGCTGCTCCTCACAGGACTTGTGCCCCAGACCCCTCACCAGCTCCGTTGCCCGTCTCTGGACACGCTCCGGCACCTCAGTGTCCCTCTTGCAGTGAGGGGCCCAAACCTGAACACAGGATTCGAGGTGCGGCCCCACCAGTGCCCAGTGCAGGGGGACAATCACTGCCCTGGCCCTGCTGGCCACACTGTTTCTGACACAAGCCAGGATGCTGCTGGCCTTCTTGGCCACCTGGGCACACTGCTGGCTCATGTTCAGCCGGCTGTCAGCCAGCACCTCCAGGTCCTTTCCCACCAGGCAGCTTTCCAGCTGCTCTGCCCCAAGCCTGCAGTGCTGCGTGGGGTTGGTGTGACCCAAGAGCAGGACCGGGCCTCAGCCCATCGATCCAGCCTGTCCAGATCTCTGCAGAGCCTTTCTACCCTCAAGCAGATCAACAGTCCCTCCTGTCAGGATCTTTGTTTGAAAAAGGGCTAAAAAATTAGCTCAGGCACTAGACCTAGTATCATTAGGTCCCACCCTAGCTCTTTTTGACTGACTCATTTTACTTTGCTCCTCTGACCGCATGGATCAGTTGCTGGCCCTTTTTTGTCTACAGTTAATAGCTGTAGTCTTCAGATGTGCATGGAAGTGTTCAGAAACCTGACAATGTTACCTGAACCAGAAGCTGAGAGGATTTCTATCTCCTGTCATAGAAAACATGGAAACTTCAGATGTTTTCAAAACTGGCAAGCTCTGAGAAAGCCTTGGGACTGTAACAGGAAAGAAACCACATAGTCCAGATGCAGGAAGACTTCAGGACTTCCCAAATTCTGCTGAAGAGTGACAGCACTGCTGTCTGAACCACCTTCAGTCCAAAGACCTCCAGGCTTCCAGGGGCACGTACCAGCTGCCTTCCTTTTCAGAGGGATGCCCATGAGTCCAGCTTGCCTGAATGATGGGAGGACCTGGGCACCCCAGCCCAGGCTCTAGGAGATTTGACAGCTGGCTCCTGAAACTGAGAACCAGATAGCAGCAACGATCAAAGGATTTCAGGAATCTTAGTCCACATTGCTGAACATTGAGATTCCTAGGGAAATACCATTTATTGAAAACGTTTCAGAATTTCCTGCTTAATCGTCCAAAGTTTGACTATCCATGGTGTTAATAACAGAATGTCTAGTCTCATGCTATAGTTGACAATATCCACAGAGAAGCTTTAGAGGCGTTTTGATAATTAGAAGCCTTGTAATTCAGAATATTTTTATTCATACTTTAATGCATGGAGGTTTTTTTCAGTTCAGTGAAGTTATATTTGTCATGTAAGTGAATCAAGACAATCTGAAAATAGTCAACGGAAAAAAAAATCTTGCATAAGAGAACTTTCCACTAGCACATTCTCAGTGGAAATCTGTACCCATACTTTTCCCTCCTGTGTCAGATGCTGTCCCCTGCCACTGAAGGAGAGTCATTTCAGCTGTATGAATTCTGGTAAGAACGGGTAGAAAAAGGTCTGTGTTCCTTAACCGCAAAAGATTTTCTGTGGTAAGTCACAGAACATTATCTTGTGCACCTTTAGGAAAGAACTAAATACTTATTTCTCTAGTTCTGAGGCCCTCTCACCTGAAGAAGATGCCCCTGGCAATGAGCAACTTGCAGAAAAAAGGCACCCCCCCTACTGTAGTATCTTCTCCCACTTGGCCCATCAGGAGGAGCAGCTGGGGAAGTTCTTCCCCTAACACCTGGGAGTCAGCACTCTCTGAGTCACTGCAGAACATGCTCAACTGCAGAATAGGTAGAAGAGTACAAAGCAATAATTTTCTGGTTACTACACATTATAGATAACTAGGACTAATGAGCTATGAGGCTAAGCAAGAGTATGCTTGCCATCAATAATAAGACACCTGATAATTCTCAGGTGGCCCTGCAGTCATTAGGTCAGGAATGGTCTGATCTTCCTTGTTGCTTGGTTGCCACCCTTCAATTCATCATTTTTCTTTTAATGGGATTTTACATCTTCCCATGGCAGTAGTTTTCCTCTTGAATACTTAAACTCCCACAATCCTGTCTGTGGTTTTGCTTCCAGTACCTTACTTGACTTTCGCATGGACTTTCTCACACTGTGACAGCAATTGGATCTGTAAAACCGAGCCAAGAACATGCAAGCGTGCACCAAACGTGGCTCACAGACCACAGAGCTCCTGCACATGCATAAAAGGATATTATTTTTTGCATGTTTAGAACTTTCTTGCATTGTGTGATTTCTCTGTGCATTTCAATTGTGGCTATATTCTTAGCATGCTTCTCTGGGAAAAAAAAAGGGTTTTTTCCCCCCCTGTAAAGTCAAAGACACACAAACTTGGAGAAAGTGCTTTGCTTTTTACCTTATGACTTGTGTCACAGTGAGGTTAATACTTAGGAGCTGGTAGAGGCATTTTGCTCTTTACAGTGGTTGGTAGCAAATAGAACTGGAAGGACAAATGCCAGCATTCCTGGCCCTGAAATTTCATGAGTAGACCTTGGATCAGTACAATAACATGAATCTCAGTTCTTTATAAATTGTAGCCTCCATTTTTGTACTGTCTTTTCCTATAAGCAAGTGAGAAAGAGATTAGGATGAGGAGTATCTCAATAAAAAGCTTATGGCAAAAGCACCAAAATCTTACCACTGACATACCTATTACAGTCTCTGACTTTGACATACCTATTACAGTCTCTGACTTAAGACCAACACAACATATATTGTGTTTGTCTTTGTGAAGTGTTTCTATGAGTGGCATTGCAGGAAAGCATGTCATTATCAATCAGAAGACAGGATTCATCTGTTTAGCGGTACCATGAAAAGGTTTCTTTGGACTGACTGAGGCCATATGAATAAAAGAAGAGCACTGTGATTAAGGACTTTTAAACGGTTGTTGCTTAGTGTAGTATTTTAGGAAGATGGATTTTATACATGAAAACACAGTGATCAACAAGGGATGTGCATGGCTTTAAAATATACTTGACAGTGCAGTCAAATGACATGACTGTAGCTCATGCAGCTTTAACTTTTCCTGCATGTATATTAGTAATGCTGTAACTATCTTAAGGACTTATTTTGTCAGCACAGCACACCCTGTAAGCCTCAGGCAACTAACTCCACTCTGTCCTACTATGATTGTGTTTCTGTGATTACATGAATTAAGTGGTGTAAATCTGTCTCTCATACATCATGTGCTGCAATCACATCTTTGGATTTCAGTTTTATGTCACAAACGTTGATTAAAATCTTTATAAATGCCGGAATGTGTACAACCTCATCCTGTTATCTTAATAATAAAATTGTTCTGAGAACAGCTGAAATATGGAACCTGCTTGCACCGTGTTTTACGGGCATGGTAAAGCGATGTGCTGCTTGTATTCTGCTTCTTGCTATAATGCTATATAAAACATTTCTGCTATTACAGTAGGGGACATAATAAACAGCAAAAATCATCTGGGGGGAAAGGAAAAGTTTGCTGCTGTTCCCAGGTGGAAACATGTTTTGAAATCAGAAAATTGCAGCCATGTAGCCAGTGAAATGATGAAACTATGCAGCGCTGAATCACAGCCTTACCGTTTGCTTTCCACAAGGCACTGAGCAGAACACCAGTAATACACACCCCAAGAGGTAACTAAAGATTCTTCTCACAAACTGTGCTATCAAAAAACAATTGTCTGACTCTGTATGCTTGGAAAATAAAATGAACCAGAGTGTTGGAGTAGGGGTATTGCTTCTAGTAGTTTAGTTAGGAAGACTCTAGGGGCTTCAGCACTTTCTTTAGCATCTGTATAGTCTTAGTCTGAACAGGTTTGCCTTGGCCTCTGCTTCTGTAACTTATTACTGAGGGCTTCCCAAGGACAACAGGGTCAGGGCTTCTTGTAAATGAATGTTCCCCATGGGACTGGTAATGAAGAGACTGTTAACTAATTATCAGTCTGTTTGGAAGGCATTCATTTTTTAATTGACCTCAAAGCACTCAAGGAACAAAAGGAACCTGAGCAAAGATGATTTGGGTCCAAGGCAAACAACTGAGTCGTTTTCTTTCATGGGGTAATGACATGGGTTTATTGGAGTCCGCTAGACATAAAAGTTTTTAAAGTTCAATATTTTGTTGATTAAAATTAGGAGAGTTCTGTCAGACAACATGATCTGTATGTTAGACAGCTTTCCCTCCCTTCCTTCAGCTGTCATTTTCTGTGCAAACATTGCTCCCATCATTACTTGTCAGGCCAATATTACAATGGAATTAATTTAAAACATAATCTGTTTCCTTTTAGTTTGAGTAGGAAAGTTCAATTCTGTGACTTGAATGTCAGGTGCAATTTTACAGAGGCTGCTTGCAGGGCTGTTATACCCCACAGAGAAGATAATTACAAAGTCAGAAGGAGCCTTAGGACTTTTTGGTTAGGGAACAAGTTTTGTCCAACAAAATGATATTTTAATTTTCACTATTTGAATATTGGCTGAAATGATGGAAGTCGTGTTTCTAATTTAGTTTTAACTGCTAAATAAGTTAATGCAGAAAACATGATACTGCTGTTTGGGTTGGGTTTGGGTTTTTTTTTTCAGATTAAAGATAGTTGTGAGTCAAATTCTTCTACAGCACTGTTTTTCCTTTGCATATATGAGTGACAGAATTCTGTGAGTGTATTGGAGGAGAATAGTTATCTATTCTAGAAAATTAATAAGGTGATCATGAAGAGTTCTCCCATGCTCCTGATTTCATGAGTAGAGCACTTAAATTGAAAACTTTGAAAAGCAGGTGCTCAGAAATGTCATCGCCAATATCCAAATCTCAAAAGAGTGGGCAGGGGTTAAAGCTGAATAAAGTTTTTGTTTTAAGTCTATTCATCATACTTTTAAAATAAATATTTTTAAAAATACAGAAAATGAGGTGGAAAATGATAATTTAGAAACAAAACTTCAGCTGTTACAGTCCTTTATAATTCTGAGAGGTAGGAAGCTCTGAAGTGCCTAATCGCAGAACTACGGACTAGCCCCAGTTGGAAGGGATGCTGACACATCTTCTGGTCCAAGGTGCTGTGGAAAAGGGAGCTGGGATGGGACTAACTAGCACCCTTTCCAATCATGTCTTGAAAACCTCCAGCAGTGGGGACTCCACCACATCCCTGGGGAAAATGTTCCAGTGATTGATTGTTCTCACTGTAAAAAAATTGATTTCTTATGCCAAAATGAAATCTCTCCTGGTGCAGCTTCTACCTGTTGCCCTTTGTCTTCCTCCATGCAACTCTTTGTGAATTGAGATCCTCTGTCCTCTTTGTAGCTGCCCTTTAAGTGCTGGAATACTATGATGAGGTCCTGACTGAACCTTCTCTTTTCCATGGAGAAAAGACCTAATTCCTTCAGTCCTTCTTCAAGGGCAGGCTCTCCAGCCCTCTGATCATCCTCATGGCCCTCCTTTAGACCCTCTCCAGTCTGTCCACATCTTCCTTGAATTGTGGGGACCAGAACAGGACACAGAACTCCAGGGGCAGCCTGACAAGCACTGAGTAAAGCAGGATGATCATATCTCTATCTTTGCTAGTAACAGCCTTGCAGATGCTTTGCTGCTGCTGTGGTGCACTGCTGACTCATGTTCAGCTTGTTGCCCGCCAGGAGCCTGGGTCCTTTTCAGCAAGGCTGTTCCCTGGCCACGCAGATCCCAGCCTGTACTGGGCTCTGTGGACATTCTGTTCCAGGTGTAGGACTTCGCATTTGTCTTTGTTGAACTTCATACTCTTAAGAAATTACACTGCTTTCTCCACAAATGGATGAATATGGACAGGTCTGAAGCAGGTATTTCTAATTTTAAAGAACATGATTAATGAAAGCCGTATCACATTAATTTAATCCGCAGGATGAAGGATGCAGAGCTATCTTCTCTCCCTTTAGGCTCTGTTGATGCATACAGGGTGACCAATTTTGAAAGCACACCTTGGATTTACTCCTTTTATTTATCAATATTTATTCTTTGCTGGATTTATGAAGCAGTGTATGTTTCTGTTCTCACCAGTCATACAGTTAGTCCTATCATTCTATCAACAGAACAGTACCATTTTTTTAATTTATGGATAGGATAGAAACTATAAAATACTGACTGCCTCAGAAAGAATTGTTTCTGAAATTGTTAAATTTGCAACATGACCCATGAAAAATTCTGACTATTGTAAAATATTTTACATGATCATACTTCCAGTTCTAACAATGTAACCAATGCTTGCATCAGATATTGAGGAAATCCGGCAATGAAATTTTTAAGGGTAATGTTGTATTCCATGGGGTTTACTGCTCCTTCAGATTGTACCCTCTGCAAGGAGTTACCACACTCGAATCAGTTCTGGCATTTTGATACACAGCAGAAGCATTTATTCAGCTTGAGAGTTGTACGTTGCAATTTTTAAAAGACTCTTGTGAGGTTTGTAGCATGTTATGGGGACACCAAACTGCAATATATCTGAATATGAAACAAGTGCTTTATAAATTGTTTTATCACACTTCAAAGCAACATACTAGCAGGATTGCCAAATTCAACTGCAAAACTTGCCAATTTGGATCATGTGAAGGCAGGTGTGAGATTACAGCTGTAATAAAACTGAAATTGAATACTGGTAGCTGAATTTGTAGTAGGCAATTGATTTGATTTATATAACATAAGCCACATGAGGAGAGATATGTAGGTCAGCATCTTCAGTTAGAAACAGTGGTTAGGAGAGTTGTGGTGGGTAGCTGGGAACTGCTGAGTTAATACTAGTCTGGCAAAATGATGGTGCAGCCCAACTACATTCTGTCAGACTTGTCTGGGGGGACACCATTTGCAACAAGGAAAAACTAGTCAGTTATATCCAAACCACTTGTGCCATAAAAATCTTTGCTAAAATTAGTATAAGAACACAGACCATATGGAATTTCCCAGGGCAAAAATGGGTACATTAGCTGTGAGCACATTTTCAGCCTGCAAAATATTTAAGGTGTATAAATACACAAATCAGTGATTAAGCTCCTTTTAGAGTAACAGTACAATGTATTACAAAATGCAAATGGTGAAGGATCCTACAGGAGGCACAATCAAGTATAGCCTGCAGAGTTATGTCCAATCCATGCAGTCTCTTATATCACAGATTTGCACAAAAGAAGCAAAAAAATCCAAAATAAAGCACACACACCCCTTAATTAAAACAAACAAACAAACAACATTTTGTTTTGAGAAAATCGTGTCTGCTTGGTTTTGTCCAAGGAGCTGGAGGTTTAATAAAAACAAACACAAAATTGTAATTACAGCTTTTAAAAAGGACATTAAGAGTAAACATATAGAAATGACTGTTGGTCAGAAAATCTCCATTCACCATTCCCAGGAAAGGGCTAAAGTTTTTGTCCAAGTTGTGAGTCTTTGCAGACTGCAGTCAGTCATCATCAGTACAAACATGCTAGGTCTTATAAGCTGCAATTTCTGAAGACTTTGACTTTGCAAAGCATACTGCAACCTCCTAGGCCTACAAACACTCCATTGGTGTGGAGCAATGGAAAATGCTTTTGCTTTATCTATAATCTGACCTGATTATAGATATATACTATATAGATATATGCTATAGATTATAAACCTGACTGAGCCTTCGGTGCAGGAAAGAGGAGGAAAAAATATCTTGAAGCAAAGTATGAAGAGTAGAACAATATTTGTATTTTTATTTATTTCTAACAAAATGCAGGAAGTATATGGCAGGGGAGGAGAGAAAAACTAGAAGCATTGTTCTAAAAAAGCTGATTATAGTTTAGCAAAGTTGTGATGAAGGCTGGTGATTAGTATAGATGATTTAGGAAGATA
Source organism: Falco naumanni (assembly GCF_017639655.2). Taxonomy (NCBI): domain Eukaryota; kingdom Metazoa; phylum Chordata; class Aves; order Falconiformes; family Falconidae; genus Falco; species Falco naumanni. The sequence continues at coordinate 55,803,159 of NC_054055.1, forward strand.
CATCGTTAGGAGAAGAAAACAATGGGGTAGTGCAGAAGTTATGAGCATTTCTGATGAATGTGGGTTTCATATTTCAGCAGTCAAGAACCACATGGCTGAGTGAGGATCCAGTGAACTAAAAAGAAGAAACTTAAAGAAAATCCATGTATAAAAAATAAGTGCAGTGGAAATCTGAATTAGTTTGTAGCAACCAAGGTGGGAAGTCATTTTTGTAGCAAAGAGAAAGTAAGACTGTAAATAAATAAGCAAAAGAAAAATTAATATTGCTACAAAAATGACTGCTATACTGAGTTCAGTATGCTTTAATTTGTCATAATACTGTCTTAATAATGTCTTAAAAATCTAGACCCATGGCTGTTACTCACTAAGCACAGTGCTTTGATGATTAGCAGTAGTTGAGTTGATAGTCTGACAATTATGAAAAACAAACAGAACCAGATAGAAAAGAAAAACAAAAACTTGAAAATAAGAAATAAAACTGAATTTTATAAAAATTCTTGACTTCAGCAGCACTAGAGGACATTATCAGTATGGAAAGTATAAACCAGGGGTCCTCAAACATTTTAACCAGGGGGCCGGCGCGCGGATGAAGTGGCAGGCAGTCATCTGCGGCTGCTTGGTTTCCCCCCCAACCCACGGGGGGGGGGGAGGGGGCGGGCGGGGGTGTTCTGTAAATACCGGGGGCCGGATTGAGGATCCTGGGGGGCTGTAGTTTGAGGACCCCTGGTATAAACTACCACTGTGGCTTGAACTGGAATAGTAGATCTGCCCAGTGCTTTCCAATGAGCAAAAACGCCTGGGTTTATTGAGGAAGGGGGATATAGACATTATGGATTGGGTAGGGGTTTTTTTATTTAATCATTAAATTAGAAGCACTACTTCTAATGACACAATATTCAGCTTTCCTTGCCTTTCTGACATCTAATATAAACTCCGAACGTTACTGTTACTAATGTAATTCTTACTGTGTCTTCTTATGGTACTTCTGCAGTCACATGTTACCTGTTGAATAGCTTCAGTTTAACGTGAGAGGTAGAGGGTGAGGCAACCGTTGTTTTGCCGCTGTCGTTTATGTTCAATGGCAGCTGGCTCACCAGTCCCTGTATGTGTGGCTTATGCCTTAGATGCCCAATTTGAGAATGGAGAAGAATTAATTTATTGTGTTGGGAGGGTATAGTAGACATAGCAAACAATCCTTACAATATTTTGATGGTCATGGGATATCTCTTTTTCCAGGTTTATAACAGTGCTTTATATCACGGTGCTTTTGGACATGACTGGGACTTGTATGTGGTACTGCCGGACAGTAACTGATAATAATGAAATTATTCTTCCTGAAGATGTGTAGCTGTGAGCTTTTAAAAAGTCTTGAGACTGCTAGAAGGAATCTCAGGGCATTATAGTTCATATATTATGAACTCTTGCAGGAAGAAAAAAGATTAAGCTGGGGGTGATGGGTCAGGGTTGAGGAATGACTGAATTTCAAATTAAAAGATTTCATTCAAAAACTGAAACAAAAATTGGAATAAGGTGAAGGCAAACTCACACAAGACAATGTTTATTCTAAACATGTGCAAACCTCTTTTTGATGCTGTCTTTAAAATGATGCAGCAGCTAAATGTATTATACACCGGGGAAGCATAAACCTTAGGGCCTGATTCTCGTCACTACATAATAGGAATGGTGAAAAGTAGCCTTAAAGTAGGAATAAATTGCATTTAAATCTTCTTTACGGCTCAGCAGTGGTAGAAAGGAGGCTCAATATAAATGAGAATCAGGTCCTCAGTATTTATTTAACCCTTGGGCTTTGTATATCATTTTATTTGCACCTTTAAGAGATTTGCAGAGGGATTTTTAATCAGGATTTGGTGTACAGAAAGCTAAATGTTTTCATTGCCTTACAAGTAACTTTAATCATAGAGGCAGATCATTCTTGCTGTTTCTCAAGAGGGAATGGTAGAATTTCCTGCCTTTGTACAAACAGAGCTAAATGTTTCTGACACCCATAGTACAGTGTCAATTGGAAATTCACATTTCATGTAATAACAGACCATTTTAATTTCATGAGCTAAAGAATTGGTTTCCACTTGCAAATTGTACCGAAGAAAGCAATATCGTCAGAAGAACTGGCACAGTGCTTCAAGAGATAAATCTATTGAATTAAATAAGAGGCTTTCATTACCTTTTACATTGCATTTCCGTATAACATAAGCATTAATTAAACTCTTCATTGCTTTCTCCTATTCAGCAGAGCACTTACTCAGTCTAACAAGAAATGCTGCCCAAGAAAACGTGTGGCACCCAAATACAGTCATTAAAATACACTTACTCAAGCAGAATGGAAGGAAGGGTAGAAAAGGAGAATGTTTTGGTGTGTTTGGGCAAGTGGGACCTATATACAGAAATACATAATTCCTGTTTTTCAGGTTTTGACAGCAAGACAGCTCTGATGACTTGTAACAGGTCATCTTGCTAGGTATTTCTCTAGGCATTTTGAATACAAACAGAAAGCAAGCAATTATCTTTGAATTTTTAAGTATACATTTGTTTACGCAGAAGGCTTCTTCAGCATGAGGAATCGCTTTTGGCATGAGACAGCTCTACCTTTTGAAGTCAAAACAGCTCTGGGAAGAGTGTCTTCCCTCTTGCCTGAGGAATGCCTAACTATTGCAAAGCTGTTGATACAGATGCAAAGTGTTCCCAATCAAGCAGTCAAACCTTAAAGAACCCTTGGATAGCCCACCTTCCTTAACTGAGGAGACGTGCTGTGTTTTTGGTTCTGACACATTTCTATCAATATTAAATATTACTAATCCATTTTTTCTTGTGGTTCCAGGGGAACATCTGAGAATCTGCCCTCAGGAATATACATGTTGCACCTCAGAAATGGAGGACAAGTTAAGCCAACAGAGCAAACTGGAGTTTGAAAACTTAGTGGAGGAGACAAGTCACTTTGTACGCACCACTTTTGTATCCCGGCACAAGAAGTTTGATGGTAGGCTGAATATAATTTACGTATTTTCAAGGTTATGGGATTTAAAAGTCAGTTATCCATAATAAATTCTAATGTTCTTTTCTTTACAATTAGATACCACATTTGCAGTTCCCATTTTTGCTAAGATAAGGGTTAACTTACAGCTGGTATGCTTATCAGCCTTGTGAGTATTGCCTTTGATTACAATGACATCAAGAATCAAACTGTTAAGTGCCTGCAGGCTTTTCTAATGTTGAAAAAAGAGATTAGATATGCATCGAGAGGTTTATAATTTTTGTGTGCTAGTTTAAAATGCAAAATTTAGGTTTGCAATTATGTTCACTGTTGCAAGATGAACTGTGGTTCTCCCATGATTTTTGTTATTGCAAGACAGTTCTTTTGTAGTCTGCCTTTTTGTAGCCTTAAGGCTGTAGCTTTTTCCTGCATGATTTTCTTGTGATGTAAAGAGTCTCCTAGAGAGCTTCTGGCTTCCAAACACTAAGGGCTCAGTTACATTTGACAGGGATTTTCATGCAAACCACTTAAGCAGTATCGAACACATCTTTTATAGCTAGAAAGAATTAACAAGAACATTTTGGAGGGTTTATTTGTTTCTAATCAGTACTCCAATCTCTTCTGGTCCTCAACCTTTGTAAGATCTTTGTAAGATCAAAGGTTCAGTGTTGCAATTTGCTAAACTCATCTCTTTAATAATCAACATTAAGCAGTTTTTATGGTTGTGTCTGTATTTACAAATCACACTGTATTGAGCTTTTCTCATAAATTTCTCATAATTGCAGATTATCAAAGAGTAAAAGAGCTTCAGAATATTCAGTCATGGCTTTATCTAAATATGAAATCTGTATTTGTGTTCAAAGTGCCCCCTGAGCATTTCTGCATATGTGTAAGTTGGAAAGGGTCTGGCACTAAGCAGCATTTCAAAGAGGATTGCAAAGCTGCATCTTTGCATGCAGGTAGAAAGGTGCAGTAAAGCTGGTGTAACCCAGGTAATAGGGCATTGGCACACATGTAGGAGGGTGGTAGAAAGGTTATCCCTGAAGTTGGAAGCTTCAGAACTCTGAAGTTGCATTCATAAAAAAGTGAAGATGTCTCTTAACTCTTTGGTGTAATTCTGTGTCATTTTCTTTATCCAAATAATGGTTTTTTTTCATTTTATGGTATTGATTCTCAGTCAAATTATGACACAGAAAGCAAGATGAATTATAAAAGGAGGAAACAGGAAATGTATAATATAAGGATGAACTGGAGAAAAGTCCTCAGCAGGAGATCAGATGCTAATATAATTCAGAAAGTGTCCTTAGTCCTTTGAAAGACTGCGGTGTGGGTGACTGTGCAGTGCCCTGCATTGTGATGGCTTCCCTTTTGAATGTGAAGCTGGAGCTGTTTTGAGGTGGATTTTCAAAATTTTACTTGGCTTCAGAGGACCTAAAAAAAATCCAGAAGTTGCGTGCATTGTTACAATATGAGTAGGCCAGCAGAACAGACATTTCAAACCATTTATGGCACATACAGGGCTTTTCTCTTTTTCTAGAGGGAAGGCAGGGTGATTGCTGGTGTTCAGTGAGCAGTGCAGTTTGCTGAAAGCGCTGGGCCCATTGACCACAAAGCTGAGATGGCACCTTACTAAGTCTTTGGCAACTTGAGGCCTTTTTATACTGCAGTGAACTTAAGCACGTTATGGCTTTTTCAATAACCTGAAATTCTGTATCTTAATACTGACAATAAAGTATATAGCTGGAAGTTACTTACATGTTATAAATATCGTGTTTGGGGATTCTTATGGATCTGCTCTGTAGAAAATTGGATTAAAGATCTAAATGGTTTCTTCTGGTTTATCATTAATGTTCTAAAGAGAATTTGTAATGTGAAATCTTACCAAAGAGCATTTGAACTTTGTGTAGACCTTCAGTATTTTAATGCTACTTTAAAACTATTTAGAAGTTGTTCACTTATATTGAAAAACTTCTTAGTCTTTCTATAAGGGCAAATACATTAATGGAAAAATATATTCATCGAATAAGCTGTCTTTTGGTATAAAATGAGCTAGATTTGTTGCAGTTCAAAATGAGATGATGCTTTTTGGTATAAAGCAAATATTGGATTGTTAGATCACATCAGTTGTTGTAATGCTTCAAGAATCTTTTTTTGTTTGTTTCAATTTGGTGCTTTGATTGTACAAGGGAGTTCTGGGACATGATTCTGCCATTTGATGCTAGTACACCACAAATAACAAAATAAATATAGCCAATTGTGAGATTTTTATGGAAGTTTTGTACAGGACCTGTGTTTATCAAGAGCAGCATCTCTAAGCAATAACAGAGTATATGAACATTTAAGTAATGTTGAGATAGAGAGTATATTATCATTGTTGCCATGGGGAGTTAATTTAAGCTAGTGTTGCTTCCATCCTATTTGCTCATGCAGACGTTTGTATAATTTTGCACACTTTTGAAAGGGACATGAAAGATCTTATAGATTTTTGCAATTTTATTTCTGCTGTACCATGCATGTCTTAGGGTAATACTAACCTTTGCAACATAGAGATATTGTAGGGGTATGTGAATCCTTTCTTGAATTATGATCTGACCTTCATATGCCTTGCCTTTCTCATCTTATTTGCCTTCTTCCCACAACCGTACACATAAGCATAGATGGAATGCTTTTATGATTTCTGTTTTGATAGGTAACTTGAGGTGTGTTTTCCTTTTCAGGATTTTGCCCCAGATTCCTATTCATGATTTTTTCTACAAAGAATCTCAATCTGCTGTAACTTAAACACTGTCTCTTTAGCCTCTGGTAAGACACACATTCCTACACAGAGTCGCGGAATCAGAGCATGGCTGTGATGTGAAAGCTCCTCTGGAGATGGCCTAGTCAAGCCCCCCTGCTCAAAGCAGGGTCAGCTGCCACAGGCTACCCAGGACCATGTGCAGCTGCATTTTTAATATCTCCATGGATGGAGACTCCACAGCTTCTTTGGGTAACTTGTGCCAATGTTTGGCCATGCTCACAGAAAGTCTTTTCTAGTGTTTAGATGGAATTTCCTGGTTTTTGAATTTGTGGTCATTGCTTCTTGTCCTGTCACTCAGCTCTGTTGTAAAGAGCCTGTCTCCATCTTCTTTAGTTCCCCCACCAGACACCTATATACATTGATGAGATCCACCTGCGCCTTCTCCATGCCGAGCTGAGTCCCAGCCCCATCAGCCTGTGCACATAGGAACAATGATCCAGTCCTTTCATCATCTTATTGCCCTTTGCTGGACTTGCACCAGTATGTGCATATCTCTCATGTAGTGCATACTGGGAAGCGCAGACTTTGTGGCCTTGCTAGTGCTGAGCTGAGAGGAAGGTTCACCTCCCTCAGCCTGCTGGCAGTGTTCCTACATCATTTCTATGTCAGTTTTGTATTTCATTTTACCTGAAGTGCAGTACTTTCCAAATATCTGCAAGCACTAATTACTGTAATAACTATAAGCAGGAGAAGCTAAATATGAAATTCATAATAGAGGACTTGAGAAATTATTAAGCATTTTGGAACTGGCTATGATCAGAAGAAATTATGCCTTTCTTTTAACTGGCAAGCAATTCTTGCATCCTGAAGCTCTGTACAATCTTATTCATTCCTTTGTCTTCCACATTTCTAAGGTGCTGTCACTGTGTTGGGACTTTTAACTGCTCCATTCTTCTAAATTAATTTTTTCAGAAGTGTTTCTCATAGTATGTGAGGTTCAAAGATGTCTCAGAGCCAAAGGTCTGACAAAAGTATTTTTCACTTCGTTTTCATATTCTAGAAAATTGGTGTGAATTAGCATGAGTCACTACACAGCATACCAGCTGCCATTGTTTCTTGGCTGAGCCTTATGTGCAGATATTTACATCTGTATTGCCCACATCTTTTTATTTGCTATTGCATTGCCATACTCTATGGTAATTTTCAAAAAAAACCAGTATCTGCAGTTTCACTAATGGGTGCATGAGGATCCAGATAATCTTCTCCTGATAATCTTGCCTGAGAAGGCAAGCCTCAAAATGAGAAAAATTCCTTTGAAACAGTAGGTCCTCAGTGTTTCTAGCAAAGAACGCAATACCTGTTTCAGCAATGGGACTCACAAACCTTTCCAAAAACTAGGAAAAGGAACAAAAAACCTTTCCAGCAGACAGGAAACACAGAAGAAGTGAAGAGTTCCAGCAGATGTGGATTTTTCTTTTACCTCAAATCTTAGGATAGGACTAATCCAAATAAGCAGACATGTAATGTTCAGCTGTTCCTTGTTCCTAGCAATAGACAAGCAATCATGCTCCAATTCTTGGACCCCCACTGTATACCTCAAAGCAGCTTAAAATATATTATGCTCCCAGTGTAGCTGTAATAGTATCATCTTATTATCACCGATTCCCTTGCATAGTGGTATTGCTGAACAGCTGTTTCACAGAGAAGCCAATTTCTTTTAAGTATTGCTCCATCAGCAGCCAAAACCAGCCCTACCGGAAGGTTTGGTCATGAATGCTAATGAGGAGGCAAGTAGCTGTTCGGTGACATTTTCCCACTAATCCTTTGAATAACTATAGGAAAATTATAGCAAATGATTTTAATTTACCTAAATAGATCTAAACCTGATAAAACAGGTTTCTGCTAATTCTCATTAAAAAAAGTAGAGTAGTAGTCTTGGTAATGGTGTTAAAAATGAAAGAATGTCTAAGAATAGCTGTCATGAACTTGAATGGATATGGATACCCTTCAGCTGAATGTGTGAGGCATGATGCCATTTAAGGAAAATAACCTGAATAGTGTAAATACCAATCTGCAGCTGCATTGATCTGTCTTATAGGGATGCCATCATTCCCCATGCTCCTAGTTTTTTACAGTCTAGGAGAACAGTGATCCATACCCATTAGTGCTGCTTATACTTCTTACAGTCATTACCAGCAGTAGCAGTGTAAATTACAGGGCAGGAAAGAAAGTTTCAGAGATAATCCCCCTAGACAATACCTGCAAGAACATCTAGCATCGCAGACACCCTGTATTCTCTTTTCTTTTCTTGCACAATTTATGAAAGAGTTTGGAGAAAAATAGTGGGTTTGAATCTTTCCTTGATACTAGAGCTGACAAAAATGTGTTTTGTGAAGCTGCTTTCCAACAAAGTAAGAAGTCTTATATGAGACAAACTCTTGTGGCCAGGTAAAACTATCTCATTAAACTAGGCAAAGAAAGCATAGAAAGTAAACTCAGAGTGATGCTGGAAGTCAGAATACACTGAGGTTCAGTTGCACGGCCAATGTAAGTCTTCTGCCCTCTGCTCCCCCTTCCTCTCATGCCAGCCTGCCAGCCCCACCTGAGCCCCAGCTCCTGCTTGAAGCCACACTGACCTCCACAGACTTCTGCAGGGAAGGGGACTGTGGCAGCACAGGAGCCCACTTGCACATCGGCGCTGGCATGGTCGGTGGGTAAAGGATGGACTTTCAGCAGGATATTTTTTTTCATGCTTTGCTTATTTTGAAGGTGAAAGGGCATGGTTGTCACAGGAAGATTTTTATTTTGTTTCTTTGTTTTTTGGAAGCAGGGGAACAGAGAGGTCTGTCTTTTCCACAGACCTGTTTGGGAGGCAGGAGGTTTCTAAGGAGTGTGGAAAAGTCAAATATATATAGCATAATCTGAGTACTTTATGCAACTACTTGTATTATTCTAGCGCTGCCGTGTCTGCACCAGAACATAGGCACCACCATACAAAAGCTGAGACACCAGATATTTTGAGTTTTACTTCTGGGCAAGGTGATGATATTTTGTTTGGTTTCTTTGCATCTGTTACAAGATTTCAGTGTCACTGTGCAATGTGTTTCCCATCAAATACAAAACCCACAGCAGAACAGGTAGATTTTTAAAACCCCACAACTGTTTGACTGTAACGTAGCTAGCAGGGGCACAGTTTCCATGTAAATTCATCTACTGCTATAACACACTGCACTTGTCAAAATACAGGCCGTAGAACAGTCAGAAGCCTTAAAAAATGTAACATCTTCTGGCTTGTAGTATGTAGCTGCTTGCAAACCTTCATTAGATATCTGGTGCAAGTTTCTAAACTTTACAGAGATTCTTGATAGAAGAACCCTTACCTTTTATTTGACAGGAATCACCAATTTGAAAATAAAATATTCCACACCTGATCCAAGTTCTGTCACAGTTAATAATAGCCTAAGAGGAGTATTTATTGTCTACAGATGATTTTAAGGTCTAATCCTCTAAGATTTGTGCAGAGATTACTGTTTATTAGTTTCACATACTATGTCAAAATTTGTGAATTAAATTAGATCAAAATAAATTGTGTTTTAATAATTAACCAGAAGAGGAGAGCTGGCAAACCTGCAAAACTTGGGAAGGAAGGATTGGCATGGTAGTGAGAAGAGTTTCCAGCCAGGGGTGCCAATTCCTGTAACCTGGTCAAGTCCCATGGTGAAGGGCAGCGCTGCAGGAACTGGTGCCTTCTGCATGCTCCCTGAGGCTGGAAATGCATCACGTGCACTGGGGTGGCCTGGGCTCTCCGCTCTTCTGCGGCTTGGTTTGCTAAGTGTGGCTGGTCAGTGGAGCATGCAATCTTCTAAGGAGCTGCATCAGCTTTATGAAGCTGCAAAACAAGGACAAGCTGCTACCCTGTGCTGGAGTAGGTGGGCATGACCCACTCTTAAATGAATCTCATTAGAAAGCATGTTGTCCAGGTACAGCCAAATCCAAACTCTCAGGCTTTGAGAGGGCAGGGATCCAGCGGTTTTCCTGTGAAACAGAAAGCAGAATTTGCCTTGCTGAATGTTAGACATCCATGGTGTAGGGTATTCCTGCGGATTCCCTTGGTAGTCAATAGGGAATGACAGGTGCAAGTCATGCTGGTCTAAAGGTTACACCTCAGATACCTCTCCCTGAAGTGCTTATTTCTCTGTATTGATTAGAGAGGGCATTTAGTTGAGACACAGATGCTTATACTGTGGACTTACTTATACATTTGTTCAGACAAATTCCACCCCAAGGAATGGAATAATGGAGTGAAACATCTAAAACACTTTTGAGGATCAATTTGTGCTTTATTTACCTCTTTTACAAAAGTCATCCTCTGTTTTTTTCCGTAATATTTGTGGGGGAAAAGGCTTTAAAAATATTGAGGCAAGTAAGCACTATGGTGGTCAGGTATTATGCTGCTGGAAAAAAACGCTATCCTGTTGACTTCAAATGACATTTAATCTTTGCTGAAGCTCTGAATAGCATACATTTTTAATATTTTATGATGGAAATTGTTTTCCAAACTTAGAACTTAAGTGTCCAAGCCTTAAAAATACTATTGCGTAAGTAAAATTACTGATTTACAAATACTAAAAGCCTACAATTAAAAATGCTTCATATGTATATTGAGAAGAAGAGTAATAAAGGACTTGGCCTCAAGTCCATAACAGTGATGCAAGACATCAGTCTTCTGACAATCAGCCATCAGAGGCTCTGTTACTTATACCTGATTCTTAATGTGCAGGTAGGTGCTCAGCTGGCACACAGAAAGGACAAAACCATGCTGTAAGAATCAAAAATAAGGACTGTATACAAAAAACAAGCTACAAAACAAGAGTATTCATACATAGTGTTGGTACCCAGGATAATGGGAACTGTAGCCTTCTCATTTGTTGTCCTCAACCCTCGTTAAATGCAGAAATGCTATTTTTTAGATGAATCTCTTGACTGTAATACACAGGCATTGTTGTCTTTTTGCTGCCCTTCTTTTATTAATACTTTTGCCCGACTGTCCAAATAACTGGGAAATTAAAAGCAAACTTGAAACAGTATATAATACAAAGGATCCTGTAATATTTGAGAAAATATTCAGTGAATCACTGTCCCTGTATCTCTGCTTATCTAAAAGACTTTTTATTTTATTTTAAATTATTTTATTTTATTTTATTTTAAAGTTTTCTTTCTTCCTTTTACCTCTGCTATGTGGTTTACCAGAAATATATGAAAATGGCTTTTTCTGGGAGGAATATCTTAGAAATGTCACTTTTAGCAGTAAGATAGATCCCTTAGGGAGTGAAGGGATCTATATTCCAATGTTCCATAAGAGTACTTCTAGTTTAAAAACAGGCATATTGAGGTCCTATTGTGCTATACTTAGTGGCAACTGTGAAAGTTGCATTATCAATCAGAGCTACCTGATCTTTAGGAAAAAGGTAGGAAAGACGTGGTGCAGGGTTATTGCATCTGAAGTCTTCCCTGCTTGCTATACATTAGCTCTCATTCTATACTGATAGCTGAGAGGTGAAAGTAAACATATGCTGCCTACCCTCCCATAATGCAATCTAGCTGCTTGCCTGTGTAGGGCTGGTAGAAAGCAGCAGCCTGTCTCTGTGTGGGCAGCCCCGCTTGGTGCTGGTGAGGGCTGACAAGCTGGTTAGAGTAACACCATGCTTGTTGCACAAATGTTGTGACACCACCATAACTAGCACAGCTGCTGCTGGCCAAACTGCTACAGACAAAATAAAAGCAGAACACCAAGATACAAACCCTACTAGATTCTCCATACTGCAGTATTTCTTGCTTTTTGGTACTGTGCATGAACATTCAGGTGTCATTTCTGAAATCATGGGACTCAAATGCATGGCTTAATAGATAGAGGCACTTATATTATTGAAATATTAATATTTTCCTAAATATATTAGAACATTAAAATTCACTGATTCTCCATAATGTTTTTATGGATTGTTTTTCTGAATAGTACTGATACAGTTCCCGCTCATTCACTTCTTGGGATATTTACATAAATTTGGATCTTTATTTTCAACTTTCCTCTTTTCTGAGTTATACTGAAATGGTTTTGCTTAAAGTCCTTATTGTACATGCATCACATGCTCAGTTTACTCTGGAGTAAGTGTAGATTCATTTACAAGCTTTATCAGAAACAAACTCTTTCATTTTCTTCTAGTTTTAACCTGTGTGCTTTATGCATTCAAAATGATGTATCGTTGAAATGTCAGATGCATGTTTCCACAATGTGTAGGTTAGTTACCTATCATTAAGAGCAGTGATATTGTAAGGGCAAAGCATATAGCAGGAGATTAGCTGGAAGAGAGGGGGAGATAGAGAGAGAGGTAGGACCAAAAATACTATGTCATGAGTTGTCTATTATGACTATAATAATGTAAAGGACAGCATATAGCTTACAGGAGCAATCTTTGATGGGTAATGGTGCAGGTTTTGTGGAAGACAGCCTTCATATTAGTGGAGAGACAGATGGTGGACACCATTGCTACTTGAAGCGTGCTTTGAATCTATACCAAGAATTCTAATAAAATGAACAACAACCCTTAAGGGCGAAAATATATCTTCTTTAATATATGGCAAGTTATTAATTTAACATTCTTTGGTGACATTTTTTACTGTGAATTGATACTTCTCTGTGGTATTATGGGAACATCTAGAAGCCATTCACTATTACTGAGTTAGGAAATTCATCAACACACAGCTAAAAGTCTGTCCTTGCTCTTGGCGAGCTACACTCATAGTGCAAACATTAGACATATGTGAAACAGGAAGGAGGTGAAAACAGCTCATTTCAGTAATGTAGGACATTTTCAGTCAATGAAATCTCAGCCAGATCATGGCCAAAAAAGGGCAACAGGAGGTAGTTGTGGAGTACTAACTTCAGTGAGTGGGTAAAACATATGAGATTTAATTTTTACTCCAATAGGAGGAACTTGACTACACAGGTACTAAAACTGTGCTGAGGAAATACATTCTGTTGTTATCTGCTTTTTCCTTATTCTGACATTGAAGCGTTTTCACAAGGGCATGCAACTTAAGGAAGGCATCAGTTTATACATATTTGTTGTATAACAGTTGAATCAAAGTTTGGTAGCACCATGGAGTTACCGCAGGAAGATTGAGGTGATCTCCGCTTTATGTGAACTAGTTCTTGAAGGGGAAATTGGTTCTCTAGATGGGAAAAACCCAACAAGCTTTCATAGCATAATAAGAAGTGAATGCATGTGCAGGCATGCAGACCAGGAAATTTACTATTTTCTCAGCACAATTAAGACTAAGCAAGTAATAACTGCTTGGGTTTTTTTTAATTTCAAAAGCTGGAAACAATTGCTTGAAGAAAACACCTTGTTTCAATAACTACACAAAGCAAGAAGCAAGATTTGAAGTTGAAATATGTATTTCTTGTCAACAAAATGTTATACGAATGTAGTTTTGAATTTCAGTAAATGTAGGTATTTTTAAAGATTTTAAATGAATTGTAAAGGTTATTTTCAATGAAAAGTCCAACATTTGCATTTAAAAACGAGGAAACAAATTACTATAAACTTTTTTCCAATAGTATATTTTATGGTACAGTGAAGTTCTATAAATTTGCAAAAAGCATTAGCACTGCATTTTTAATTTTTACAAGTTTCTGATGCTAACACTTTGATCAGCTTTACTAGCAAATAGCAAACACTTCCAGGAAAGCAGTGATTTTTCAGTGTCTACTGCTGTATATATCTCCATGACTTTCCTGGCACTCCTACAAGTAAACATATTAATATAAGCTCTTATTAAATAACTGGCAGGGGGAACCTGTCTCACCTTCTCTGGTGCCTAATGAAATTTCAGTGCTGGCCATGAGCTGAAGATGTTTCCAGGCTATGAGGAGCGGATCCCAGAGTACCAGACATTTCAGGATGGTGTTTGGACTCTGCACAAATGCAACTAGTTGGTATCTGCTGCCTTGTAAAGAGAGCTACAGCTAGAGGAGAGCTACAGCTGTGACATTAGTCTCCTTTTTAGTGTGATGGCCCAGAAGCCATCTTCTTCCTATATGCAGTCTGTATTTGAGATGCAGCTTCCTATTTTGGCAGCAAAACACACATGGTCTGATATTTTTAAAGGCCACTGTGCACTTGTAAGCATGTTGGTATTCAGCTTCTGAAAGTTTATTCACGCACTGGATTTTAAGTCTAAGTAAGGGTATACAGGCTTGATCATTCTAACCTAATTATGTATCAGTAGGGGAGATTTGTTTGTTTCTGTTAGCTGGAAATGAACCAAGAAAAATTCCATGTTTAGTGAGTTTCATTACATTGCCACATCCTAATTGGACCAGTTTTGCCACATCAACCCAGAGTCTGGTCATTACTTCTTTAGTCTCTTTTTCTAGTAATGCAGTCAATGGGAATGCTGGCATTTCAGACAGAGGCAAGATGCTGCTAAATCAACCAACTTTCTTAACTACTCCCCAGCTGTATGGTGCACGCTATACCAAACACAGTGTTTTTCTGTGCCAATGTGGAGTTTGACGTGCCATGTCTGAAAAATCACAGTGGCATGAGAACAATTTGTAAATACTGGAGAAGAAATGGAGAGCTGAGTGGTGCTGGTAACAATTTCCCCAATAGGCTAATGAAGAATACCCTCTATCACACATTACTGTCTCTAAGATGCTTCCTGGGATTTCCATTCTTGAAATGTCATTAATAAATGGAATGTCATTAATAAATGAAGTCCTCCAATGTATTTGTCCTGATCCACTCTTCTAACATTTTGGCACAGCCATCATTTTATCAATACCAGTTATTAAGACATTGTAAAGATTCAGTTTCATTCTGTTCATTCTAGTGACTTAAGGATATTATTTAACAGATACATAGTTGTTCTATTTAAATATCAACCAATCTATGTCTCTGTCACACTCTTTACACTGGGCACAGATAGAGCTCCAAATGCCGGTAAGTGGACTGAAACAAATAAAATTAGTACTCTGTGGAAGCTTGTGTCCAAGCTGAAGTTATTTTAGTGTGTTATACTTTTTACAGCAGTCCACTGCCAGAGACTAGCTTCTCAAGCAAGTTGTATGGTGACACAATTAAAGATAGGGGTAAAATAAAATGCCTTTCAGAATAGGGATCCCTATGTGAAAGCCTCACTGTTTAATACAAATGAGATGTTAAATATCAAGTGATCATTAAGGAAATGTAAATTAAGAATTTACACAGCTCTTACACCGGAAATTACCCTACAACAGACTTTTCTCTCCTCTGCCCCCCATTTCATAGTCATGTTATCAGACTAGTTAAATGACTATGGGAATATCTTCCGTATTTTTAGCAGTTTCAATGTCATTCAATCTCTGTATAGATGTGATCATTGGATCAAGACCTGCATTATTAAATCTGCATACCCTTGTATAAGTACTTCTTTTAATGCCAAAACAAAATCTCATAAAAATAGGAGAGACTTTCGAAACTGAAAGAGAAGCAGGAAGAAGTTTTCGAATGTCCCTCCAATAATGCTCGTTGTGGAAGGAAGGTACTGTTAGTTTGAGGAACCTGAGTGTACCTGAATTTTGGTTTTCTCTGATTTTACATAGTTCTTGAAAAGGAAAAAAAAAATATTACTGTTAGTTCAGAGTAATAACTGAGCAGTTTTAACAACAGAGCCAGAGAAACAAGACTATTCATGCCAGGATAATATCATGCTTAAATGTTCAGAGGAAAGCCTAAAAGCAGAGAGATTTGTTTGGATTTTCTGGCATCTTGCATTCATTCCTACATTCTTTTCCTTAATGTGACTGGTTTTTTGAACTGCTTTCTATTGCATGCACTGAAATTCATAAAAGTATAAAAAACTATAAAAAACCCTGTTAAGTTCTTAGCCCAGGGATAAGTCTGTGCTGTACCTAAAGTACGCAGGCTTAATGCCAGGCCTTTGCATGGGGTTCAGTTGCATTTTCAGCTAATACATAGAATAAAATGCAGCAAGCAAAAGCAGTGTTGTTCCCACCACTTTTAAAAATGCACTTTGAAATAAAACTCCTTATCCTCACCTTCACCTGGGCTATGCTCGTGATTTATGTAGTTACATTGCTGAGAGATGTGTTTCTCTAGTGTGATCTGATTTTCTACTTAGGCATCAGTAGGTTGCTCGCTAAAACTGTATCACTGTAGTAGCAGTGTGCCTAGGAGGAAACTAGATGGTTCTGTCCATCTGTTTTTAAAGAGGTGCAGAAGAGGAAAGGAGGATTAGAGGTAAGAGAAAAATGGATGAGAACTGACTGTTTATGGTGGCCTTAGTCCCATGACAGGATGGATAGATAAGCATTGAAACCTGGTGGCCCGAGGAAGGCCATGTCACCAGTGGTCTCTGACTGGGCAATCAGCAGGCTTCATGGCCAGTCAATGGATTTATTTGTCAAAAGTTCAGGTAAATCTTCCAAAGGTGTGAGCAGGAGAAGGCAGCTGTTACCTAAGGATTGTTTACCATCAGGAAGTTTTTGTCGTTGTCAAGTATTATGTAGTATGTAAATCCACCATCCTCCTGGCACCTGCTTTTCCTCTTCAACTCGAAAGAGACTTCAGAATGCAAAGGAGTATCTGTAATTAGGCCTTCAAATGCACAGCTTGAAAGGAAACAATCTTAGCACAGCAGAAGAACAATAGTTTCCTGGTATGACTAGAATTTCAAAATGTCTTAATCTCTTTAATTTGCTACTCTAATGCTGCTTCTTAAAAATTCCCTAAATAGAAAACGTGTTACTATGCAGACTGGCAATGCCCTTATCGATAATCTATATTGTATTTATTTATTTTTACTACTTCAAGCATACCCAGGAAATCTGTAATCCATATTTAAGTTAGGACTAGCAGTGATGTGAGAGGCATTTTATGTATTTTTTGGAATAAAACCAAATACAACGTTAGGGGAGAGAACACAGACCTGGTGACCATTTACAGGGTTGATTTGTGCATCCATAATGCAGTGCTATAGGTGTACAAGAAAAGATGTCCCTGGACATTCTATTGGCAGGTCTCAAACTGAGACTCTGGTGATCATATTGCTTGTGAGTTTGTGCAGTGCTGTTCATGCTCAGGAAAAATTAAGAAGTTAATACTGTGGCCAGGTGTTATTTCTTGTTTGTTGCTTGCTCCGTATTTTTGCTTGTGGGTTACAGAAAAGTTAGTTAGTTAGTTAGTTAGTTAGTTAATTTTATATAAGGAGATTAGTATCGATCTTGTATTCTATGTGTTGCGCCATTACTAGACATACTGGTAGCAAGACAATTTTCTGATGGTTATACGATGCACATATAAAAGGGCAAAACAGGGCATCTTCATAACAAGTACGTTTTTAGATCAAAATATTATAAACCATCTAAAAGAATAAATTGCCAATGAAAAAGTAAAGCTTGTAAAGGTTTAAAAGATACTGTCTGAAGTTACTTGTTTGAATGAGTGACCTTACATACTATTTGTATACAGGACATCAGTGTTCCTAGGTGTGGTTTGTTTCCTTCTGTCTTTTTGAAAATCTCCTTTTGCTACTCAGACCTTACATATCCTTCCCACTTGAAATTGCCTTCATTAATGTGATGAACATATTTAAACTGGTTATAGTTAAACTCATATTGTACCAGAATTTTAGATGTCAAAGTTTAGAATCAACCACAAGGTGACCTTACTGTGATGGTCATGCATACCATCAGCCAACTGTAACCAACTAAACTGGTTTACCTTGCTAAATCAGCAAAAATGTGCTGTGGTTTCTTCAGATAAAAGAAAGGGGAGGAGGGGAGAGAGAGGTGAAAATGCAATTGTTTGGCCATGTGTTATGGCAAGTAAATCTTGGGGATAAGAACAAAATACTGTCAAGAGAGTGACAAAATTAGGAGGTGGAAATTTTGAGGAGGAGCTCCATAACTTAGTGCTTGAGTGCTTATGTTCAGCTGTGACATAAAAACATCGAAGAGCCAAAGCAGATTTCAGACTCCTAGGAAAAGGCCAGACCCTGTTGCACCAGTGCCTTGCCACTTAGTCTATTTAAGACTTTATTAGACTACCCAGCAAAACAGCACACTATCAAATTTGCTAATAGACCATTTATGAACAAGTGCAGAGAGTTCTGCAACAGCTAAAAGGTTTCTTCTCAGCTTCTGTTTGCAAAACATGTGTGAGTTAATGGAGTATCACTTTTACATAGTGCTGGGGCATTGACCTGAAGTCTTTTCAGGAAATAGATCTAGGTTTTGCCTAGCTGTACTGCACTTTACAATGGAAACAGCCCACATTTTCTAGTAAGACAATGGTGTTAGCTGTTCATTAAATAATAAAGGTGGATGACAACTTTTCTATCCCTGAATCTTTAGCATCTATACATTACTATGCTGTTCCTTCTTGGAGGGAAGTTATCTTCCAAATAAGACTCAGTTCTCTGTGTTTGACTACTGAATTATTGAATAAACCAGGGCAGCTCAAAGTTTACAGTAATGATGCCAGTTTGGATGACGAGGAGAAAGAAAGTAATCTGGGTTTGTTTCCAAAGAGTTCACTGCCGTTTGAGAAGGAATTTTGGGTTTAGAAAGGCCTAGAGAGTATAACACTTCTAAAGCCATATTCCTTGTGAAAGCATGATTCTGAGATTAGTCGTACAGATAATTAATAGGGCTTTTTCTGTTGCTGGTGTCAATCTATCTGTCATATTTTAACTGTCGAACATAGAACATGCTTATGGATTGTCAGTCTTTCCTGTTAATAAAATCTCTTCTTAGGTAAGATGTGACAAAAGGCTTAAAACAGATCTAGCAATTTAGGATTCAGTAGATAAATTAATGTGGTCTGAAAAAATATTATCCCCTATGCCATCCACTACCAAAAAAGACAATTATGAATTGCATATTCATTCTCTGAATCACAGTGCTTGTTTTCAAATCTGTATCTGCTTCAATCATTCCTGAAATTAGACTCAAGACACTTTGCTGAGAAGAAAATTTGTAGTCAGACTTTGCAGAGATGTCCTGCATTGTCATATTTTAACCAAATAATTATCTCTAGCCACATAGAAAGACTTCACACATACTATTCACAGGGGAATAGATATGCAAAAGATAGTTCTCCCAGAATGACAGAGATGGAAATCATAGGTGTTAAATGAGAATATAAATCACGTATCTCTAAACCTTTGAACCACAAGGATACTAACTCATTCTTTGAAGCAGTTTAACATATCCACATCTTGACAGTTATTTTGTTTTCGAAAGATTCTCACACATATTTTGTTTTTCACTCCATGTATTTTCATTCTAATATTCATATATTTTTCTTATTTTTTCAATAATTTAAATCCAGATTGGTTAATTAAAGTCTTGCAACTTCTCTGTGAATTAAGAAAATATTCTTATAATATCCATGTATCTGTAAAGGTGATGAAGAAACTGAGGTACATAAAGGCAATCAGATTTTCCTGAGGTCACACGATTTGGTAGCAACCAAACTGCAAATGGAACAAGGGCAGCTTTTCATCTGCATTGTCTCAGACCTTTAGATATAACCTCAGCTTTCTTGATGTTAATGCCATAAACTTTTTAGAGAAAGTCACTGTTTTTCTTGCTTTTCCTTGATCCAAGCTTTTTCTGTAAAACAATAATTCTTTTTTAATTTGTCCCATGAGTTTAATTTTCTCTTACAGTCACTTTTTATTCCTTTTTGTAAATTCCTTTCAGTTCAGGGTTTTGGTTTAGAATTGTCCAGACCTACACAAAATACTAAGTGAGTGCACAACATTGCCATAGAAGGGTGTTCTGGTTTAAAATGTCCTGTGCTTTATGAAATGTCACTGATTCTCTTCCTTGCTGCAACTCTGCATTACACATTCACATTACATTTACTACCTTCAGGTCATTTTCCCACAGGTATTCCTGTTGAATTTTTTCTTATTTGTCTTAAACGCATCCACTTGTATTTTTCTGGATAGAACCTGCTTCAATACTGCCTGCCAATTTTTTATTTTCAATCACCACAGACTTTTTCCTCATACCTCTGTGTAACTTGTTGCAGCACCTCACATTTTGGAATCATCTACAAATTTAATTAATGTGCTGTTTACTACTTCATCCAGGTGATTAATATATGATTCATTTGAAAAAAACACCCATTCTTTACCTGACACAAGCTCTTTGGGATATACTACTAACTAATTAGACTGCTGAAATACTGCCATAACCTCCTCTCATCACTGATCTTTTAAAACAACAGTGCTCTCATTCTATCAAATTTCTGCTGTGCAACTTCATGTGAGCTTCCCACAGCCAAAGTGCATCACTGAACCCCAGTTATTTATCAAGCAAAGCAAGTCTCTTTCTTCAGATCTGTTAGCAAATTGCAGTAGACTTGTAGCCACCTTAGATTCAGTGTTCGTAAAAACTTTTAATGTTGGCTAGCACTGAAATTGTTTCCATGAGTACCATTACTCCATTGACCACTCCATTTTCTGTATCTCGCTGGTTATTAAGGTGCCTAGCATATCTCTAAAACAGTAAACTACTACTCATCTTTGATTTCCTCCAATTTTCTCCAAAATGAAAAAATAAATGTGTTATTTCACTAGGCCTAGTTGGATTTTGATTTTAGCTGGTAAATTCTGTCCAAGGCACCATTCTGTAGTGAGCTAACTATAAGTAGTGTATATAAAAATTCAGCATATTTTGCAGCACTTCTTGGCTGTTAAGCAGAACTTCTGCCAATAGGTTCTGTAGGGAAGGACTTCAAATACAGTTTCTCTATCAGAACTTTTATTTCAGTTGCCAAATATATTTGCTGTATTTCTATGCAGAACTGGAAAACCAATTCATGTTATACCTAACAACAGTGAACAACAGTTCAGCTCAGTGATACCTAGTTATTCCTCCTCTTAAGATTATGTCTTCTTCATAAAGGCAAGGCAATACTGCATTTTAGGCTGGAGAGAGATTTTATGCTGCTTTCTTTTGGCATGTGGCATGATTTCCAAGATCCAGCTTTGCTCCTAAGTTTCAGAAGAGGAAGAAAGCTATTGCCCAACCACACATGCACTTAGTAAAACACAAATTCATTTTGTGTCAGCTTATTGCTTTTACTCTTCCTTCCTTGTCTCTGGCTTTGCCACATTATTTGTCCTCTAGGAATGTGTTCTGATATCACGGGTACTGGAAAGTGGCAGCTGTTGCTGGACAATGGTGTTTGGATCATAAGGATACTCTCTGATAGAACTATTACAATCAGTGTTTACTTGATGAGATATAACTAGTGGCTGCACACCCAGAATGTCAGCCTACCTGTATTAAACAAACAGACAAACAAGCAAACAAAGATATGTACAGGTAAAAAAAATAGAAAAGGAGAAATGAACCAATGCATCTCCTCAGGAGCAGAAGCGAGTCCAGAGGCAAAAGCACAGGTATACGTAGCATAGTCCTATGGCCAGAAATATTTAGGAAGAAGAATTATAAACAACCAGAAAGCAGGAAAAAGAGATGTGTTTTCTGTTTTCGACAGATGAAGATGATAGGAAATTTGTTTGCAAATTCTACAAGTACACTTAAATGTCCTTTCCTTCAACTGACAGCCTACAATACGTGTAATTAGTTTGCTGGCTGGCTTAGCACCTGCCTCTTAGAGCACTTAGCTCTGAGCCATCCAGCATCTTCAAACTCTGTTCTCAGAGGACTGGTGGGAGTCAGGATGTCATCTTGAGCTTTTTCTCTTGAAATATCTGTGCAGAGAATACCCAGCTAAATGTTCTTCTATTCCTTATACAGCTGTTGCTTGAAGATAGCTTATTAGTGAAATGATTGATTCATGCTTTGACCTTTACTGTTCAGTAATCATCTGTTTGTCTTTGCCTCTGAAAGACAGAAATGTGTGTCTGACAAGGTACCCCTGCCACCATTTCAGAACACACTATTTTAAAGGGAAACAATGAAACCTGGCATTTTAAAATGCTGCATGTGCAGTATCTTAATAGAGATGATGGTATTGACAAAGACAGTAACAGTAATTACTGTGAATATACCTTTATGTGACCTGGAAACTTGTCTAAGGTGTATGTGCATTGTGCATATACACTTGTAAACATTAATAGATGTTATCATTTATTCACAGAGGATTTCAGTAAGGAATGCTTTTAATTGAATGTCTCATAACTAGTGCTTAGAACATCTGAATGACTCTGAAAACACTTTCTCTATTAGTAGTTTTCAAGGTAATTTGATTTAGTTTTAGGGCTTGATTTGGGAAATAAAAGACACCCCTAAAGAATGAGATGTGGAGGTATTTAGGAATTTAATATTTTCAGTATTGCTTGTTATTTTGCAAGAATGATATTAGAGAGTCTATTGCCATCCCTAGAAATAGTGCTCTGAAAAAATGAATACAAATCTATGATGTCCTGAAGTGCAGCAGGTCCTGGCTGTGTCATTTCAACATCAGTTTGGGGTTCAACAGCCTTGCAGGACTGAGATTGTCAGTTTGCAGGTGTTAAACTGAAAAGACTGTGAGGCCAGCTGCATTCAGGCACTGTGAGTGTTCACGGCAGGCATTCAAGGGCAAATCATGCTTGAACAACCTGATTGCCTCTCTGACAAAATGACTGGCTCTGCAGATGAGAGAAGAGCCGTGGAGGTAATATACCTTGACTTTGGTAAGGCTTTTGACACTGTCTCCCACAGTGTTCTCATTTGGTAGCTGAGGAGACCCTGGCTGCCTAATCTGACTGCTATGTGGGTAGAAAATTGTCCAGGCTGTCAGGCTCAAAGGGCAGCGATCAGTGCCTAGATGCTCAGCAGGCAGCTGCTGAAGAGAGGGTACCCAGCATGCTGGGGGATGAGTGCTGGGTCCCATAGAGTTTAGCAGCATCATCTGCGACCTCAGTGGTGACACAGAACAAACTTTTTACATGGCACAAAGTTAGGGTAAATGGTTGATGTGAGGAATGTGAACTTTGGACCGAAGGCTTATCAAGGCAAACCTGAATTAACCTGAGGGCTGAGTCAACAGGAACCTCATGAAGTTCAATGACAAAAGGCAAAAGATCTGCACCTATGAATGACAAGCCATGTGCAGGCTGGAAAGCAATTGCCTGCGAATTAGCCTTACTGAAGGGACCTGGGGGTCGATGTGGCTGCCAGGCTGAATACGGACAGTTTGCTGTTTGCCTTATTGTGACAAACGCATGTACTGGGATATACAAGAAGTAGTATAGCCAGTGGGTAGAAAGTGCAACCCTCCTTTACTTGGTGCTGCTGTAGCCACACTTAGAATGCTCCATCCTTTTTATACTCCCTCTTCAAAAGAGGTGTGGAGGAAAAGGAAAGCATCCAGCAGAGGGTTACAGAATGGTCAGGGACCTATACTACATGTTATACAAAGAAAATCAGAGAGAGAATTTGGTTTTATTTGGTCTGACAAAGAGGAGGAAAAGGAGAGCTGAAACAGCTGCTTATAATTTCTTAAAGGATAATAAAACCAAACCCTTTTCACAGAATCACAGAATGGATTGGGTTGGAAAGGATCTTAAAGATCATCTAATTCCAACCTCCCCGCCATGGGTAGGGACATCTTCCACTAGACCAGGTTGCTCAAAGCCTCATCCAACCTGTCCTTGAACACTTCCAGAGATGGGGCATCCACAGCTTCTCTGGGCAACCTGTTCCAGTGTCTCACCACCCTCATAGTGAAGAATTTCTTCCTTATATCTAATCTAAATCTACCCTCTGCCAGTTCAAAGCCATTCCCCCTTGTCCTATCACTGTATGCCCTTGTAAAAGTCCCTCTCCAGCTTTCTTGTAGGCCCTCTTTACACACTGGAAGGCTGCTACAGGATCTCCCCAGAGCCTTCTCTTCTCCAGGCTCAACAACCCTCTCAGCCTGTCTTCATAGGAGAGTTGCTCCAGCCCTCTGGTCATCTTCATGGCCCTCCTCTGGACTCACTCCAACAGGTCCATGTCTTCCTTCTTATACTGGGGGCTCCAGAGCTGAACGCAGTGCTACAGGTTGGGTCTCACAAGAGAGGGGGAGAATCACCTCCCTTGACTTGCTGGTCATGCTGCTTTTGATGCAGCCCAGGATGTGTCTGGCTTTCTGGGCTGCAAACACACATTGACGGTTCATGTTGAGCTTCTTGTCAACCAACACTCTCAAGTCCTTTGTGCTTGGGATTTCTCTGGCTCATATGCAGGACCTTGCACTTGGCCTTGTTGAACTTCATCAAGTTCTCCGAGGCCCACCTCTCAAGCCTGTTAAAGTCCCTCTGATGGCATCCCTTCCCTCCAGCATGTCGACCGCACCACACAGCTTGGTGTTGTCAGCAAACTTGCTGAGGGTGCACTGAATCCCAGTGTCCACATCACCAACAAAGATGTAAAACAGCAGTGGACCCAGTACTGACCCCTGAGGAATGCCACTTGTCACTGGTCTCCACTTAGACAATGAGCTATTGATCACAAGTCTTTGAGTGCAACCACCCATCCAATTCCTTATATTCCAAGCAGTCCATCCATCAAATCCATGTTTCTACAATTTAGAGACAAGGATGTCATGTGGGACAGTGTCAGAGGCTTTGCACCAGTCCAGGCACTTTTCAGAAGTGTCAGATGATATAACAAAGGGCAATGACAACAAATTGCAGCTTTAAAGCTTCAGGTAAAAAAAAAATTAATTTTCTAGGAGGTAGCACAGCCTTGGTGCAGGTTGCCCAGAGAGGCTGTGGGATCTCTATCTATGGAAGTTTTCCTGGTCTGGCTAGTCAAGGCCCCAGCTGGCCATGCTTTGAGTGGGAGGTTAGGTTAAATAACCTCTAGATGTCCCTTCCAACCAGCATTTCTGAGATTCTCTGGCGGCAATAACTGCAGTAGCCAGAACCACAAAAACTTCAAATTATTTAAAGATTTAAAAATCTTAAATAGGAGCAACAAGCAAATGGTATATAAATTAATAAGGAAATGGAATATTCTTAACCAAATATGTAGCAGAGCAGTGTGGGCCCAGAAGAGTTAGCCTTGTGAAGAATTACGGGGAAGTTCGCCTTCCTGTTGTGTTATAGATTCAGTGCTCTGTGCATATTTATACTTCTTTTCGTGCTTTCCTCAGGCTTGGTAATATAGTTATTCGGGAGTTTTCACCTCTGCCTTTGCAGTTAAATCTATTCATCACTTTGTTCGGTTGTGAATTATGTCCCAATGTCAATTTGTCTGTACTTTTCCCACTAGTATTTTCAAATACTGGCCTCTCACTTTCTGTTAATTAAGATATCTATATCAGCTGGTGTTGTTCCCAGTTCCTGATGATTCTCCTTCTTCTTTACAGAGGACCTAAATATTAAAGGTTAGTCACCCTCCTATACTAGGCTCTTTCCATTTAGCTTAGTTCCTTGTGGTCTGCACCTTTGGTACCTCTCCCCCGCCGCCTCTCTCCCTCTTTTTCTCTCTACCTCTCTCTTTTGAATGGGGATGTCAACCAGTGCATGGATGGCTTCATCTGAGCAAATTGTATCAATTCCCTTGATAGCCAGTGGAAAGAAATAGGAACTCTCAGGGCACAACATATTTCCTACTTTAGAATAGGTTAGATGAATACATCTTATATGTGGCTCCTTTTCTCTATTGACTATATGAGAAATGAAGATTAAGCCTCTCAGATGCATGCCACAGGTATCTAAAGTTAGGTAAGGTGATATCACAATAAATCAGAGTGATCACAGCCAGAAAGAATGATGCTGCCAGTATCCCACAATAATAGGGGCTATTCCTTCTTCATGTTTTAAGGACTTGTCAATCCTTCCATGTTCAGATTCCTCTACCTATGTTTCTGTGCTGGGGTTTGTGTTTCACCATATTTTTAAGCTTTTTATTTACAGATAAAGTGTATGGAGACATTACTTCCCTCCTTTTTTTGTGTGCAGCATCTGGTGTGCATGTATCAGAAGGTTTCAGGCACTGAAACTGCTTTTCACACTCACAAAAACAATTGAAGGATCACAGTACTGGGTACCTTACTGTTGGACTTGTAGATGCAGATGTCACCCAAATGAAGCAGAATAGATTAAATGCCTTTTGTTTTCTTTTACATTCCAGTTAACTTACTGTCTTCTGTTATGTTGAATACCATCGATGGTCCCTAATCTGAGGAATATTATAATGTTACTGGCTGGTACAAATGCTTCTGCTGTGTTTTAAGTAGAACAATATACGGCCAATGAGATTTTAATGGCTCTTTATCACAGCTGGACTACAGTAATAAATGTGTCAAGACTTCAGACACATTCTCCTTATATGTGACTGATGACATTGAGCAATTCAAATACGTGGGAAATATAATGAGACTATTTTGATTTACAATAAAGTAGCCAATGCTGTAGCACTATTTTCAGCCTCCTGAGATTTAAACTTGGCTTGCTTCAGATTTTAATGCACCAGAAAATCAATATTAGGCTAATTTTATAGAAATAGCAGCAAACCTCCAAATTTTTTATTTTCAGATATTCATGAAATCTCTGGTGACTCTTACAAGATGAGCATTTACTTGCATTGTAAAGTATAGAATTGAAAAGGTGAACTTGGAGCGATTCTTGGCTTGCGAGTTGTCGTTATGTTTTAGATCACTGAAATGTAAGTCACTTTCAGTGAGAGTGTAAACAAAGTTAAATGTGAAGTTAAATGTGAAGGAGCAACTTTTAGCTCTCTTCATACTTCATTTTACAGAACAGCCTGATAAAAGCAGGGTTTTTCTACCTTTCATGAATTTCATTTGAACAGCACAGTCAGAGACAATTGCAAGCCACAAAAAATACAATCTCCCAAAAAGGAGAATTTCTCATCTTTTTTAGTAAATGGTAATAAATTTACCTCTGAGATGACTCTATTCTCGATGTCCCATTCCTGTTATCTTACTGAGATATTAGGACTAAAGTGCCTGATGTTACTCACCCTGCCAGAAGCCCCCCTATTTTGCCTTTGGTTACTGAGTGTAACAGTAGAACGAAGGTAATGCTGTAATGTTGCTCTAGTGCAACACTGGATGAACCATACTGGAGATAATTGATCTGTATTTTTCTCAGGAGCAAAGATGCAGTCATATATTTGGGTTAGCCCCATCTTATGTGTTTGGATACTCAGAAAGTGTCTACATTCATCTTGTCTTTGATTTTCACTGCAGGGAAAAATCCATCTTCAGTGAGTCCCTGTCTGCAGCATACATACATGAATCCATGTCCATCTCTCTTCTGCATGGTAGTGTTGCCCACATTAATAAATTTCTGATATTTGTGGGGTTTTTCTTGTACAACTGGTTCTGTAAAAGCCACAGAATAAGTCTATTCTATGGTATTTTAACTTTTCTGCTTTCACTCAAATATGATGCCCCCAAGCAGTGGTGGTGTCAAGTGTTGCAGAGTTTAAACGTTATCATTGTGGTTTCTCCAGCCCGTTCTGTCTAGGTGGGCTTCCTCAGCCATTGTAAGGGTGGTTTGCATTGTGATATGGCCGGACAGTGCTGTACAAGCTTTGCGCTCCAGAATAGACACTGAATATTTTGAAGTTCACGCTATAATAGACAAAGTGGAAAGTAAGTATTTTATAATAGGCAAAGTGATAGGCCAGTATAACAAAGATAGAACTTGAGATGCTGTTTTCTTACCATTCCTTAAATAGCTGGGGTGCTTTATATGGCTAACACGCCAGTTTGAAGCCCATTTCCTCTTCCCTTCTGACTATTACATACAGTTGTAGGCAGTTTTACTAGAAGTTATTGCTTAACCGCGCTCAGGTGCTCCTTTGCAGCATGCACAAGCAGGGGGTTTAGAATTTTTTTGAAAATGTTACTTTTGACTCTTTCCCCTTGAAAGGCAGAATGAGAACTTTCTTGACCTTCGTCAAGATTTTTTTTTCAATAAATAAAAATGTAATTAAAAACAAATCACTACCAAGCCAAAATGCCTTTCCAACATATTCACCATCAGTAAAAAAAGAGTTTGGTCTTTTCAAAGCTACGTACTTGCATGCCAAACACCTGCTATTAGTTAGATTAGACTTTGTTGTGAACAGATCTCAGTAGCGTCTCACTATGGTCAGTCTTAGGCTGCTTTACGTGGCTCATTATGGCATCACATGTGATTGTTCTGCTTCAAGAAGAATGCTATGCCAATGAACAGTAAATTAAATTATAAGGACGTAAAATTTGCTCTAAGGGCAGAGATAATATGCTTACCTATGATTATATTAACCATTTATTCCTTTGTGATTATGAGTTTAGAGAAGTTTCTTGATTACCTCTCTTCTCCAAAATTAACATGGCAGGTCATATTTTGTCATAATAAAATTGAAAACAAGAGTATGCTACTCATTTAAGCCTAAAAATCCTTCTCTTGTTTCTAAATTCTTTTATGAATACATCAGAATTTTACGTTATTAGTCCTTAAACCAAAATTCTTGGCCTGTTTTAATAAAAATATGGATTTAGAAACAATATATTGTAATTACATTGTATTATCTTGTGCTTTTTGTTATTCTAAATGGTTATCAAAGTTAATCAGATATGTTTAAACTACATTGTTGAGAAAAATGTGCCTGTTGTTGGCTTTCAGACTCTCAGAGTGGTATTTCACCTCCAGATTGCACACAGTAAATTACAAGGCAGGGGGTTTCTCTCTCCTGAAACCAGACATTTGCCATTGAGATGTTTCAGGGTTCCTGAGACACATGCAGAAGTTTGGCAAATATGATACAGTATGTGTGGGACACTTGGAGGGGCAGCTGGATGCCAGAGGGACCCATCTCCTAGTGTTCAAAATAATACCATATCCTTATATCTCAGCAGCTGATTCACATACTGAATGTCTATTTATGAGAAACATCCTCTTTTAAATAAACCTAGTACCCCATGAAATGCCCCCAGTTATCCTGCCTGGCCTTCAGCTACCCCTTCATAAGGGCATTGTTGACCCAGAGATCCTGTGCCAGCCTTGCTGCCTCTGTGAGGACATCTTGAGAAATACCTAAATGCTTCAGAGCTTCAGAGGGCACCAGACTCCTCTACATGGAAAACTGAAGTGAGCCATCAGCTTTTTCAAGTGCAGAATAAGTCTAAGGCAAGGAGATATGGACTGGAAACCTAGGAACAATGGTTGTCTTTGAGAGAGATGGAAAAGGCACTATATCTGTGGTCAAATGATGAAAGAAAAGACACAACAGCTCAAAACACAGTGGAAAGATTTTATGAGTTGTCTGTGGAGCAGTCAGGTGTGTCAGATTACCAGGACGTGGGAGACACAGCATAGTTGAAGTTGGTTGACATTTATATTTTTAATTGGTGAGCATGAAAACTGTAATAGTTTCAGCTGATGTCTGCAGAATAATTATATGAATACCAAGGAGTCCCATAATGAGGGTGTTACCGTGAATAGAAGATGGAATTGTTTAGGCTGTGGTCAAGAGCTGGAACAGCCAGGGACATTTTGCCTTCTGCTGTATTGTGGAGGATGGAAAGAGGAAAATTAGATAGCACTTTTAAACATACAGTATCACCTCAAAGTCACAAGCCTTAGAGGTCAGGAGATATAAATCTTAGAGCAATAAGCAATAGTGATAAGGCAGAAAAGATAATTTGGATGTTTTGAGACTTTTTTTGTCTGTCAATAAAAAAAATGGCAATAAAAGAAGTCTTCTTGGGAATGTGGGGTTGCTGATCAGTAGGAACCTAATTCATGCTCGATTAGACCTGACATTTTTTCTTCATGAGGTGGTATGATGGTGTTTGGGGGTTTTTTAAGCAATGTTTATTTTCCTGCTCTTATTTCAAAAGATGCGTTTTCACTGAGGTAAAAGCCAGAATCTGCATATAAATGGAAATCCTTCAACACCATCACAGGAAAATTTCGTTTTCATGTCCAAGGATGATATTATTATATACACTACTTAATACTGCATTTATTTAAATGTAAATTTTGAAAAATGAATGCAAAGGTATCTCTAAGTTCATTCAGCATCAAAATGCTGTTATTGGGTAAAACGAACAAACAAACTATACTTCAACTTCTCTTTATGTATCTTTTAATCTATTTTTTTTTAATGTCTCAAAAGCAATGCTTCTCAACACATCTTTATTAATAAAAAGTGATTTGTGACAGCTAGAACATAAGTCTGTAACTCTTCAGTTTCCTTCTGGTTTGTGTTTGAGAAAAAAAACACAAGAACTTTCAGCATCCTTCTCACATAAGATATTGGTCAAGGAAATTACAATTGTAAATGTGGTGCAAGGATTATGCTTGTCTTAATCCCAGTTTCCCTCCAATTAACTATTACCACATATTTACCCTGTTCTAGACATCTGCAATTGTATACTTGCTATTAGAGACAATGCATTGTGCTAGGGAAATCTTTTTGTTGGTGGTGGTTTGTTTTTCTTACGTTTTTTTTCAAAGAAAGAACTGCTCTGGCTTGTTGAATCCAGAAGAGGATTCACCCAAAACCAATAAAATGGTAGTGCTCCACGCTCTTTCTTAATACCCTTTTGCCATAAAAATGCTGGTTTAAGAATAGTTTCTGGTATATTGAAATGATAGTAAGGTGCTGTTTTCAGCACTCTTCTTACATACAAAGCAGGGCAGTGAAGCTGGTGAAGGGTCGAGAGTACGAGTCTTCTGAGGAGCAGCTGAGGGAACTGGGGTTGTTTAGACTGGAGAAAAATAGACTCAGGGGGCACCTTATCACTCTGTACAACTACCTGAAAGGAGATTGTAGCAAGGTGGATGTCACTGTCTTTTCCCAAGTAACAAATGGTAGGATGAGAGGAAACAGCCTCAAGTTGCACCAGGGGAGGTTTAGATTGGATATTAGGAAAAATGTCTCCACTGAAAGGGTTGTCAAGCATTGGAACAGGCTGCCCAGGGAAGTGGTGGAATCACCATCCCTGGAGTTATTTAAAAGATGTGTAGATATGATGGTAAGGGACATGGTTTAGTGGTGGACTTGGCATTTTTAGATTTAAAATTGGACTCAATGATGGGTCTTTTCCAACCTAATTGATTCTATGATTCTATTAGTTATGATACACATTCAGTGTGCCGTTCACAGTCATACCTGGCATTTCATATTTGCCACTTTTAAATCAGGGTAATATTTAGTGACTTTATTAAGCTCATGACACACCTGGTCTGAAAGAGACTGCAGAATATTACCATTACCTTTTTTCTAGCTTTAGCAATTCAAAGCCCACACTTTTTGGTCACTACTGAGAACTGAGTTGCTAAAATGTGATGTTTGACATCTGTAAACAGTAATCAAACATCTGTGAATAATTGTACATTAACAGACTAGCATTGAATTAAATAAAATAGAACAGTGTCAGTAAAACGCAAACTGTAGCAATACATAATTTTAAAACTCATCACTGTTGTAAAATAAGAATAATAAAAACCAGCTGCCTTTCAGAGGAATTAGTGCTGATGCCATTACAGCTTTCTCACTTTCTCTATTTTGGAGTGACATATGATGGTCTACTCCCTTTAACCCTTCCTTTGTCTGCAATACTGGCATATATCATATACAAAACCTGACTAACGCAAATCCTTTTAATGTAAAGTCAATAAGTCACCAGGTCACCCACCCTTTCCTACAAGAAGACACAAATTTTATTTAGGAAACAGAGCCTTCAATGGATGGCTTTGAGAGCCTTAGAGTCTGAGAGTATCCTCTGGTTCTCCTGTATTGTTCAAGGGTAGGAAGATGAGCATCTGGCTTTATTAGATATCTGAGAATGTCTATTCTCTAGGGAGCCCTTATGCAAGAAAGATAAATAAATGTCTCATTGGCCCATGAAGGAGGTTTTTACAAAATGAAGAAAATAAAGGTAAACAAGCACAATGCCTGACATGATGAATACTGTTTGACTAATATTCATCCTCTTACTAGCAATCTCCTGGAGAACTGCAGCATCATGTGTTTTTTTCTTCCCTGCCCCCACCCCCACCCCTTTCCTTTTCTTCCTTTTAATAACCCAAACCAATGTTTGGATCAAATAACAAATTAGTATATTTGAATAGCAATATTTGCCTGACTACAGTTTTCAAGTATCAGGTAGTCTTGACATACTACATTTCTTAGAAGCATATCGTAACACAAGGAGTCAGCAGAAGTAAATAGAAATAACAAATATGCAGTAAAAAAGCATACAAATTGGCATTAATGGATCTCTTTGGGTTTAAGTATTCTTATTGTTGAGAACTCAAGTCCAATCTTTTTACAGTCAACAGGAGCCTTCCCACAGACTGGAGTGAGCTTTGCTTTATTTCTTGCTGTAAAATTATGAAGAGACAATATTAAGAATACCTGTGCTTAGGAAGAGACCTTTTGAATTCACAGGTTTTGCTTTCAGGTTATTAGGATTACACAGATTAAAATTTTAGCCAAATTAAGCTGCTAACAGCATCTGTATTATAAAAAGTTCTGCAACTTATTGTTGAAAAAACTCCAAACTTCATAAGCTCTACTTAGTGAGCTCCTGTTCTGTTATAAATTACCAATTCCAGTATTATTGCAAATCCAAATAAACTCCCTGGTGATTACAGATTACAGTCACAAATCCAAAAGGTACAACACAATATACTTTTCTTAGCTAAATTAATTATCTCAGTTTTGGGCAACTCAATAGTAAGAACTGAACCACCAGCTGGCTAATATGTACAGTCAAAACATTTAGCAGCAGGTTTTTACATTAGTAACAGCAAGAATCCATTTCACGGAAGACAACAGAGAATAAATGATTCTCATTTTAAGAGTCCTTAAGGCTAAAGTGCTTTATCCTCCTTAAATGTTCTGACTAACTAGCTCCACATGATGTCATCAAGATTAATTTTATGTAGGTGTTTCTACTGCAGAAGTGCAGTAGAAATGTGTACAAGGCTGTAGGAATTAGGGGAGACAGAGCAAAAAAATTCATGTAAAACAAAATTTTCCAGTTTTATAACACAGCCTTACAAGTCTTGGTTCTCTTTAGAGTGTGAGGGAATCTCTTTTTTCCAATTGTTGTTGTTGTGATTGGAAGCTCAAATACAGAATGTACTGAGCTCCTCCCTGCTCTCAGAGGTTTTCTTTTCCATGAGTCAACGTGTAGGGTAGACTTTTTTTAGATAATTTACAAAGAAGTGGTGCCAACATTCTTCAGGAAAACATGCAAAAGACAGTACATCTAGGAATGTGCAATGTTTGTTTGCTGTTCAGTTGGGACAGCCAAGATATATATGGTAAGTTAGGGTTTGGTGGAGCTTTTGGGGCTCACCCCCCCCCCCCCCCCAACACCTTTTATCACACAGTTTGAGACTAGCGTGTTAGTTTTAAAAAAAATCTTATTCAACAACACACCAGTGTTTAGCTATCTGAACTTCTATTAAAGTCAAAGGAGGCACAAATCAGTCATGTGACCATTAGTGTCTAGTTTCATTGGAGAAAACCCAGAATACCCAAAATGTATCTATTAGAGTAGCAGGTATGACACAAGACTTGTTAGAGACATTGATGAGTCTGCTTTGTTTTATGTTGGTCTTTTTCATGAGAGCTCTGATCCAGGCTTGTTGCAATCAACAGGAATTTGTCCATTAATTGCAATGGAAAGATATGACACAGGACATTTTGGAGACCTGCATTTTTCTGGTTTGAGATTTTGAGGCCAGAGAGATTATCACTAGATGCCTGTGATATAGAAGTTGAACTGAGTGCTTGCAATCTAGCCAAAATCGTCAGTGGATGCTGGCATTTCTTCAGGTATCCAGTAGGATAAATTGAGTTGCTCTCCAAATCCACTGATTCATTTGCCTGACCATAGTTATCTAAACACACATAAAAACAATAGACAATTATCTAGCTGCTTGTCTCAAATTCTGTGTGAAATGTCTTGTATGATCCAAGATACATCCTCGGTTATATCAATGGCATTGTTTTTTAGCAGCTAGTTTTCAGCAACTAAATTGAGACCCATCAGCTTCCTAGAACTTGGGTCAATATAAAAGGTTTTCTCCTTCCCAAAAGATGTGTTGGATATGTTGGGATGTTTTGAATTAGACACTATATTAGGCACGTGCTGTGGAGGCATCTACATTCAGTTTATTCCTGTCTGAAGCTAATGCTTGCTGTGCGCACCCAGGGATGCGTTTGGTGACCTAACCTGGGAACTTTGTAGGACTTGATGTTCCCTAAAATTCAACACAGTTGTTGAGGAAAGTAGGATCTTCCAATGGGAATTTCAGAATAGGAGCATTAAATAGATGTTTTCCCCTCCGTGTTATGCAGGTAAACTACAGCTAGGATAGGCAGAATCAGTTGTCCATTTGGCAATTTGAAATCCCCTAGATTATCTGCCACATCATTATGGGACTGGCAGATAAACTGCAGATAGGCTGGAGATTCACAGCATTCTGGCATGGTAGCTGGAAGCAAGGTGTAGTATTTTGAAACATCTGAGTGTGCTGGTGGCACTATGTCCGAGCATCATTTCTTCTTGTCTGTGCAAGTTCTGTTGTGCACAAAGAGACTCGGCAAGGAATTATATGCACAATTTACAAGTGCAAAGCAATTATTTGCTGACTAATACACACAACAGATGAGTGGGACTAGTGAGCTACTGGGCTAGAGCATTAATATGATCCCAAAACAACTCAGCTGGGTGACAGCTCAGCAGTCAGGTGAGGAACAGGTTGATGCTCAACATTGCTGGGTTTCCAATTCTACTTTTTTCCTTTGGGTTTTATACCTTCCTATATCAGTGTTCTTTTTGAATCCTTGATCTGCTAATCAGTTGCTAAGCAATTGTATCTGGTTTTGCTTTCCTTATATTGCATGCTTTAGCTAATGGACTTCCTCACACCTTCGTAACAATTTTCTCCATCAAGCTGATCCAAACCAGGCTTGGCTCACAGAGGGCAGACTGCCTTGGCTGAGAGTTACAGAACTGAGCACAAGGTCTGCAGAAGACATGCATTCTTCTGGGGAGGTAGCTGAAGGTCGGGAATAATACCACACTGCCTGAAATAATGCTCAGTTTGGGCAACTAAGTCCTCTGCAGCTTAGTATTTCTCCATGTGCTAGCACAGTCCTTGATTAGGAAGTGCAGTCCTAGTGATGTCACTAGAATTTTATCCAGCCCAAAACTGAAACTCTGGCAAATTGTGTCTTGAAATCCTAAAGTTAAAAGGCATTGGTAAATCAATTGTGCAGTTGTGCTTAGTGAAAATAGTTGCAAGAATGAATAAAATAATTTACTCTTATTTTCTTTTTTTCTGAAGAACACTATGTGTCTTTTAAAACTAAGACTCATCACAGTGAGAAACAGTGACAAAGAATAAAATGCAATTATTTCTGTGGCACACAAATGCACAGACAGGAGAATGTGTTGGAAACACTACTTTCAACATGTAACTCATGTTTCACATAGCCCACATTTCTCTAACTATCCATGAATATCTCAAGACATTTTTTTCTAGACAGGGGAGGACTCTGCTTTGTCTGTTGGAAGGAAGGGCTGGGAAAATTGCACCAAATGCCAGCAAACAGTTACCTTCTTGCTAGCAATAGCAAGATCTAATATATTATCTTTTCATTTTTTATAAATTTCCCTGTGTATTACCTGCTTATATGCAGATTAAAATATTGCTGAATTAAAAGTTATCTCACCATTAACCCACTGGCTATGAAATTATGATAAATAAGTATATTAAATAACTTTTGTACAGAAAACTAGAAAATTATTTCAGAATCTGATGGAAGCATTTATTAAAATAATTTTCTGGTCTACTTCTTTTAATACTTTGATGGCCTTTTTTTTTTTTTTCTTTCATCAGTGGGAAAGGACATTCTTCCACTCCATGAAAAATTGAATGAAAATCAATAAAAACTTCATATTTTACTACAGTGCAAATTAATTTTAATATTATCATAATGATGGTGATTGTATTATGATATCTCTTTTTTTTTTTTTTAATCCGGAGGTGTAGAATATTTTATATAGACATCTAGATAGCTTTCAGAGTTGGGAAAATGAGGATGCTTAAAGATGTTTCGGTTTGCACACAGACAAAAAGATCTAGGACGAAATGCATCTGTTTGTCTCATAAGCATGCAGTTTTATCTCAGTGGAAGCAGTGGGATATAAAAAAGTAATTAAATTAAAGTATTGCTTGCATGCATTCCTTAAAGATGAAAGATACCATTCTTATCCTGTCCTAGCCTAATCAAGTTTATAGCTTTATATTATTTGAAAGTTGACTAGACAAATCAGAATAGATGAGGAGAGGATGTATCGGTTGGATACACAGTATATTTTCTGCATATTTTTAAGGAATCTGAGAATTGATAGCTTTAGAATGAAAATTTTAATTAAACATTTTGTGGAGAATTTTGGCATTTTAAAATGTTTCTAGTAGCATTTTAGAGAAATAACAAAACACAAAATGTCAACTTAAAAAAAAATCCCACTGTATTTGAATTTTTTCTTTCTACATCAACTCAGTTACATTGCCTGAAATCATAAAATGTTTTGGTTTAGGTGAACCCTGTTGTGTGGTTTTTTGTTTTTTTTTTTTTTTACAAAAGAAAGCTGAATCCAATGCTTCCATGTTGCTACTTTTAGAGAGGGATGTCAAGTGCATGCTGAACTAGTTTGCTGATTTATATGGGTCAATGTTTCAAATATCTCAGGTGTTGAATCCCAAACTCAATTTTCCAGATATTTGGACAGTAAGACATTGTGAAGGAAATTTGGAGTTTCACTACAAAAGTAAAAAAAGTTAAAATTAGTGTTTTCATTGAAAGTAAAATATTTCCAGAAGTTGAAATCGAAGGCAGATGAGCACCAGAACAAGTTGGTGCAGAAGATGATAGTGGAAAGGGGTTTAAAGCAAGAGAATAAATGGAAGTTTGAAAAAAAAAAATATGGAAGGATACCCTGTCTACCCCAAAGCCTACGTGAACAAAATTATTCTTTAAAAGTGAATTTACAGCCTTTCACAAAATGGCAGCTATGGGCTGTTATTACATTTAAACTCATGGAGTGTTGCGTGCACATTTTTGTTATGGTCAAAAAAGGAACACACCTTTTATACAGAGCCAACAATATGTTGTGAGTTTAGTACAAGTCTTACCACCCTAAACAAATAATTATTGCTATTCCAGGTCTAATTACAGAACACAATAATAGAAAAAAATCCCAGTAGTAGTGCAGTTTATAATGTTACACTTCCAGTATGGGTACATGTGTAACTGTGCCTCTTTTCCCTGGGGTTTTGCTCATGCTTTGTCTTCTCCTCTGGTTCTTATGGCCATCAGCACTCACCTTCCTCAAGAAGGAGGTGGTACAGAGGTTCAACATCCCAGCTCTGTACTAGCAGAAGACTACGACTGATGCTGGGCAGTTTTTCCTGGTTGCTCCTGGGTTTGCTTAGGAGGATTTGCTTGCAAATTTTCCTAAATCTTCTGTCAAGTCTGCTTGCTTATTCTTCCTTCATCAGTTTGCAAGGCAAAGCTGTATGTGAGGTTTTACATAGGTATGCTTGATCTTTGCTCTTTGTTGCCCTTGAACCAAATCTTCTGAGACTGCATCCCTGTAGTGACCAGGAATTGACTTTTGGTGATTTATTTGTAGTGCTGGGGCCTCTCTTATCTACTTACATAAGCACCTGTACAGTCTATGCTACCATCCTCTGCTTGCACTGCTCTACATGACATTTGTATCCTAGAGCCAGAGATACTTCATTCTGTGCCAGTTTTGTTTTAAAGCCATGGATAACATTCCTTCAATACAGAATTACTGCTTGCTGTTACTATCCTTTAATTACATGTGCGTGTGTGTGTGTGTTTGTAAAGATCAAAATTACTATAACTATTTCTGTGCCACCACAGAATTGCACAGAGCTAAAGCTGGAACACGTTAAGTTATAGCAACCTGGTTGTTAGACCACTGCCATTAGAGAGCAATGAAAACAAGGTCCAGGTCAGAACAGCATTCCCACATCAAATGGAATACACAGTACAATCACTTTGCAACAATGAAGAAACTTAAGTCGTAATTGTAATCTAATTCCTGGCTTCCAGGTAAATGCATTGACAGATTGTTTTCCATCTTTGACTCCTCTGAAGAAGAATTTATCTTAATTTTGTATTTTTACTGTCAGTGCAGACAAGGAGAAAAAAAAAAAAAAGAAAAGACTGCATTAACAAAATTCAAATAACAGATGCTCAAGAGAGATCTAAGAGCAGATGTTGGAAAAAATGCTTTCAGAGATACAGAGAGGTCTGTAGATCAAGGTGGTGAAGTCAAATCATGGAGTTAGATTGTTTTAAGGAAGATTTGAAAGAATATGACAATTTTGCCTACAATTTATCTTAGATAAATACTGAAGATTTTGTGGTATGGCTTCTTTCTCCTTCATATAATGGAACACAAGTCTGTTACATGAAAAATATGCCTTTGTGTCTTGCTGTCATGCAGCACTGTGCATGTGTGAGAATAACGTGGTAGTCACATGGCTTCATACAGAAAGTATAAAAGAAAATTGAAAATTTCAAGGTAAGGAAAACAAAATGAAAATGTATGGAGAGGCTTTTCAAAATATCACATGGACTTGTAGAGAAATTTTTTTTCTTGAAAAAAAATATTTAAGACAAAATGAAAAAAGCAAAGTTTTGCGCTATTTCAGATATGGGATTTTGGTTTTTTTTCTCATTACTTAAGTTTTTCATTATTTAGACTCATATTTAAGCAGGCGTACTATTGGATACGGGTAGGAGGACGGCATGGATTTAATATTGAAGAAAGAAATTTCACAAACATACAAAGTTTACAAAGTAAAATCCATTAAGCTCTTTCAAAGGGCTATAATAATTTAAACTTCCTGAAGTTTAAACTTTCTGATAGTTTTGACCGTTTGGTTGTATTCCTCCTGAGTGTTATCCAAATGGCATTTCTTTTAAGAAGAATAAAGAAAACCA